>NC_091442.1:75025417-75625417 GCF_964237555.1 Oryctolagus cuniculus
TTTTATTTAATAAATACAGATTTCATAGTTTCAGCTTTAAGAATATAGCGGTTCTTCTCACCATACCCAAACTCCCACCCCTATTCCCACCCCATCTTCTACTCCCTCTCCCATCCCATTCTTCATTAAGATTAATTTTTAATTATTTTTATATACAGAAGACCAACTCTCTACTAAGTAAAGATTTCAACAGTTTGCACCCACACAGACACAAAAAGTATAAAGTACAGTTTGAAGACTAGTTTTACCTTTAATTCTCTTAGTATAGCTCATTAAGGACAGAGGTCCTACATGGGGAGTAAGTGCACAGACACTCCTGTTGTTGATTTAACAATTGACATTCTTATTTATTACATCAATGATCACCCGAGGCTCTTGTTATGGCCTGCCAAGGCTCTTGTCATGATCTGCCAAGGCTATTTAGAAAGGGCTATAAGCAAAGTGGAAGTTCTCTCCTCCCTTCAGACAAAAGTACCTCCTTCTTTGATGGCCCCTTCTTACCACTGGAATCCCACTCACAGAGATCTTTCGTTTAGATCATTTTTTTTTTTTTTTGCCACAGTATCTTGTCTTTCCATGTTTTAGTTATAACTTTCTGTAGTATGTTTTGAAGTCTGGTATTAGGATGTCTCCGGCTTTGTTTTTGTTATGTGAGATTGCTTTAGCTATTCAAGATCTCCTGTGTTTCCAAATGAATTTCAACATCATTTTGTCTAGATCTGTGAAGAATGTATTTGGTATTTTGATTGGTATTGCACTGAATCTGTAAATTGCTTTTGGAAGAATGGACATTTTGATGATATTGATTCTTCCAATCCATGAACATGGAAGAGTTTTCCATTTTTTGGTATCTTCTTCTATTTCTTTCTTTAATGTTTTGTAATTCTTGTTGTAGAGATCATGTGACATCCTTGGGTAAATTTATTCCAGGGTATTTGATTGTTTTTGTAGCTATTGTGAAGGGGATTGGTCATAGAAGTTCTTGTCTGTGTATACAAAGGCTGTTGATTTTTGTGTATTGACTTTATATCCTGCTACTTTACCAAACTCTTCTATGAGTTCCAATAGTCTCTTAGTGGAGTTTTTTGGAGCCCCTATATATAGAATCATGTTACAAATGTCCAAAATGGCACATGCTTTATCGGCTTGTCACAGGATGCCATTGTAAAGTGATCAGGAGAGAGAAATGTGTCTATCTTGACCCCTCCCCCCAACTTTTTTTTTTTTTTCTTTCTCTAGTTTGCCTGGTATACTCTCCCTCACCCACCGGGCTCCAAGCAGAGTTCCCTCTAGGCTCTTCCTGCAACTTTTTTGTTGCAGCTTGGGCTACTGCGGTCTGGTCTCTCCTTACTTTCCAGTGCTGGTGCAGAGGCTCTCGGCTGCTGGAGTCCTGAGTTATAGACTCCCACACTCCATGTGGGTCCACTGTGTCCCTCTAATCTCAGTAGAGTTTCTTCTGCCATTTTCTCCCTAACTCTTCCCTGAGACTACGAGGACTCTACTTTTTTAAAATCAAAATTAACACACAAAAATCAATAACCTTTTTATACACTGACAATGCCGTGGCTGAGAAAGAAGTTCTAAGATCAACCTCATTCACAATAGCTACAAAAGAAATTAAATACATTGGAATAAATTTAACCAAGGATGTCAAAGATCTCTATAATGAAAATTATAAATCATTAAAGAAAGAAATAGAAGAAGACACAAAAATAAAAAAATCTTCCATGTTCATGGATTGGAAGAATCAATATAATCAAAATGTCCATACCACCAAAAGCAATTTACATATTCAATGTAATCTTAATCAAAATACCAACACTCTTCTCAGATCTAGAAAAACACATCTATCACATGAGTCTGTGACATGGATTCCAAGGTGAGACCCACTGAGAGGTTCCTATATTTCCTTTGGTAAAAATTTTTGTTAGAATGATGTATTTTGAGGTGGTGGTGGCTCTGATGTCAACATACACCTCACTTTTGGCATTGAGATTTTACTCCTCATCTATCCCAGATTCTAAGTTATCTTCCTTCATGGACTGAGTTCTTTGACTATGGTGATGGAGGATGCCCATCATTGGTTATTCTTACTATACAAAGCGCTGAACAGATTTTTCACTTCTTATATGCTTTCCTATTCACTGATCTCCTGTCTCAATACATCTTAGATTCTGCTGTCTAAATAATTTCCCTTTGTCATTTTCAATCATGTTACTCCACTTCATACTCTTAAGTTTCTCAAAGAAGCACATCCGGACTGCTCACTTGGTACATGAGCCTTTACCGGTTCCTGTGACCTAGGTGCCCACCACCTGCTCCAGTGAAGCCAGCTCCTTTGCCATCCCCCTACCAACCTCCTCTTCATATTCATTAGCCCCTACATATGGGCATTTGTTCCCTCTTTCTGACAGAGGGAAAAGTTATTCATTTCCCTTTTGCTTATAAAAGTAGTTATCTTCTGAATTTTAAATAAGATTAATATTCTTGGGCTTTTGTCATAACATCTTTCTTTTGTGTCAATATGTTTGTCTTCTCCTTAGAGCCAAAAAGCACCTGTTCCTTTTTCTCTGGCTTGCTCTGTTTTACTGATTTGTAGGAAAAACCTTCAAATCAAGCCATATTCACATAGGTGAATGAATTTTGTTCCTTACTGGCTCAGAATTTAGTGACAACACATTGTTGTTTTTGCAATTATTAAGGAAAGGTGAGAGAAAAAGCAAACATTGTTATCATAGTGATATTTTAAAGCCATGAATGAAATAATTATTGTGTTTTCTAAAGTTCCTAATGTATACTTGCAGTGTAAGATTTTCTGAGAACAGCTCTGGCAAGCCAGAAGGTTTATTTAACTTAAAGTACCAAATTACAGACGTCAAATCGGAGAAAGTGTTATTCAAATCTTTAACAGGTGCACCACTGTTGTAAATGGTTTTTCTTTTTGTGGGCTCTATGGCAGAGCTATATGCTGTTTCATCTAATTATGTAGTAACTACTACAATTCATTTTTAGCACAACAAGTAATTAAAACAAGCTAGAAGATAGGCTTTAAAGAGATTTAGTTTCAGTGTCCTTTAACATGACACAACGACCATGGAAAACCTTCTCTCCCAATTCTTCACCTACAGAGTCAGAATTTATTGCTAGCTTCATATCTATTTTGTAGATATTTTGTGAAGATAAATTTTTAAACATCTGAAGTATTTTAAATTATTCAATGATATTTCTAAAATTATTTAGTGAAAGATTTCATAGTATTTCTGACAACTGTGTTTCCTCACATTTCTTGCTTTATTTTCAATTATATACCTTTCTTTTGAAATCTTTTTGTACCCTGAAAGGCAGAACTTTATATGGAAGAGTCAGCTGATTGACTGTTCATGTTTTCTTCTCTAGTGCTTTACCTCTGTTCCACTGAGTCATCGTCTCTCTGGAGAGGACTCTCCTGAACTGCCAGTGTAAATTGGATTTACTATAATCATGGTTGTCTTACCTACCCCAGTGGACCTTGTCTCTTTTGCCTCCTTTTGTACATAAACAGTGATCTGATGATGAACAGACACTTGTTAAGTATTAACTAAATAAAATGTCCTATTGATGAACTTCTTAAAGTGCACAGCCTTGAAAGTCAGAATCAATGAGAATCTACCTAAGTTCTCTTTCTTTCTGACTCCCTTCCAAAGAACATTCTCTCCTAACAGTGGGAAATAGGCCTATCTAGCTGCAGTGTTACCTCTCTGACCCTCGAGCACATAGCTGGCCTTTCCAGGCAGGACATTTGCTCCTGCCCAGTTGTGTTGTGATCTCAGAAAACTCTTCTAGGAGCAGCTATTTTGCAGTTTCCAGGAAAGCTGAAACTTTATAACCATTTCTGGTTTTTTTTTTTTAAATAAAGACTGAACACATTGAAGATATCTCTCCTTAGCATTTTTCCTTTTCAATGAATGAAATAATTTAAATCCTATAAAGAAGTTGAAACAAGCTTACTTTAAACATAAAGAGTTTGTGAACCACTGGGTCCAACAGAAAACTCCCTTTTGTTCTAAGGAATTAAAACTATATGGTTCCTCTACCAAAACTAATTGCTATAATACATGAGGGTCCTTCAAAACGCTCATAGAAAATGGAGTTCAAAGATATGTTTATTTTGGTGTAAAACATTGAAAACCATGTATATGAGGGTTTTCCAAAAGTTCATGGGAAATGCATATCATAGAAAAATTGTGTATGTATTTCAAATGTTTTTTTGTCCCCAAATTAACTTCTCTCTTAATTGCATTTTTCCATGTACTTTTTGAAGTCTGCTTATATTACCACAAAGATGGGGTACCATAAGAATATTTCCCAAAATCATATCTTTCATTCCATATTGGCAACTACTGTTATTTCTGAAAAAAATGTAAAGAAATTTTACTAAATATAGTAAAGCCTTTTCTCATTATGCTCTTCCCCAAGTAAGTTGTGGACTTGATGAGAATAATTCAGGCAAATTAGCCCGGCACACTAATTTCTCAGGGATAATGTAATATAATGTGATATAATATGATAATGATTGCTGTTATACCCAGAAGGAACTTTGAGCTGAGTCCTGGAGAAGTTAACTGTCTCTCAAGGGGGGAGGAGGGAGAGAGACAGAGCAGTTAGTGAGAAAGTTGAACCTGAAATTCAGGTGCAAGTCCTGGTGTTAGGTACTTTGCACTGGATTGAATGTTCCTAGAGTTTGGTTCATAATAGTTTTAGGAAGGAGCTATGCAGTAGGAGAGATAAAGCCTGGTTAGTCATTTACAGTTACAGAACTGGGCTCTTATCATGGTGTGTCAGAGAATGCAAATAAGCAGCCATAATAAAATTATATTTCATTGCTTTTGAGTGATACCTGTGTTTATGAAGATTTAGTTTCTGTGTTTGATTAAGTATAACCTGGATACTTTTAAGGAATAAAACACTATTTTTTTCTACCACAACAAACGGTGAATTATTGCACCAAATTCACATGATTAACCACATGAGAATTACTCACTTTGTGAAATATTTTGGGCTTTTCTCTTACTCCTTCAACTAGGTTTCACTTGTTCCAATAGGGCACTGGAGTGAGATGCTGCAGTACCGATAAGGTGAATGATTGCTTTTCAGTGAGAATATGACTACAGTTGGCCTTACTTGGTAGCTAAAGTCCTTGTTTGACAGAGTATTAGGACCAATTGAATAAATTTCTCCATTTCTCTGCATCTCTACTGCCATCTCTCCAGCCCACACTACTGTCATCTTTCAACTGAGCTACAGCCATCTAATTCATTTTCTTTTATTTGTTCTTATTTCCTTCCAATCCATCATCTTCACTGTAACCAATGTAATCTGCTAACACATAACACTGATCATGTCATTCTGTGGCTTAAAACTTCTAAATGACTTGCCTGGGCCTACAGTATTAAATTCATATTTTTCAATTTAGTATATAGACACTTCTGTGATATGGCTTGCAATTTCTCTTCACTTCTCCAACCACTGTATATTGCTTCAATTTTCTAATTTGTCTCTTTGCCTGCAGTCTTAACAAGCAAACCCTTATATCTCAGTTTACCTGGTGGAGATCATTGTTGTGATCTTTTGGAAATGTAAAACTAATTTTATCTCTTTCTGGCTTAATATCACCCCATGAATTCTTCCATCTATAATGATAAAGCTCCAATATTTAGTAATCCATTTAAAATCACTTACTATGTGGTCAGTGCCATTGCCTTAATAGTTATTTTTACATTAGTCTCGGTATCATCCTCTACTTGGTACCTTCCTCTATCAAGGTTCATCTTCAAGGTCCAGCTGAAATATCTCCTTAATTGGGTTTTTATTATGTAGTTCCTTAGGACCTGTGCATTCCTGTGAGATTAATTTATTTGCTCATTTATTCATCAAATTTTGTACACCAGGTACTAGACAGGCAATGAAATGAATGAAATATTTTTACCTACAAAAATGACATTCTTATATGATTGGTCTCTATTGAGGATTTTCCCTCATGCAACTTACATTCTTTGGGGGAAAAGGCAGCAAGAAGCCAAGTGGATTAATAAAACATCTTTTATTAAATGATGAGTATTTCAGTAAATGAGAAAACAAGGAAGGAGAATAGAGAGTCCTAGGATAGGAGGGGAGAGTTCTAAGAGAATGAGATATTTGGACAAGTATCTAAAGAGGACAGAGAAATGAACCATGGAGGCATCTAAGGGGAAACTCAAAAGCCTTGATGGAGAATCTCTTGGTTTGTGTGAGGAGTGGAAAGGGAGCCAGTGTGTGAGTGAACTGAAGTTACTCTGGAACAAAGTAGTAGGCAAAAGAGGACAAGATCTGTATAGGAATTTGGGGGTCCTTGTACAAATCTGGGCTTTTACCCTGAATGAGATGGGAAGGTGCTAGAAGGGGAAAAGAGGAGTGGCATGATCTGGTATTCTTTAACAGGGAAACCTTAGTTATCGTGGAGAGATCAGCCTGGAAGGAGTAGGCAGATGAATCATCAGTAGGAAAATGCAGTGACCACACAGGCAAGAAATGGAGGAAGTTTGTACCGGGGTGGTATTAGTGGATTTGTGAAAAGTGGTTGAATTTAGCATTGTGTTTTTAAGGTAGAGCCAACAGGATTTTCTGACCACCTGAACATGATGTGTATGTAAACGAAGTAAAAGAATGATGATTCTGAGACTTTGGACCTAGACAGCTAGATGGAGTGATGGGATTGCCACTAACTGAAACAGAAAGGCTTTAAGAGGGGCAGGTGGTGAGGTGAAGGAGATGGAGGGAAGAAGTGTGTGTGTGTGTGTGTGTGTGTGTGTGTGGGGAGAGAGAGAGATTGATCAGGAGTTTGGGTTTCAATGTTAAGTTTCAGATGCTTATTTGATATCCAAATGGAGATATCATGTGTGTAGTTGTGTTAATGAGTCTGGAAGTTTTGAATTATAGAGTAAATCTTTGGCATTAAATGATATTTACAGTCATGAGACTTGATAATATCACCAAGGTACTGAGTATAGTCAGAGAAATGAAGAGGTCTATTGGCTGAAACATGGAACCTCCAGCAAAACACATGATTAGGATAAGGGTAGGGAGGAGCCAGCCAGGAGACTGAGAAATGGTTAATGATAAAGAAGAGAAGGTAAGAGAAGTCAAGTGAAGAATATGGTCCAAGGATGAGAAATGATCATCTGTGCAAATGCTACTGGCAGGTTCAGCATGAGGAGGACTGGGAACTGAGTGGTAGTTTTGACATCTTTAAGTTATTAGTAATTTTTTCCTTTTTAAAATTTTTATATAGAGAACAGATTTCATGATCTTTGATGAGTGCACTGATGGAATAGTGGAGATACAAGCGTTGGTGCAATGAGTTCAAGGGAGACTATGAAAGGGAGAATAAAGAGTACCTACCTAGATCTGTTGTCTCAGGTTGTAAGTGTTCCCTTTCATTCTCAAATGTGTTCTGGTTTGGGGATGAATTTATGTGTTCAACTTAACAATCTGAAAACTCACTCAAGGATCATAGGGGAATTGTAGTAATGAAAGATTTTTTTAAGCATAGAAAACAATATAGAGGATTTGTTTGCTGATGGGAATGATCCAGTATGAAAGTATAAATTGTTGATGTGGGTGATAAAATAGAGAATTTGGGGAATGGTCTTTGAAGAGGCAGAAGGGGAGACAATGTGGAGGGCTGAAGCTTTGTGCATCCCTCACAATGTTGAGAAAGCCAGAGTGCACGTTAGATTTCTCCCAGTGTATTTTTGTTGTTGATTTATGTGTTTGTTTTCCACATATTGTGAACCTCTTAAGAGCACTAAGTATAAATGTCTTGTTCATTTTGTGATAGCAATTTTATTGTTCTATTTCTAGTCACTGGTACAATGCCTGGCACACAGCAGGTGAGCAATAAATGTTTGAATGAGCAAATGAAGACACTGCACTTAGTATGTGTATGTTTTATTTTCTCAGATTGGATCATTTCCATCAAATCTTGACAATCAGACTGATTTGATTGTGTTTCTCCTGTCTGAACCTATAGATAGCTTGACTAACTAGTAGTGTTGATTGATTGGAGTGGCTGTGTTTCTACCAAAATCGATGGTGCTTCCTCAGAGTAAAGTCATTGACCCTTACTGCACCATTTTGTAGTAGTGTTGGTTATGGTTTTAACATGACTTTCCAATAACCTTGAACTTTCTGAAAACTTGTACTTCCTTCAATAGCTACTTACCATTCATATGGCCAGCGTTATTATCTTATTCACAAGCCTATTCATAAATGAGATGCTCTTCAAGAATGGTGGTGACATCTTCATTGCTTTTTTGTGACAATAATACATTGTCTCTCCTTTGGTTAAAGAACATGTCTTCTTCATTGCTAAATTAAAAAATGTTCAGTCCCAGCCCTGTTACAAAGAAGTTGCATGTCAAATATTTGCTGAAAGAAGAATGAACAAATAATCCTTACTGCTTCTGGTGGACGCTGGCGGTACTTAAACGAGATCCCTTTTTGTGTTTGATGTGCCCATTTCCTAGATGCCTCTTTGCTCCAAAAAGCTCTTAGCTGATACCTTCTCTGAAGGACCATCCTTGGCTGTGACACCCTGCATCACTCAGATGTTCCAAGAACCCGAAGTGTCTGGGATTTTTTGTCTTTGTTTCACTGACAGTAGCCAATTACTGGCACACATATGTATGGTTCTCTTGTCTCAAGGCAGCAGAAACTCAGCAGTGTAATTCACACTTTGAGCTCACTGTGCATCAGGCAGTGTCCAGGACTTCACCTGAAATTGCACTCTGGCTTGCTTGTTGTTCTTCTTTGTTCTCTCTATCTACTGTTTTTTTTCTTTTTTTAATTTGTATTTTTTTATTTAGTAAATATAAATTTCCAAAGTACAGTTTATGGATTACAATGCCCCCCCCCATAATTTCCTTCCCACTTGCACCCCTCCCATCTCCTCTCCCTCTCCCATTCCAGTCACATCAAGATTCATTTTCAATTATCTTTATATACAGAAGATTGATTTAGTATATATTAAGTAAAGATTTCATCAGTTTGCACCCACACAGAAACACAAAGTGTAAAATACTGTTTCAGTACTAGTTATAGCATTACTTCACATTGGACAACACGTTAAGGACAGATCCCACATGAGAAGTAAGTACACAGTGACTCCTGTTGGTGACTTAACGATTTGGCACTCTTGTTTATGGCGTCAGTAATCTCCCTATCTACTGTTTTCTAAGTTCTTCCTGAGAGCATTTCTTTATGAAATCACTTGTACACTCATACTTTCTTAAAGTTTGCTTCTTGGGAACTTAAGGCATGGTGTGTGTGTGTGTGTGTGTGTGTGTATATATATATATATATATATAAAAGATTTATTAATTTGAAAGACAGAGTTACAGAGAGAGGTAGAGACAGAGAGATAAGAGTCTTCCATTCTGCTGGTTCACTCTCCAGATGGCTGCAATGGCTGGAGCTGCCCCAGTCTGAAGCCAGGAGCCAGGAGCTTCCTCCAGGTCTCCCACTCGGGTACAGGGGCCCAAAGACTTAGGCCGTCTTCTACTGCTTTCCCAGGCTATAGCAGAGAGCTCGATTGGAAAAGGAGCAGCCAGGATTAGAACCGGTGCCCATGCAGGCCAGGACTTTAACCCACTGTGCCACAGTGCAGGCCCCCAAGACACTGTATATTTTTAAACAGTTGATGTTAAGGACAGGGAATCCTAATCACTGCCTTTCTAAGTGACAGGTTCTGCTGTCACAGGCGGTCTCTCAGATTTGGGCCTGATCCTACTACCCACCAAAATTGTTGGGGACCGTAAACTACTTTCAGTGTTTCATTTAGTTGTTATGAGGGATGTGACTTCACAATTTCAGTGAATAGTTGTTACTGATTTAGTAAATACCTTATTAATGTAAGGTCAGACTGTGTTTTCCTTGACTTTCTATACTTTTTGATTATACACATTCTCTCTCTCCTTCCCCCACCATAGACATAGATATTGGACAATTAATTGGATAATGATTTTATGTTATAATTGAATATAACTTTCTTTTATTTTCCTGTTGCATATAAATATCCATTGTTGTATACTGAGTAAACCATTTATTTTTCTAGTGATTTAAAAAGAACACAAACTCCCTTATCTGTAAAATGGAATTAGAAATAATGTGTTTTAGACCTGAAAAGCACTTTAGCAACCAGCTGGTGGCCAACACCTTCCTTATATAAGTGAGAATATTTGAGACCTAAAGAAGTTAAGTAATTTGTTCAAAATCACCTGGCTTGGTTAGTGGCAAAGCAGGACTAAACTCTGAGTCCCAAGCTGCTGTGCTGTGCTTGCTACTGCTCCACAAAATACATATTCCTTATTCACAGCATTGATATGAGGATTAGGGACCACATCTGTGAAAAATAGATTTAGCCTTTGGAAAGAAAGATGCTGGATAGCTTTATGAAAGCTTTATGAAAACTAATCTCATTTTAACTTTCTGTACAGTTGTTAGTTTTGTTCAGTTTTATGTCTCTTGCTTTAGGTTTAGTTGGTCAAGGACTAGATAATTTATGATACATGCTTTAAAATCAATATTAAATATCTGGATGAGGTTAGAAATATGAATGTATTCAGCTGGATTTGAAGCTGGGAGCAGTTGCAGAAGCCTGCCAGAATGACAGTTGCTTATATACATGAAAAATTTTCTATCCCTACTTTGCATATTGGGAATAAGGATAGTTTATTCCAAAGCAAAGAAGAAAGCATAAATTATATATATTTTCTCAATCTGGTAATACTTCCAAAGCTTGGTACATCGTGTCTTTAACAAACCATGAATTTTCTCTCCTGCCAAGCCACAGTATCCTGCCTACTTTCAGCATAGTCAGAGACCCATTATACTAATCCACCATTCCTTCATATCTCTAGCAAGCACATGTAAGTGATAACTTTGAATATTTATTTTCATGCAAGGTGTATAAATCTTCTCAATGTCATCTTTCCGGGTGAGGAAATTGTGAGTTGCTCAACTTGGTTACTTCAATTGTTTAAGTTTGGTTCTTTCATCCACATCATGCTTTGATATATTAAAAAGAATCCTGTTTAATTTTTGTAGGATCCAAAGTGATTTATGTAGGCTCATATTTACAGGGAAGACAAAACTCAAGTACCAAAATGCTAAAGTAACTTTTATATATATTTTTAATTAGGTACGATTATATGCAAGACCTGATGCTATCAGAAGAGGATCCGGGGACTATGCTCTCCATATAACAAAGAGATTAATAGAATTTTATGAAGACTACTTTAAAGTGCCCTATTCCTTGCCAAAACTAGGTAAGATTTTTCTGGGTTATTTTATTGGAAAGCTCCTTAGACGTGGAATTTCTTCTTCCTAATTTTACTTTACTTCCTATTTTTACTTTACTTATTTTTACTTTACATTAAGAAGCATGAATAGTCAGAGATTTATAATTTTTAGAGAAGATGAGCCTGAAAAATAATTTCGTTTGAAGCAGTTAAAAAAAAAGATTTAGTATTTTACATTTTGTCATTGTGGGAATTAAGAAAGACATTATGTATGTCTAGGATTCAAAAGATAACCCAAATATCTATAAGTTGTTTAATTCCCACTGTGGAATTGTATTTGCCTATATGATATTTAATCACCACAGCTACCATATGGGTAAGTACAGCTAGACCATTTTCTTTCTAAGGCAACTGAGACCAGGAAGTTTTCCTTTTATTTAGATATCCGGCCGGAAGTGAAGGAGCTGGGACTTCGCAATAGGTCTTGATGACTCCTATAACCATATTTTAGATGGAAAAGGCACTCATTGATTAATTTCTCCTTCTAAATTCTTATATATCAGACCTCAGTGGATTTGGTTATCCTTTAGGTTATTTTTGTTCAGTCATATTTCTCAAACACAGTTATAGTAAATAGAATAAAAAGAAGAAAGAAATTTGGTAACAGTAGAGATTGTGTTCTCTGTAAATGTTCCTGCATTTCTGCCTTCCAGGAGAACGTGTTCAATAATTGTTGGTCAAGTGAATAAATGGATTAATTTGTTGTAATTTGAAGGAGGCTGTTGGTTTTGCTAGGAAGTGAAGGGTTGATACATGTATTACAAGTTATTTTTCCTTCTCAGAAAACCTGTTCCAAGATATTACATCATGACCTCCTCCTCCCTTCCCACCCCTCTTCTTCCCATGAGTATTTTGGATCAGTATTCACATAAAAGGCATTCTTATTGGGAAGAATAAAGTGTTCACTTGATCAAAAAGTGTTAGTGTTTGAACCACAGGTTCTCCTCCCTGGAGAACTGGGCCTATTTCATTAAAGTACCCACCTGCTGTGTAGCTTTATTGGTCTTACAGTGAGTAGTTAGTTCAGAAAGTAGACAGAATAGATGATATGGCATACAATTTTAATGAGTGATATTATAAAATGCTAAGGTCATTGAAATGTGCACTCTAAGAATCCATAGGCAAAGTTTCATTTTGAATAGGATCTATGTTTTTGTTTTGTTCTGTGTTCTTTCTCTCTTTCCTCTATATCAACTTCCCCAGCAGACTCCTTCACATTGAAATCTCCCTGATAGTCACCCAAGGCAGAAAGGAATACCTGACCTGATTTGCATGGGGATGGGGGGTGACACTGTTACCTGTTCCATGTAAAACTGGCTGGAAACTTCCCAGCTTGACCCTAATGTAAAATCACAAGTGCTTATGTTGCAAGTTCAGCAAGAGAAATAAAATGTGGTTCTTTTCTCTGTCCCCTTCAGACCAATAATTAGCAGACAAACTCAATTTATAACTTCAGGGGGCTCCATGTAACTGTCAGCTTGCAGCAGGATGCATTTCTGTTCCCTTATTTCACTCACAGTTGAACCATGCGGGCTTTCATTGGTGGAAGAGCTTTGCTCACCATTACTATTATTTGTTAAGCTACCTTATGGTGTCCATAATTGAATGATTTGACTTACCGCAGCATATTTCTTTTTATATATCTAGGGGAGCTACCACAGCCCATGGTGCTTTGTAAAGTTTCCCTTAAAGTTCTACTTATTTCATACATCTATAGACATTTAGATCTATACATTAATGGATTTGTAAGTATGTTTTCTAAATACTCCCTACAGAAAATCCCTAAGTACGGAAGCATTTTGACAAATCTTCCTGTTCATTGTACATTCCAAATTTATATTTTAAATAAAGTCTATGGATACCAACTTATTCCTGTTAATGTGAATGTATCCCAGATATCAGCTGTGGCTGTCCTCTCTTCTAACCTATGATGGTTTCCAGGATCTAGCCTACCCCTCACCTTGTGCTATGTATTCTGTAAACATTTCTTGAGTGTGCCTCCTTTGTGAATTTTTCTATACGATAAAGATACAGTGGCAAATAAAAAAGGCAAAAAATTCCTCACCCACTCCCTGCTGGGCTTACATTCTATTAGGTGGAGCCAATTAGGAACATGGGTAGTGTATCACATAGTGATAAATATACTTAGAATGGGGGGATTGGGAGCATGTGGAGAAGATGGGGCATGGAAAAGGGGCTGAGGCCAGCGCCGTGGCTCAATAGGCTAATTTTCAGCCTTGTGACGCTGGCACACCTGGTTCTAGTCCTGGTTGGGGTGCCGGATTCTGTCCCCGTTGCCCTTTTTCCAGGCCAGCTCTCTGCTGTGGCCAGGGAGTGCAGTGGAGGATGGCCCAAGTGCTTGGGCTCTGCACCCCATAAGAGACCAGGAGAAGCACCTGGCTCCTGCCGTTGGATCAGCGCGGTGCGCCGGCCGCGGCGGCCATTGGAAGGTGAACCAATGGCAAAAGGAAGACCTTTCTCTCTGTCTCTCTCTCTCACTGTCCACTCTGCCTGTCAAAGATAAAAAAATAAAAAATAAAAAAATAAAAAAATAAAAATAAAGAAAAGGAGCTGAAGTTTTAAAATGAGCAATCATGGAAGGCTTCATTGGGAAGGTGACTTTTAAGAAAAAAGATTCTATTTATTCGAAAGGCAGAGTGACAGAAGGAGAGACAGAATGATCTTCCATTTGCTGGTTCATTCCCCAAATGGCCACAATGACTGGGGCTGCTCTAGGCCAAAGCCAGGAGCCAGGAACTCCATTTGAGTATCCCAAGAGGGTGGCAGGGGGCTAAGTACTTGGGCCATTTTCTGCTGCTTTCCTAGGAAGCAGAGCAGCTGGGACTTGAACCAGTAATACAATGTGGGAAGTAGGCATCACAAGCAGTGGCTTGACCTGCTGTGCCATCATGCTGGCCCCCTATATAAAGTTGAGTTTTGAGTGAAAAACTTAAGGGAGTGAAGGAGCAAACCCAGTGGATATCATGGGACAAGGACTATTGGCAGAGAGAACAAAGTACTAGACCTGGAGTGAGCGCTTTCATGATGTATTTGAAGAACAGCAAAAAGGTTAGTGTGATTGGAGCAGAGTAAGTAGAAGAGTGGTAAGCAGATGATAATGTCAAGGAGAATGGATTGGTGGTAGATCATGGAGAGCCAACAGGCTATGGTAAGGACTTTCTTCCTTTTCCTTCCTCTCCTCTCCCCGCCCCTCCCCTCCCCTGCCTTCTTCCTTCCTCTCCCCTCCCTTCCTACTCTTCTCCCCTCCCCTCCAATCCCCTCCCCTGCCTTCCTTCTTCCTTACTCTCCTCTCCCTTCCTTCTCCTATCCCCTTCCCCTCCCTTCCCTCTTTTTTTTCCTTCTTGTCTTCCGTATCTGTCTCTCTGATATAAAAGTCTATTGGTCAGTTTTGAACAGAGGCATTATATAATCGTTCTTATATTATAAAGGGTCGAACCTGAAGCTAGGTTAGTAATACACTGGGGTGGGCATTGCAGTGCTGTGGATTAAACCACTGGTTATGATACCTGTGTCTCATATCAGAGTCCTGGTTCAAGTCCATTCTGCACTTTTGATTCAGCTTCCATATGTCTGGGAGGCAGTGAACAATGGCTGAAGTAGTTAAGCTCCTGCCACCTACTGAGGAGAATTGGATGGGATTCTGGCTCCTGGCTTTAGCCTGGCAGAGACCTGGCTATTGCAGCCATTTAGGAAGTGAACCAATGGATGGAAGTGCATGCCCTCTCTCTCTCTCTCACTCTCACTCTGCCTTTTTTAAAGAGTTACTTATTTTAAACTCAGAGATAGTCCATCTCTGGTTCACTTCCCATATGGCTGCTGAAGCCAGGAGCCTGTAACTCCATCTGGATTTCCCACATGAGTGGCAATGGTCCAAGCACTTGGGCGATCTTCTGCTGTAAGTTGAGCAGCTAGGACTCAAACTAGTGCTCATATAGGATGGCAGTTATGTCCTGGGTGGCAGCTTAACCTGCTGTGCCACAATGCTGGACCCTACTCTGCCTTTGGAATAAATAAATCAATAAATGTTTCTTCATTTTTTTAAATGGATCATTTGTCAAAACTTATTAGGGCGTAGGATGTGTTCTGACATTGAGTGGCTTGAGGCCAAATATGCTGTCATACCTCCTGCAGTGTTTGGGACAGACCCACAACAAAGAGTCAGTGATGCCTGAGTGAGAGACTCTGATATAAAGGGAAAGAATAGAGGCATGAAAACTGCTAAGGAGCTGAGGCAAAATTCAGGTGAAGTACAGTGTTGCTTGGACTAGGATGGTAACAGTGAGGCAGTCATAAGTGGTCCAGTTCTGGATATGTCCTGAAAATAGATCCAGCAAAACTTATTGATGAGCAGGATGCTGAATGCAAGAGAAAGAAACATCCAGGGCAATTTCAAGGTTTTGGAACTGAGAAGTAGAGAGGTTGTTTAGAAGTATGGAATTGCCACTTACTGAGATGAAGAATGAAATGAAGAAGGAAATACTTTTTGCGACTATATGTATCTTAAATGTAAAGGTGACACCTTGATATCTGTAAGAAATTCAAGTCGACAGTTGAATTTGTAAATATGGGGTTTGGGCGGTAATGTGACTAGAGAGTTATATTTGCTAGGAGGTTGGATGGAATTACCAAGGCTGTGAATTAGATGAAAGGAACAAAGGGGAAAGGCCTTTGGTGTAGCGGTTAGGATGCCAGTTGTTACACCTACGTCCTACATAGGAGTCCCTGTTCACGTCCTAGCTCCACTTCCAGTTCTAGCTTCCGCTAATGCCCACTCTGTGAGGTGGCAGGTGATCGCCTAAGTATTTGAGTCCCTGCCACCCACTTGGGAGACCCAAATTGAGTTCCAAGCTCCTGTCTTTGGCATAACCACCTCAGGCTCTTTGGAGTATCTGGGGCATAAAGCAGCAAATAGCACTGCTCACTCTTGCTCCCCCACCCTCTCTCTTTGTTTGTATGTGTGTTTGTGTCTGCTTTTCAAATATAAAAGTAAAGAAAATCCAATAGGAATAAAGAGGGAATGATTTAATATTTAGTGTTTAGAGATGAGGAGCCAGTAGTATCTACTGAGAAGAAGCAGCTGTTTGAGACATGAAGGAAAACAGGTGTTTGTGGTGTCCTCAGAAAACACTGCTTGTGAAGAAAGCGTTGCAAGCAACAGGAGAGTAGGCCATGGAAAGGTATTTCTGAGAATTCAGACCAAGCAAGGTTCTGGGATGAGGGGGAAAGGGAGACAGACTTGTGTTCCCGGGATAGGAACTGAAGTGATGGCATTGTACAGGTTGTCCCTGGTCCCAAACTGTATCCATGAGTATAAAATGTGCCTTCTTTATTTGTGTTATAAAATCGAAAACTGAAATAAGTAAATAAATAATAAAACTCTTTGTGAGTTTACTGTATTATATATAATAAATATATAATATAGTTAATATATATAACCTTAGTATATATCAGTGAAATTGACATCTCAGAATTTGATTATTTATAGTATCATGTATATTCCTTCTCAGCAGTAGCCTTTTTACTTTTTATTGGTTGAACTCTTTTTTTTTTTTAAAGATTTATTTATTGATTGGGAAGGTAGAGTTACAAAGAGAGAGGTATTCCATCTGCTGGTTCACTCCCTAAATGGCCACAGCAGGCAGAGCTGGGCCTATCTGAAACTAGGAGCCTGTAGCCTCTTCCAGTTCTCCCACGTGAGTGCAGAGGCCAAAAAGGCTTGGGCCAACTTCCACTGCTTTCCCAAGCCTTAGTAGAGAGCTGGATTGGAAGTGAGGCAGCTGCTAAACCTGTGCCCATATGGAATGCCGGCACTGCTGGCAGTGACTTTACCCACTAAGCCACAGCACTAGCCCCTTGATTGAACTCTTTATTTAGTGGGACATTAAACCTGTGATTATAAAGCAAATTAAAAATATTCATCAAAAAATGAAAAAAATTGAGAGAGAGGTATCGTTTTTAGAATGTATCTATAAGCAGACACTAGTCTTGTTTGTGTGATCCCTTTGACTCTTAGACCTATCAGTGTGATCAATTGTGAACTGAAATTGATCACTTGGACTAGTGAGATGGCATTGGTACATGCCACATTGATGGGATTGTATTGGAATCCCCTGGCACGTTTCTAACTCTACCGTTTGGGGCAAGTCCGATTGAGCATGTTCCAAATTGTACATCTCCTCCCTCTCTTATTTCCACTCTTATATTTAACAGGGATCACTTTTCAGTTAAAATTTAAACACCTAAGAATAATTGTGTGTTAATTACAGAGTTCTACCAATAGTACTAGAACAAAACAAAAAAAATACTAAAATGGATAAAGTATTACATTGTACATCAACAGTCAGGACAAGAGCTGATCAAGTCACTGTTTCTCATAGTGTCCATTTCACTTCAACAAGTTTCCCCTTTGGTGCTCAGTTAGTTGTCGCCAATCAGGGAGAACATATGATATTTGTCCCTTTGGGACTGGCTTAGTTCACTCAGCATAATGTTTTCCAGATTCCTCCATCTTTTTGCAAATGACTGGATTTCATTGTTTTTGATTGCTATATAGTATTCTATAGAGTACATGTCCCATAATTTCTTTCTCCAGTCTACTGTTGATGGGCATTTGGGTTGGTTCCAGGTCTTAGCTATTGTGAATTGAGCTGCAATAAACATTAATACTAACTGATAGAATCAAAAAGGGAGAGAACGATCCAACATGGGAAGTGGGATACGCAGCAGACTCATAGAATGGCGGATTTCCTAAACAGCACTCTGGCCTCAGAATCAGCCCTTAAGGCATTCGGATATGGCTGAAGAGCCCATGAGAGTATTTTAGGCATGGAAAGCCAAGACATTCTGGCAAAACAAACAAACAAACAAAACAAAACAAAACAAAAACCTAAATCAAAGATCTCTGCGAGTGAGATCCCAGTGGAAAGAACAGGGCCATCAAAGAAGGATGTACCTTTCTCTGAAGGGAGGAGAGAACTTCCACTTTGACTATGACCCTGTCGGAATAAGATCGAAGTCGGTGAACTCAAAAGGCTTCCATAGCCTTGGCAGCTCATGACTAGAGCCTAGGGAGATTACTGATGCCATAAACAAGAGTGTCAAATTGTTAAGTCAACAACAGGAGTCACTGTGTACTTACTTCTCATGTGGGATCTGTCCTTAATGTGTTGTCCAATGTGAAGTAATGCTATAACTAGTACTCAAACAGTATTTTACACCTTGTGTTTCTGTGTGGGTGCAAACTGATGAAATCTTTAGTTAATATGTACTAAATCGATCTTCTGTATATAAAGATAATTGAAAATAAAAAAAAAGAATGTATCTATAAGCTACTTGAAGTCTGTCTTCTATATTAAAAATCAATAAAATGTGGATGTCAGGCTGTTAATTGCAAAAAAATACAATCTTACAATCTAATGTTGTATTCTTTTTTCAAAAAAATCTTTTTTCTGTCCTGACTTAAGTTCTGAAATTTTGTTTCTCTTCTGTCTTCCTCAGTTCCTGTTCATTTCTAGGGCTGAGTGGTTTAATTTTATTGTTACCTCATCTCATACCAGCTCATCTCTAAGGATTTGAGTTTCCATCATAAGCAGTTTATCAGGATAGTTCCCTAAGAGTATTCTGATGCTTGCTGTTAGGATAATAATTTGTTCTCATTACACAAAGATATTCCTTTATCATTAAGATAAAATAGGCAACCAGTGTAAACTCTATGAAGATTTGCTTTTAAATCTCCAAATTAGCTAATTAAAACTATTTGTATGGGCTTTGCAGAACTTTTTCTATTTCTTGGTGTTGTAATGATACCTATAGAGTCTCCTTGATATAACATACCAAACCTTTCTGTATCTGTGTCCTGTTTTCAGGAGAACTGTCATAGGTGAGGAGTATTAGTTGAATAGAAAGTTGTGGCAGACATTTAAAGAATTAGTTGTCTTTCCTCTTATCCTAAAAGCATATTGACAACAGCAGTAACAATGATGACTGTTTGTATTTACCGAATGTGAACCACCATTAAGGGCTTTTACATACTAACCCATTTAATCTTCATCATGGCCTTTTGATGTGGTACCTGTTATTTTCTCATTTTCCAGGTGAGAAAATTTAGGCACTCAGCACAAAGCAGTGTGCCCAGATCACACAGCAGGAATTAGTGGGTTTGAATTTCAAAGCCCAGGCTATCTGGCTCCAGAGTCTTGGGGTTCTGCTAAAGATAATTCCAGAGATTTTTGTGACTTCAGGGATTACAAGTATAGGTTACTTAACAAACTAGATAATATGATTGCTACAGGAATAATATAATAGTTATTTTTGTTAATTTCTTACTGATGTTAAAAATAATACATGGTCTTGTAGAAAATTTGGAAAATTAAAATGATGACATGCATGACTTGTAACTCCTGATTTCACCAACCAGAAGATATATCTCAGTATGGCAAATATGTTTTCATTGTAGATGTTTTTATAAATTAATTAGATGGCAGATAAAATGATAAATATTTTGTTACCCTATTTAGATTTAGTTAATTATGGCAGATAGTGTTCAGTTTCCTTTTGCTCTTACTCTGTAATTTGTAAATCAATGTTTTGCAAAAGAGTTTGCTTGATTGCTTCTTTTCAAGACACTGTGTTTTTATGAAGAATTCATTACCTGCCTGGCACATTGCTGTGATTGTAGAGGTAGCCCAGGTGTTTATAACAAAAATTTCTGCCCTCAAGGAGATTGTGGTTTTGTTGAGGAGAGAATGCAATTTTACAGGAGTGAATGAACTAGAGACTCACATAATATAGAATATAATCAAACACTAAAATTTTGCAGGGTAAATATTTAGTGCCATGTTCAGTTCAGAGTGTAGGGTGATTATGCAATGCTGCAGGCATGAAATGCACATAAAGAGAAGTCTGTATTTACTTATGTCCTGACAAAGAGAAAAGAATTTAATTGGAGGTAGAGAAGAAAGGAAGAAGAGGTCATGTTGAGAATTGTGCAGCCCATTGATATCTTGTGCTCTGTGTTTCAAATTGATGGGGGGGATGGTTTCTGTAATGGAGTAGATAAGCTGCACAATAAATCTCACTACTGAAGTTCATGAGGAGGAGAGGCTAGCTTGAATGATCGGCTTTTGTTTAAGCTGTTATAGGCACAACCATTTATTTTGTTGTGATAGTAGTGGTGATGATGATGATGATGAGTTGCCATTTACAAGTAGTAAAGCTTTTCATAAAATATTGGTGTTGATTACTAAACATTTTACCTTTAGTGGTTATGTTTTTTCTTTAGTTAGTGAATATATTTGTTGTTTTCAAATTTGGTAGCAATTATATAATATTCCTTCCATCTTAATTGTGCATTTCATAGTTGAATTATTTGAGAGTTAATGTTTTTTAAATATGACTTTTCTTGCCTTGCCTTTGACCATGAAAATATAACCTATGCATAAGGGAACTTTCAAAAAGATCATGGACATCATGTTGAGTGAAATAAGCCAGACCCAGAAAGACAAATGCCACATTATCTCCCTTATATATGAGAGCTAAAATTTAAAAAAAAAAAAAAAATAGGGAGATGTCTGCATATCAGTATTGCTACAAATATAGTTTTTGTAAACCTTTGTTTTACACCTTTGTCAAATGAATGTTAAGAGTAGTATACTATTACACTTTTAGTGATCTGTGGTTACTTTAAAACTTACTGTATGTGGTTGAAATGGTCATTTTTCCATTTAGTTGTTGTTTATAGCCATTGTCTATAGTCTCACTAAACTCAGGGTCTTTTTGCCTTTTTTTAAGATTTTATTTATTTATTTTAGAGGTAGAATTACAGAGAGAGGTAGAGACAGAGAGAAAGGTCTTCTGCTGGTTCACTGCTCAGATGGCCACAACTGCAGGAGCTGAGCCAATCCAAAGCCAGGAGCCAGGAGCTTCTCCTGGGTCTTCCATGCAGGGGCAGGAGACCAAGATCTTGGGCCATCTTCCACTGCTTCTCCAGGTCATAGGTAGAGATCTGGATCAGAAGAGAAGCAGCTGGGATATGAATCAGCGCCCATATGGGATGCTGGCACTGAAGGCGGAGGCTTAGCCTACCAGGCCACAATGCTGGCCCCCTTTTTGTGTTTTTGCTTGTTAAATTTCATGTTCAGTGAAGTATTAAGCCTTTTTACTGTAGTGTAAATTTAAAATATTTTATCTCAAATCTGAAAAAAAAAAAGAATGGAAGGAGGGTGGGAGGGAGAGAGGAAGGAATTATTATGTTTTAGAATTATGTCTATAAACCACACTGAATCTGTTAAAAAGTAGTGAAAAAAGTAACATTAAAAAATTGTAGAAGTTCATTGAAAATGGAACTTAAAGTTTATTTTGGTGCAAAATGTTTGGGAGTCTGTGTATAGTTTTTCTATAATGTGCATTTCCCATGAACTTTTTGGAGACTCCCTCATATGTTTTGTCAATGGCTTCAAGTAATACTAAGATAAAATCTCTAGTAACCATTGAAATAGGTATAGTTCTGTATAATTCCCTTCCAAAATACTCCTTCAACCAGAACTCCTGAAAATATTTGACATAACAGTGGAGCTATTTAATGGTATGCTTTCTTGACAAAAATCAACTTAAAGATTGTGTCTCCTTATTTTATTTTTTTATTATTTCTTTCCTTTTACTAACTTGTGGCTTGGTTTGTTGTTTTCTTTTTTTTTAAGATTTATTTATTTATTTGAAAGAGTTACACAGAGAGAGAAGGAGAGGCAGAGAGAGAGATGTCTTCCATCTGCTGGTTCACTCCCCAGTTGGCCTAATGGCTAGAACTGTGCCAATCTGAAGCTGGGAGCCAGGAGCTTCTTCTGGATCATCCATGTGGGTGCAGGGGCCCAAGAGCTTGAGCCATCTCCTACTGCTTTCCCAGGCCATAGCAGAGAGCTGGATTGGAAGTGGAGCAGCCGATCCTTGAACTGGTGTCCATATGGGATGCAGGAGCTTCAGGCCAGGGCATTAACCCGCTGTGCCACAGTGCCAGCCCTGTCTCCCTATTTTATGAAGACAATTATTTCTGAAAATCTTCATAACGTGATTTTCTCATAAACCAAAAGAAACATTATCATTTTTTCCAATGGGAAATATTTTATGCATTTCTAACTCTCACCCTGACAACCATTTGTGCTAAACTAATGTTAACTTCTATTAAAATTTACAGTTATTTTAATATTTGATAATTATTTAACAAAATTTAACAAGGCATTTTGTTTCCTTGTTAATTATTCTGTAATATTGCCATTTAACTGTTCTTTGTAAGCTATTTTGCAGCTATTATGTGCAGTGCTTCAAAGACCATACCAATAAAATATACATGATACTCTGTTTATGCCATTTAGCCATTAATGCAAAGAAAGAAAGGAACAGAAGAGTAAAGACAAATGAACACTATGATTTTAGTGAGAATGATTCATGAGATTGTTACCGCTATAAATAAGGAAACCACAGTGAATACACTGGGGAATTTAACCAAAAAAATATAGAATTGAATTTACTTAAACTAGCATTTATGGAATAGTTACTAGGTATATGGCATTCAGTATTGGTTATAAGTGGTGCATTTTCCACTAAAGTCTGAAAATCCAGTCGAAAAGTTTTATGGTTTCACTAGCTTGAGAGTATTATTATGTGTTCACTTTGCCTACTTTGTTCCTGTCCAGTTGTTTAGTTTTAAGAGTTCCAGACCATTGCAACTTTGGATTTACTCCTAGGCACATCCCTACATAGTCAATCAGGGCTTTAACTTAGCAGTTTTTACTTATAATGAGGCCTCCAAAGCATTGTTTTACATATTCTAACGGAGGTTTTTGGCCCTCGTAGCTATGCCTGTAAGCAAGGAAATAACTATTTCCTACATTTTCATATTCCTCAGCGCGTGAGCCTCGTGGCGTATACTCTTCTTTCCTAATACTGCAGGTCAGCTGGTGTTGCTCAAGCATCAGAAAACCCCTCCTCCTGCATTCTGCATCCCACTTCTCTCACCTGCTCAAGGACACACCGCCAGGAATTCACCCTGAATCTCTAATTTCTCCTCTTTTTTTGGAATGTACCCTATCAGAATGAAGAATTTGGTGCTATTTGTCGGAAGCACCTCTGTGCTTGCTCCCTCCAGCTTCTGAACCATTTCTTTCCTTTCTTTTATAGCTGAACTGCTTGAAGGGGTGTCGAAGTACACTGGCTGCAATTTCTCTTTCCCTCCTTTCTTGAATGTGCACTACCTCTCTTTCAATAATGCCTCCCCATGGTAAAACCCAGTGGTCAGTCTTCTTGTGTCATCAATATCTGACACACTTGTTCTTGAGCCCTAAAACACACATTTCCCTTCTCTAGCAGGGCAACTCCCTGTCCTGTTTGTTCCCATCTTGCACATTGGCCCTTCCAAATATTTTTCATTCTTTCTCTTTACTCTCTTCCCTTCCCTTTTTACTTTCTTCCCCTTCCCTCCCTTTTCTCTTTTCTTATTAGTTTCTTTCTTTTCCTTTTTGCCTTTCTAGCTGCTTAGTACTTGAGTTTTGGGACCTCTTCTCTTTGTTACTTAAATTGGTGGTAACTTCATCATCCAGCCTTTTGGGCAGATGGTTCTGATTCCTAAATTTCTATCTGCAGTTTGGTTCTTTCTTCCTTAACCCCACATCTACATTCTGCTGACACCTGCATTTGGAAAACTAGTGAGAATATTAAATTAACATGTTCAAATTTGAGCTGCAGATTTTTTTTTTATTCATTCGACAGATAGAGTAAGAAAATTTTCTTTCCGTTGGTTCACCCCCCAATTGACTGCTACAGCTGGAGCTACGCCGATCCGAAGCCAGGAGCCAGGTGCTTCCTCCTGGTCTCCCATGCGGGTGCGGGGCCCAAGCACTTGGGCCATCCTCCATTGCCTTCCCAGGCCACAGCAGAGAGCTGAACTGGAAGAGGAGCAATCGGGACTAGAACCCAGCGCCCATATGGGATGCTGATTCCACAGGCGGATGATTAACCAAGTGAGCCGCGGTGTCAGCCCCTGAGCTCCAGATTTTAAAACACTGCTTTTGTCTTTCTTATCTCCAGAAAGGGCCACTTCATTCCTTTAAAAGTAATTAAGGTAGAAATTCTTGGACTTATACTTTTTTTTTTTTTGATCTTTTGTGATACATCTTAACTATCAACAGATCCCTATGGCTCAACATTTTAAATATATCCAGAATCTTATCACTATTTACTAATTCCCTTGTCACAACTCTCATTCCAGCCAGTGTACTCTCTCTCTTGGATCCAGAGTTCAATCTATATGAAACTTTAAGTTTAAAGTGATATGAACATAAGATACTTGATTTTATATACAGTACCCAACTTAACAATGATTCATTTTGGATTTTTCAACTTTATGATGTTGCAAAAGTGATGCACCTTTAGTAGTAGCTGTACTTTGAGTTTTGAATTTTGATTTTTTTCTGGGCTCCTGATACACAGTATGTCTTACAAGAACCTGTCATGTCTGGGCCCTCACTGCCACCATTCACCTCTTTTCTGTTCACTATTTCAGCTGCACTGCTTTCCTTGCTGTTTCTTTAACACATCAAACATGGTTGTTCATGTTCTTTCCTAGCCTGAAATACCTTTCCTTGAGATACTTGCATGTCAGACAGCACCTTCTTCAGTCAGGGATTCGCTGATAGCACCCCCACCCACCCACCATGCCCACCATTTAAATTGTAGCCATGCTTATCACTTTCCATCTCTCTTCCCTGACTTGGTTTTCCACAGCACTTTTTGTTACAGCTCATAGCGTATATTTTGTTTATGTATTATTCATTTTCTTTAATAATTGTATCTTACCCCTTCCTCTGCAAATAGCAGCTCTACCGGAGCAAAGGTTTTTGTCTGTTGACTGATTTAATTTCCTCGGCCTAGAACTCTGTACGGGCCAAGATACTGTGTCAAAGGACAAAATAAAAGACTTTCTTAAAAAAAGATTTATTTGTTTATTTGAGAGGTAGAGTTACACACACACACACACACACAAACACAGGTCTTTCACCTGCTGATTCACTCCTCAGATGGTTGCAATGGCCAGAGCTGGTTCAATCTGGAGCCGGGAGCTTCATCCAGGTCTCCCATGTGGGTGCAGAGGTCAAAGCACCTGGGCCATCCTCCACTGCTTTCCCAGGCCATTAGCAGAGAGCTGCATGAGAAGAGGAGTAAAAGGGACAGGAACATGAGCCCATATAGGAAGCTGGCGCTGCAGGCAGAGGCTTAGCCTGCTACGCCACAGTCCCCAATGCTTGTCTGTATTTTCAGTTCAAGAATTGGGCACTACTTTATTCCATGTGATAGAATAAGTGTTCAGATGGGCTCAGCTGAGCAGGTTGGTTTTAGAGAGAGAAGGGCTGAAAAAAGCTGAAACAAAGAAACAGCAGATTAGTCATTTCAGAGTTGTTTTCCTTATAAAGCAGAGGGGGTGGAGGGAGGCAGGACAAGCTGATTGGTTTGTTTCAGGTTATATTTTAAGAATGAAAGGATTACAGGATATGAGGATTAAAGCAGAAGGAACTTCATTATAAAGCCAGTTGGCTTGTCTGGGGAATTTGGCTGTTATTTTCCTGGTTTCTCAGGATATCAATGCATTTAATTTCAGGTTGGTGACCTGGAACTTTAACATGGGTGACTCTGTTTTGATTTTTAGTCTGGTCTGTTAGGGCCCAGTGCAGAAGCTTAGTCATAAACAATGGCCTCCTACAACTGTTATTTCACGGTAGACACCCCATAAGTTTTTGTTCAATGAATGAGTAAGCCTCAATTTCTTCCTGTTTTAATGATTTCTACCACATGGGGAGGAAGAAAGCTGAGTTTTAGCTGTTTTATAAATCAAATAGAACACAACTTATTTTTAGCAGAATAAACAAGGAAATAATGATGATATACCTTATCAGCAGCCCAGGAAACTCCTTTTTAGTAAATGCGAATGGAAGGGATGAAAAATTGACTTAGCTCCTGTTGCAACTACTTTCTTGTAAAGAATCCATATAAAGGGAGTTGTTGGTAGAAGTTTGTTCCTGGTAGAAGGAATGTACTTTTGGTTTATTATTGGAGTAATATCATGGTGATGCTATATAAGAAACTGTGCTTTGTACCTGTGTGGGTTTTGTATTCTGAAGGTGAAATAAGTGGCTCCTTGTCTGTCAGCTCTTTTCCCTGTTGTCCTCTTTGGGATGAGAACAACATTTATTCATGGGTTTGACAAACATTAATTGAATATCTATTTACTAGAGACTGTTCTACTAGGTACTGGAAAAACCACAGTTGACAAGAGACAGCAATCCCTGTCTTCATGGAGTTAAATATTAACGAATGAGAAAGGCAGACAAATATGCATACATGATTATAGTGAGAAAGTGTTAACTGTTATGGAAAAAAAAAGTGTTAGAAATGGTGATGGTGGGGAGGGGTTTGCAGTTTCAAACAGGTTGCATGGTTAGAGAATGCCTTGCAAAATGGAGGCCCTTGAGTGTGTTGATCAAAGTCAGACACTTGTAAGAGAGAAAAATGTCATCATTTCAAGAAACACAGACCCAGTTAACTCAAAATTTGTGTTCCAAAGAAGGCAGGGAAGGTAGGAGCTCATATGATCAAGTAGGGTTGTTTTATTCCAAAGTGATACAAATCCTTTTGTAGAGAAATTTCTGATGGAATGGAGAACCAGAACTGTGAGACAGGGGCCATGTAACAAATAGGAGATAAAAGAATGTATATACTCATTAAAAGTGCACATAAAACAAGAATCGGTAATCTCTTGATAAGCATCTTGAGTCTCTAACACAATGTAATTATCTGTTTCTGGTGCCTGCATTTGAAGGATGAAGGTAACCAAAATTCATGTTTTTAGGCAGCAGCTTGAATTGTGTGTCATAAGTCCTGTTCCCCTAATGGCCTCCCAATCTATTTTGAAAGCTCTTTTGATATGGCTTTCATCATAATTTTTCCTTTTATTTTCCTTTCTGAATGAGTGAAGGAACCCTGCAGAAGAGGATGGCTGACTTCTTAGAGAAATAGCAAGGAGACCAGTGTGCCTTGGGACAGATTAGGCATGACATCTAGGCCATGGTGCCAGATGCAGAAGGATCTTTGTGGCTGGCCACTAAAAGAAATCGTTTCATTTTGAGAAGCAGTGGCATTGTCTGATTTGTTTGACCTGCCTTAACAAAATACTGGAGCCTTGGTGGCTTAAACAACAGAAAGTTGTATTTTCATAGCTCTAGAGTCTGAAAATCCCAGATCAGGGTGCCAGCATGGATGGCTTCTTGTGAAGGCTGTCTTCCTGGATAGCAGACTTGAGCCTTCTAGCAGTTTCTAACATGTTGATGAGAAAAAAAGTTCTCTGTATCTCTTCTGATAAGGGTCTTAATCTCATGAGGGCCTGCTCTTATGACCTCATCTACATACAGTTACCTCTCAAAACGGCATCTCCACATGCCATGATCTTTGGCTTAAGACTTCAACATATGAATTTGGTGGTTGGTGGGGTGACACAGTGCAGTTCATAGCAAGTGTGATCTGATGGGACTCACATTTTTAAGAGATCAAGTAGCACAGGCTGACTGAGGGGATGAGAACAGAGGCCAAGGCAGAGAGAAGCTACTTCCTTAATTCAAGAAATGATTGTTGGATCAAACTGGTAGCAGTGGAGGTGGTAAAAAGTCAGCAGATGTTGGATATGTTTGGAACAGACTAGCAGAACAATTTGCTGTAATACAGCAGGACTTGAAAAGAAGGCCTGATGTTGGCTCCTTACAACGATAGTTTAAGAAGACTGACAAGCTTGAAACACTATCAGCTTTCTTTTCTTTTCTGATTTTTTTTTTCTTTTTTGCTTACTTTCATATGTAGCTACAATGCAAGGGAGGAATCTTTTCATGCTTCTTTCTCTTTTCCTTGGCTTTTTGAAATTAACATAGTGATTTAAATAATTTGTATTTCAGTATTTTCTCAACCGTACAGCTGTATTTAGAACAAAATGATAGTTGTAATACTCCTTTTCTTGAAGTGAATTGCTTCCTTCACTGGCCATTGGTCAATCTGGAGTTAATTATAGCCAAATAGCAATCCAAAACCCCAGAGAAAGGGAAGAACATTTCATTAAAGTCTGGCTAGGGATTACTGCTGACAGAGGCACTGCCAATCAGGCAGTTTTTAAAAGAGAGGTGACCATTCCCATAAACTTTAGAGCTAAAATAGCTTCTATTGAGATCAGAAGGTTTTTCAAATTAGCTTCATTTCAAGAAACTGAGACTGAGGGATAGTTATGTAAATGAGGGTTAAGCCTCTAATAAACCATTAAAGCAAAATGCTCTATAAGAAGAAATGGTTAAAATGCATCTTTTTTTTTTTTCATGTGTCATTGTGAGTTTTCTAATGTTCCCATTGTAAAGATGCTGTGATGACTTATTGATTGATTGTCATTTCTAAGGTTTAGGAACATGAGTGATTATCATAACGAGGGCTTCATCTCTTTACCTTCCGCATTAAGGTCTTGTGATCTTATCAGATAATGAAGGGTAATACAAATAGCTGTGTTAACTCTGGAATTTCTGCTTGTAATTGCTTTAGGTGAGAAGCTGGGGTGCTCTTGTAACCTGTGTGAGTGGTATTAATTTTGTTCACTCACTAAGGCAGGGTGCGGATCCTCAGCAAACCATGTAAAATGCTACTTGGGTGCATGTTGAGAGATTATTCAAAGAAAAAAAGAATCTCAGAAAAGTCTTCCCAGCTAATATAAAAGTGATATGATAATTTTGAGAATGGATTATTTTTATAAAAGCAATTTTTTAAAGTTTCAAATTTAGTGATTTTATTCATGTGGCAACTGGGGGAGATCTATGATTTAGATGGAAAGGTTTCAAGAGATTTCCAATGGAAAATGTACCCCTCGTCCACCTTTTAGTCCTAATGCCTTTCATTACTGTTTTTGAGAATTTTGATACTGCTGGTTATGTGCTTTGAAATGTAAAACAGACCAAAGTGTAAAACAAACTTTAGCTTGTGAGGGAGGTTGCAGTACACAAGCAGAGCAAATCCAATATGGTAGTTGTAAATGAAGCCTTTAGGGCATTTCTGAAGCTCTTTACAGGGTAATTTTGAAAGAGAGGGTGAGTCCCAAATGCCATTTTTCATCTGGAGGAATTTTAATGGTTTATAACTTAGATTTATTCTTTATTGGCTTTATTTTTTTTCCTTATGAGTTCTGTCTTCATATGGGAAATGATTCATGAATGACCTAGAAAATGTTTCCAACAATATAAGTTGTTTTTTTTCTAGCTTTTAAATTGTTTAGCAATTCTTTTTATTTTACAAACTAAGATCTAAAATCATTGGTAGGTTGATAATGTTAAGGATCATTTAGCTTCTAAAATACACTGAGATCTATCTTGTGACTTTTTATTAATAATAATAAAGGTAACTGTAAGCAATATTAAATTAAGTAAACCAAACTTCTCTAGAGGATAAAACCAATACACTATGTCAGTAGCAGAAATGCGTGTTTAAAGGCTTGTACCTACTGAATCTGACCAAACTGTAGGCCTCCAGCATTCCTATGTGAATCCCTTGCATAACTGTATTTGGAAATAGATGTTAAGTGAGAGAGAACTAAGAGGTAGTTATATGCAAATGAGATCATTAGGGTAGGGACCTAATTGGTAGGATTTGTGATTCTGTAAAAAAGGGTTGATATCTTTGTCTTTCTCTGTCTGTCTCTCTGCATTGTGAGGTTAGAGCAAGAAGGTAGTAGTCCACAGCCAGGAACAGAGTTCTCACAAGAATTTGGATATACTGACACCATGACTAAGAATTCTAGCCTCCAGAACCGTGAGAAAACACATTTCTGTTGTTTAAACCACTCAGTCTATGGTGTTTTATCAAATCGGCCCTAACTACATACCTGTGTATGGGCTTGGGTCATTTTCTGTACTGCTTGCTAAGAATTGTGGTGGGGACGCCAGTGAGGACATGGCCGAAACAAAGGTTATGGAAAGTACTCCCAGTATTCAGGCCATAACAACACAATTTCGTCTTTGTGAAATTGCTTTGATCATTTGAGAAGCAATTATCAATTTACCTTTTTTAATGTCTTTGGCTGTCTACCATCCTTACTTCTCATCTAGTGAAAATGTCCTGTGATTGGAAATAATTTTTACCATCATGTAAAGAAATCACCATAATCAATATCAAAGGGATCAACAAGGTTACTCTGTAAAGGGCCAGATAGAAAAATTTTCAGCTTTGTGAACTCTACTATTTGGGTTACAATGATTCAACTTGTAATTTAGCAAGAAAGCAGCCACAAACAACATATAAATGAATAAATGTGGCTGTGTTCCAATATGCTTTTATTGACAAAAACAGATGGCTGGCCAGATTTGGCCCATGGGCTATGGTTTGCTGAACCCTGCATTACTCTGTAAGTTCTTTAGTTCAACAATATAAAAATTACAAATGCCTCAGAGGCCCTTATTAGGTTTTTATTTTTGCCAGATTTTTATATATGCTTCAGAATCAAACTCAACTGTAATATTGAAAATAACCAGTCCACTTTATTCCTAAGAGTTTGCATTTGCTAATAAATATATGCAGAATACATACAGTAGTGAAGTTTACATTTATAGTAACAAATGATACTTTTATATACTATTATATATATAAATAGATAAATTTTCAATGATATACTATTGGAGCCGACACCGTGGCGCACTAAGTTAACCTCCGCCTGCGGTGCCGGCATCCCATATGGGCTCTGGTTTTAGTCCCAGTTGCTCTGTTTCCAGTCCAGCTCTCTGCTGTGGCCTGGGAAAGCAGTAGATGATGGCCCAAGTGCTTGGGTCTCTGCACCCACATGGGAGACCATGAAGAAGCACCTGGCCCCTGGCTTCAGTTTGGCGCAGTTCCAGCTCTTATGGCCATTTGGGGAGTGAACCAATGGAAGGAAGACCTTTCTCTCTGTCTCTCTCTCTCACTGTCTGTAACTCTACCTGCCAAATAAATAAATGAAAATCTTTAAAAATATTTATACATGATTTATTTATACTGATTGCATAGTCATGTTTCATATACTATATATTCGTATCTTGTGTTACATATCCTTGGTCAGACTTTCATGTTAATCTCTCACATAATGTATTTCACATTTTCACCTGAAATGAATAATGTCTGGAAATGTTGATTTATTTTCTTGTCACTATTAACACATCCTTTTTTCTTTGCAACCCCTAAAAATGTCCTCCAATAAGAAAAAATGTAGTTGAGCGTATGACTGATCATTGAGATAGTTGTATCAGTCATCTAGATTAAATCTCAGCTCTATATATCTAACGATAGCAGGTGTTATTTTTATTGACACTGTGTGTCTTCTCAAAGTACTGAGTTCAGCAATACTCATGTACAGCCTGTTTTAGAACTTGAACCCGGAAAGTAGCACTCACATGGAGATAGAGTTACCCCTGAGAGGTGCAGGGGTGGGAGGTGAAGGCGAGCATGGGAATGCGTAAGCAAACAGTTAATCTCAGGGAATGCATGATGTATTTCAGAATATGTCACATTTTTAAATCTAGTAAATGGCAAAATTGAGAATCTGTTAACCACAGTGTCAGATTTTGTATATCTGTTGTCAAATGTATAAGTCACTGAAGATCCAAGATGAAGAAAACTACAAATAAATGATCACAAAAAAAAATATGTTGATCATCCTTCTTGGATGGCAATTGATTTATTTTGATCGATACAATGCTGTGCAGTAGTTGACATGTTTTCTTACACTGAGCCTAGAGACTGGATCTTAGAATGCTGAGCTTAGATGTGAAGTTTGTCACAAGTATCACAAAGATGTTTCTATGAATTTGTCACAGAATTAAGGCTTATTCCTTTTTTTTTTTTGTCAAGAAGTAATTCTTTTATTTCATTTTTTCCCTTCTAAAATACAGTGGAATCATGGGTATGTATCAGTACAACTCACATGCATTTGCTGTCCGCAATGCTGTATTGGGAAGGAATGAATGAATTGGAATTATAGTTAGTAGTTTTGAACGTGCATTCCTGGCTAATGTGAGCATGCTCATATATACATTACCCATGTGTGCACTAGTTTAGGCCGGCGCCGCAGCTCCCTAGGCTAATCCTCCGCCTGCGGCACGAGCATTCTGGGTTCTAGTCCTGGTTGGGGCGCCAGTTCTGTCCCGGTTGCTCCTCTTCCAGTTCAGCTCTCTGCTGTGGCCCGGGAAGGCAGTGGAGCATGGCCCAAGTGCTTGGGCCCTACACCCACATGGGAAATCAGGAGGAAGCACCTGGCTCCTGGCTGTCGCTCCCCCTCTTCGTGGAGGAGCGACACTAGACCCTGCGTTGTTCTTTTGTCTGCTCGGCCCTTCCCGGGTTTGCTGCTGGTTCTTCCCGGGTTGGCTACCGTCCCTTCCACCTCCGTGGAAGGGCGGTTCCCCCTGCCACTTTCCCCACTTCTGCGGGGGAGCGGCACACCGCCGGCCAGCTCTCTCGGGGGCTGCACAGGTGTTCCTTCAGATAGATGTTTCTGGTGCATATTGTCTCTCTCCTCCTTTATAGTCCTCTTCCATCAATCCCAACTCAGCTGCCCACACGCCAAGTACGCTGCTCTCCTCCAATCAGGAGCAGGTCCTACAGTTTATTGGTTGAACTGGAGGCAGCTGTGTAGAAGCTGTTTCTCCCTTCTCAGCGCCATATTGTGGGAGAGCAGATGCATAGAATAAGTCTTAATTCCAGTAACTTAGTCTAGTCCGAGTTGCTCCCAGTTGCTCCCCACACTGGCTTCAGATGGGCACAGCCAGATGCTTCTTCCTGGTCTCCCATGAGGGTGTAGGGCGCAAGCACTTGGGCCATGCTCCACTGCCTTCCCGGGCCACAGCAGAGAGCTGGCCTGGAAGAGGAGCAACTGGGACAGAATCCGGCACCCCAACCGGGCACCGAAGGCGGAGGATTAGACTTGTGAGCCGTGGTGCCGGCCAAAAAATGCAATATATTATTTTTAACTCTACTATGTTGTATAATGAATCTCTTGGGGTCTGGTGCTGTGGTGTAGCAGGTAAAGCTGCCACCTGCAACGGCAGCAACCTAATATGAGCACCAGTTCATCTCCCAGCTGCTCCACTTCCAATCCATCTCCCTGCTACTAGTGGGAAAAGCAGCAGAGGATGGCCCAAGTGTTTGGGACCTTGCTACCTAAATGAATGACTGACTGACTGAATAAATCTGGAAAAAAAAAAAAAAGATCTCTTGAACTTATTCCTCCCATCTAAGTGAAAGTTTGTGTTTTTCTACCAACATCTCTCCCAGCCACCCTCCAAATGATGTTCTATTGATGAATCACTGACTTTTTACTTCTCTGTCAATTTTACTGGTGGCTCCCGTGTTAATGTTGAGGATCCCTCCAACACCCTTGGGAGGCATTAATATCCTCAGTCCTATTGATAGTTTTCATTGGCTCATACAGTCCTTGGGCATACCCTGGGCCCTGTCATTTCCACTAACTATGTCACCTTGAAATATCTTTATTTTAAGCATCCAATTCCTGCTCTGTGCTTCAGCTTCCTGTCTTCAGACCTTTTTCTTTCATTTTTTCTGTTCCAATGCTTCTTTGCCCTTCTCTTCCCTGGGATTCCTAACCTACTGAACTCGTCCATTTTCATCATAGTAACTCTCCTCATATCCTCCATCTCATTTCATCCAGGTTAGATGATGGGTCTTTGAATCACTGTTTTGCTTTCATCTTCTACCTATGCCCTTCTCTCCATCATTCTCACTTGAGAAAACCTGTACGCTTGTTAAAGCCTCTCTGTGCCTAATCTGTGCTTGCACTGAACTGAACATGGTATTCTTTGTAAATTTATGAGCACACAATTAAGTAATCCCTCAATGCCATGAAACAGTCTTTCTAAATTCTTGTAATTATTTTGCTCCCCTCCTGTCCAAGCCCACAATCTTATCTTCTTTCCTCTTCTCAAACCTCTAGTACATCTTTTCCCTCCTCAATTTCAGCTGGTGGTCTATCTGTAAACTTACTTCATTTTTTCTCTTTAACAGAGCAATAAAAAGTGAAATTCCTTCTCTCATCTACCTATATTTTATATATTTTGCATTTCCTTTTGGTACTGTGTATGAATTTTCTTTTTACCTAGATGAGATCAATTTCTCCACTAATGATCTTGATCCTGTGCTCTGGCTTCTTTTAGGGCTTTGCTCAATCATGAGTCATCTGGTTTTCTCTCCCCTTCTTATTAGATTTTGTTAAACAAATAGGTTTCAGTGCACCCTCTCTTAAACAAACAAACAAAAATTTCCAGATCTTGAGTCCTCTTCTGGCTATGTTATACTTACAGCAAAATTTTTCAGAGTCCTCATTATTTTTAAGTTTTGTTTATTTGAAAGGTAGAAGATAGAGAGTGTGAGAGCACCCCTATCCACTGCTTCACCCCCTAAAGGCCTCTAACAGCCAGGGCTGGATCAGGCTAAAGCCTTGAGCCCAGAACTCCAGCTGGGTCTCCCATACAGGTGACAGAAACCCAATTATTTGAGCCATCACCTGCTGCCTCTCAGAGTGCTTATTAGCAGGAACCTGGAATCAGGGGTGGATCTGAGACTTGAACCCAGCACTCCGATAGGGAATGCAGGTGTCCTAAGCAGCATCTTAGTCACTATGCCCAATGGCCACCCAAGTCTGCATTCTTTATTTCCTGTTTTGCTCTCATTGTCCTTTGAGCCCACTTGAGTGAGACTTTGAGTATTCACAGCTTTACTGCACCTGTGTTGATGTCATCTCTCCTAAACTCTGTGGACTCAAGCTTCGTATTCAACATCCCTGATGGTGAATACAGCTGCAAACATCCCAAGGGCACATCCCTGATGGTGAATACAGCTGCAAACATCCCAAGGGCACATCCCTGATGGTGAATACAGCTGCAAACATCCCAAGGGCAAAACTCTTATTTCTCCCAAGCAGTCTGTTCTTTCTTCCAACTTCTTCATTTTCGTGCATGGCAACTCCATGTATCAGAATGCTCGGTTAAAGCTGCAGAGTCAGCCCTGATTTCTGTGTTCTCCTTGCTCTTTCTGCAACCTGGCAGCAAGTCCTTTAGGCTTCTACTGTCAACATATCTCCTGTTTTTACTATGTTTTGCTAATTCTTCCCATTTCCACGGCTATTCTGAATCATTGAGTGACCACCTTCTAGCTGTATCATTGAAACTGCCTCCGGATTACTCTGTGTACTTACATTTTTGCAACTTCTCTTGCCCGTTCTGTTGTCCAAACACTAAGGAAGGGTAGCTTTTGAATCATAAATTACCATACCCTGGTGTCTTCCTTGAGTTTTTCCCATTGCATTTAGGAGTTCTTACTTTAGGCTATAAGGTCCTCCATGATCTGCTCCCAGTTTCCTTTCTCACCTGACTCCACCTTTCTCTTTGTGCTCTGTCCTCTTTGTAGGAGCCTTTCATGTTTATTTGAATATGCTTTCTCATGTCCCTCTTAGCAGCTTCACTTTGGTGTTCCCTCACTTTGAAATGCTTTTCACTAGAATCCTATTTCAGGAATATGTTCCAGTGCTACTCTGTTGGGGAGGAGGGGTGGTTGTTAGACCTTATCCAATTGTCCTTTATTTTTTTCTGATATCATTTATTATGCGCCTTTGTCTTATGTAATTTCTCATTTATATAGCAGTGTCTACTTATTCAGTTGAAAGTTTCATGAAGGTAGGAGTTTTATCGTGTTGATCATGTACAATGTTAATATTTTCAATAGTGCCTGACATAAGGTAGATGATTAATAATATGTATTAGCTAAGTGAATTGCTGAAATACAGTGTTTTATTCAAAATTACATCTAGTTTGCATTTCTTTTTCTTTCTGAAAATTTGAAACCATTATTTTATATTAGTAGAGCCCAATTAAAATAAATTTTATATAAAAACCAATATAGATAATAAATACAAGTAGATCTTTTTTTGTTGTTGTTCATGGTGGTGCAAACAGAATATTGCATGCTTCAAGTTCATAGAAACAGTTTTCCTAGAAAAGCCTGAGATGTTTCCAGATTCATAGCAAAATTAAAATTCTAAGTATTATCTGAAAGTCAGTGTTAGAAAAATTTTCAGAGTGGCTTAGAAGAATTTCCTAAACATTAGATCATAAAATTGAGTTTTTGTTTGGAGAATATCTAATTTTTTAAAAGATTTATTTTATTTATTTGAAAGGCAGAGATATATATAGAGAGAAGAGACAGCATTCTTCCATCTGCTGGTTTATGCCCCAAATGGCTGCAATGGCTGGGGTTGGGTGAGTCCATTGTCAGGGGCAAGGAGCTCGTGCTGCCCTCCACCGCCAGCCCAGCCTGGCCCCCAAAGTGTGTGCAGGGAACCAAGCACTTGGGCCATTGTCTGCTGCTTTCTCAGGCCACCAGCTGGGAGCTGGATCAGAAGTAGAGCAGCCAGGATTCAAACTGGTGCGCATATTGGATGCCCTTGCTACAGGCGGTGGCTTTGCTCACTGTGCCAGAGAACTGGTCCTAGGAATATCTGTTTCTCACTTGGAAAAATACATTTTATCTATCAAATGGGCCATTTTATACTTCTTGGAATAATATGGGCTGGCGCCGCGGCTCACTAGGCTAATCCTCTGCCTAGCGGCACTGGCACACCTGGTTCTAGTCCCTGTCGGGGCGCCGCATTCTGTCCCGGTTGCCCCTCTTCCAGGCCAGCTCTCTGCTATGGCCCGGGAGTGCAGTGGAGGATGGCCCAAGTGCTTGGGCCCTGCACCCCATGGGAGACCAGGATAAGCACCTGGCTCCTACCTTCGGATCAGCGCGGTGCGCCGGCCGCGGTGGCCATTGGAGGGTGAACCAATGGCAAAAGAAGACCTTTCTCTCTGTCTCTCTCTCTCACTGTCCACTCTGCTTGTCAAAAAAAAAAAAAAAAAAAAGGAATAATATGATCTGAAACTTGATATTTTAAAATTTAATAATTATGAACCCCCTCTTGAGCTGCTTATAAATGCTTAGGAGATAAAAACTATTTATTTGCTGTGTTATTCACATAAGAACATAAACACCAATGTTGTGAGTTAAATTTCTCACCACCAATAAATAGTTTTTCAATGTTGAAGAACTGTAGTTCTTGGCAAATGCTAAAATATGTATGCAGAAAGATCAAATTAAACTGAATTTGTCATTGATGAGACATATCAATTACAAAAATAACTTCTTTTCACTAGATTTTAGGTGACTCTTGCACAAACGTAATTAAAATTGTTTCTTCTTTATTAAAATGTAGTCATTCTTGTGACTTTATAGAAAAAAAATTACAGCAAACTTTCAATGTTGAATGACTGGCAGATTTCTAGGTTCTTTATTGCCTCTGTGTATCAATTGTCTGTAGTCTATTTTAAAGTGTAGATGAATGGTTTATCAAGGGAGAAAATGAAGTGCAATGATTTCAGTTTTAATTTCCCACTCTGCCACTAACTCACTATTTAATCTTAGGCAAAAATCTCTCTGGACCTCAGTTTCTTAATCTAATAAATGGGGATCTTAAAATTCATTATATTCATTTTATCCCAGTTGACTGGTGGGTATCACGCCTCCTGAAACAGAAAATGACTTGTTGGGTGAATACAAATTGGATACCTGTGTTAAATTCTTCCTTCTCATTGGGCAAATGTGTCTTCTTGTGTGTTATCAAATGAATTATTTCTGTTGTGAAAATTCACTTATAGAACACAGAAGCAGAAGGTATTTTATAAGTGTTCAGTTTATTTGTATGGAAATTATCCCCTTGTTTTTGTGAAATTTTCTATGGTAATATTTAAAACTAGGCATTGTTATCAACCATTACCGGTAAGGACAATTATTTTGCTCACAGGAGATTCATCTTCGTCTACACATACATTTGTTTAACATGAAGGTATAAGCAAAATTGGACTTCTCATACTGGCAAGTAAAAAATTCTCAGTGTTAACTGAGGGTTTATATGCACATTAGCAGCTATGCACTTGTTAAACACTTCCATTTGACAAGTATTGTATATTCTCAGAACTCGGGAGAGCAGTGAGGACTCTGCAGAGAGCAATACCAATACCTTTCAAGGTACTACCCTATCTTTATAAGCAACTTAAATAAACAGCACCCTACAACTTGTAATTTATGGGAAAGATTTTTAAACTATTAGAACCAAATAATAGGCTGCAAATGTTGTTACAGCGTGTATTTGATTTCAGTGTATAGTGTATGCAATTGAGATTTGAGAAAAAAGTTGTCTTAATTAAGGAAGCTATGAATACTAAAACACTTTTCATGCTGAGAAATATTCTCTTCAATTTTGTTCTTTATTCTTAGAACACTTTACTTTATTTGAAAAACGTGAATTTTAATTATAAAAGAAGACCATTAATAGAGTTGAATCTTTTCTTTCTTGAATTGTAATATTTCATAGACAGTTAAGATAGATGCACTTTAATCTCTAGAATACTTAGGCAATTTTAAAATAAAATATTTTAGAAAGGCCCTACTCAGCAAATTTCTTCTTTTGTTCTATGCCTAACACTGTGTTTTAAAGCCTTACTTGATTTATAAGTGAGTTATAATACAGAAAAATGTGAAAACAAGGGAATGCATTTTAGCTGTTTATTTTATTTTTATGTGATGTTGGCTTGGAAATATTTGTATTTTGAAAAAACAAGCTCTCATGATAGTTTTTGTTTTTCCAATTTCTCATTAGGAAATGAGGACCTACCTTATACTAATAGCAACAATGGTAGTTAATGCTCACCAAGGTCTTTCTATGTACAGGACATGTGCTAACTATTTTATAGCCATTGTCTCACTTAATTCTGACATGCTTATATATTAAGTACTAAGATAAGAGGTCTTCAAAGTTTATGGAAAATAAGTATATAATAAAAAAAATACTTATGGATTTCAAAATGTTTTTTTTACCAAAGTAAACATTAATTTCATTTTGTCATGGACTTTTGGAAATTTCCTTATATTATTCTCATTTTAAAAAAAGATATTTTTTCATTATTTTTTTATTTGAAAGGTTACTGACAGGGAGAGGGGAGACAGAAAGAAAGATCTTGTATCTGCTGGTTTACTGCCCAAAATGGCAGAAACAACTGGAGTTGGGCTGATCTGAACCCAGGAGCCAGAAGATTCTTCTGGGTCTTCCCACACGTGTGCAGGTGCCCAAGGACTTGGGCCATTTTCTGCTGTTTTCCCAGGCAATTGTAGAGAGTTGGATGGAAGAGGAGTAGCCAGGACTTGAACTGGTGTCCATATGGGATGGCAGTGCTGCAGGCAGAGACTTAACCCACTATACCACTGCGCCAGCTTCTATTATCCTCATTATACAGAGACTTAATGAGGTTGAGTGACTTTCCTTGAATCCCCCTTGAAACACAAAGAAAAGTTGGTGTTTGTACCCAAGCCATGTTCTCCAGAGCTGGCAACTGAAAATTACACAAGTGCGGAAATCTGTATTTTCATACTGGCCACTGACAGAAATCTAATGAAATATGTACTAAAAGTGATCAGATTCACATGAAAAAGACTTTGCAGAATACTTAGGAATATCATTTTTCAGAAGTATTTGAAGCTTATATTCATTGTCAATTAAAAGTGTATGTGAAAGAATTTATATATTATAGTATAGAATTTAGCAGAATGATCTTAAAGTTTGGTTGGAAGAATAGAAACAGATGAGCAAGATTGGTTCATGAATGTTTGGAAAGAAAATAGTAATGGCTGGGCCTGCAGAGTGCTTGCCATTCCAGATGTAAATAAGCTGGTAGATGGACTTGTTGGACTGGGATGGGTAACATCCTCTTCTCTGTTTCAATATTTTGAATATGTAAAGATATTATTGGTAGTGGATTTGAATTAAGTTTAAAATGGTGACATTTACTTATTTTCTTTTCTCTTCTTTGATTGAAATTTCCTTATTGTTTCCTAAACAAATATATATTAGATGCTAGGACTGCTATAGCAAGTAATACAACTGGGTATCATAGTCAACAGAAATTGATTATCTCATAGTTCTTAGTTTAAAAGCCCAAGGACTAGGGCAGGCATTTGACATAGGGGTTGAGATGCCATGTAGGGGGCTGGCAATTTGGTATAGTGGGTTGAGCTGCTGCTGTGGCACTGGCATTCTGCATGGTTCTAGCCTGGGCTGCTTCACTTCCATCCACCTCCCTGCTGGTATAACACCAGTCATGTTGGAATGGGGCCACCATAACTTAAAGTTCTGTAGATCATCTACAAAGTTAGATGATCAAATGTAGTGGGGGCTAGGTTTTAATTTCCTTTTGGAAGCCTTCCTTAATTTAACCCATAACAATTCACATTCTACTTTTAGTTGTACTATGTTTCTTTTTTTTTTCTTTTTTTCTTTTTTAAAACTTTTATTTAGTAAACATAAATTTCCAAAGTACAGTTTATGGATTACAATGGCTTTCCACCCTCCATAACTTCCCTCCTACTCGCACCCCTCCCATCTCCCGCTCCCTCTCCCATTCAATTCAAATCAAGATTCATTTTCAATTATCTTTATATACAGAAGATCGATTCAATATATATTAAGTAAAGATTTCATCAGTTTGCACCCACACAGAACATAAAGTGTAAAATATTGTTTCAGTACTAGTTATAGCATTAATTCAGATTGAACAACACATTAAGGACAGATCCCACATGAGGAGTTGTCGCTCCCCCTCTTCATGGAGGAACAACACTAAACCCTGCCTAGGCTTCATATCCGGGTCACGGCACCATTATGTCGCTCCCCCTCTTCGTGGAGGAACGACACAGGACCCTGCGCTGTTCTTTCGTCTGCTCGGCCCTCCCCGGGTTTGCTGCTGGTTCTTCCCGGGTTGGCTACTGTCCCTTCCACCTCCGTGGAAGGGCGGTTCCCCCTGGCCACTTTCCCCACTTCCGCAGGGGAGTGGCACACCGCCGGCCGGCTCTCTCGGGGGCTGCTCAGGTGTTCCTTCAGATAGATGTTCCTCTTAGATGTTCCTGGTGCATGTTGTCTCTCTCCTCCTTTATAGTCCTCTTCCACCAATCCCAACTCTGCTACCCACACGCCGAGTACGCTGCTCTCCTCCAATCAGGAGTAGGTCCTACAGTTTATTGGTTGAACTGGAGGCAGCTGTGTAGAAGTTGTTTCTCCCTTCTCAGCGCCATATTGTGGGAGAGCAGATGCATAGAATAAGTCTTAATTCCAGTAACTTAGTCTAGTCCGAGTTGCTCCTCACAAGGAGTAAGTACACAGTGACTCCTGTTGTTGACTTAACAAGTTGACACTCTTGTTTATGGTGTCAGTAATCTTCCTAGGCTCTAGTCATGAGTTGCCAAGGCTATAGAAGCCTTTTGAGTTCGCCGACTTTGATCTTATTTAGACAAGGTCATAGTCAAAGTGGAAGTTCTCTCCTCCCTTTAGAGAAAAGTACCTCCTTTTTTTTTTTTAAACTTTTATTTAATGAATATAAATTTCCAAAGTACAGCTTATGGATTACAATGGCTTCCCCCCCATAACGTCCCTCCCACCCGCAACCCTCCCCTTTCCCACTGCCTCTCCCCTTCCATTCACATCAAGATTCATTTTCAATTCTCTTTATATACAGAAGATCAGTTTAGCATACATTAAGTAAAGATTTCAACAGTTTGCTCCCACACAGAAAGATAAAGTGAAAAATACTGTTTGAGTACTAGTTATAGCATTAAATCTCAATGTACAGCACACTAAGGACAAAGATCCTACATGAGGAGTAAGTGTACAGTGACTCCTGTTGTTGACTTAACAAATTGACACTCTTGTTTATGGCCTCAGTAATCACCCGAGGCTCTTGTCATGAGCTGCCAAGGCTATGGAAGCCCCCTGAGTTCACTGACTCTGATCATATTTAGACAAGGCCATGGTCAAAGTGGAAGTTCTCTCCTCCCTTCAGAGAAAGGTACCTCCTTCTTTGATGACCCGTTATTTCCACTGGGATCTCACTCGCGGAGTTCTTTCATTTAGGTGTTCCCCCCCCCCCCCCAGAGGGTCTTGGCTTTCCATGCCTGAAGTACTCTCATGGGCTTTTCAGCCGGATCCGCATGCCTTAAGGGCTGATTCTGAGGCCAGAGTGCTGTTTAGGACATCTGCCATTCTATGGGTCTGCTGTGATATGTTTCTTATGAAATATTCCTGTTTAATTCTTTTCAGTAGGACACCCTTTCTTCATTCTTTACTTCCCCATGTGAAAGGTAGATGTGTTGAGGAGACTGAATCGATGGTGGGGTACAGGTGCCTGATGCCTTCCTTCTGATTAGGAGCTGAGAATAAGCTGATTACCACCACATCCTTGCTCATCTCCCTGTGCTTCCTTCATCCTCATTATTTAGCCAGTTGTCATGTTCTCATTCAGTGCTCCTGGCCTAAACTGTAGTCAGTTTAGTTAGGCCCAGAGAAAGCTGGTGTCTGTATTGGTATTGGGGGAACTGTAGGGAATGGTACATAATCACCACAAACACTTACATATACCAGTGGACATACCAGCCTCTCTCTGTCCATTCTTTTGATGTGGACAAAGAAACACACGAAACACATTGTGGCGAGGACTAAGATAAAAAGTGTCTAGATTGTTGGGAGAGCATAACAAAGAAAGACTTCCTTGAAAAAATGATGATTGAGCTGAATCTTCAAGAATGAAGGTGAAATGAATTCAGAGGACATTCAGGTAGAAAATAATCAAGGACTGAATTATCCTGTGCTCATCCTTCATCCATCCAACTCACCTTTGTGTGTTTTGCTATAATCCAAACACCTTTGGAAGTGTTTTGAATATTTTATTTTATTCATTCTCACAGAGACCTCCTAAGATAAGTCCCAATATTTTTCACACATATCTGATGAGAAAATTGAGGCTCAAAAAGTTAAGAAATTTGCCCAGGATCTTTCAGATCCAATGTGATATTGGACTCACCGTAAATATTCGTATGTACCTTCAAAGATAGATTCATGTTTTCCTTCAAAGAATGATGGATCCCAAAACAAGGGCCTGGAGTGGACTCCCAGAGACCTGGATTAGAGGCAGAATGGGCCAGAACTAGTACCAGCAGAGTTTGAAAGGTTACACTAGATTCTGGAATGAAGCCAACATTGAAGTCCATCTGAAGAGAACAGTCAGGAAAACAAAGTTGAACAGGAGAATCCAGAGTTACCAGATCATTGAGTCCTGCAGTGGAGTTGAAGGAGGTGAGCCATCTTACCTCCTAGATAGTTGAAGTTAGTTCTCACAGGAATTTCTGATTTAAACTGTGAATAGAAATTGAAATGTTAATGAGATTAATTTGACGTACAGTTGACTCTGTGCTCTTTACAACTAAGCACAACATATATAAGCACATGTCTCTGTGTTTCCATATTATTAGCACTCAGTGTATTACCTTAGCTTGAGCCAGACTACTTGTGTTAAAAGTCCTAGTTTTACTACTTCCCAGATATGTGGTCACAGGTAAGTTAGTTGCTTCTGTTTTCCTGTCTGTAAAATGAGGATAATAATAATATGTACGTATAAAGCATACAGCGTAGTACATAGTGTATAATAACTTTGCAATTAACTGTAGTCATCAGTCTTGATTAGCTAGGATAAATTATTCAAGGAGTTTACAATGTTAAAAAATTAAAGTACAATTAGTAATCTTTTATTGAGTGCCCACTGTGTTTCATTCATGTACTAGGAGATTTTAGGAGTTATTTCACTTAATCTTCATTTTTTTTACAAAAGACAAAATAAGACAGTAATATGAGTACCATCCAAGGACACCATAACAGCTCCCTTTGGTTGTGAGTGGAGGGGCAGGTTGTAGTTGGCCTCATGAAGCAGATGATGTTTTTGATCTCTTGACTTGCAGAGTTTTATATGCAGTTTGCCTGTTTTTGTTTATTTAAATTGATCTCCATAAATCACTACAATAGCTATGTTTGTGATATCTTCACTCTCTTCAGTGCTTCTCTATCATGATTACATGTAGTTCTCTAGCTTTTCATTGGTATACCTGGTCTTTAATATTGGCTAATTCCTAATCATCCTCTTCTCCAAAGTTAGCATATCTCATTGAAGGCTTCTTTTATCCTCTTATTTGCTGTCCAAAGTCTTTTTTCACATCTGTTCATCAAGTGCTTGGACCACAAAAGGAAAAATTTAAAACCAAAACAAACAAAAAATCACTTGGCTAATTCTGAGAGGTTTTATGTAGATTGATTTACAGCAGAACATAAAGTCCTTTGTGATATTTCTAAAGAGGTGAATGCTTGGTCAGTGTAAAGGAAAACATAACATTCATGAGGATTATATTTGCAAGCAAATTGGCAGTGTTGCAAGCATGGAACCGTTACTGAGCACAAGGTTCTGGGGGTGTAAATATCACATAGATGGCCAGTGTCCCTGTCTTCAATTCATATCACTATGGTTTTTGCACAAACCTTTGCTTTGTAGAGCTTTCCAAATGAAACAGCTCTTTCTCTGTCTCATTAACTCCCTTCAGTATTCAAATATTTCTTTGCTCACTAGCCCATAGGACTTTTACTTCTCTCCTGCCTTAAAAAAAAGCAGCTTAAGTAACTTGGCTGTTTCAGTGGAAAGCGTTCAGGAATTCAGGACTCCAAAGGCTTTTATATAAAATAATGTGTTATATCACTTCAAATACTGTGTTTACAGAGCTCATACTGCTAAGGATTAAAGGAATGTGCTGTGACAAATCTGATTCTGAGCAAGTTTGTCTTCCCTAAGATAGATCAGTTGTATTCAAGTAGAACTTTTGATTTATGAGAATTAGGGCTTCTGAGGGCATTGTATGGTGCTCTATATAATGTCAACAGATTATTGTTTCCACTGAGATTCCCAGTGGGAATCTAGCAAGGTCTGGCAAAGATCTCCTGGCTTGTAATACCACTGCTTCTGAACAGAGGTCAACATATTCGGGCTTTTCTTCATGTAAGAGGCACATAGCTTTTCGAAGACATAAGATTTTTACTAGTTGGTGTTGGTAATTCTAATAGGAAGTGAGTGGAGATGTAACTGGATGTTTTTGGTGAAGGAGGTTTTTATTTTTTCTGCTTGCAAAGGAAGATTTAAGTATTGTTGAAATATATCCCAATCTTTTAGAATTCTTTGCAGCTGCCCTCCCTCCTTTATTTCTTTTTTGAGACACATATTTACTGCCTTTGTTTCTGTCTCAAGAGGTTTTTCAAAGGTCTATTTACTTATTTTAGAGGCAGTGTTATAGAGAGACTGAGAGACAAAGGGAGAGAAAGAGATTTTGCATCTGCAGGTTCACTCTCCCAATGGCTGCAATGGCCAAGGCTGGTCCAGGCTGAAGCCAGGAGCACAGAACTGTATCTGGGTTTTGCATGTGAATTGCAGGGGCCCAAGTACATGGGCCACCTTCTACTGCCCTCCCAAGCTCATTAGCAGGAAGCTGGATTGGAGTAACAACAGCTGAGACTAGAGTTGGCACTCCAATATGTAATGCCAGCATTGCAAACAGTTGCTTAAACCATTGTGCCACAATAATTAACCCATTGTGCCTCAGTGCAGGCTCCATGGATGTTTTTTTTTTTTAACTTTTATTTAATGAATATAAATTTCCAAAGTACAGCTTATGGACTACAATGGCATCCCCCCCCACCAACAACCTCCCTCCCACCCGCAATCCTCCCCTTTCCCGCTTCCTCTCCCCTTCCATTCACATCAAGATTCATTTTCAATTCTCTTTATATACAGAAGATTAGTTTAGCATATATTAACTAAAGATTTCAACAGTTTGCACCCACACAGAAACACAAAGTGAAAAAATACTGTTTGAATACTAGTCATAGCATTAAATAACAATGTACAGCACACTAAGGACAGAGATCCCAAATGAGGAGCAAGTGCACAGTGACTCCTGCTGTTGACGCAACAAACTGACATTCTTGTTTATGGCATCAGCAATCACCCCAGGCTCTTGTCATGAGTTGCCAAGGCTATGGAAGCCCCCTGAGTTCACTGACTCTGATCATATTTAGACAAGGCCATAGTCAGAGTGGAATTTCTCTCCTCCCTTCAGAGAAAGGCACCTCCCTCTTTGATGACCTGTTCCTTCCACTGGGATCTCACTCGCGGAGATCCCCCATCTAGGTTTGTTGTTGTTGTTGTTGTTGTTTTTTTTTTTTTTTTTTTTTTTTTTTTTGCCAGAGTGTCTTGGCCCTCTATGCCCGAAACACTCTCATGGGCTTTCCAGCCAGATCCGCATGCCCTAAGGGCTGATTCTGAGGCCAGAGTGCTATTTAGGACATCTGCCATTCTATGAGTCTGCTGTGTATCTCGCTTCCCATGTTGGATCATTCTTTCCCTTTTTTATGCTATCAGTTAGTATTTGCAGACACTAGTCTTGTTTATGTGATCCCTTTGGCTCTTAGTCCTATCATTGTGATCAATTGTGAACAGAAATTGATCACCGGGACTAGTGAGATGGCATTGGTACATGCCACCTTGATGGGATTGAATTGGAATCCCCTGGTATGTTTCTAACTCTACCGTTTGGGGCAAGTCAGCTTGAGCATGTCCCAAATTGCACATCTCTTCCCTCTCTTATTCCCACTCTTATAATTAACAGCTATCACTTTTCAGTTAAGTTTCAACACTTGAGAATAACTGTGTATTGATTACGGTATTCAACCAAAAGTATTAAGTAGAACAAACAAAAAAAAATACTAAGAGGGATAACATATTAAGTTGTTCATCAACAGTCAGGGCAAGGGCTGATCAAGTCACTGTTTCTCATAGTGTTCATTTCACTTTAACAGGTTTCCTTTTTGGTGCTCGGTTAGCCATCACCGATCAGGGAGAACATATGATATTTGTCCCCTTGGGACTGGCTTATTTCACTCAGCATAATGTTTTCCAAATTCCTAACAGGGATCACTTTTCAGTTAAAATTTAAACACCTAAGAATAATTGTGTGTTAATTACTGAGTTCAACCAATAGAACTAGAACAAAAAAATACTAAAATGGGTAAAGTATTACATTGTACATCAACCGTCAGGACAAGAGCTGATCAAGTCACTGTTTCTCCTAGTGCCCATTTCACTTCAGCAAATATAAAGCAATTATTAGGTTCCCCAAACACATTAGTTTACTGTTTCATGTAGTGGCAATTTTATCTTTTCAAATGATTATCATTAAGTAAACAGCATAAGTAGACACCAATTTTCACCATAAACATCACACTATGGCTAAATGTGGGGTTATAATAAAAACAACTTTTCATCATTTGATAAGTGATATCAAAGTATACAGAATGTCCCATTTTTTTAAAAACCAAGTTGATAAACTATAGATGGGAGGATACCAGTTAAGAGCAGGGAAATTCATTTAACATGTGAAATTTGTAGAATGACAAGCTGTTCTTGGACACTTCAGCAAGATCAAGGCCAAAGGGTCTGTGGAGACTTGGGAGGATGAGTTACCAAACGGTTTCTTTTCAGTGATGGATGGCACTCAGGTGAGTCTCCATCCTAGGATCTTAAATGTCTGTCTTCTCCCCTCAGTGCTGCTGGGGGAGGGTTTTGGGGAGATGCCGTAACCTTTCAATGTATTTTTGGAGGCCGGCACTGTGGTGTAGTAGGCTATGCAGTGCTGGCATACAGTGTTCCATTTCCCATCCAGCTCCCTGCTGTGGCCTGAGAAAGCAGTGGAAGATGGCCCAAGTGCTTGGGCTACTGCACCCACGTAGGAGACCCACATAGGAGAAAGCTCCTGGCTTTAGAATGGCCCTGGTCTGGTCCTTGAGGTCATTTGGGGAGTAGACCAGCTGGTGGAAGACATTCTTTTTTGTCTCTCCTTCTCTCTTTCTAAATGTATTTTCTGCGGTTGGAAACCTCAGAGGACACATGTCTGATTCACATGTGAGGAAAATTAAAGCAGACATTATATTGAAGTCTTACTCCTGCCTAAGAAACCTGGAGTTGCTGGAAGGGTTGATGAAGCTAAGAGAGGGTTGATACGTGTGGGGAGCAACTCGGACTAGACTAAGTTACTGGAATTAAGACTTATCCTATGCATCTGCTCTCCCACAATATGGCGCTGAGAAGGGAGAAACAGCTTCTACACAGCTGCCTCCAGTTCAACCAATAAACAGCAGGACCTGCCCCTGATTGGAGGAGAGCAGCGTACTCGGCGTGTGGGTAGCAGAGTTGGGATTGGTGGAAGAGGACTATAAAGGAGGAGAGAGACAACATGCACCAGGAACATCTATCTGAAGGAACACCTGTGCAGCCCCCGAGAGAGCCGGCCGGCGGTGTGCCGCTCCCCTGCGGAAGTGGGGAAAGTGGCCAGGGGGAACCGCCCTTCCACGGAGGTGGAAGGGACAGTAGCCAACCCGGGAAGAACTAGCAGCAAACCCCAGGAGGGCCAAGCAGACAAAAGAACAGCGCAGGGTCCTGTGTCGTTCCTCCGCGAAGACGGGGAGCGACAATACGTGTAGATCACCTTGCACTTCTAGAGTCAGAGCAAAGGATGTGGAGCACTGCCCATGGACTGGACAGGAGCTACACAGGGGAAACCTGGCATGGAATCACCTGAGGCTTTGCTCATTGTTCACTCTAGGAGGAAAGATCTGTGAGAAGTTATTTGCATCAAGTTTTGAATTTGGGTAAAACAACCAAGAATACTATATAAAATAGAAAAAAAAAAAAAAAAAACAACCCACCACTTTTCTATGAGCACCAAGTTTCTAAAAATAGTCAAGATCTTCCAAGTTAAATATAAAAACTGGAGTCATAGATCAGATGGATCGTGGAATCTATTTTTCCCTAAGAATACTCCTCAGAGTTAAACTTGAGTGAAAGTGGAGTGCGATGGAAAATAAAGAAACCCGGGGCCCAGACTAGGTGGAGAATCTGACAGACAGCAGTTTCTTCAGAGTTGGGAACCCCAAAGGGTAGTGGAAAATTAGTAGTAGTCTGTCCTAATTCTCCCAGTACCATGAGTCTGCAGTAATATTCACGCTGTTGCTGAAAAACACAGGAGGAACTCTTGAAGTTCTAACCACGATCTAGTTCTTCGTGTTTAAAAACCCAAATACACCTAAATTGCTGGCCTCCAATATTCTCATTTCTGTTTCATTGCTTCTGGGCTAGGAGTATTCTTACACACCTGGCAGAAGTGAATTAAAATATTTTCAGTGGAAAGGTATCTTCATCTTATCCTCAAAGCATACCTATGTGCATTTTTCTAAGGAAAATAACTTGGTAGCACTCACTGATGATAACAGCCCATCACAAAAGGACAGAAGGCACTAAAAGCAAGAACCAGTGGATGAAGCATAAAAACACATCTGCAAATACTTCATATATTTCAGTTATATGTTGTAAAGCAACCATGCTGACAAATGCTTAAAGAAATAAATGCTTAGGGGCCGGTGCTGTGGCATAGTGGGCTAAGCCAGCCTGTGGTATTGGAATCCCATATGAGTGCCAGTTCCAGTCCTGGCTGCTCCTCTTACAATCCAGCTCTCTGCTGTGGCCCGGGAAAGCAGTGGAAGATGGCCCAAGTGTTTGGGCCCCTGCACCCATGTGGAGACCCAGAAGAAGCTTCTGGCTCCTGGCTTCAGATCTGGGGAGTGAACCAGCAGATGGAAGACTTCTCTCTCTCTGCCTCTCCTTCTCTTTGTAACTCTACCTCTTAGATAAATAAAATCTTTAAAAAAGATGCTTAAAGAAATAAAAATATGTACTCTAAAAATATTCTAACAGATTTTAAGGATAAAATAAAAAATTTTACAAGTGAGAAATTAAAAAATTCAAAGCAAAATCTCAGTTAATAAGCTAAATAATTATCCAGAATGTCAGAGTAATGGCAGAATGTAGCATGAAGATGCAAAAAGAGACTTTAAAATTGGAGAACAGATAAAGAAACTGTAATCAATGAGTTTTAATTATGTATAATAGGAATTCCAAATGAAAAGAGAAGAATGGGTCAGAAGAAATATTGGCTGCAAATTTTTCTGAGCAGAGAATCAATACCAATTTGTGAATTCAAGATGTCCAAACAACACCAATTATGATACATAGAAAAAAAAAACTGGATATTTCATACTGAAACTGCAATGCATCAAATACTGGTTACAATTTAAAAGAAGCCAAAAGTAACAGAGTTATCTTTAAGTAATAATAGATTCACAGCTAACTTCTTAGTAATAATGATGGGTCAGAAGAAAATGATGTATACTGTACTGAAAGGAAAAATACTTACAAATACTTACAAACTTATAACCCTTCAGACAATATTTTTTAATAATGTCAATAAAATATTTTTTCCAGGAAAATACTGAGTTTTTCAACAGACACTATCTAATGGAAATACCAAAGAATAGCAGAATAGATCTTATTAATGTCAGCTTTTCTGTCTCCTTCTATTTTGGATCACATGCCCAATGATATCACATTGATTGTACCTCTTTGTAAGTCAACACAGTGTGAACAGAAATTCCATGTGACACTTCTGAGCAGTTTTAAAGCTGGTTTTCTCAACAAGGCAGAGTTATAGTTGATCCACCCTGGACTTAAATGTAATAAAAAAATGAATCTTTGTTTTTGTAAGCCAATAAGATTTTGATATAATCTGTTATTTCAGCATTATTTGGATGCATACCATTCACACTGAAGGAAAATAAACCCAGATGGGAGATCTGGAAAGCAAGATAAATTGATTGATAAATAAGTAAATAAATAACTTTGTTTACCAGTTTAGGAAGCTTTGATATTATCTAGTGAAGATGAAAGTAGGCCTACACTAGGACCTAGCAAGTTCATTCCTAAATATATTTTTGAGATGCTTATGGAATGTGCTTCTTCAGGATATACAGATAAGGATGTTCATAACACAGTTGTTCACAGTAGTCAAACACTAGACACAAGTCAAATGTAAGCTAATAGAGTGATTTAATCACACAATAAACTTGTCCAGCCAAGAAAATGAATAAACTATATCCAAAATATGTATGAATCTTGCAAAGATAGTTTTAAGCAGATGTTGCAATTCTCAAAATAATAAATACTACATATACATACTACATGCATCCATTTACATAAAATTACATAGTGAATGAGAATTATACATTGTTTGAGTGTTGCACACCTTGTTGATGGAACTAAAGAAATGTACAGAAATGATTATCATACAAATCAGGATTATATTTGCCTCGAGGGAGGAAAAAATGTATGTTAACCTGAGCCTTACATACTTTGGGGTGTTTGGTTTTGAAGTGGTTGGCTAAATTCTATTTCTTAACTTGGATAATGGTTAAATGGGGGCTTCTAATATGTTATTTTAAGTATTACATGTTTGTATTTATTTTGGCATGCTGTTTCACCATTAATAATCTTAAAATGACCCAATTAGGCTATAAAATCCAAGAATGTCAATGCTACTTTGGGTCAAGACAATTCTAAAGCACAATGCTATTTTGATTCTTTTCAACCTGTGTTTGTTTTATAAACTACGGAATGGTAGGTTCCTAGACTTTTATGATAGAAAAGAACATGACATTATCTAGAGCTATACTCTCTCTCTCTTTTTTTTTTTTTTTTAAAGATTCTAATTATCCGTTTGAGAGGAAGAGTTACAGACAGTGAGAGGGAGAGACAGAGAGAAAGGTCTTCCGACTGTTGGTTCATTCCCCAAATGGCTGCAATGGCCAGAGCTGTGCTGATCCGAAGCCAGGAGCCAGGTGCTTCTTTCTGGTCTCTCCCATGTGGGTGCAGGGACCCGAGCACTTGGGCCATCTTCTACTGCCCTCCCAGGCCACAGCAGAGACCTGGATTGGAAAAGGAGCAGCCAGGACTAGAACCAGTGCCCATATGGAATGCAGCAACACAGGCAGAGGATTAACCTACTGCTCCATGGCACCGGCCCCAGAGCCTACACTCTCCAGTGTGGTAGCCATTAGCTACAAGTGACTATTGAGTTTTTAAAATTTGCCTAATTCAAATGTGTTATACATCTAAAATAATCACTGAATCTGTAAGATTTATATATCATAAAATATAAAATATCTCACTAATAATGTTATGCCGATTATGTTGAAATGATATTTAAGATGCATTACACACATGCACATATGTATAAACATATAGTTAAATGTTATTAAAATTCAGTTAACCTGTTTTATTTTACTTCTTAAATATTGCTATTAGAAAATTTTATATATGTGACTCATTTTATTTCTCATGGGCAGTGTTGGTCTAGGTCATTTTACAGATAATAAAATGAATACCAAATATATTAAATTATTCTTTCCAAATTTGCCTACCATAACTAACACACATAGAAAAACCTCAAAATTTCTGGACTTTTCTTGAGTTCAGGAAAGGATAATGAGCACAGCCCTCTACCAATTGTAAATTGTCATATGACTGTTGTAAAGCACAACAGTGTTGCCTAGTACAACTTGGTCTCCATCCCCGTGACACAGTTAATGGCTATGTCACCTTCATCAAGTTATTTAATCAGATATTCATTTGTCTATAAAATTGTATAATATTAATGTACTGCACAATTGCAACAGTAAGGTGAGATAAGCTACATGCCAGTTCCCAGCAAGGTGACTCTTATACAATAAATCTTTGAAGAATTATTTTCCTTTAACATTTATATGGGCAGAATTTTTCATTTGCTTGTGTCTTGTCTTAGAGTTGAGTCCTGTTATTTTTGTTTTCATTTTACTTCTTCAAATGTATTCCATGTTGCTGCGAGCAGATCTGGAGGTAAATGCTAAAGGAAAGTGTCTAACTATGGAAAAATATTTAAGTGTCCAGGGTCAAATTTTACCATCTATGCATTATAACATGTATGCTTTTGAAGACTCTAATTTTTATAATTACCACACTAATTCTTCAGCCGTTGGGGGAACAGATTGTCTTGTGCTTACTCAGGCTGCATGGGCTTGGTAGGAATTGGCATTTTCTTACATGATTATGTTGCTTGGTGTGATATTTTATACATCATGGTTATGTTGCTTTGTGTGATATTTTATACATAGGGAAATGAATAATTGCGTGATTTTTGAGTAGGTTTCTAACAAGTCAGTAACAAAGCATTGCTTTAATTTACTTTTAGGCATTTTTAAAGGAGGAATGAAGCTGGTTACTTCATAACTTAGTGTTGGTGAGAGGAAACATTAGAGGTGGAGGCATACTTTTCAATAAGTTTGAAAGTCAATGAAATAGCTGTGTTGCAGTACTAGCCCCATATTACTTACTAGCTACTAGAGTTCATTACTCATTTGCATATAATTATAAGAAAGAACAAAGATAGGTTAAAAAGACTTTCATGGAATTTAGTTTTAAATTGTGAGTTTAGGATGGCAGAGTTTCTCAGTAACTTCCCTGTGTCTCAAAGCCTAGAATCAAGAATGGAGTGTGGTAATTGAATAAGGTCAAGAAGTGACTTAATTTGCAGTTATGTAAACAGTACAGACCAACATCTTGGCAGGATGGTTGTTAATCACTATGAAACTGTACTAGAAATGGAGAGCTATAAAACTGCTTTCCCTCAAAGTCTATGTAGTGTTTCATTTTGGTAGAGAAATGGGGATGTATCAATTGATCTCTGCCTACTATCTTCTAGGGTGGGGATGTGATCATAATTTATTCATTTACTGCTCTCTGCTGATCTTTTTACATACATTAAACATTTACTCATTTCAACAGTCCTGTGAAAGCAGTGTTGATATGCTTTTATTTTTTAATGAAGGAATCGAGACTCAGAAAATGTAATTGTCTAAAGTCATACAATTAATAAGGATCTGAACAAAGATTGAATTTACTTACATTTAGCTGATTCTGAGACCTGTGCAGCTCCTAGTTCCTGAATCTGTAGTACAATATTAAGTAGAGGAGCCTTTGTATAAATTTATACAAACGAGAGCTCTTTATGTAATACAGTAGTGCTTCACATTGCCCAGCCCTTCAATAACTCACTTGGAGACCCATTGCTACAGTTCATTAATTTGTTATTTAGTTTTTAATTCTTTTGGTTCTGCCACTAACCTGTAAATGGCAAGTGTAGTAACCACAAAGAGACTGGACCATGACTTTGATAGTCTTAAATTTCAATTGTGTTTTCACAATAGACATGTAATTAGAATCAGTGGGAGTTCAGGCTTGGTGGAGACTAACCACTGGACTCTTTTTATTGTTGCAATTTCACGTCAACTTTGCCTTATTTGATTACCCTGGCTTTCTTGCATGCCCTGTGCCACGTTTGCCAAGCCAAGACTTCACTGAGTCTCTGTGAAACAACTCTGCTTTTGTTTGGTGTTATTTTGAGCTGCTGATTTCATCTGTGCTAAGTATAGTGTTGACAATTTTGAATTTGAAGACTTTTTTTTCTAGAGAAAGTAATATACCAGAGAAATAGTGTTTTAGTATTGCTCTTTACTGGATTTATTTATGTTAGGGCATGTGGTAGACGTTTACAATTTGTTTTCCAAAATCACTAGGGTGTGATTGAATTTTATTTGCTGCCTACAGTTTATATTGTTACCAAAGTTTTTTCCTGATTTGATACCTCAGTTTGCTAGATAACACAGCTCTTTCTGCATCTAATAACCTAAATGAGCCTTAAATACTTCTAGAACATGATAAAAGTAATTTGCTGTCTACAAGTATTAATATTTTTATTTCTTTAAGTCTACTAACCAATTTTTATTAATATTTCTCATAAATTTAATTTGTCATTCTCAATTACATGGGCAAATTCAGTGTGTTTATTGTTTATCAAATGGAGTGGAAAACACATACTTCATATATATATATAATATGTCTGGAAGTAGAATTATGAACTAAATAAGGTGTCTCATGTTATCAAGTGTTCTACATATTATTAGTTTTCAATTAAAATTGTTTTTAATATAATAAATATAATAATTGTATAACAATAAAATATTTTAATTATAAGAGAGAAAAGAGAAGAGATGGAGAGAGATCTTCCCTATGTTGGTTCACTATTCAAATACCTGCAACATCAGGTGCTGTGCCAGGTGAAAACAAGTAGCCAGGAGCTCAGTTCAGTATGTTAGATAGGTAGTCAATTACTTGAGCCATTATATCGCTTCCTCCTTGGTTCTGTAGTAGCAGAAAGCTGGATGAGAAGCTAGGTAGTCAGGACTTGAATCAGGCACGCCAATATGAGATGCAGGCATTCCAACCAAAGACTTAACCACTGTGCTAAATGCTTACCCCTATAATTCCTCTTGCTATCAGAAATAGCTAGCAGAGAGAATCTGCTACTTATTTCTTTGAGACATAAAGATGCGAATTAATACTAGTTCTCAGGAATAACTTTTAATTCCCACATTTATCCAGGCATGAGTCAAAGTTTTCATGACTTCAACATTTCTCTTTTTGTATTCTGTTTTTGTAACAGGGGGAGGGGTTGAAGGTAAGATAAATATTTTCATGGAAAATTCAAAATATATGGTATTTACTATAAAATGCTTATTTAGTTTTGTAGGTAAATACATATTTAAAATATTTAAAAGCTTTGATTTGCATGCAAACCTAATGTGATTCATTGTTCTGATAACACACAAATCAAAATCATTGAATATTTTGCTATTCGAATTTCTTTGTCCTTCAGTTATGGTACAAAAAGTGAGTAAAAAGTCTTTAAAAATAACTTTACTTAGAGATTGATGAATTAATTTCTCCATCTTTTGAGGTGCAATCAAAAAGACAATAGAGCACCTTGCGTAGAAGGCTCTAAGAATGCTTTGCAAAGGTTGTCTCATTAATCCTCATACCAGCAATTGTAAAACATTGTTGTCCCTGTGTTTCAGGTGCAGAAAAGAAAGTATCAAGAGGTCTTATTGCTTCAAATCATGTACTGAGTCCAGAGATCAAGTCTGTAATAGAATTTTGTATTTTCTTTCTGCCACCAAGGAACATTGCTGTGTCCTGTGCATTTTGATGGTAAAGAAGGCAGGGCTTCAGAGAATCTGTTGTCAGAATGTCATCAAGGAGGGCATCCATTTGGCCTAGCGGATGCTGATTGGGATGCTGACCATCTGTATCAGAGTGTGTGTGCTGGAGTCCTAGCTCCTCTCCTGAGTCCAAGTTCCTGATAATTCAGGCACCGAGAGACAGCAGGGGATGGCTTAAGTAGTTGGGTCCTGGCCACCCATGTGGGAGACCCAGATTGTGTTTCAGACTCCCGACTTTGGCATCACCAAAGCTGTTGTAGGCATTTGGGTGCTGAAACAGCAGATGAAAGATCTCTCCCTTTCTCTGTCTCTCCACCTTTTAAATAAATAAGTAATAAATAAAATTTTAAAGATATATAAATTGGGGTTAGTGTTGTGATGCATCAGGTTACATCACTGCTTGTGACACCAGTATCCCATATCAGATTGCCTGTTTGAGTCTCAGCTCTCCACTTCCAAAACAGCTTCTTGCTAATGTGGCTAGTAAGGCAAACGAAGGCAGCCAAGATACCGAGGCCCCTGCTGCACATGTGGGAGACCAGGATGGAACACCTCACATCAGTCTGGCCCAGACATGGCTATTGTAACCATTGAGGAGTGAACCAGCAGATGAAAGATTCTCTCTCTCTCTCCCTTTCTCTTTCTTTTTCTTCTCTCTTTCTCTCCTTTCCAAATAAATAAATGAACTTTAAAACACAAAAACAATAGAAAACAAGGAAATGCAAGAATAATTCTGAGAAGCAGAAGTTACTTTCTTTTCTTGGAAGATTGAGTAAGTAAAAGAATTGCTACTGTGCAGTCTGGCCAAGGAAACACAAAATTCGAATGGGGATAGAGTAGAAGGCTACTCTAGGAAGAAGCAGCTCTGTTACCCAAAAGTTAAGTGGGGAAGAGCTGTTTGAACATATCACAGTTTAAAATTATTAGAGGAAAAAATGCAGAATTCTTTTGATGGAGACTTAAGAATGATAACATAGATTAAGAGAAATAGAAAATAACTCCAAATAAAATTCCAACAGTATAATTAGTATTTAAATAAAATGATATGTTCATTGGGCAGTTCCTTGACGAATGTGTTAGGGAAGATATAAAACATAGTGTACAGGCTGGTGCCGCGGCTCACTAGGCTAATCCTCCGCCTGTGGCGCCGGCACACCGGGTTCTAGTCCCGGTCAGGGCGCCGGATTCTGTCCCGGTTGCCCCTCTTCCAGGCCAGCTCTCTGCTGTGGCCAGGGAGTGCAGTGGAGGATGGCCCAAGTGCTTGGGCCCTGCACCCCATGGGAGACCAGGAGAAGCACCTGGCTCCTGCCATCGGATCAGCCACGGTGGCCATTGGAGGGTGAACCAATGGCAAAGGAAGACCTTTCTCTGTCTGTCTCTCTCTCTCTCACTGTCCACTCTGCCTGTAAAAAAACAAAACAAAACAAAACAAACAAACAAAAAAAACAGTGTACAAAAAGGTAGAAGAAGAGATGGATGGCCAAAAATGATGATAGAAATAAGAGATGACACTTTATGAGAGACAACAGCCACCCTTTGTGAAATCACATAGCACACTGTAAGCTGCATACTATTATTATTTCCATTTTAGAGATAAGAAAGTTAAACTTCAGAGGTTGAGCAAATTGCCACAGGTAATATATAAATGTTAGAGAGACATGGGCCTGTATGAACCAGGCCTAATATATAAAATACACAGCTAAGTGAAGTTTTTTTAGTGGAAAAATTCCTGACATAATTCAAAAGGGCAAATGATATTTGGGACAAGAAAATAAAGGGAGTGGCTTACTCCTTGGGACAGATGGCAGAAAGAGGAGGTGTTTCTTAACCTTGATTCTTTCTTCTTCTGTGGGAGGTAAAGTGATCCTGAAACCTAAGGGAGAAATATTTATAAGAAAAAATAAAAATATAGGATTTAGGAGACTGTACAAGGTAAATGGCTACCCCAAATAAGTTAAACTTCCTGGCAGTGGGGTGTTATAGATGACACAGGGGCTTTGCAGTCAGTCAGATGTAGATTGGAATAGTACTGCTGCTGCTTTACTGCATTGGAACTTGAGCTAGTTATTTAATTACTCTGAGTTTCAGTTTTTTTTTTTTTTTTTTTTTAGCATGATATATTTGAGTTCCCCAGAGAAACACACACACACACACACACACACACAAACTACATTGACTCTGTTTACCTAAGAGATTTACCGTAAGATATATGTGCATATGATTATGGAAGCTGAGAAGTCCCAGGATTCCCACTACAAGCTGGAAACCCAGGGTAGTTTGAAGGCAGTGATGGTGTAGATTCTAGTCGGAGTCTGAAGGACTGAGGACCAGGAGCACGGAGGGTAGGGGAAGACTGGTATTCCAGCTCAAGCAGTCAGAGTGGGAGACAGAGGAGGTGGAGAGGGAGAGGGGGAGGGAAGGAGACACAGAGAGAGACGTAGACATCCCTTCCTCCAGCTTTTTATTCTGTTCAGGCTCTGAAACGATGGCAGATGCTTACCCAAGTTGAGGCCAGGCTATCCACTTTATTCAGTCTCCTGCTTTAAATTCCAATCTTCTAGAAACACCCTAATGGGAACACCCAGAAATAGTTTTTAACCAGATTCCTGGGCATCCCATGATCTAATCCAGTTGACACGTCAAATTAGCTGTCATTCCTGGTGGTTCGAAAAACACACCTCCCTCCCAGAAAATAGTAGATTAAAGGAGATAATGTATATAAAGTGTCTAATTATTTGTGATAATATGAGAAAATGTTTGTTATATTTTTCCTTCCAGACTTTGATGAATTGTGTATCATGGAATTGCAGAAAATTCTGGTATATTACTATAGATAATCTTTAAAGAATCATTAAAAATAAGGGCAGAAATGGAGAAATGTCTCATTTCCCAAAGAATAAGAAAAATTAGTGAATTCACAGCCAGCAAATAAACCAAGAAGCGTAGATACAGTTCTAGAATGCATTATTTCCCAGATTACCACAATAAACCTTCTAAGGGAACAATCACTTCTGTTGAGGAAAGACTTACCTGGCCTCTGTGTTCTGTATCCTACAGCTTGTGGACTTGACCGCATCTGTGGGAGTAAGGTTCAGCTTGTATCTCCATGTTCAAGTTTGAAATTAGGTTGAGTGTAATGAATGAACTTTCGTTTAGAACACTGACAGGATCTAGGTGACTATCCAGCTCTAATTTTGGGAACTGATCCCTGTCTTGTTTCATGCTCTCGATTCTGCATACATGACATTATCCATTGTTCTCTGTATTGGTTGTGTTCTTTATCATAGGTAGGAGAATCTGAATGACTTCTGGGAGCTGAGTTCATCTTTGGGGCAGGGGAAAGCTAGGCGATGACTAGATAGATTGATTTGATTGACCAGAGATTAAGGCTTTAAGGCTTTGAGTCACAGTGGTAAGGCACACAAAAGATAACTAGGGAGGCTCTAGATCGATTTCACATGTATTTAGATTGTCTTCACCTTTGGACATCAATATGGGAAGTAGATCCTTATCTGTTGTGGGGAAATAATGGCTAATAGATTCTCAAGCTAGATTCTTATACTTGGTTTAAGGCTGGACATGGCTCTGAGCCTATAGATGATAGAATTAAGTACCAAGTGGCATGATTCCTAAATGCTGGAATATTTCTTTCTTTACAGACTAGTTTTGGTATCGGTGTAGTTTTTATACCAAGTATGAAGTTGGCTGAATCTTCCCCTTCTCATCTTGTGTAAGCCATCCACTCAGTTTGTGGTGTCACACACTGGCTCTTTTATTGTGCTCATGGATCTTCTGTATCTGTGAAGTGAGCCCAGGGTGGGGGGTGGAATTGAAGGCTGAGCTCAGCTGTGATGACAAGAGTACATACAGCATAGTGACAGGTTCTGTGATGTCTTGCCTGAGAAGGAGCATGCGTGTAGAAAGAGCTTTTTGAGAGTTCAAGGCAGGAGCTGCAGAGTTTATTCTCACCTGGTCTCTGAAGTCATGCAGCATTGTTTTTACTGCATTCTACTGGTTGCAACAGAGTCTTTCCCAACCACTTTAGATTCAAAGGCAGGGGAGTTTGCAAAACCATGTTCTGGAAGGTGCTTGTGGGATGGGAGAGATTGTTGTGGATAATTTTTGAAAAATACCGTCTGCCACGCTGTGCCAATTTTGATTAGCTTGGTTGATTCACTTTTGTTTTCTTTGGACAATGACTAAGGTGCAAAAATATAGGCATACCTATAAGTATATTTCTTGCTATTCACCTCAGCTTTTTTATGGTTGTAATGACAGTTAATTATGACTTTTAAAATCTACATTGCTTCAGGATATTTTTGTAAAAGCTGTGATGTGTATACCTCAAAGAGCCTGTGAAATAGAAATGTTGTATAAATCATAATGCCAAATATTTTCTGGTACAAAGACAATAGAAATATATGTCCACCTTTATTCCTCAATATTGACGTGGATTTATTGTAATAAAGAGTCTGTGTCTTTTTCATAGCTACAGTGATTCATTATCTTTCATCCCGAAAGTATTGTTTTAAAATGTTCTGGGGCTGTTGCTGATCATCACTCATGTTACAGAGCATTTTTATCTGCAGAAATAGTTTTTTTTTCAGTTGGAATTTTATGGTTCCTAGAAGTAGTGACAAGAATATGAAAATCTTACAAATTTTGTGGTGTACCTTAAAACCATAGCAAGTATTTGAAAATTGGTTAACTAGCAGTTAGCATCATGTTGAAATGGAACTGGGTAACATTTATTGCAACTCTACTGTTTAATCTTTGCATTCTCTATACAACCCTCCATGTCTATATTCATTAGCAGTGAGGGAAAAGATACTGTGTTCTGGTTATATGCAGTGTCAAGTGATTGAAATGTTTTGATTAGCAATCTATCTTTTCAATTCTAGCCACTGATTTATTCTTGAAAAGAACTGGATTAAGATAGGAATAGTAATTTTTATGGCTTCATAACTGAACACAAAATAATATTATTTCACTGTTATATTTTCAAAGACTGTAGAATGTTTTCACTTTGCTCTTCCTGGTACAATTTCTTTCTGGAGAGAAAGCAAATGTGCACAAGTAATAGGTAACTCTATTTCTGTAATGTCTTTGGTTTCTTGATTTTCCAAGGGAAGTTAAAGTTTGGCTTTCTGCTGTGGGATAAATGTATGCCCCAGAATTCATGTATTGGGCAACTAGATTCTCAAAGCAACAGTGTTGAGAGGTGAGACACGAAAGGAAGTATTTAGATCATGAGGGCAGAGCTTTCGTGAATAGATTAATACCACTTTTATTAGTATAATTTTTATTGCTGTGACATAATACCTAACATATTAATAAATAATAAATATATTAGCTCATGATCCTGGAAGCTAGGACATCTAAGACCAGGTGGCCAGAATTGGCTAAGGGCCTCTTTTAGGCATTAGCCTATGGCTGAAGGTAGACAGGAATGAGAGAGCGAGAGTGAGAGAGAGACTGAACATAACCTTTCTATAGATCTCCCTACCATGATAGGAAATCCAGCCCCACAATAATAGCATAAATCAATTCAGGAGAACAAAGCCCTTATATGCTTTTTAATGTCCTTTTTTTTTTTTTTTTGACAGGCATAGTGGACAGTGAGAGAGAGAGAGAGGGAGAGAGAGAGAAAGGTCTTCTTTTGCCGTTGGTTCACCCTCAATGGCCGCCGTGGCCAGCGTACTGCGGCCGGCGCACCGCGCTGATCCGATGGCAGGAGCCAGGTGCTTCTCCTGGTCTCCCATGGGGTGCAGGGCCCAAGCACCTGGGCCATCCTCCACTGCACTCCCGGACCACAGCAGAGAGCTGGCCTGGAAGAGGGGCAATGGGGACAGAATCCGGTGCCCCGACCGGGACTAGAACCCGGTGTGCCGGCACCGCAAGGCGGAGGATTAGCCTAGTGAGCCGCGGCGCCGGCTTTTTAATGTCCTTTTAAACATTCCACCTCATAAAACTGTTAAAATGACAATTAAGCTTCAGCATAAATTTAGGAGAGAGAAACGTTCGAACCATGGCACCTTTATAAAAAGGGATCACAGCAGTGGATTTGCTTTCTTGTGCGCCTGCCCTACCATTGTCTGACATGTGTTGATGTAGCAGGACAACCTCACCAGACACTGGCCCCTTAATCTTGTACTTCTTAGCCTCCAGAACTGTGAGTCAATACAATTCTGTTCTTTATAAATTACCCAATCTCAGTGCTCTGATATAGTTAGTTTTATATACTCTGTATAGTATATACAAAATTGACTAAGAGATCTTCAGCGTTCTTTTGACTGTGTTCCTGTCCTTATTTCTAAACTTGTATTCATTTATACATATAAATCTCCTTTAGAGTATCCTGCACCATGGTAAAGTTAAACTATTTGCATTTTCATGAACAGAGTATTTACTTTCCTTTTCCTGTACGTAGGCTCCAGGTGTTCTACTTGAGATGCCTTCTTTTGTCAAGATCACCTTGGTTTTCAGTCAAAAATCGTGTTCCACTTTTCAGATGGTACAGGTTTTTTGATCCCCATTGAGAATGTAGCAACCGAGGCTTAAAAATCTGCATTTTTAATAAACACCAAAATGATTCTGATGTAGGTGCTCTAAGTCTACCACACTTGGATGATCTCTGCATGATGCATTGTAGAAAGGATAGTACTCTGCCAAAGATTTCTTCATCCTTCTCTCAGGAACCCATAGATATGAAATGTTAGAAAGGGAAATTAGGGTTGCAGATAGAATAAGGTGGCTAATCTGTTGGTTTTTAAATGAGGAATGCTCATGCTTTCCTGGATTATCTGAGTGGGTTGTACGGAATCACAGGTGTCTTTAATACTGGCAGAGGGAAGCGTAAGGGCAGTGAGTCAGAGAGGGAGATGTGACCTTGGAAGCAGAACTCAGAATGATAAGTGAGAAGGACTCCACCTGCCCTGCTGACTTTGAAGATGGAGGAAGAGGACCCTGAGACAGGTAGGGGAGTGCAGGTGCATCAGCAAGCTGAAAAGAGGGAACAAGGAAAGCCCTCTGTATGAGGTTCATAGGGGTCCTATATCAAAGTGCCATGCATTGGGGAGCTGAACACAGAGGAATACATGTGGAGACTGACAATCCAAAATCAAGGTGTCAGGGGGGCCATGTTGGCTCTGAGACCCTGGGTGCAGTCTTCCCCTGACTTCCTGGATTCTGGTGGTGGCCACAGCTCCTTGGTATTCTTTGGCTTACAGCTGCATTGCTCCTGTTTCTGCCTCTTTCATCCCTTGACATTGTTCCTGTGTCTCTATCTTTTTTTTTTAAAGACTATTTGAAAGTCAGAGTTACAGAGAGAGAGGGAGACAGAAAGAGAGAAATCTTCCATCTGCTGGTTCACTCCCAGTTGGCTCAAACAGCCTGGGCTGGGCCAGGCTGAAGCCAGGAGCCACGAGCTTCTTCCAGATCTCCCACATGGGTGTAAGAGCTCAAGGATTTGGGTCATCTTCTGCTGCTTTCCCAGGAGTGTTAGCAGGGAGCTGGTTTGGAAGTGGAGCAACCAGGACAAGAATTGGCACATATATGGGATGCTGGCACCGCAGGTAATGGCTTTAGTGCTGTGCCACAGCACCAGCTTCTGTGTCTCTATCTTTAAATGACATTTTCCTTTCCTTTCCATTCCATTCCATTCCATGTATTTATTCATTTTTCCTAATGATCCCTCAGCAGCTGTAGAAAACTAAGTCCTGAACCGAAATGCTCTCTCTTCTCTGAAGTCCCTTATCTCCAGTAAATTCCATTTACGTTCTCAGTACTAAATTGTTTGTACTTCTTTGATTAACTATTAAACACTCATAAGCCCCTTGTGATTTTCTTACTTTTTTTTTTTTTTTTTTGACAGGCAGAGTGGACAGTGAGAGAGAGAGACAGAGAAAGATCTTCCTTTGCCGTTGGTTCACCCTCCAATGGCTGCCGCGGCTGGCGCGCTGCGGCTGGCGCACCGCGCTGATCCGATGGCAGGAGCCAGGTACTTCTCCTGGTCTCCCATGGGGTGCAGGGCCCAAGCACTTGGGCCATCCTCCACTGCACTCCCTGGCCACAGCAGAGAGCTGGCCTGGAAGAGGGGCAACCGGGACAGAATCCGGCACCCCGACTGGGACTAGAACCTGGTGTGCTGACATCGCAAGGCAGAGTATTAGCCTAGTGAGCCGCAGCGCCGGCCTGAAGTCCCTTATCTCCAGTAAATTCCATTTACGTTCTCAGTACTAAATTGTTTGTACTTCTTTGATTAACTATTAAACACTCATCAGCCCCTTGTGATTTTCTTACATTTTTATCCCTAAACTGCTAAAATTCTTGAAGGAGGGACAGTTTATTTTGCATCTCTTGGAGTAACTAGCAATTAATAGCCATTCAATAACTAGGGAAAGAATGTTAATTTTTCATCCAGAATATAATTCCTTTGTCACAGTGTCACGTAATTCTCTTGCAATAACTACTTTGAAACTAAAATAAACCAGAAGTTTAAAAAATATGTATGTATAGTAAATACATAGTAACTTGTAAAGTTACTATAAAAACTTTACTTTTATGAGGGAAATGAAAGCAATATCAGCCTGTGTTTTATATTACAGCTTATTGTGGGTTTAGGATATCTTGACATAAAGAGCAATTGCATACATGTTTTGTTGTGAAAACCTTTGAAACTGTAGCAGAGAAGGTGTTTGCATCCCACTGCCAGTGAAAGATGTTTTCTCTTGAAAAGTTGTAATGGATAAGTTTTTGTTGTTCTGTTTAGTTCAGTATCTGAAGCTAATGCCACCTGTGTGTTCCTAAGTAAATATACCTACAAGGTACAGTTAATATCAATCTTTGTTTTGTTGTTGTGAACTGTTCCATAATACATTTAGCCATTTTAAACTTCTTATAGAGGAATTTGAAAGAAATCTGTTAACTGGATCATTTGTTCATATGTGTGTTGGTTCTGTTTAGTTTAGCAATTGTACTTTATCAAATCAATTGAGTTTCTTTGTCTTCAGTTAAGATCCTCACATCATGGCAGCTGATGGAAAGCTCCTAAAATTTTTTGTTACGAAACAATATTGAAAATAAATGAAAAAACTATGTTTATTTTGTCTCAATTTTAAACAATAGTTTAAGATTTTGACATTTCTGTGCCATCCTTCTGTTTCCAGCACCTGTTGAAAGGAACCATTTTATAATGAAAGTATTTAGACTGCTTTATCTTATTGATGGGGGTCTATTTGTTTTTTAGTATAGGATTGTGACTAATAAACCATACTCAGTGTTGTGGTTAACAAGCAATGGTAGTGGCTCTAATGACAGTCATATATTTTCACTGAAGAAATAGAAAAGGTCTGGAACCATGGGAATTGCCAAAACTCATACATACATAAAAATCACAGAGGGTTCAAAGGAAAAGCACGACATCAAGTGTTTATCAGCATTGTGGACTGAAACAGTTGAGATGGTGGCAGAGATGATGTTAACATTCTTTTTTTCTAAAGATTTATTTATTTATTTGAGAGGTAGAGTTACAGACAGAGGGAAAGACAGGTGTTCCATCTACTGGTTCACTCCCCAAATAGCTGCAATGGCCAGAGGTGAGCCAACCCAAATCTAGGAGCTTCTTTGGGGTTTCCCAGGCACGTGCAGGGTCCGAAACACTTGGGCCATCTTTCGCTGCTTTCCCAGGCCATATCAGAGAGCTGGCTTGAAAGAAGGGCAGCCAGGACACAAACTGGCACACAAATTGGATGCCAGCACCGCAGGCGGAGGCTCCACCCACTTTACCACAGCACTGGGACAGATGCTAACATTCTTAAGAAATCATTCACTATGGTGTGTAGTAAATGGAATTATGCACACGACATTTTAAATCTATCCTTGATATTTTGTGCAGTCATCAAGGAACCAGAAAAGCATCTTACTCTTTTAGATTAGGTCATGTGTGTCACAGTTCATATTATTTTCATTGATGGGAAAAATATACAGTAGATAAATCTGAATTCATGTAGAAGTATATATAGTGTGAATTACATCTCAATGATTCAAGATAGTTTTGGTTTTTAATAATAAAGTAAAATATTATTGGAGATGTCCAAATAAATATGTTTGATTAACTGAAGAAATAATCACAGGGATACACACATTTTCTCATTGTTGAATATAATAAAATTGTTAAATCATTTTAATGAGTAAAATGTCTTCCTAGGAATATACATATATAATGTATTAGGCTACGCCACTCTGCAGATTTTATTTTTCAAGATTTATTTATTATATGAAAGAGTGACAGTTTGAGAGGTAGAGAAAGAGACTGATCTTCCGTTGATTGGTTTGTGCTCCAAATGCCTGTAACAGCCAGGTCCAGGCCTGGCTAAAGCTAGGAGCCAGGGACTCTAGCTGGGTCTCCGATTTGGGAGTATATCTGGTACCTCCCAGATAGACTGGCAGGAGACTGGATATGAAATATGGTCTGGCCAAGATTTGATCCTAGGAAATCCAGTATGCATTGTGGCTGTCCCAAGTGGCAGCTGAACCCAATGTGTCACAAGGCCATGCCAACTACAGGTTTATACATTATAAACTTTAGTTTCTGTGAAAGAGACTGAAGAGGATAGTTTCAAAATTTCTGAGAATAACACTTTCAATGGTTCCATAATATAGTGTCATTAAACCTTTTCAGAAAATAACAATAAACATATTGTGCCAGACACTCTTATAATCTCCATATATCAACTCCATGGATCCTAACAAAAACCCAAGAGGTAGGAACTCTTGTTTTGCTCATTTTCTAGGTGAGGAACCTGAGGAATGCAAACATTAGATGGCCTGCCAGAGGTCACCCAGCTTATAAGTGGTGGAGACCAATAGCTATTTACTGAGTGACTTTATGAGTTAGGCACAATTAAAGGTGCGGAGATAGATCAGAAACTTAAAAAATTATCCCAATTCTTGTGTAATTTACTTCTTGTGACTTCTGTTTCTTAGGGAAGGTGATCAGTTGTCAGAAAGTCAAACATATCCTTTAGTGAGATGCTAAGAAAATACTATTAATACTCTGTTGTTGTTTTTTGCCTCCCATGTTTTAATCATGGCTAAACCTCTTTCCCTATGGGAAGGAAATGAATTGTCCTCTTAATCATTCCACTTAATGACCAGATATTATCCAAATGTAGTCCTGACCCTTTGATGGCTCAGGAAACTGAAAGGGAGTCTTCAGTCATTCAGACTCTATAACAAACTGGCAAACTGTATTGTCCAGGCTCTGGAGCAGTGCTGTATTTGAAGCTTTGTGGACCACACAGTCTCTTGGAATTTCTCAGCTCTGCTTGCCCGTGCAGCCTGAAGATAGCTGAGGAAGACATGTAAATGAACGGGTGTCTCCAGATCTAACCTTGCAGGGTGTGATTTGCTAATTCCTGATCTAGAGGGTGGGATCACCTGGAAGATACTCCCTTTTTGGATTTGCATATGGATGTCATAATGCCTGAGCTAGAAATGGCCTTGTTTATGAACTTCAACTTCTCTGCTTGGAGCCTCTCCACAGCCCTTTAACATCTTTCCCAAGGCCCAGCCTCCCTTCCTTAGCTTCTGGGTGGAGCTGTAAATCTTTTCATTCCACTATATTTCACACAGTGTAGGATGATTTTCTGTTAGCACAGCTCATGGAAGATACGCTGGAAGATTCATTGTCTTTTCATTCTTCATTTAGTTTCAATATCAACTCCCTGCCTGGGTTGTGTGTGTGTATGTGAGCGGGGAGGGTTGGTTTTAGGAAAAATATCTTTCCATAAGCTATTTCATACTCTTTTTTACATTGACTTAATATACCATTACTGCAGTGCAGGTAAGTCATTTCAAATGCAGAACGAGCATTAAATATGTAGTGTTTAATGTATTTAGATAGCATAAAAGAACATACCAACAAACAGCAATCCCTAAGAGTCTGCCATCTGAGGTTGAGAGATATTTTTTCCAGTAGCTATTCATGCATATATTGGAACTCATGGTAGGTTGTGGAGGTAATTATTTTATTAGCACATAAATTAGTTAGACTATTGACTTCTAAATCCCATAGCTTTGCCAGAATGGCTATATCAGAATGACCTGAACAACTTAGGAAAAACTTAAATTTTTAAGTCATACTTCCCGTGGTACAGGCATAGTAGATTTATGGTGAGGTTGTGAATTTTTTTTAATATATGAATCTCTGCACCATTGCTAGACATTTAGACAGCATAAAAAATTTAATGAAATAAGAAATATTAACAGCAATCACAACAGCCAGAAATATTCCTGTTGAAATTTTAGTTTCTATTGTTTCATATGTATATAACTGCAAAGACTGAATCAGTCTACATTGTGTGTATCCTTATAAAATTTATTCTAAAAATATACAGTACTGAGAGTAAATTTCTAAGTAAATGCAATCTGATGGTCTTTTGTGATAAGCAGAACGTGTCGTAGGATTTGGATGTATTATCTAATTGATTCTATAATTTGTTATTTGTAAAGAAAGTGACAGTATCCATGCATACTATAGATCTTCAAAAAATTCTTGACAAATGTGTTATGAAAACGCTATGCATGGATTTCAAAAAAAGTTTTGTACCCAGATTACCTTATCTTCTCATTCCATTTTCCATTATCATTTTGAAGTGCCATTGCATTTGTGTTTGTTAACTGTTTTTTGTCAGCAATAGGTATTGCAATAAAAAATGATCAAGCATGGAAAAATTTTTTCTTTATTTTTATTTTATTTGAATGGCAGAGAGACAATACACACACACACATACACAGAGAAAGAGGTGGATTAGTATCTGGCTCACTCCCCCGATTCCTGCAACAGCCAGCACAGTATCAGGCTGAAGCCAAGAAATGGGAACTCAACCTAGGTCTACTACATGGATCGGCAGAGACCTAAGAACCTGAACCATCATCTGCTACTTTTCCAGGTACACATTAGCAGGAAGTTGGATTGGAAACTGAGGCGTTTGGACTCTAACTAGGCACTCCAGTGCAGAACTGCATGGAATTCAAGGCTTCTGGCTTTAGCTTGGCCCAGATCTGGCTGTTGTAGCCATTTGGGGAATTGAAGCAGGATATGGAAAATCTCTTTCTTTTTTCTCTGTCATTCTGCCTTTCCAGGAAGTAAAATGAATCTTTTAAGAAAAACTTTTGTTTTTGTTTCTTATTTAATAGAAGAAAGGAATGCGTACAGAGGCAACTGAAAAAAATATCTAAACAGGTCTCCCATATAAAATGTAGAATCAAATGATTCTGTATGTAGTCATAGCATTGTACAACCATTACTAACACAATCAATTTAATAACATTTTTGCAATCCCCAAACAAACTCTGTGTCTTTCATCATCCATGACTATAAATCAAGGGAACTAGTAATCTACTTTCTATCTGTGCAGATTTACCTATTTATATAATTAGAATCATGCAGCACATAGTTTTGTGGTTGACTTCTCTCACTTAACAGCTTATTTGCTTAATTTATTAGGGAATGATATTTTTGATGATATTGGTTAATTGATATTTGGCAGTCTTTTAGGTTGAAAGCTGCTTGTGTTGGGAAATTAGGCCAAAGTCCCTGCGATGGGATGAGAAGTTATTTTAGGATTGAGTGAGCCTCACCCAAGTTTCTTCAAATCAGACTCTTATGTTTGACAAGAATATGGAAACAAATTGTGTAAATTTATGATATGAACATTATCCTGCCTTTTATTGTTAAATCATTCATAATGCTCCCAATTCAATTTTTGTCTACATACTTGAATGAAAATAGAGTGAAGGTTGGTTATTTTTTTCTGGTCCAAATTTTCCCAAACCACTATTGCATCGTGTTTTCTCTGAATGAAGGGGTTAATAGGCATTTTTCATAGTTCTTTGGGGATGCAGTGTAAGAATTTATTATTATTGGCTGTTACATGAGAAACATATAATTCTGAACTAATGACCTGATAGGTAAAGAAATAAATAGCTGCAATATAAAAACCAGTTCCCAAGGACATAATTATGTTATTAGTAGCAAACAGAGAGTTTCTGGTTCATTAAGTAGGGAAAGGCAAAAAAATGTAAATGATAAAGGAGAAAATTTATTTTTTTCACTTGCTCACCTTTGTTCCCTCCAGACCAATAAAAACAAGAGGGAGGTTTTATGCACTAAATGAAGATATAAACGATGAAGCCTTTCTTAAATCCAGGGCCATGTGTCTGTCCTCAAGTGTTTTATTATGTGGAGTTTGACCTTTATTTAAAGAGCATTTCTGTTCAATGATAATTGATGATGCTTTGAGTAAGAGTTTATGACAGCACCTCTACTTATTAAAATATTTTCTTGAAGGTGAAGATGGTTCTTTTTAACTTTTGTCCTAGCTTAACCTTTGGAAATACCATGTCAGTTTAGTTGCATTTATAGATTTAATTAACATGTTATAGACTCTTTTCAGGTCATTAATAAATATATGGGGTATGACCAGACTTATTTCTAATTCTGGTAATTCACTAGCTTGTTTAAGTTAATTAATCATTCATTCTTCTTTTTGTCCTGTTGTTTTTCAGTCTGGTTTGATGATCATAACTCAAACTCATTAAAATTTTAAAATGTTCTTTATATAAAGACATTATCTTAATTACTTCACTGGGATTGCTCTCAAGTATTACTGCAAAACAATGGTGTTTTGTTTGTTTACTCAAGAATATTCCATCTGTTGGGTTTCATAGGGTTGTTATGAGGTCAAGCCCATTGGTGAGACATGGCCTGTGTACAATAGTTAATACTTCCTTTAATAATATCCCAAGAGAATCAGCCAAACATGCCTGCCAGAGTTAAGGATGCTTTAAAGTTCAGCAGAGTTGAGGTTTGAAAAGCAGTTACTTTTCTAAATACTCCTCTGTTGTTTCTAGAAGTCCATTATGTTAGGTGTTATCAGGAAGCATCTGGACAGGTGAAATGCAGTGTGAACTCCTTTCTGAGTATAATAATAAAGCATTCCTGTGAGCCTTGTAGATCTTACAATAGTAAAGCAAAATTTAAGTATGCGACCACCTATCACCTATTAAGTTTATATTAATATATATGATTGACTGAATATGCCATGAAGCACATCGTGTCTTATCTATTTAGACATATTTATAATTTTGACTTGTATATGAACGACTCAAGCTCACTTCTGACATCACTTTATGTTTGAAAGCTACTGTAAAATACAATGAATAAAAGCCAGATTGAACACATTTCTTGACTTTACTAATCACTGGCCATAGTATGACCTTAGACATGTTAATGAACCTCTAGGTTTCCCTATATGTGAAATAAGAATAATAGAAAAATTCATATTAATTAGGTTTTCTGTGAAGGTTACACAAGTTAATGTGAATAAAGCAGTTAAACATCAATTGGCAGATAATTAGCACTTTATTAAAGTAATTATTAATCTTCCTCCTTCTAACCTCTCTTCTTCCTAAGTCAAGTCAAAGTTCATCATCCTCTACCTGCGCCCACCAGTTTATCAGTTCTATCTCTGAAAATCCGATTAGCTCCTGCCATATTTCAGGCTGTTGAATAGTGCCTATTGCCCCCATTACAAGCCACAGATGAGTCTTGAGCTACTATTATCATTTTCAGTTTATTATATGGTTTGATAATTTTTACCGAATCATGGCATGGTAGGACTCTTTATAAGTCCATTTTTCATTCATCTTTATACCAAGGAAAAGTTGATTCTGTCCTATTTTTATATATCCATGTGAAGAATAAGCTGACATCTAGAATGACTTGATTTTCAAAAGCATTTGTTTATTTACTTGAATGGCAGAGTGATGAGGTGAAGAGGGAAGGAGAAAGAAATAAAGAAGAAGTAGAAGAGAGAGAAAGAAAGAGAGAAAGAGAGAAAGAGAGAAAGAGAGAGAGAGAGAGAGAGAGAAATGAGTGCTGGAGAGCACACTCTTCTGATGGTTTACAATAGCCAAGGTAGGCCAGGCAGTAGCCAGGAGCCAGGAACTCCATTCAGCTCATCCACATGTATGGCAGAGGCCTAAATGCTTTGGCCACTTTCTCAGGCACAATAGCAGGAAGCTGGATTAGAAATGGAGCATCCATGACTTCAACTGGCACACTGATATGATGTAATGCTGGTGTTGCAAGGACAGCAGCTTAACATAGGGCCTGACTTGATTCTTTGGTAAATGTTTTCTGTTTTATAGAGAGATCAGAAATATGTTTACCATTTTAGATTTGTTTATGTAATGCTAAATAAAACTATGAAGGATGTATTACACACCAGGACATTTATTGACATTGAAACTTCATAACAGTTTTGTGACATAGGTGTATATGGTATCATAGTTTGAAAAAAACAAAGGAACTGAGGTTCAAAATTATTAAGCAAGTCAGTAAATGGTAAATTCAAAATTCAGTTCTAAGCAGTCTCCATCAGGATCTGAAGTCTAAATCTTTCCTCTGTATTCTTAGTGGGAGGTAGAGTGTGTCTAGAACATCTGAGTAGATCTCACCCTAGCCAAGGGTCTGTCACAGAGCAATGCTTAAGATTTGTCAATAAGAACAACTAGGACTTGCATTATTGGAATTTAGATGATATCACACTTTCGCTGTGACTGCACATGGTAGAAACATGAACATAAAAATGGATTTTTATCAAAGAGCTAGGAACAAATGACTCAAACAATACACATATGGTGGTTAGAGGGTGGATTGTATCCATGTATATTATGACTTTATGAAATGAGGAAAATCAGATTAGAGGGAATCAAAATATAATTTTTATTGAGTTCCACATTATTCTTCTAGATTTTAGCACTATGTAAGGTGGTAAGCGTTTGAAGAAAATAAATCCATAGATGAATGTTAACTACTTCCAGCTCGGAGTGCCGGTGTTGTAACAGATTGTTTCATTTTTGTGGTTGTTTTTTGACCATCACTTTGCCCTCCTCTTAGATAAAGCTTTCTCTTTTTACTATTGAAGTTATGTCCTCATTTGCAAGGAAAAAATATAATTTGTTATTTGGCTGATGCAGTAATAAAATTGCCTGATAATAATTTCCCACTTTTATTCTCCCTGCTTCCATCTTTTCTGTCCCCATGATGGCTGACTTGCTCGTTTTGCTGGAACCTCCAGTGATGAGTATCTCAGGTGAGGCAGTCCATCATTGCTGCACACGAGGTGGTTGATATTGAGTTGGACAGGCAGGGAAGAGAAAAGGATAGGAGGTGTGGGAAATGAAATGTATGTGTTTCTATTAATCTTCTTGGAGAATCTCTTAAAATCCCCTAAAGTGGTTTACTGTTGCAGGGAGAATCATAAAATATTAGCAAGATCAGGTTTGAGTTTAATGAAGAGAGCTGTTACAGGTGCATTCTCAATTCCAGAGAACTAGAAACTGTCCTATTCTTGTTGGTACTGTTAGACCAAATGTTTCACATCCATGTTGGATTTCATCACCAAAATTCAGGGATAAACAAGATAATAAAGCCGGTGTTTGTGAAAAAAAAAAAATAGGAAAGAACAGTAATATTTCAGGGGCAATACTTGAAATATTAAAAAAAAAATCTAAGTTGATGTAGATAAGAATCCTCCCTTTTCTGCCACTTGTTTTCCTTGAGTAAGCTTGCAGACAATAAACAGGAGTCTGTAGGATACTGGCTGGAAATATTATGCAAAGGTGGTGGCCAAACTGGAATCATAGTCTATTTTCTTAACAGTGCTTGAGTTTTCCTGGAATAGCACTTCACCTTGCAAGGAGAGTAGGAGGGTGTAGTCCCCAAATGATGCTGGGGCTATTTCAGGTTTATGGATTGACATACTGCCTCATCGTGCTACATCCTTCCATAAAAAAGTTATTAATATATTTGGTTATTGTTACTTAAAAGACCTTTTAAATGTGATTAAAGGTTTTCATTCTATTTGAAGAATGAAAATACCTTGGGTACAGGTAGTCATTAATGTGTGATAAAATACAAAGGAGATTTCTACTCCACAAAGACAGGGCAAAGATACTTAGGCAAGTCTGTCTTCCATATGGTTTTGCAATCTCTGGAAGATTCGCTGCTGTTACTCCTTTTCTTTTAAGTCACTCCTCAGCCTGTAGAGTGTCGCTCCCCCTCTTCGTGGAGGAACGACACTAAGCCCTGCCTAGGCTTCATATCCGAGTCACGGCACCATTATGTCGCTCCCCCTCTTCGTGGAGGAACGACACAGGACCCTGCGCTGTTCTTTCGTCTGCTCGGCCCTCCCCGGGTTTGCTGCTGGTTCTTCCCGGGTTGGCTACTATCCCTTCCACCTCCGTGGAAGGGCAGTTCCCCCTGGCCGCATTCCCCACTTCCGCAGGGGAGCGGCACACCGCCGGCCGGCTTTCTCGGGGGCTGCACGGGTTCCCTTAGATGTTCCCCATAGATGTTCCTGGTGAATGCCGTCTCTCTCCTCCTTTATAGTCCTCCTCCGCCAATCCTAACTCGGCTGCCCACACGCCGAGTACGCTGCTCTCCAATCAGGAGCAAGTCCTACAGTTTATTGGTTGAACTGGAGGCAGCTGTGCGGAAGCTGTTTACTTCTCTCCCAGCGCCATATTGTGGGAGAGCAGATGCATAGAACAAGTCCCAATTCCAGTAACTCAGTCCAGTCCGGATTGCTCCCCACAGTAGGGTCTGACAGTTATCCTCTTTAGTTCATTGAAACTAACTGACAAATATAGCCACCAAACCTAGCAAACACTCCTTCATCCCTTCTCCCACTGCATCTCCTTGCTGCATTTGGTGTTACTGATCTTTCTTTCCTTCTTGGAACTCAGTGTCCCCTGATAGCACTCTCTCCTATTTCTTCCAATACCACTTTCACAGATGCTTGCTGGATTTCCCCTCATAGGTTATGACTCATATTTTTGCAACAGATCCAAGCATTTTGCAGCTTTGTCTGTTTCCCATTTAGCACCCCAGCCAGTGCTGCTCTTCTCACATATTTCAGTCATTGGCACTCTCATGTAAGGGAGTTGACCAGGCAGCCATAAACATAAGAAGAGCCTCCATGGGTTCTTCTGCTTTTCTGCCTTCCTATCATCCTCCAAATTTATGTTTTAAATATTTTACCTCTATATACTTTTTCTCAATCTTGTTAAAACTGTATAACATAAGACTCTTTTGTCATTTCTACTTCAGAGCCATCTTTCTAACTCAAAAAGGGGAAGTTTGGCCAGAGTAATCACCTGTGCCATCCAATGGCTTCCCATTGGCCCTGCAATAAAATATAAGCACTTAGCATGACATATAAAGTTCTCCATGATTTAGCCATTGACTGCCATGCCAGTTTCATTTCCCCATACCCTACTTTCAACTGTGTATTAAATAATGTTCTAGGGGCCAGCGCCGTGGCTCACTTGGCTAATCCTACACCTGTAGTGCCCGCATCCCATATGGGCACCAGGTTCTAGTCCCAGTTGCTCCTCTTCCAGTCCAGCTCTCTGCTGTGGCCCAGGAAGGCAATGGAGGATGGCCCAAGTGCTTAGGTGCCTGCACCCACATGGGAGACCAGGAAGAAGCACCTGGCTCCTGGCTTCGTAGCTCCAGCCATAGCGGCTATTTGGGGGGTTAACCAATGGAAGGAAGACCTTTCTCTCTGTCTCTCCATCTCACTGTCTGTAACTCTACCTGTCAAATAAATAAATTAAAAAATCTTAAAAAAATAATGTTCTATAGTTTGTTTCTCATGCACACTATGCTCCTTCATGCCTATCTGTCTCTCTACTATTCCCTCTGTCTGCTTGGGATGTCCTGTACTCTCTTTTTCTTCATGTTCTACTTAAGCATCGTGATTTTACAAAGCTTTCCTTGGACTTCATGATAGAATTAGTTGTTCTCTTTTTGTATTTTTCTTAGCATCTTTGATATTTTGCACTTAATTTTTTTAAGCTATGTGCTTTATATTTTTGAGTCCTAAGAGGCAAGAATTTGAATTGTATATTACTCATTTCTGTTTCCCTAGGATTTAGCAAAATAGCTGAGTATGAACATTGCTGTGCTAATGAAATAAACTAGTAACATAAAGAGAAGCTTTTTGAATACTGTGAGCAAAATTGAAGAACACATCTGTGGGGACATTTTGCATTAAACTACATAAATAGTTATGGATTTAGTACTTACAAATAGGTAATTGAGCTACTTACTATACATGAGTGAGGCTGTTTTAGAAAGAAAATGGACCCAAAGTGAACAATGGTCCTAGTGAAACTTGTGATCAGGATTTAGTGTGATTTGCATATTAATTCATTCAAATATTTCACAGAAATGAGATAATTTTTCAATTAAAGGAGCCATAAAATCTTCTAATTCATCTCTAATTTATCTGATTGGGGATTTTGCCAAGCATAGAGCTTGACAGATATTAGGCAGATATTTAATAATAAGTTAAATGTTAATTTCTTTCTTTTGCATATAAGAAAATAGTGGTAGTAGTTTAAAGCAAAGAAAGCAAGGTACCTTGACAGTGGGTCACAAAGTTTCTTGCAGGCAAAGTTCAAAAATAGTGTTTCTGATTTTCAGTGCATTTATCTTTTATATCATATTGTTTTAGATCATATTGTATTTCCATTTCAACATTTTAAAAAAATTCCTGGGGTGGACAGTTGACCTCGCAGTTCAGATGACTGTTGGAATGCCTGCATCTGAGTACATGGATTTGAGTTCTGACTCTGCTCCCAGTTGTAGCCTTTTACTCATGTGCACCCTGGGAGGCAGCAGATGATGACTCAAGAAACTGGGTCCCTGCCACCCATATGGGAGATCTGCACATAGTTAATGCCTCCCAGCTTCGGCCTCTGCCCAGCCCTGGCTGCTGCTTACTTTAGAGGGTGAACCAACAGATGGAAGCCCTATAATTTTCAGTCTTTTCATCTGTCTGTCTTTCTGTCTCATAAATTTAAATGATAGTTTTAAAAGATTTCATGTATTTGAATGGCAGAGTTAGAGACAGAGAAATCTTCCATCTGCTTGTTCATTCCCTGCAATGACTGGAGCTGGGCCAGGCTGAAGCTAGGAGCCAGGAGATTCATCTCGGTCTCCGATGTGAGTGCAGGTCCCAAAGACTTGAGCCATTCTCTGCTGCTTTCCCAGGCCCAACAGTAGGAAGTTGGGTTGGAAGTGGAGCAGCCGGGAATGAACCAGTGCCCATATGTTGCCCAATATGCAACAACGCTGAGCCCCTAAATAAATATTTTAAAATTACCCAGAGTTGAAACTTTCTTTCATATAAATATGGACTACAGAGAATATTTTTACTTGTAATCCCTAATCTTGGTAGACTCAACTACATGTTTACTTATTTTAACAGTGATGCAAAAAGCTAACTTATTCTGCAAATATGTCACTTATGGTGCCAAAGTCATTTTAAGATGTTTCTTGCTTTTTAATCAAATATATTTTCCTTAGTTGAGTGTTATTCACATACACAATATTTTTTAAAAAGAGGTTAATCACAGAATACAGGAAGAGACATTAGTGACATTCTCAAATATTAACCCAAAAAAAGCATCCTGCTAAATTTTGGTTTGTTATTCTAGTGGCCATAACCTGGCATGTTTATCAGGACATAGTGAGAACACAGAAGAATATCTGTTGTCCTAATTATGGGCCTAATTGAAGAGAATTACAAGTGAGAAATGGTATTTAATAATTTAATAGGATTAAAGCTAGCCTGTATTGTGAACACCATTTATCATAGACAAAGTAAGATGTGCTAGGGAACCAGAGAGAGAGCCATTTGTTCTTGTAGAGTTAAAGATCACACAGCGAAAGTAGTATGTTAGGAAGGACAGGTGGTTAGAGGAGACTGGATGTTTTCCTCAGTCTTTTCTATTCCATCCCCATGTCTTTTGTGAAACTTTGCTTGTTTACTGGTACTCTAGCAGAGTAATAAGCAGTTTTCATGACTTTTCTATTCTCTTTTCTCCCACTCTGCTATAATATTTGACTTTCATGATTTTCTTCAGCCTGCTTAGCTGTTTGCTCTGTGTTTTCCTAGTCTTATCTGACCTTTATGAAAAACACCTTCTTGTTATTCTCCACATAGCTTCTAGGATGTCTTTAGCAAGTGATTATATGAGGATTTAAAGAAAATTATTCAATGACCAAGAAATCATTAAAATGTTGTACATTGAGCTTATTGTGTGCCTCTGTTGGAAATAGTTCTGACTGCTTCTTTAAGGAAATGCTATGATTCAATGCTATTAAATATAAATGAAGAGGAGCTATGGAACTGAAGTTGTTTTCACCATGTCTTCCTTATTAAGTGATAATAAATTCTACATAGATAATACTCGTATCTTCCAGAAAGACAGAGATTTTGCAGAATCCTCAGGTCTATTTATCAGTAAACACAGTCGAATGCCTCCTCCCTTCTCATTTGGGATTGATTACTTCATGTCTCGTGTGCTTCGCGAGGCACTACTGAGCTTTTTAAGAACCTCTCTCGCTTTGCACCTTCTCGCTGCATGTTTTTTCTTCCATAACTTGCATTTCAAAGCTTCCCTGTCTAACATTTATTTCTGTTGCTTTCTGAGTTCATGTCAGGCAGAAATGTGCCCCATGAAAAATAATTAACTGTTACCAAATATATCATTTATCTTAAGCTTTTCAAGGAAGTGTTCTGAAGGGGACTTGCAGTGATTCATTTCAAACTGTAACTGAATTAATAATTGACTCTAGATTGGAGGTCACACGTGGCCAAGCTACAGAGCAAATATGTCACACAGATATATTTCATTTGATCTCAAAGATGTTATGAAACCTTTGAATTAATTGCCAATATTTTACTGTAGAGAAATTTCACATAAAGATCCAGATATTCAGTTTTCTTTCTAGCTTTCATCCCCCTAGCTTTCTTGAAATATTAGAGAATTGGACAACACTGAACCTGTATCTGCAAACGATCAGTGGTTGGTAAGAGCTGAAGGTTTTTGAATAGGAGTTCTCCGGTTGCAGTAGCTCCCCCACCCCCTTCCATAGGGAATACTTCCAAGAACTTCATGGATGTCTGAAACTGTATATAGGATCAACTCACACACACACACATAGACACACACAATCTTTCCTGTGCCTGTATACTTATGCTAGTTTAATTTATAATTTCCACATCACAAGATATCAACAATAACATACTGTAGATCCTAATAATATCAGTAGACAGGTTGATTCTTTCCTTATTAAATCAAGAACATCAAGAACATTTACTTTTTCATTTAGAGGAAGGATTTTTATGGCTTCTCTTTGACATATCTGAATTTGCCAGCATCACTATTCTTGCCCTTTGGGATCACTATTAAATTAAATCAGGATTAGTTGAACACAAGCACTGCAATACAGCTACAGTCAATGTGACAGTTGAGAGGGTAACTATGTGACCAGTGGGTAGGCAGCATACAGTGGTGGGCAAAGGGATGAATCACATCTTGGGTGGGTGGGGCCAAGTGGGATGGCATATTTCATTACACTATTGAGAATGGCACATGACTGAAACTGATAACTTATTCATTTCTAGGATTTTCCATTTAATATATTCAGACCTCGGGTAACTGAAACTAGAGAATGAAACTATGGAAAAAGGAGTACGGGCAGGATGCTATATTTAGAGGCCCCATTATATACATATATGCCCCCATATATGTTCATCCTGTCTCTGGACTTTTTAATTGGTCTGTGTTCTAGACTAGTGCTTCTCAAATTGTAATTTGTCAATATGAATCACTGGGAGGATTTTATAAAACCTCAGTGGTTATTCAGTGGTGGGTAAGGAATGATTCCAAGCCTGTCTATGCCAATGTTGCCATCTCAGGACATATTGATCAGTAATGTTCCAGATCAGTACTTCTTAATGGGCTAGTGAGACAGACACACACTCACACACAGAGAATTCTCCCATTCACTGGTTCACTCACTCTTCAAACACCCACAACAGCCATAACAGCTGGGGCTGGACCCAGACTGAAGCTGGGAGGCAGGAACTGAATCTACATCTCACTACTGCCTCCCAGGGTTTGCATTAACAGGAAGCTGGAGTTAGGAGCTGGAGGTGGATGTTAAATCAAGTTTGACATGCTCCTAGGGCTGTCAATGTTGTTATCCCAGGACAACATTAGTAGTAAGGTTCTAGATCAGTGTTCTTTTTTCCTTTTAAAGATTTCTTTCTTGATTTGAAAGGCAGAATGACAGAGAGAGAGGGAAAGAGAAAAAGAAACACGTACTGTCTGTGGTACAGTGCATTAAACCACTGCTCGTGATACTGGCATCTGAGGGCAGATTCAAGTCCTGGCTGCTCCACTTCAGATCCTCCTCCCTGATAATGTGCCTGGAAAAGTAGCATATGATATTCCAAGTATTGGGCTCTGGATTTAGCCATTGTAGCCATTTGGGGGAGTAACCAGAGGTTGGTCAAGATGTCTCTTTCTTTCCCTCTCTGTCTCTCTATTACTCTTTCAAGTTAATGTGAAAATATTTTTTTAAAGTCTTCTGGTTCACTCTCCAAATGCCCATAACAGCCAGGACAAGACCAGACCAAAACCAGGAGCCAGGAACTCAATCCCGGTCTCCCAGATGGAGACCCTGTACTTGAGGGTCTTGCTACCACTCAGGTACATTAACAGGAAGCTGGATTGGAAGCACGGAGTAGCTTTCACTTGAACAGGCACTCCATTATGGAATGTGAATATCCAAAGCAGTGGCATAACCTGCTGCATCACAGTGCCTACCCCTAGATCAATGATTCTTAAGTTGTGACTTTTGAATTTTTTATTTGAAAGGCAGAGAGACAGAGTGACAGAGACAGCTCCCTGGCTTCAGGAACTGGAGCAGGGCATCAAGCCCAGATGATCCAACATGGGATGCAGGTATCTTAACGGGTGTTTTAACCTCTAGGCTAAATGCCCACTCCTCTCTGTGATTCTTAGCTATAAGCATTGGTACCTACTGAACCCTGAACTGGAAGTGGTGCCTAGCACTCTACTGTATGAAGTCCTCCTGGTGATTGGGATGCATACTAACATTTGAGAGTCACCTCCTTAGCCATCACCTGAGTGGGAGGCTTTGAACTTTGGCTCCACATTAGAAATCACATAGAGGGACCAGTGTGTGATGTAGCAGGTAAAAGCCGCCATCTACAGTGCTGGCATCCCATATTGGCAACTGTTTGAGTCCCAGATGCTCCTCTTCCTATCCAATTCTCTGTTGTGCCCTAGGAAAACCATAGATGATGGCCCAAGTCCATGAGCCCCTGTGCTCACATGGGGCTCATGGCCCAGCTCTGGTCATGGTGACCATTTGGGGAGTGAACAAGCACATGGAAAACTCTCTCTCTCTCTCTCTCTCTCTCTCTCTGTCTCTCTGTAACTTTGCCTTTCAAATAAATAAATAATAATAAAAGATACATCTGATATCTTTGTTGAAGAGGCAAATATTTAAAAAAAGAAAAAAGAAATCACATAGAGAACTTTCCAAAATGGTTGATACTTGAATCCCACAGTCCCACCTGTGGAAACTCACAGAGAACTGGTCTGGAGTGGGGTCCAATCATCAGTAATTCTTTAACTTCTCAATTGATTCTAATGTTTGGCAAACAACGATGCTCTAAAGAGACATCCTTGGTACATTACCTAAATGTTCAATAGCTCTGTTGTCAGGAAAATTTTATGACTGTAACACTGCTAACTTAAGTCCATGTGTTTATTGCTATATACTTTGTAAAGCAAAGAGTAGATGATGTCCATCATGTTCTTGATGATTTCTGGATCGTTTGATCAAATACAGTGTTTCATAAATCATCTCTTCACAAGTGTATTTGTTATTTTGAAAGCCTGTCTCCCTATCTCCTTGCAGACTGCATTAGACTTCTGTGCTTTATGGATTAGGAAACATTTCTTGTTAATTCTGTTGACACAACCTAATAGATTAAGTTGTGCAATGCATAAGTGTAGAAGGACACTGTTCATGTTTGTAGCCATAATTGATCTGTATATTTATTATGACGGTTTTCTGGCAGGTATCATTAACCGTGACTTGAATAAGAGATGGGCTATGTTTGGCTTAGCTAAGGTTATATTTAGTTTAGTAAATTAAAGCCTTCATAAATTCATGCTGAAACATATTTACCTCAATTGAAAAATATATTAAATAAGCAATTGTTTGGCAGATAAACTCAAGCTGTTAATGCTTGTATGCTTTAGTTAGCCAGTGTACTCATACTGGTAAATTTAATGGTAGTAGTGATCCAATAAAAATAATTTGAAGACTGGATATTAATATATATTTCATTTGATTGTTTTAGACTAATTTATAAAAGTTGTGTACCTTTCATACAGTGTTCTAAATTCTGGCATAATTAAGAAATAATAGTATCTCTGAACTGTGTTGGAATATGTACACTGCTGTTATAGGTTAGCTCAGTGATTTGAACTGAAACATTATAGAAGACAGTTTAGGAAAGAAAAACAAGAAAGAAAAAGACATATTATCACTGGTTGGTTTTTGTTTGTTGGAGGTAATGGAAATTTTGTATTTTTCCTTTTTTCCGTGGTATGTTTAGGGGAGGCAACAGTAATTTAAGCTGACTCTGCAAGTAGAATGGATCCTTTGCCTTTGGGCTTAAAGTGTAAGTGACTGACTTGTAAAGCCACTTTACCACCTGCTGTTATATTCAGTCAGGTTGGAAATGAAACATTTGTATATTGTAGCAGTTGGGCTGTGCCATATATATTTTCTAAATGTGAGAATGTCAGCAGAGTGTGGTTTTCCTCTGATCTACTTCCTTTTTTCCTCTAAGGTTTAGAATTCTTTAGGTCTTGTTAAAAAGTGTTTCTGTTTGGAGGAACACATTTTGAAGTTGCTCATTAACCTGAGATAATAAACCATATTAAAGAATGCAGGATCTCAGTAGCCCTCTCTGTGTAAAATGGATATCTACTGAATTTTTACATGAATCAGCATTTAAGCAGAGGATTTTAGAGAAAGCTTCCTCAGAATCTTATCTTTTATAATACAAATCATTTTTTATTAAGAAGATTCATTTATTTTATTTGAAATGTAGAGTGACAGAGAAAGAGATCTTCCATCTGCCGGTTCACTCCCCAGATGGCTGCAGTGAAACCAGGATCCTGGAGCTCCATCTGGGTCTCCCATGTGGGTGGCAGGGACCCAAGCATTTAGGCCATCCTCCTCTGCTTTCCCAAACACATTATCGGGGAATTGCATTGGAAGTAGAGCAGCCAGGACTCAAACCCCTGCTCCAGTTTGGAATGCCAGTGTCCCAGGTGGTGGCTTTACCTTCTAGCACCACAATAATGGCCCCTTATACAATTCATTAAGAGAGGATTGAATCTTTGTAGAAATCACACCTAGTATAGTAATCTGTAATTATCCTGAAAACACTGGTTGCTTCCTGTCTTCCTGGTTCTAGCAGAAATCCATTTGATGTGAAACTTCAATTTTTTGTAGTATTGCAGACACACTACCTTTGTTATTTTTTTTTCTTCAAAAACCTTCTTAAAACAATAGACTTTAGTTCAGACTGTATTATCAGGAATAAAAAGATAGGGTTAGACATAATCTTTTTACTATCTTTTAACATTGGATGCTAATCCCTACTGTTTTTGACTTATTGTTTGACCTTTAATTAAGTCTCTTTTCCACCAATGTAAAACTAGAACAGGAGGCAGCATAGAGCAGAGATTATGAATGTGGACGCTGAAGCCAGGCAACCTAGTTTGTAATTGTTAGAAACAATTGAAAGACATATGTGGTTTCATAGGAAGAAATTATTAACACTTTATTTAACGTCAGTAGCAAAAGTGCCAACTTTTTTAGGGTAACAATATGAATGTGTTTTTTCTATATACAATGTAAAGCTATTTTTCCTCTCCTTCCCTCACCTTCCCTTTCTCTGTTTTGTCCTTCCATTGATTCATAATCTTTGTTAATGAAATACAATGGTCTCATTCATTCCCATTCATTTAATTCAGTAGCAGGGTCTACCGCTTTTTGGTTGGCTTATGATCTTCCGTGAATAATTACCAAGACTTGCCCATTTCCATCTGAAATATGTCAGTGTTTTACTTAGAATTCTATGATCTCTTTGCTGGACTACTATAATTATCTTTGAACCAATCTTTTTGCTTCTATTCTCCATTTTAAGTAGTGATGCGCAATCAGTAGTGCACTTTAGGGACACTTAAAGAATAACGGTGCTGAGGTCCAATCATAGAATAATTAACTCATTCTCTGTGAGTGAACAAAATCAATTTTTGTTGATTAATTTTAATTCTCAAATGAAAATTACATATATCTATCATGTACAGCATAATGTTTTGAAATATGTATACATTGTGAAATACCTAAATTGAACTAACATAATATTAAGTCAAATACTTAATTTTTGTGATGGAAAAACATAAAATCTACACTCTTAGTAATTTTCTTTTTTAAATTTTTTTTATAAATTATACAAGAATCATGTATTTCATATATACGGATTTGGAACATAGAGGGAGAAACCCTCCCCCCACCCATGCCTCAACACAACACTTCTTCCTCCTCCCTCTCTTATTTACACTCTTAATTTTCTTTTCTTTTTGTTTTTGACAGGCAGAGTGGGCAGTGAGAGAGAGACAGAGAGAAAGGTTTTCCTTTACCATTGGTTCACTCCCCAATGGCCGCTGCAGCAAGCGCACTGCGGCTGGCACTCCATGCTGATCCGAAGCCAGGAGCCAGGTGCTTCTCCTTGTCTCCCAGGGGGTGCAGGGCCCAAGCACTTGGGCCATCCTCCACTGCATTCCTAGGCCACAGCAGAGAGCTGGACAGGAAGAGGAGCGACCAGGACAGAATCCAGTGCCCTGACTGGGACTCCAGTGCCGCAGGTGGAGGATTAGCCAATTGAGCTGCGGTGCTGGCCACCCACTCTTAATTTTCACAAAGATCTATTTTAAGTTTACTTAATATAATAAAGTTAACAGTAGGTAAAAGAGTTCAACAAATAGTATGAAGAGAAAAACACTGTTTCTCAACATACGAGACAAAGGGTATAAATAATCAATTCTAAAAATGTCTATTTCATTTTAAAACATTATGTTTTAGTAACTCTGTTAGTTATTACAGATCAGGGAGAACATATGGCATCTGCCTTTTTTGATATTATCCTATTTCACTAAATATAATGATTTCTACTTGTGTCCATTTTGTTGCAAATGACAGGGTTTCCTTTTATTTTATTTTTTTACAGCCAAGTAGTAACCCATAGTGTGTATATACCATTATTTATTTATCCAGTCAACAGTTGATGAACATCAGTGTTAATTCCATATCTTAGCCATTGTGAATTGTGCTGCAATAAGCATGGAGGTACACATAACTCTTTCATATGCTAATTTCTTTTTATTTTGGTAAATTCCCAGGAGTGGGATGGCTGGAGCATATGATAGGACTGTATTCAGATTTCTGAGGTATCTCCATACTGTCTTCCACAGTGACTACACCAGTTTACATTCTCACCAACAATGGATTAGGGTACTATTCTCGCTAGCATTTGTTGTTTGTTGATTTCTGTATGAGAGCCATTCTAACTGGAGTGAGGTGAAACCGCATTGTGGTTTTGATTTTCATTTCCCTGATGGCTAGTGATCCTAAGCATTTTTTCAAGTGTCAGCCATTTGAATTTCCTCTTTTGAAAAAGTCCTGTTCAAGTCCTTTTCCCATTGGTTCACTGAATTGTCTGTTTTGCTGTTGTTGAGTTTCTTAACCTCTTTATAGATTCTAGATATTAACCATTTATCAGTTGTATAATTTGAAAATATTTTCTCCCATTCTGTTGGTTGCCTCTTCACTTTGCTGAGTGTTTCTTTTGCAGTGAAGAAACTTCTCAGGTTGATGTAATCCCATTTGTCAATTTTGGCTTTCATTGCCTGTGCTTCTGGGGTCTTTTCCAAGAACAAGAAGTCTTTGCCTATGCCAATATCTTGCAGTTTTCCCAGTGTTCTCTAAAAATTTGATTGCATGATGTCATAGATTTGGGTCTTTGATACATTTCGAGTGGATTTTTGTATAAGGTCTGAGGTAGTGGTCTAGTTTCATACTTCTGCACCCAGAGATCCAGTTTTCCCAGTACCATTTGTTGACAAGATTGTCCTTGTTCCAGGGATTGGATGTAGTTCCTTTGTCAAAGATACATTACTTGTAGATGCATGGGTTGATTTCTCGAGTTTCTAATATGTTCTATTGGTTTACAAGTCTGTTTTTGTGTCAGCATCAGACTGTTTTTATTTTAACTGCCCTGTAATATGTCTTGAAATCTGGTATTGTGATGCCTCTGGCTTTGACCTGTTGTATAAGATTATTTTAGATATTCAGGGTCTCTTATTTACAAAATAATTTTAGCTTCATATTTTCTAGATCTGTGAAGGATGTTGTTAGTATTTTGATTGGGATCACATTGGATCTGTAAATTGCTTTCAGTAGTATGAACATTTTGATGATGTTGATTCTCCCAACCCATGAACATGGATGATGTTGCCATTTTTAATGTTTTCTTCTATTTCTTTCTTTAATGTTTTGTAATGTTCTTTGAGAGATCTGTGACATCCTTTGTTAAATTTATTCCAAGTTATTTAATTCTTTTTGAAGCTATTATGAATGCGATTGATCTTAAAAATTCCTTTCTGTGTATAGAAATGCTATTGATTTTTGTGTGTTGATTTTATAGCTTGCCACTTTACCAAACTCTTTTGAGTTCCAATAGTCTCTCAGTGGAGTCTTTTGGATCCCCTATATATAGATTCATATCATCTGCAAATAGTTAATAGTTTGACTTCCTCCTTTCCAATTTCTATATCTTTGATTTCTTTTTCTTACCTGATGGCTCTGGCTAAAACTTCCAGGACTATATTGAATAGTAAGGTCAGAGTGGGCATCCTTATCTGGCCCAGGTTAAAAAAAAAAGCTAAGCCTTTTCTCCATTCAATAGGATGGTGGCTGTGGGTTTGTCATCAATTACTTGATTTTGTTGAGGGATATGCCTTCTATACCCAATTTGCTAAAGGTTTTCATCATGAAAGGATGCTGTATTTTATCAAATGCTTTCTCAGCATCTGTTGAGATAATCATATGATTTTTGTTCTTCAGTTTGTTAATGTGATGTTTCACACTGATTGATTTGTGAATGTTGAACCATCTCTGTATACCAGGGATAACTCTTATTTGGTCTGGGTGAATGATCCTTGATGTTGTTGGGTTCAATTACATAATATTTTATTGAGGATTTTTGCATCTATGTTCATCAGTGATATTGATCTATAGTTCTCTTTCTCTGTTGTATCTTTTTCAATTGTTTTGAGTAGCTTGAGAGAATTGGAATTAGTTCTTTAAATGTTTGAAATAATTCAGTAGTGAAGCTGTCTGGTCCTGGGTCAGCTGGTAGGCAGTCCTGATGCTGAAAGTGTGGAATTGGGCCTGGAGCTGTGCTTTATGTGGACCTCTTAATTGGGTCTGAAGGGCTGGGCCTAGAGCCGAAGTCCATAAAGGCAGATTGGCCTGCAGCCAAAGTCTAGAGGGGCTAACTTGGAGCTGGAATAGGTCTTACCTGAATCTGTCAGGCTGGCCAGGGACTGGGATAGGTCTGGCACCTGCTTCACTGGAATAGGCCTGAAAACTGAGTACGTAAGGGCTGGCATTGCACCACAGTGAGTCTGAAGATTGACTCTGAAGGGTAGGCTTAAAAGATTTGAGCCTCTGAAACCACTCTTAGCTGTGTCGTGCCCAAAGCCCTGATGCAGGAGCTGGTCTAGGGGTTAGGTTCGCTGGGGTTGGCCTGTTGATGAGGGAGGCCTGGAGGCTCATTCTAAGCTAATGGCTTGGAGTTTGGATCCCTGGGCCCTGCTTAATGCTAATTTTTACTGAGGTGGGCATGGCATTTAGATCCAAGGCAAAGTCCTTCCTGATTGTGGAGGGATCTCTCTCCCTGCTGTGCTACCTGGAGTTGGGCTAGGGGAGATGTAGACAGTCTCAGCTAGATTCATGGGCAGTAATCTTACGTGGTTTCCTTAGTTCTTGTGAAAGTCTTTCGTGTGTGCATGATTGTTTAAATTGATGTTTATTTTGGACAGTGGTCTCTGGGAAGTCCTTTTTTGTTATCTTGCTAATGTCTGAATTTCTTAAAATCTAGGCATCAATTTTTTTTTCTTAAGTTTCTGAAGTCACTCAAATGTACAATAGTGTTTGAGGACCTCTGTTGTAAACTCTCCTTTTCTGACAGTGATGCTCAAAGGTGATCCCAAGACCAGCAACCTGGTAACTTGTTGGAACTGCAAATTCTTACACCCCAGATCTATGGAATTAGAAATTCTGGGCTTTGCATCCAGAAATATATCTGCAGTGAGTCCTCTAGGTGATTCCAGTGTATGCTCAAATTTGAGAACAGCAGCAGTTTCATACTCTCTCTCTTTCATTCCCTCTCTCTGGTTTTGAGGTATACCAAAATTTTTTGAACACATTCATTTCTAATTAGCTATGATTCAGTAATTTTTAAATATAGCAGATAATTTTATAAGCTACATTTCATGATAAAATAATGCATTTAGAGTGAAGGTCATTGTTAGAATGGATATAAATAAATAGGGTAAGTATTGTTGGTGATAAATTTGAGGGATGTTATTCTCGTATATAATTAAATTTTATTTTTACCTGACAATGAAAATAGAAGAGAGTAACTCTTGTGATGATTGGAGAGTCTAAGCCAGACTACAAGGAACATATCACATCCCAGCCAATACCAAAGTAGCCTGGGCAGTTTTCTTACTTTCTCTGTGCGTCAATTCCATATGTGGAAAGTGAACCTACTCATAGTGTCTTTCTCACAGAAATATTATAATTAAGTTGGTTAATACCCGGAAGTTACTTAGAAAGTTCCTGGTCATTTGTAGGTAACCCAAAAAACATTAGTATTTTTACTAAGAATTTGAAAGATTCAGCTTTGTTGTTTTCTTTTTTATTCATCTATTTTGGTGTCTTTGTATTAGCATTAATCTAAGACTATTATGTTTTTTTACAGGGATATTTTAAAACCATGTATTTATTTTCTGAGGGATGGTTTAAAGTACATTATATAATTCTTAATCAGGTGGATAGGTGCTGCCATATGTCCTAGTCTATTGAATGTGGACTAAGGAGAAATGCAGTGCTGTTATGTTGTCAATGGAACTACTACTTTCTAATCAATGTCCTTAATACTTGGAGCAAGAGAAATTACCTTTATCAGGTTTTGCGCTGAATATTGGAAAAGCTTATTTCTTACTGCACCAGATGAAAATAAATGCAAATAAAGGCTCTAATTTACTTTTCTGTCTTCATTGATGGTCTTATATAACCCTGGGGAAAGTAGCAGATACCATGAAACATTTGCTGTAGGTCAGTGCTTCTCAAACTTTAATGTACATATGGATCACTGGAGGATCTTGTTAAAATGCACATTCTGATTCAGCAAGTCTGGAGCTTGTTCTGAGGTTCTGATTTCTAATAAATTCCCAGGCAATGCCAATGCTATGGATTCCTGAACCACACTTTGGAATAACCATGCCGGTATGACAATTTTCTGTCTTAACCCAAATTGTTCATTATCCTCTGTCACTTGTATAAAATCCCGTAAAGCCATACAGTATCCTTCTGTATTTATTTACTTCCATTCTAACTGTCCCTGCCTTTTCCATTCATGTATTTCATGCTTTAGAACACCGAGAGCTCTTCCTGATTTAGTGAACACAATAATCATTTATGCTTCTAGGAGCTTATAAAACTGGATAAGAAGGCTAGGAAGGGCAAAGGGAGAGATGACCATTTAAGAGTGTCTCAAGGTCAGTGATCTCAAATTTTAAAACTTAATATCTTTTGGGGTTGCCAAATTTTTCTCAATAAATGGTCAGAACAGTAAATTAAAAAAAAATCCTGGATACTTGTTGCTTCCTCATAATGTGACGTGTTCTTATAAAATAATGGTAACACTAAACTATCATATGATCCAAAAAATCTAAAAGCTTTGTACATGTGTTTAATAACTTTAAAGATACTTTCAGAAGCCAGGGCTAAAGATTCTGAAAAGCACTTTATTAAGGGTATATATAGACCTTTTTGTTATTTAATACATATCATAAAATTATAATATATAGGAATATATATTTTCCTGAAATATCAAATTTTTAGAATTGAGTGCCACAGTTTTAATGGATGTATTTGTTATTTTTTTATTTTTTATTTATTTATTTATTTTTTTGACAGGCAGAGTGGACAGTGAGAGAGAGAGAACAGAGAGAAAGGTCTTCCTTTGCCGTTGGTTCACCCTCCAATGGCCGCCACGGCTGGCGCACCGCGCTGATCCGATGGCAGGAGCCAGGAGCCAGGTGCTTTTCCTGGTCTCCCATGGGGTGCAGGGCCCAAGCACCTGGGCCATCCTCCACTGCACTCCCTGACCACAGCAGAGGGCTGGCCTGGAAGAGGGGCAACCGGGACAGAATCCGGCGCCCCGACCGGGACTAGAACCCGGTGTGCCGGCGCCGCTAGGCGGAGGATTAGCCTAGTGAGCCGCGGCGCCGGCTAATGGATGTATTTGTGTTTCTAGTGACAATTTAAAGTTTGGGACTAGCAATTACATTAAATATGAGAGTATACCTTGGTGTCAACAATTGGTAAAATTTTGAGTGATGTAGAACAGTAAGTTAGGAATAAAATAAGCTGAAATGTTAGAAATGTCAAAAGTAAAAAGAAAGTGTTGTATTTATTTAGCTAGCTTGAAGACTTTGCAAATAATTTTTTCAAAGTTATTCTTAAGCCCCTGCGACAAAACCTCTAAGTGTGGCTTGTATTCAATCCCTCCATCTACCTGAAGTTACCTAGGACTAGAGTAGTTTACTTCCAGCATGCTTTTAGTCCAATTAGTTTACCAAAATTAAACTAATTTCAGTCTTATATTATATAGCATACACAAGCACACATGATTTTCAGTGTTTATATAGACATATGTAAAATTATATAGTATATGCAATATTTATATTCATATATACCCTTTATATAGAGATATATTCTACCTGTTATATCTATATGATATATGCTTATATATATGTATATGAACATACCTATGTGGAACTGTTATATACAAACATATTTTATATACATACACATATGCATATGAGGGTACTTCAGAGAGTTCATGAAGTAGTAAGTGTTTAGCTTTGTAGTTAGGACCCTGGTTAAATGTCCACAGCCCACGTTAAACTACCTAGGTTTAGTGCCTGGCTCTGGCTCCTTACTCCAGCTTCCTGTTAATGCAGACCCTGGGAAGCAGTAGTGATGGCTTACTAATTGGGTTCTTGTCACCCATTTAGGAGACCTGCATTGAGTTCCTAGAACTTAGCTATAGCCTGGCCCAGTTCCAGCTGTGGTGAACATTGAGGGAGTAAGTAGTGGACGGAAGCTCTCTCTCCACCTCTCACCCTCTCTCCTTCTCTCTTTCAAAATAACTTTGAAAATAATTTTTTTAGAAAGAATGTTAGTAGAAATAGAGAATTACACAGTAATGCACATTTTCCATGGACTTCATGAAGTTTCCAGTGTGTGTATATGTGTGTGTACATGCGTATGTATATTGAGACTCTGCAGAGTGGACACATGCTCCTTGAGGTAGTTAGTTCTTAGAACATTCTAAATACTTTGTAGCATTCCCAGGCCCCTCTGGAAGGTTGGAAGCATGGTCAGGCTATAAAGGGTGCCATGCCTCACCCAGACCTGGGATATTCAAACGCTGGTGCAAAACATGAACAGATACTTAAATGCTCTTGGACCATTGCATTTTAGTGCAGCACTAGCTATTGCATTTCTATTAGGATACTGGTTTTCATTTTAACAAATATTCAAACAGATTCTGAATATGAAAATAAAAAAAATGCACAGTGTATTAGAATGGCATGAAAATACATATAATGAGAAAGGTGCTACCATGTTTTTCATGGTAGTCTTCCTGCTGCAAGTGTACGGTGATCAGTTACATGTCATTTTGACCAATAGAACTCTCATGCTCTATTAACTGTGGTGTTAGGGAAATGGCTTCTGGCAATTTTCCATCATGTCAATTCCCTGAGTATTTACATTAGGAACAACATTTTTTTATGATGGGTACAAAAAAATTCTCCTCTTCTCAGCATTTCCCCATTATGGGCGCAAAATGTTTTCCTTCCTATAAAATACACTTTAGGAGTATAACTTAGTGATGCACATTAGATACTGGAGCTTGGAGAGGTAAAGGGTTCAGTTCAATCTCTGGCTCATTATTACTTCTTTCTGTATTTCATTTCTTGATCTGATGTAAATTGAACTAGGGAATATTTGGAACACTAGTAATGGGTTTTGAAAAAAAAAAGCATTGAATAGAAGCTCTCAGAAACTCTTCTGGGGGAAAATTTGGACAAGGCAGTTTCTTTATGCTCTCAAGAAGAGATTTATAACAAAGCATCAAGTACTTTTCAGTAATGAAAGACGTTGTTCATGTTTTGATCAATACCTCCTAGCTGATACATAATCAGCCCGAACAGGGCGTGACATGAATTTTTCTTCATGACATTTGCATGACTTGATGTTATTTTAAATGATAAATCTATAGGTTTGGATAATAAAAGAGTAGTATGCAGACCAAAAACTAATTGATAAATATCTATTTTAGTTCTCTGAAAGGCAGATTGGCTTCATGTTCTTGTCAAAATTTTGTAAAGTAACAATTTCACCATGTTTTCTGTTTCTGTAATTGCAGTTTTTAAAGTCTATTTCCTTCTTTTTGCTCTCTGCCTTCATTACCCTGCTCTCAGACATTCTCTTAAACTTCACAGTGAATTTTAGTATCTTCTAGCTCTCTGAAAATCCATCCATTGTTAGGTGCTAGTTAATATTAGATGATACTTTGTATGGCAACAAGAACTGGTTAAAAAGATCATTAAGTAACCACTGGTGGTGTCAGTGATTTTTTTCGCCCCTCAGGAACTTCAACACGTATTTGACTTTAGTAGAAATTAAGGCTTTCAGGTTTTAGACTAAAAACCCAAGATTGGTTCTTTTGTGTTAGGTTTGCATTTTTTAATTGAATATTGTGTGTACCACGAGTACAGTTTATGCTAAGAGGAACCAGCCCTAGGGCACAATGAATTTTTGTTTCCACTTTACTAAACCTACATAAATTATTTCTTTTAGAGGTAACCACATTGTACCCAGACTGTCTGAATTACATATGAATTTGAAAATACATTTTACTGACAACACCACATTTCAGAAGTTAGGAATTCTCATGTATAAATAGTACTATTTCCATACTGTGTTCTGCTGCAGATGTGAACCTGTCAATTAAAGAGTGTCAAAGAACTTCCACACCTCTGTATCGGCTTCCAGCTATTTCAGACTTTTAAAACAAAAACACCCGAGTTCCTAGCCATCGGATTGAGCCCACTAATGCTCGTTAAAGGGCTGATGAATGGGTACTTCTGATAGTACAGTAGTGCCCCCTGCCCCACCCGCCCCATTTGAAGATATGACTTTTGCAGTTTCCATTACCCACAGTCAACCCTGATAGAAAAGTATTAAATGGGGGCTGGTGCTGTGGCTTAGTGGGTAAAGCTGCCGCCTGTAGTGCTGGCATCCCATATGGGGTCTTTGTGGCCAGCTGGGAAGTGAACCAGGAGATGGAAGACCTCTCTCTCTGCCTCTCTTCTCTCTGTGTAACTCTGACTTTCAAATAAATAAATACATCTTTTATAAAAAAACAAAAAATATTAAATGTAAAATTTCAGAAAAAGGTGATTCATAAGTTTTAAGTTGTGTTCCATTCGGTGGCAAGTTGAAATCTCATGCCTAACCCTGGACAAGAGTGATCCCTTTGCACAGTGTACCCACACTGTGGACAGTTCTTTTCCGGGAGTCAGTTACTAGCCATCTCAGTTGTCCGATCTACAGTAGGGTATTGCAGTGCCTGTGGTAGCCTAAAACCACGTTGCAATGTCTACATCATTCACTCCATGCCATCTCTACCATGTAGGCCTTGTGTCATCTCACATCATCCCAAGAAAGGTGTGTATGGTACCAAGAGAGATTTGGAAAGAGAAAGGAAGAGAAAGATCACATTCATATATCATTTATTACAGTATATTGTTTTAATTGTTCTATCATTCTATCATTTGTTTTTCTTGTTCATCTCTTATTGTGTCTAATTTTTCAGCTGAACTCTATCAGAGGTATGTATTTATAGGAAAAAATAGTATATGTAGGGTTTCCTGGTATCCGCAGTCTCAGGCATACACTGTGTTTTGAACATATCTCCTGTAGGGAGGAGGGGACTGCTGTATTATATTTTCCCCTTTCAAGTGATGGTGCTGATAGGTGTGATTAAACATGGTTTTATATATGTGTAAAAAATTTATAGCACATTTTGAGAATCTACTTAGAATGATATCGAAAGGTAAACTAGTACTCTTTGAAAGCATTGATTCAAGCTTAACTACTTGTTTATATATACTTACTTGTATAATCCATATTTTGTAAATACAGCTAAGATACTCATCAACACTGTCAACTCTCCCCTCCTTTTGGGTGGATTGCCACTCTTGGCTGATGTGATGTCACACTTTCCTGGTTTACTTTGCTGCTCATAGGTCAGCATCTTGTCAGTGCCCTTCATGCTCCTTCCTCTGCCTGTCTCTTCAATGTCAGGGCCCTTCAGACATCTGGCTTAGCCCTCTTCACTCAGCATTGGTCAGAGTCTCTTCCCATCTCTACTTGTTGATTATTTCTTAAATCTGCTCCCCTATGCAAAACCCTCCTCAGTGCATTAGATTTCTGTATTTTACTTCTTATTAAATGTCTTTAAGTGGCTGTTATAGGAGCAACTCAAACTCAACATATGTGCAGCAGGATGCTTTGTTTCAAGCTTATCGATCTTTTCGTTTGTTTATAGAAAGTTTTACATTTCTTCTTAATTTTCTGAATGTACTTCTCCTATAGCCTTAAATATTCTTTCTCTTTGCTCCCTCCTATTCTTTCAACAGATCTCTTAAATGACTTACTCTCAGATGCCTGTCAGCATCAGGGACGTCTTTTACATAGTTAATGTGATAATCATAAAAGTAATATGACAATTATCACTGTTCTGATTTCAATGGATGCTGTTAAAAATTAGTACATAGTGGCTCAACACAGTTTGTTATCTTACAGCTATGTAGATTGGAGGCTGACACTGTTCTTATTGGAGGCTGTAGGGGAGACTAAAATTTCCTGACCACTCCAGTTTCTAGAGACTACCTGCATTCCTTAGATCTTATTTCCCATGTTCAATGCAAGCAACGTCTGGTAAAGTCTTCCTCACATCACATCTCTTTCTCTGACTCCTGATTTCACTTTTCAGGATCCTTGTGATTGTATTGGGCTGACCTGAATAATCTGGGATATTCTTCCCATCAATACATCCGCTGATTAGAAACCTTGATTCTGTTTCCAACCTTTTGCCGTGGGACCTAATACATTCATAGATTCTGGGAATGAAGACATGGACATCTTTGGGAGGGCATTCTGTGTCTATCATTAATAGCTCACAGTTATTGAGAACTTCCTACTTGCTGGCCACTGTCCTAAGCAGCTCACATGCATTCAGTTGTAGTGAACTATGATGAGCCTTGGGTGTTACCTTATACTCTGTGCAACTTTAATAAGTCTGTCTGCCATTGTTCCCTGAATGCTGATAGTAGGTATGAAACTCCTTGATCAGAAACAAAAGATTTAATTGTTCCAGCTATAGCAGTAGGCAGAGTGTCAGCATTTTTTCTGCCAGTTCCCTAAGTCACAATTGCTGAGAATGACACAAAGAAGTCTGGGTGATATCTGTACATCCAATTGGATGATATTACAGCTGAGTAGCGCTGAGCCTGGGGAATCTGATTCTTTTACAAGGGATGGTACATATGCCTGCCTTTTGCTCTGCAGAGGACATTATCTCTGTTTTTGAAATACAAACGTTCTTTAAAAGACAGTGTGGAATGGAAGGGAGGCAGTGTTTGTGCTCACAAGACATACAGAAATGTGAGACCCTTGAGAATTGTGTTCCAACAGCAGTTCTCATAGTGTTCCTGTGAAGTAGTTGCAATTACATTCATCTCCATTTTATAGGTAAGGAAATTGAAAGGCAGGGAGGATCAGTAATGTGCCCCATTAAGTAGCAGAATTGAGTTCATGTTCTTAATCTCTGCTTTAAGCTGCATCCATTACACCATGCACTCATCATAGCATGTGCATTGTTCTGTAATTGCCTTCATGTGTTTCTATGATATATATGCTTTTTAACTTGTTTGTAACCGTTTTTAAGCTTCATGAGAGTTTAGGGTGACTGTGTCTTTACCACTCAAGGCTTACAATTCCAGTGCCCAGGTCAGTGTGGCCTATACTAGGTTTTGATATGTATTTTTAGAATAAATGAAAATACATTCTAAATGGAACCATAATAGGGAGGGATTTTTATATTGAACCTGTATTCTTTTAGATAACAGGAAATATTTGTTAGTCAACTTGGATTTTTAACAACTAATGGAGATAGGGGTTATTTAGTGCATTTTTTTTTGTTTTCATGCCTAATCATGTTTCTTTTTAGCAGCAAAGATTGTTTTAATTAATTAATTATTTATTTATTTGAGACGGATAGAGAGAAAGAGAGCTCCTATCTGCTTTTTCTATCCTCAAATGCCCACAATACCCAGGGCTGAACTGGAGCTAAAGCCAGGGAGCCAAGAACTCAAATTCAAGTCTCCCATGTGGTGGCAGGGACCCAAATGCTTGAGCCATCATGCGCTGCTTCTGAGGACCTGTATAAGCAGGAAGTCAGATCCAGGAACTAAACCCACGTCCTCTGGTATGAGATGCTGATATCTTAACTGCTTAGAAAAATGCCTGCCTGGGATCTTGAGTTTTTTTATTATCATTTTTAAGATTTATTTATTTATTTGAAACAGCTCCAGAGAGAGAGGGCTGTATTGAAAGTGGAACAGCCACGATGTGAACTGGCATCCATATGGGATTCTGGCTTGCAAGCAGCAGCTTTGTCAGCTATGCCACAAAACCGGCCCCTGGATAGTGAGTTTTGAAAGTACTGGAGGCTGGCGCCGCGGCTCAACAGGCTAATCCTCCGCCTTGCAGCGCCGGCACACCGGGTTCTAGTCCTGGTTGGGGCACCGGATTCTGTCCCCATTGCCCCTCTTCCAGGCCAGCTCTCTGCTGTGGCCAGGGAGTGCAGTGGTGGATGGCCCAAGTGCTTGGGCCCTGCACCCTCATGGGAGACCAGGATAAGCACCTGGCTCCTGCCTTTGGATCAGTGCGGTGCGCCGGCCTCAGTGGCCATTGGAGGGTGAACCAACGGCAAAGGAAGACCTTTCTCTCTGTCTCTCTCTCTCACTGTCCACTCTGCCTGTCAAAGAAAAAAAAAAAAGAAAAGAAAAGAAAGTACTGGATACACAATAAATAACATGCACAATATGATGATGAAAATTAAAGTAAGGCTAATTTTAAAAATTACAGGGGTGAGAAACTAACAAATATTCCCCACACATATGGGGTAAGCCCTTAGCATAGAAATTCTTTTACAAGGAAAAAGGAAATCAAGCACACATGAAAAGTGTTCTTCCTTTGCAACTGACAGTAATCAGTAAGTGTTGAGGAAATGTGATTGCAGAAATGAAAAAAATATATGTATCATTTGAGTGTGTAGCAGGAGTATCAGCAAAAACATTGACTACATATTATGCCCTAATGCTAATTCAGGAGGATGCTGGGAGTTTGAGAACTCAAAAGCTGGGATTGTGAATACAAGTAGTGCTGATGAAAATTCAGTTACAGGCCAAAATGTGGAACTGAAACTGGTGGTTTTTGAACAAAAGATATCCAAATAGAAAGTCCATCAGGAAGAAAATGTATTTTGTTTAAAAGCTTTGAAGGACCGACTTCCTTTTAAATTTGGTGGGAAGATATCCAAGAATAGCAAAGTATAAATTCTTCCTTGTCAATTGAACTTAAAAATCCCACTGTATAGGCATAAAAAATACACAAAACATGCCCGTGAAAGGAAGAAAAGGGAGGATTGTTCTCATGTTGTAAGTATCAGTAATGGGTAATGACTATTATTTTTATCTGATCAATATTACTGTTGCAAATGAATTTACGTTCTTAACCGTATGAACAAGAAGGCACAAATATTTGTGGAAAATTCAATCAAAGATATTGTTTACTTCTCATGAATTTTTTGAAGCTCTTGTATGTTGATTTTCAGAGCAAGGAATTTTTTCTTTTTCTGTACTTAAGCATAAATGCATATGTAGATACTGTCTGGAAAAATCTCTAGTAATGCATAAGCAAAATATAGCTTTGTGATTTCTTTTTTACCTGATATGCCTTTAAAATGTATTTAGTATCCCTGAATACTACTATGGGCAAGTCCTATGATGACTTTTGTCTCATTTTTAGGTAGATCCTATATTGCTTTAAATTATGATATTCAATTGAGAAATTAAAATCTATAATGTAATGTTTACCAATATTTATTAATTTCATCTACTTGAAATGCATAATGACTAGGGCTGGCATTGTGGCATAATGGGTTAAGCCTCTGCCTGGAATGCTGGCGTACTATTTCAGGGCTGATTCAAGTCATGGCGGCTCCACTTCTGATCCAGGCCTCTGCTAATGAGCCTGGGAAAGCAGTGGAGGATGGCCCAAATCCTGGGCTTCTGCACTCACATGGAAGACCTGAATGAAGCTTCTGGCACTTGATATCGGCATGGCCCAACTCTGGCCATTGAAGCCATTTGGGAAGTGAACCAATGGATTGAAGATCTCTCTCATCTCTCCCTCTCTTTCTCTGTAACTCTGCCTTTCAAATAAATAAAATAGGTCTATAAAAAGAAAGGCAGAATGACACACAAAGAGAAACAGAGAAAGAGAAAGAGAAAGAGAAAGAGAAAGAGAAAGAGAAAGAGAAAGAGAAAGAGAAAGAGAAAGAGAAAGAGAAAGAGAAAGAGAAAGAGAAAGAGAAAGAGAGATCTTCCATGCTCTGGGTATTTTCCAAATGCCTGTTCAGCAGAACTTCATCTTGTTGTAAGGATAAGATGCCTCCTCTTCTAGCTAGGCCTGTGATTTATGCAATTCTTCAAGGTGGTGATGAAATAGAAAGATCCCAAATAGTGATAACATTGGTTGTAATGTTTTGTGCTTAAGACTAAGAGGTTTATATAGTTTAATTCATTTAATCTTTATAGCAACTTGCAAGGTAGATATTATTAATGTCCTCATTTTCCTCATTTTATCAATGAGGAGATGAAAACTGAGAGAGGTTGGATAAATTTCATCAGGTTTCACAGGTAGTAAATACTAGACAGTATGGGATCTAAAACATGAACCTTTAGCCATTATGTCTACTGCTTTCTGCTAAGAAGGCCTTGACAGCAGAACTGGAGAAATAATGTGGATTGTTTTAGGTGCTGCTAGGAAGCAATGTTGAAAACAGTATTACAGGAGACATTTTAACTTGTATTTATTTTCATTTGGTTTGCTAAGGAGAGACAGAGAGAGGCAGAGGGACAAACCTTTCATCTGTTTATTCATTCCCTAAATGCCTGCAACAACCAGAACTAGTTCCAGGCAATGCCAGGAGCCTAGAACTCAATCCAGATCTCTCACTTGGGGTAGCAGGAACCCAGTCACTTCAGCCATCATTTGGAGGGTGAGAATTAGCAGGAAGCTGAATGGATTGTGGAGTAGCTGGGGCTCAAATTAGGCATTCTGATATGGGATGTGATATCGCAAGTGAAAACTTAAGTACTGAGTCTGAATGCCTGCTGCTTAAGGGTAAAATGAGGCAGGAAACAGAAGAGGTATGTCAGAAGCCTGGGGGTTTGGGAACAAGATGTAGTTGGGGTAGAAGGATCAGGGCAAAGAGTTTGTAACCTGTCTAAGTACCTGAAGGGAGTGCAACTAGATAATTAGCCTAGGATTACCAAGGGATTTTAAAGAAGCAACAGGGCACTTCATACAGCAAAAAGCCCCCACTCCCCCCAGTACACTGATAGACAGAGCTATAGAATTGATAGATGGGTTTTAGTAAGGGCTATATATCTGTTTGGCTTATAAGCTCAAGCAAAACAAATTGTAAACTGTATTTGGCATGATGTCATTATCACGGAAAACATTTATTTAGCAGTTATGTTTTGGATGTCACCCATGTACATGGCTCTGTGCTTGGCCCTGGAAGTACAGCCATTGAGATAGAAACCACCTAATCTTGCCTTCCTGGATTGGATTAATGTTTCAGCTTCAGTATCAATATCCTCCCATTAATCCTGTGATTCTTTAACATATTCCTAAGTTATTTTCATTTTTGTTCCAATCACAGTCGTGTGTTTCTTTTGTTAACTTATTTAACTATTTGTGTATTATTTGGCTCCCTGCCTTGTTCAACTCTCTTCACCTCCCCAAAGTTCACAGAGTGAGGACTCTATAAAATTTATTGAGTGAATATATGAATGAATGAAAGATCAAAAGTGCAGGGATAGGAAAAGTCAGAAAGATTAGTTGTTTTCAGGAAAAATATCTGTGGGATTTTCTTGTTGTGAAACCCAAACTTATAGTATTAACAGTGCCACTTCAGGTTTTCTGAGCGGATCGCACCCAGCTAGGTCCTAGAGCTTTTTTGTAGGATAAGGTCACATCCTTTGATCAGAGCTTGGCACCAAGCTTGTTCTCTGCCCAAGTATGGAGGGGTAGGGTGCTTTTGAATCACTTCTTTATTTCTTTTTTAAATATTTATTTATTTATTTGAATTAATAAGTAAGAGAGAGAGGGAAACATGAGAGAAAGAGAGATCTTCCATCTCCTGTTTCACTCCCCAAGTAACCACAAGATCCAGATCCAGGCAAGGCTGATGCCAGGAGCCAGGAGTTTCTTCCAGGTCTCTATGACAGTTTCTGTCAAGGACAGAAACTCTTGGGACTCATTCTTGTGCATTTCCCAGGCCATTAATAGGGAGCTGGATCAGAAGTGGAGCAAATGAACACCAACTGGCGCCTATATGGGATGCAGCATTGCAGGTGGTGTCTTTACCTGCTATGCTTAATGGTGGTCTTGGGGATGGTATTTCTTTCCTTGTCATGGGACCTTTTGTCTTATTTTTTAAAAAATTTATTTATTTATTTGAAAGGCAGAGTTACAGAGAGGCAGAGGGAGAGGGGGAGAGAGAGGGAGATAGGGAGGGAGGTCTTCCGCTGGTTCACTCTCCAGATATCAACAATAGCTGGAGTTGCACTGATCCCAAACCAGGAGCCAGGAGCTTCTTCTAGGTCTCCTACATGGGTGCAGGGACCCAAGGAGTTGGACCATCTTCTGCTGCTTTCCCAGGCCATAGCAGAGAGCTGGATCTGAAGTATAGCAGCTGGGACTCGAACTGGCACCCATATGGGATGGCAGTACTGCAGGTGGTGCCTTTACCCACTATGCTATAGCACTAGCTCGGGGACCTTTTATCTTCTAGGACTTTCTGTCATGTTTTAAGTTCAAGGTTTTGAAGTCTGGGGTATTGGAGCTTCCATCTCCTTAGAAACTCTTCTCTCTTTTTGATTTATTTATTTATTTGAAAGGCAGAGTTACAGAGAGGCAGAGGGAGAGGGGGAGAGAGAGGGAGATAGGGAGGGAGGTCTTCCGCTGGTTCACTCTCCAGATATCAACAATAGCTGGAGTTGCACTGATCCCAAACCAGGAGCCAGGAGCTTCTTCTAGGTCTCCTACATGGGTGCAGGGACCCAAGGAGTTGGACCATCTTCTGCTGCTTTCCCAGGCCATAGCAGAGAGCTGGATCTGAAGTATAGCAGCTGGGACTCGAACTGGTACCCATATGGGATGGCAGTACTGCAGGTGGTGCCTTTACCCACTATGCTATAGCACTAGCTCGGGGACCTTTTATCTTCTAGGACTTTCTGTCATGTTTTAAGTTCAAGGTTTTGAAGTCTGGGGTATTGGAGCTTCCATCTCCTTAGAAACTCTTCTCTCTTTTTGATTTATTTATTTATTTGAAAGGCAGAGTTATAAAGAGAGGTAGAACAGAGACAGAGATATCTTCCATCTTCTGATTCAATCCCCAAATGGCAGCAATAGCCACAGTTGGGCTGGGCCAAATCCAGGAGCAAGAAGCTTCATCCAGGTCTCCCATGTGGGTGCAGGGACCTGAGTACTTGGGCCATTTTCCACTTCTTTCCCAGGCATGTTAACAGAGAGCTGGATGGGAAGTGGAGCACCCGAGATTTGAACTGGCTCCTATGTAGGATACTGACATTGCAGGGGGCAACTTAACCCATTTTGCTACAACATTGGCTTCAGGATTCTTTTACTGATCTCAAAAAATCTTTAGATAAAGGAATAGTTGACCAATCTAGAGTGAATTGACAGGTTTGAATGTGAGTGACTGGACAGCAGAAATTGACTGGTGATGTCAGTCACCAAGGAAGGAAAGCCAGTACTCTGGATAATGTGGCTTAGGCAGAAAGGAAAGTGTTGAGAGAGAGAGCAGAGTAGTTGACAAGGATCTAAGTCATATATCAAATAGTTTTCTTGTACTCTTCTCTCTCATGGGGAAACGAAGTGTGAGCTTAATCACGAGGCAGAGCCTATCTGAGCTGGAAGATGCCCAACTCTTTGTAACACTTGAGTCAGGGCCTGGCTGAGCCCCCAACTGGAGGCGTCTTATTCTAGGCTGACTATCCATGATGACCTGTGAGCTTAGAATCTGACTGTGGCAGGGAAGAGAGGCTTGATATTGCACATGTCTTTCGTTAGTGGTTATTTAGCAATGTAGAATATCCTAGAGTATATTTCTAGCTCACAGAGGTATACATCAGAAGGGTAAATGTAGTAACACAGGCACTGATGCTGGAGACTGATTTTGATTTCTGTGTACCGTGAGGTTCCATTTTATGAGTCTGTGGACCTTTCCATATGGTTGCAGGGTTCCTCCTAGCAGGACTTTCTCAGGGTAGTGGGATATTTATCTTAGTGGATGACTTTCTCCAGAGTGCAAAAGAGGAAGCTACAAGACTTAGAATAAGTTTAAGCCTCATTAAATGGGAGAAACCTACTCAAGAAGGCGTAGTTAACGGTTTAACAAACAACTGTTTACTACAAGATGCTTAGATATTTTCATCTCAAGCTCTCTGGGCATGTAGGTGGTAATGAATGACATTGGAATGAGTAAGAATGCTCAAAGTGATCAGTAATAGTATCTTAATCTGTACTGCTATAACAAACCTGAGCCTGATACTCTATAAATATAGAAATTTGTTTTTTATAGTTCCCAAGGCTAGAAGCCTGTGCTCAAGGTACTGGCAGGTGGTGGTGTGAGGTCACGGTTGCTCTCTGCTGCCTGAGTGGCGTCTTGTTGCTACGTCCTCCAGAGTACCTGCTGTGTCCTCATGTGGCAGAAGGGACACAGGAGGTGAATTCACCTGCTCAACCCCTTCTATAAGGCACAAATCCAATTGTGAGCACAGAGTCTTCATGACCTAATCACACCCCCAGAGGCCTCCCATCACTTAATACCAGCACAATGGAGATTAAGTTTCATCATGAATTTTGGAGGCGATGCATTAAAACCATAGCAGTAAAATTTAATCAAAACAAAACCAGAAGCCACAGACAGAAATCCTGGGAACTGTGGTTTTTCAAATGTCAAAGAATAACAAGATATTAAAAAAGAAAAAAATGTGAAACAAACAGAAGGGCTAATCTAAGAATGGATATCCTGTTATAACAGATACTAGGAAACTGTAATAATTCTCAGCAATACTACTAAAGATAAAAATTTGGAAGTATCCATGAGAATTTTTAATTTAGTTATTCAAAGCTGCTTCAACCTAGTGTTAGGTAGAAAGAAAACTGTATTATACTGAAGATGGATAGGAGGGGAGCAAGGAAAGTCAGATTTTCATATTAATGCTGGCTATCACACCCACTAGAATCATATGGATTATTTACGATCTTTCTACTTCTTAGATTGTATTAATTAATTGGAAAAAGAATACCATGCATAATTTTATCTAAGATTTTCTTTGAATTTCCAAATGACACAAAATTTTCCAAATCTAATTTTTCTTTTGTTTTCAAGGCATATTAAAAAGTTCTGATTGCACATTTTAATGTATGTAGTCTCACAACAAATATATTTCATAAAAATTAAAATAATTTAGTTCATTGTAAATAAATGTTGTCTGTTTCAAATAAGCAAAATACTTAAGCTACTGATACAGGAATTTTATTCATGGGCTTCATTGAGCTAAACTGACAGACAATAAATTGCTCATACTTAAAGTATTCAATTTGATAACTTTTAACATGAATGCACTCATAAAATCATCACCATAAAGAACATATCTACTACTCCCAAAAGGGCTGTGTTGTAATCTCTCCCGTTTTTGTCCCCAGGCAACCACTGATATATTCCTTTTCACTACAGATTAGTTTGCCTTTTCTGGAATTTTATATGAAAGGCATAGAGTGATGTGTGTGTGTGTGTGTGTGTGTGTATGTGTATATGCAGTGTAACTTCTTTGCAATACACTGATGTTGTAGCCTGTATCTATAGTTCATTTCTTCTTATTGCTGAGTAGTATATATTTTGTTATATATATGCCATTCACCTTTTGATGGACATTTGGGCTGTTTCCAGTTTTTTTGCTGTTGGAAATAACTGTGAACATTTATGTACATATCGTTGTGTGGATTTAGGCTTGATGCAAATGTACTTAAAAACCATTATATGAGATTTCTTAAGTTTCAAAGTTTAGAGAAGAGGTACTATTAAAATATCTCTTCATAGTACTTGAACAAAATCCAAGTTTCTGCTGTAGTTTAATGATTTTATGACTTTTAGAATTAATGTGAGTGAACATCTTTTTATTTGATGTTTCTGTAACGCCCTTGCCAATTTTCCTGCTCAACTATGGTCATTTTACTTTTTAGTTGTGGAACTCTTTATTTAGTGGATCCAATAAGCCTTTGACTATAATGTAACTAAAAATATGGTATCTCAAAATATTATAAACTGTTAAGTTGGAAAAATTCCTAGTTTAGTCAATATTTTATTGTAGGATTATTATAAATATTATAGCATCATCTAGTTATTTTTATCTTCCCTGTTTTTCTACCCCTCTCTCCATAAGTATGGTTCCTATGTTTATTATAAAGCCTATCTGTATCTAAGAAGCTACCCTGTAGGACTGGTCCCCCTGTGTTTTACTATGTCTTCCAACCATCTTATCTTAATTTGGGTCTGTGTATTGAAGAGTACTTGTGTAGTTGATCTATACATTTATTACCCAGGCCTGTGTTCTGTGCTTTCATACTTGTGGATACAATGTGGAACCATCTGCCTGCTTAGGTCACAAGTTCCTGATATCTTTGGTATAAACCTTCAGCTGCCCCTCACTGTACTTGCTCATGCTGCTCATCAGGCTTTTGCTATGTGGTAACTGCTCTTAGCATGCCCTCCTCTTTATTGCAAACTCCCAGCCTGGATCTTGGTGCAGTCTTCTTTCTGTATCATTTGAAACAACCTGACTCCCAGTGTGCAGCTTGATTTTCTTACTTGGTCTTGGGAACCTGATTGTTCTTGGCTTTTGGAGGTCTGTAGCTTATAGAATTGCCTCTGTTTTGCCACAGACTTGGTTTCCAAAGAATGTTCCTAAGTCCACATGTGGCACCAGACCTTCTGCAATTGCTATTGCCATCTACTGGTGACAAAGTCTATCCACCATGGTACTGTTGTCTAATTTGCTCATATTTAGGCAACGTCTTAAGTTAAAATCTTAAGTGGAAGAACATCTACTTGTTATGGACTTGGAATTGGTATCAATTCTCTGAGCTAGATATCCTACTTTGTATGTGTCAGTCACACCATTATCTTCTTTCTGTCCAACTTTCTTATCCCATTTCCACCTTCCAACCCGTGTGATTTTAGTCTGCTCTTCTTACAATATACTTAAAAAGACCTTTAATAAGCTAATTTCTATCATCATCAACTTCACAGGTGAAGTCAGGAATAAATGAAAATAAAATAAATGAAAATGTCATTATAAGCAGGTGGTTGACTATTTTATTCTTTATGTTATTACGAGACATTTAAAGCATAGAAAATGAATCAATAACATTATAATCAATATTGCCAGTTCTTATTACCAGTGTAAAAAATTAATACTAAAGGTTAATGTTAAATTAATGATGTTAACATTAAATCCCTTACACGACTTTCCCTCATCTGTTTCCCCATTTTTGTTCCCTGAAGCAATCGTGATCTTAAGTTTAGTGTTTGTCATCGAGATACTTGTGTGTTTATGTGTCCTTTTACTGCTTCTATCTGCCCATGTGTTTTATGTGTGAGTATCCATTTTTTCAACACAAAGTATAAACCTGCTTGGTTTTAAGTGGTATATGGCATGGGTAATTTTATACTTTGTTTCCTTGATATTATGTTTTTCTCTATATATTGATATGCATAGTATTAGATTAGTAGTGAGATCACTTATTTTGAATACTGTATGATGTTTTTATAACTATTGCAGTTTCTTCATGCATTATCTTGCTCAGAGACATTTGCTTTTCCCTTTTCACTCTTACAAATAATACTACAGGGAACAATTTTTGTGCAATTTTCCCATGACATCCTGGGGAGCTACTGGAGGGTGCATACTGGCAAGTGGTAGTTTTAGACCAGAGACTATGAACATTTTACCATTGTCTTTAAGGGCACAGCATCAGAGCCAGGCTGCTGGGTTTGAATCCTTCCTCTGCTACTTACTAGCTTTCCCAGGTTGCTGCAAATATCAGCTATTTTCGGTTTCTTTTCCTGAGCATGCATGCCCTAGCTCAACCCTTTGCTTCAAGTAGTCAGCTTGGCTTAGGTCCTCTTGGCCCTGGTGACTCCTGCCTGGGCCAATTCCCAGCTGAAACTGCCTGCTTCTGGAGCCAGCACTCAGCAGGCCAGAGGCTTCACACGCAATCACCACTTTGCATTTCTGTACCATTTCTGATCCATGGAGAGGTTTATTTTTGAACCTGGTGATGTTTTGTAGTCTTCCCTTTTAATATTTTATTTATCATCACTATGTGTCTGAAGCAGAGGGAGTTCATCAAAGCATGAACTTTTTGTGTCACAATAGCCAGAAGTTGATAATAACTCTGCAACCTTTTAAAATAAGCACAAATTTTAGAATCATCTAATCATAGAGTTTTAGAGCTGGAAGACATTTTGGAGATAAGGCCAATAACCTTATTTTATAGGTGAAGGGATTGTGATCTCAGAAATTAAGTGATTTACCAATGTCACATATTTAGTTAATGATGGCATGGCCGGATCAAAGCCCATGGGTCCCCTTGATAGTCCTTTCACCACTTTATTCACTATCACAGATTTCTGTGTAAGTTATATTTGCATGTAACATTTTCTTTTTAACCAAAGTGAAAAAATATGCTAGAATTTAAGCAACTAGAAAAATGACATTGCATTTTAAAACCAATATAATTTTTTCCTAGAAAATATTGAGATGAAAATAAGAGTAGAGTAGTTACTACATTGATCTGAGTACATTTTTCATTACAAGGCACAATGCTTTGGACTCTGAAATTTTGCTGCCTTTGGTTTCCTTGACTTTCTGAAACCTTCTAGGGGGAGCCCATAGATAATGGTGCCAATACTTCCAGTCAGAGTGCTAGGTCTGAAAATGAACTGTGATGAATGGATATGATCAGCATTTACAGTGATAGCCTATATTTCTTCTTTCATGTAGAAATGGCTGGTAGTTTAATTTACAAAAACAATTACTAAACAGGGCAAGTATTTCTTCTAATTAGGATTTCTGGTCTCCTTTAAAATATGGTGTGTTTGTTAAATCCCTTGGAATTGTTTTATTCTATTTCTAGATCTTTTAGCTGTGCCTAAGCATCCATATGCTGCTATGGAGAACTGGGGACTTAGTATTTTTGTGGAACAAAGAATACTGCTGGATCCCAGTGTTTCATCTATTTCTTATTTGCTGGATGTCACCATGGTCATTGTTCATGAGATATGTCACCAGGTATGAGAAAAAGGATCAAGTGTAAGTATACCGTGCAAACTATTGATAATATAGAATGATTACAGATACCTAAATTAGAAACTACATTATTCTCTTACACAATTAAGTTTTAATTTTATATGGAGCACTGTGTAGCTTCTTTTAGAAGATACATCATTTGTCTCAGTTGACTGTACAAAGAAAAACAAACACACTAATCATAATGAATAAGTGACTGACACTCAGTTTAGTTGAGTAGTGTGATAGCATGGCCACAAAGCAGCCTCTTTGGAGCCCCTATCTGGGTGCCATACCTTATCAACCTGGCTTTATTTTCTTGTGATTATTAGTGTGTATATATGGTAAGCACAGTGATTGCAGTGATTTATTGCATTGCTGTAAGATGCAGCTGAGTTTGTGTACGTGTCAAAATTTGCTTTCACTAAAATCAATTTATTATCCCCCTTTTCCCATCACATAGACACTTAGGAAGTCTTTCACTAACTCAGCCGTAGTCTCTTTGTTCTAAAATGATTGATATTTTTTCTTGGCATGTTTAGAAATTCATATGCAAATTAGCCAACTTTGTAGTGAAGCTAAGATAAAATTAATTTCATTTGATTTTATGTACGTTCTTCAGTGAACAAAAGGTATTAGAGAAATTTTGTAATGCTTATATGAATCTTGAATTTAGCAAAAAAGTCACTGAAAATAGATGTCCATGCTGATAGAAAGTAGTATATACCATGGGTAATTTTAAACAAAATATCGGGAAACATGCTGTGATGCTGTAAGACTTTAATATCTTATAAACCCAATACACTTTCAAAAGATGGAAAAACTGAAGAGTGATGTGGCAGATGCCATCAGTGAAAGGAGAACTGTTAATGATTAGTGAATGAACACTGACTTAATGATAGGTTGGACCATGACTATGTCCTGAATTGGCAGTCTTGTGCAGTGCACCTGTGAGATGGCCAAGCTGGGCACCTGTTCGTACTTCAGATATTTAAAGGGACTCATTGCAGAGATAGCCATGGCTCTCCCCAGCTAAGGGAAATCATTTCCGCCTAAACCTAGAACTCTTTGAGGCAAAAGCCTTTTCCTTTTTGAACATTCCTATACATGACAGGTTAGATGTACAGTTCTGTTGAAATGAAAGCACACTGATCACTTCATGATTGTTCAGAGACTGAATTTCATTTGTTATATGTGCTATGTTACTTTCTTATTATAGTTTTTGGTAGGCCACTTGTATGACGAATGAACCAGAAGTAAGCAGAACAGTTCTAATCATGTTGGCTACCATTGCCCCATTGATTTCTATGTTACCCTCCCTCCTCATCCATTTATTGTCACAATTCTGAAGACAGGTTTTCAATTTAAAAGAGAAACATGTCTTAGATAAAGAATTAAAAATGTGCAATATGTTTTGTGACCATCAGCATATTTAGATCTATCTTTTTTTGTATTTCAATGAGAGGCCCTCTTGAGGAAGTGATTGTTATTATTAATATTGAGATGCTCAGTCTGCAAGGTCTTTACTGAGGGTCCTGCAGCCGTACGTGATCTGTACTTGTCTGCCTTTCAGGACTTCCTGCAGCCGTACGTGATCTGTACTTGTGTGCCTTTCAGGACTTTGTCACACACCTCTCCTCCTTCCAGCCACACGGGTTTTTCCTTTCATTTTTGTAGTACCCATTCCCATGCGGGGTCTTCCTGCCAAAGCCTGTTTACCTCTGTCTGGAACCCTCTTGCCTATGGCTTTCTCATGACTGGCTCCTTATCGTGAAAATCTGAGTAGAGTGTCACCTGCTTGGAGGGAACATTTTTACTTTTACAACCCAAAGCAGTTACACCCTCATGGCTGTAACACTTTATTAGGATTTCAAATTGTGTTTCTCATTTGCTTAATTTTTTTATTGTCAACCTCACCACATCTCTCCTGCCTCTACAGTAAATTACGAGCTGCATGAGACAGAACATGATCTAACTTTTTTAAGAAAAGACTTATTTATTTGAAAGGTAGAGTTACAAGGGGAGAGAGAGAGAGAGAGAGAGAGAGAGAGAGAGAGAATTTCTACCCATTGGTTCACTCCCTAAATGGCTGCAATGGCCAGAGCTAAGCTGGTCAGGGTCCAGGATCTTCTTCCAGGTCTCCCATGTGAGTACAGGGGCCCAAGGATTTGGGCCATCTTTTTTTTATTTTTTATTTTTAGACAGGCAGAGTGGACAGTGAGAGAGAGAGAGAGAGAGAGAGACAGAGAGAAAGGTCTTCCTTTGTCATTGGTTCACCCTCCAATGGCCACTGAGGCCGTCGCATCGCACTGATCCGAAGGCAGGAGCCAGGTGCTTCTCCTGGTCTCCCATGGGGTGCAGGGCCCAAGCACTTGAGCCATCCACCACTGCACTCCCTGGCCACAGCAGAGAGCTGGCCTGGAAGAGTGGCAACCGGGACAGAACCGGTGCCCTGACCGGGACTAGAACCCGGTGTGCTGGTGCCGCAAGGCGGAGGATTAGCCTAGTGAGCCATGGCGCCGGCTGGGCCATCTTTCTCTGCTTTACCAGGCACATTAGCAGGGAACTGGGTTGGAAGTGGCACAGCTGGGACTCAAATCGGTTCCCCTATGGGATGCTGGGGTCTCAAGTGGTGGTTTTATCCACTGCCCCACAACACCAGCCCACCATGATCTAACTTTAGTTCTTTGAATTTCAAGTCTTTAGAAAAGCCCTGGCATGTAAGGTGCTTTTACTTTTAAATGATAATAATAAAAGAATTCCTTTAATATTTTGCTAAACTAAGCAGTTCTTCAGAGTAATGTATCATGATCTAATCAAAACACAAATTAAAAATGTCAACAATTTTCGTGAACTAATCTTCAAGGCATTTTTTTTTTCTTTTTTTGGCCCAGTGTGTCATTGTAGAATTATGGAACATCAGATACGGAGAGTCTTAAAAAAACCTTTATTTCTCTTATTAGCCAGTGTCTCCTCTGCATTGCCTCTGCTACCAGAGGACACTTCTTCAATACCTGATTAGTTGCTTGTTATCTGTTAAGGTAGTATTTTCCATCTTTGGCCATCTCAGTTTGTTGGATGGTTTTATATATTATCAGCAGATATTTATCGACTCTAATTTCCATTCATTAGTCCCTATTTTGCTGTTATAGGAACATAAAAACGAGGCTTTTTTCCTAGTACATTAACAGTCCTTCCGGTATTGAAGACAGCTGTCATCAGGTTTTTTTCTCCGGAGTCCTTTCTTCTCCCAGTTAAATATGCATATTCTTTTTGTGTTCCTTGACCCTTTTTTTTCATTCTTCTCTGAATGCATTTATAAAAACTAGTGTCACCCACGTAGTCAAATAAATCAATACAGTCTTTCCACAATGCATTTTAAGATAACAAAATCAATTGGGGAATGAATTCCAGCTATGGTAATCATAGGCAATACTTATAATTATAGATACAATCATTGTGAGACAGATTTAATTTTATCTGATGCCCATTCATTTTGATACTGCAGTGGTTTGGTGACCTTGTGACTCCTGTGTGGTGGGAAGATGTATGGCTGAAGGAAGGTTTTGCTCACTACTTTGAATTTGTTGGTACAGACTACCTCTACCCTGGCTGGAATATGGTAAGTGCATTCATTCATTCATCATTTGGAACTCCCATCAAAGGTAGAGCTGGTATTATATTAGGTTTATATTTTTCTTTTTTCTTTTTTATTTTTTTATTTTATTTTTTTTTTTTTGACAGGCAGAGTGGACAGTGAGAGAGAGAGACAGAGAGAAAGGTCTTCCTTTGCCGTTGGTTCACCCTCCAATGGCCGCCGCGGCCGGCGCGCTGTGGCCGGCGCACCGCGCTGAACCGGTGGCAGGAGCCAGGAGCCAGGTGCTTTTCCTGGTCTCCCATGGGGTGCAGGGCCCAAGCACCTGGGCCATCCTCCACTGCACTCCCTGGCCACAGCAGAGGGCTGGCCTGAAAGAGGGGCAACCGGGACAGAATCCGGCGCCCCGACCGGGACTAGAACCCGGTGTGCCGGCGCCGCTAGGCGGAGGATTAGCCTAGTGAGCCGCGGCGCCGGCCAGGTTTATATTTTTCTTAAAGATGAGTGAAAATGCCAACTGTTGCATGAAAAATAGTCAACTTCCCAATAGGTAAAAAAATAATTAAAAATTTAAAAGTTAATATTTCAAGAGATTTATATTTTACTTAATAGGAGCTAAATAGAATGTGGCTTACTACATATTTACCTCAAAATGCTATAATTTTTCTGAATGGGAATATTTTTAGATTGTGGCATTTTATAATACCAAGCAAACTATCCTTTCAAATAGAGAAGTCAAGAGTAATAAATAATATTTTAAATATACAGGATATTTCAATGCAAGCGTACTTCAAAAAAGATCTGGAAAATGAAATTTCAAGATAAGTTTATTTTGTTGTCAAAAAATTGGAAATCCATATTTATATGGGTACTCAAAAAGTTCATTGCATTGAAATAAATATTAATTCAATTTTATGCAAACTTTTTGAAGCACTCCAATACATAGAAAAGAGAGAATTTAATGTTTCTTCCATAAGATGAAACACAAAAATTAACTGAAACATTTGATGTGTTATTGTTGCAGATATATGCATTTTAGGATTGAGTGACGTACCTAGAGGTCATTAGCTTTACCTTGTACATTATGCCTACTCTTTAAGAACATGTCTGTATCTGAACCTGAACTAGGCTTTGTTGTCCTTAGGTTGTGATACTATAAGGTATCCTGGAAGATAAAATGAAGGGAGGATATGGTTTTTTTCTTCCTTTTTAAATAGGTCCCTCAATTTATAGCATCATTGAGGTAAGTTGACATACAATGAACTGTCATATTTGAAGTATACAATTTGGTAAGTTTTGACATGTGAAAGAGGAGGAGCATGAGATGGAGGAAGGTAATATCTTTATGTTCTTAAAATTGTATCTATAAATTATATTGAATCTGTTAAAAAACTAAAAATTAAAATAAAAGTATAAAAAAATAAAAGTATAAAGTTAAAAGAATTCATTAAGCAGACTACTATATTGTTAAATAGATGCCACATTATATGTGTTTTAGAATCAAATTTTAAATTTAGTCAAGTGAAAGTTAAAACATACTGACCTCAATTTCCAGAAGCTCTAATCTAACTTTTGAGGACTATATTGAAGGGTGATTTTATATAAGGACTCCTTCAAATGTTCATGGAAAAGGAAACCAAAAGATAATATGTACATCCATAAACATTTTTAAGACTATTGTATGTATTTTAATACATTTATTGAGGTCTGATTGACATACAAAAGGCTGTATGTTATCTTTAGTCACCGTGCTGTGTGATGGAACCCCTGAGCCTTTTATTCCTGTATAGCTATAACTTAGTACGTGTTAATCAACATTTCCCTATCCCTCCCTCTCCCTTTCTTTTCTCAGCCTCTAGTAAACATCATTAAACTTTTTTTAATTTTTGATTTTTTTTTTAAGATTTTATTTATTCATTTGAGAGGTAGAGTTACAGACAGTGAGAGGAGGAGACAGAGAGAAAGGTCTTCCTTCCGTTGGTTCACTCCCCAAATGTCCACAACGGCCCGAGCTGCGCCTATCCGAAGCCAGGAGCCAGGAGCTTCTTCTCAGTCTCGCACACGCATGCAGGGGCCCAAGCACTTGGGCCATCTTCCACCGCTTTCCCTGGCCATAGCAGAGAGCTGGATTTCAAGTGAAGCAGCCAAGACTAGAACCGGCAACCATATGGGATGCTGGTGCTGCAGACGGAGGATTAACCTACTGCGCCATGGCGCTGGCACCCCCCTATTAAACTTTTAACATCTATGGGCAGGCACTGCAGCTCACTAGGCTAAACCTTCACCTGTGGCGCCAGCACCCCGGGTTCTAATCCCGGTTGGGGTGTCAGTTCTGTCCCGGTTGCCCCTTCTTCCGGTCCAGCTCTCTGCTGTGGCCTGGGAAGGCAGTGGAGGATGGCCCAACTGCTTGGGCCCTGCACACGCATGAGAGACCAGGAGGAAGCACCTGGCTCCTGGCTTCGGATCGGTGTAGTGCGCCAGCCATAGCAGCCATTTGGGGGAGTGAACCAATGGAAGGAAGACCTTTCTCTAAAAAAAAAAAAAAAAAAAAAAAAAAAAAAATCTATGAGCTATGAGCTCATCATTTTTTTGGATTCCAGGTATAAGGGACATCATGTAGTATTTTACTGTATAATAGAGTGGCAATAAATAATGTTAGCTTACTGTATAATTTTCTATAAAAGAAAAAATCCTCAGAAGATAGGATTTTGGGATGTTTTAAAAATAAAGAAATAATAAAAGTTTGAGGCAATAGTATTTACCCAGATTGGACATTCTACAATGTTCACATGTATTGGAATATCACATGGTACCCTATAATTATGTATAATTTTTATATGCCTGTTGAAATATTACATATAGGCTGGCACCATGGCTCAATAGGCTAATCCTCTACCTGTGGCACCAGCACCCCGGTTTCTAGTCCCGGTTGGGGTGCCGGATTCTGTCCCGGTTGCTCCTCTTCCAGGCCAGCTCTCTGCTGTGGCCCGGGAGTGCAGTGGAGGATGACCCAAGTGCTTGGGCCCTGCACCCGCATAGGAAACCAGGAGAAAGCACCTGGCTCCTGGCTTTGGATCGGCGCAGTGCGCCAGCCGCAGCAGCCACTGGGGGGGGTGAACCAACGGCAAAAGGAAGACCTTTCTCTCTGTCTCTCTCTCTCTCTCTCACTGTCCACTCTGCCTGTCAAAAAAAAAAAAAAAAAAAAGCTCAAGGAAATATTACATATAAAAATTAATTAAAACAAAATGCTTTTAAGGAAAATAAAACCTCTACACATTTACTGTGTTCAACTTCATGAGTGTGAAGATTCATATACACTCATGAAACCATCACTATTACCATCACCCATGCTGAAGCCTATCACTTCTAGAGGTTTCCTTTCACCATATTCATTAATTATTATGATTTTCTGATTAAACCAAACTTAATATAAGTTCACTCCCTAGCACATTTTTAAAGGATACGAGCAGTTTTGCAGACTACAGGTGCTATGCTGCACGTTGAATCTTTGGAACTTACTCATCATCCATAACTGAAACTTCATAGCCTCTGTCTACTACTTCCTCATTTCCTCCTACCTCCAGCCTCTGGCAACTACGGTTTTACTCTTTGCTTTTATTAATTTTGCTGTTTTAGATTTTTCATATAAGTGAAATTATGTAATATTTTTCCTTTTGTGTATGGCTTATTTCACTCACGTACTCCAGGTTCACCCATCTTGTCACAAATGACACAGTATCTGTCCTTTTAGGGATGAAAAATATTCCATTGTCTATATAAGTATTTGCCACATTTTCTTCATTCATTACTCAATAGATGGATTGCCTCCATGCTTCCGTATATTTTCATACTCTTCTTTTCTGATATTCTAAATTATTAATAATGTGTGATTGTTTAATTGTAATCATTTCAAGTATCTTGAAGAACATGTAAACCAATGTGAACTATGAAGACATGTGTAAGTCATAATACAACTTTTCTATCATAAATTTAACTGAGTGCTGCTCAATAAAAAAGTGAATTTACTATTTTCATAAAAGAAATATTTCAGTATAAGTACTAAATCAGTATGTCTTAATTATGTTCATTGAGGTTTGTCAATATTTAATAAAGGTGATACAATTCATTTGCATAGATGTATAACATTTACTAGGCTTACATAGGTCTGAGTGTGTGTATGATGAAAATTTAAAAATATTACTTGAAGCATTGATTATGAATTGATATTTATATTAAAATGCTTTAATAGAACTTTGAATAAAAATGATTAGAACAGTGTAATAATATTTGAAGCATACTTTAATAATTACCATATTTGAAAGTCTTAATTTTTCACATTACTTTTCACAAGTATTTTGGCTTTTAGATGACTTTTAACCAACTTTGTTTAAAGTTTTCACTTAATTTTGATTATGCTCTGGATAGCAACTGATTTATGATTTCATGATGTCCAATACTGAAAGATCTTCTTATTACAAATGACATGTTATACACACTGGTAAGTTATTCTTAGCACATTCAGCTACTTGTGATAACAGCTTTTGTATTCATCATTATGAAAAATATATATTAGTTTAAAAAGTAATAAACAAGATTAAATGTGTGAGGTGAAAACTGACAGCTTCTGCTGGTTTTAGCATGGCAGTGTATCCTCAGTTTCAATATCCTTATACTGGATTTAGTCTGTAGAATTTTTATAATTTTTATAATTTATCAATTACTATATAAATAATGGATATTCTGGAGAAGATTTTTAAGAGGTATTTAAAATGAACTTAGAGTTTAAATAATATACCTGAGAATTTCTTTTTTACTAGACCATGTACTGGAAATATAAAAATCTTGAGTATGATTAAGAAATACTATTTTAATTTATTATAGATCTATACTTAAGAATTTGACGTTTAGACCAAAATTCAATTGACACAAAAGACTCCCTTCATCAAACTAATAAGTTAAAAATAAACTCCATTATAATTAATTAGATAACTAATAGTGAGGATAAACACGTTATAGTGTTTTATTTTCAGATTGTAATGATTATAAATGCTTTCTTATGTTTCATTTTGCTTTTTAGTAACTCTCTGGAGTTCCCACTAAAATAATAGGGGAAGCTGGGTATGGTTCATTAATTGTGACAAATGCAGTAATATGAGATTTTTTTGAATATTCATTTTATTTATTTGAAAGAGTTACAGAAAGAGGAAGAGCCGGAGAGAGAGAAACAGAGGGAGGGAGAGAGAAAGGTCTTCCATTCGCTGGTTCATTCCCCAGATGACCGCAATGGACAGAGCTGTGCTGATCTGAAGCTAGGAGATAGGAGCTTCTTCCAGGTCTCCCATGTGGGTGCAGGGGTCCAAGGACTTGGGCCATCTTCTGCTGCTTTCCCAGGCCATAACAGAGAGCTGAATGGGAAGTGGAGCAGCCAGAACTCAAACTGGCACTCATATGTGCTGCAGGCTGGGGCTTTAGCCCACTGTGCCACAGTGCTGGCCCCAAATATGAGATGTTAATAATAGGACATATTGGGTGAGAGGGATATAGAGACTCTTTGTGTTACTTACGTTTTTGTTTTATAAACTTAAAACTATTCAGAAAGAAAATATTAGTAAATAGATAAAAATAAATGTATATAGTCTATATGAAAGAACTCCATAAACAAATTACTCTTCCATATTATTAATATCTTCTTTGCAAACAAAATTTTAAGAGTAAGGTAGAACATAAATAAGAGATGTTACATGACTGTACAGCTGTGCCAGCACTATTTTTCATAATAGCCTCCACAAAAGAGTGAAAGAAATAAAAAGAATAGGAGTGATGGCTGTGTCAGCAGTAACTCATACTATTGTGATATGCACAAAAGCTTGTAGGAGTATATGACTTGGGTTTCACTAGAACTGATCCTAAAATAGAAACACCAGAAATCAGGCTCATGTAGGGAGTGAAGAAATTCCAGAAGTTGACCTCCTTTGCTTCTAATCTCAAAAACAGTGCTTTTATTGTTTGTAGACACCAGGGCTCATGCACTGAAATACAATTTCAATTTTCTAGGGAGATAACTATGACGATCTAACTTCCATGGACTGCAATAAAGAAGTCCAAAACTACATAGTAATCTAAAGAAAGCTCTTGTTTTGATTCAGGCCAATATACTTACTTTGCTTAACTGTTAGTAAAGTCTAAGACATTTTTTTTTGAATGGTTGTGAATGTGTGTATTTTAGAGCTAGTTTATGATACAGAAGTAATCAGTTTTTACATTAGGAATAGTAACTGAAATAATAATATGATTTTTTCCCCAACAAACTAATCAGTTTTGCCATTTTATAGGTATGAACTCTACAGGTATCATGGTTAAAGTTGAGGATTGGGTTGAAAACAGACATTCAGATTCTAAGAAAGGCATTTCACCTCCCTAACTATCATTTGAAAATGGGGGTAGTTGTAGTAACTTATAAGTTCACATGATTTTTGTGAGGTTTTTGAAGCCACTCTTAAAAATGTAAGTAAGCATAATGGATGTGGAAAATGAATGTGCCATTAGAATGTGCATTGATTTTATGTATAGATATTCTCAGAGTTTCAACCCCAGTAATCCATCTTGATATGTAGACTCAGATCAATTAAATATAGATTGCAAAATAATTTCAATAAACTTTGTGTTTAGTTTTGGTCTTACCAGATCAATTCTTATCTGTACTGCCAATGTGGACTATTCTATAGGAACATAAACCTTAGATAATGTGTCATTCATCAAATGGAGTGTCAAGATTATTAGAAGCAACTTCCTTAGTTTAGGGCAAAGGACCCATTTCATGGGGCATGTTGTGTTTTTGCTTGATGTTGTTTTATCAAAGGTGGCTACTAGTCACATTCTTGAATGGATCAGGTTATAATATATGATTGATGGAAGTTGTATTGACTCTTACTGCATTTTCTCTAAAAGGATAAAAAGAAAGACTTCCAATATATGTAGTATTTTTGAACAACTTTTGGTGATTGTAATTTGGAAAAAAACTCATGGTATATGAATTGCATAATGATCAATCTATACATTATTATGTATCAATCAAAAATAATATGAAAGGAGCTAGCATTGTGGCACAGCTAGCCAGTTAAATTTCCGACTGTAACACCAGCATCTCCTTTTAAAGCATTGGCTCAAATCCCAGTGTCTCTGCTTCCAGTTTAGCTCCCTGCAACTGCACCTGGGAGGCAATAGGAGATAGGCCAAGTTCTTAGGCCCCTGCCATCCATGTAGGAGACCCAGAGAGAGTTCCTGGTTCCTGCTTGTTGTCTTGGCACAGCTCTGGCTAGTGTGACGATTTGAGGAGTTAACCAACAGAAGGAAGATTTTTCTCTCTCTCACTCTGTTGCTGTGTCTTTCAAATAAATAAATGCTAAAAAAGTGGGAAAATACCTAAAATAATAGTAAAAGAGATTATGATAAACTAATTTTAATACAGCAAAGGAATGCATAGTAAAATGTTGCTATGAAGGACTCCATTTTAAAGATCTAAAGCTGATAAAGATCAAATCAAATCTCTGAGCATTTTGTATAGGTTTTCTTTGTAACTTGGATCATCTATATTGTAGATATCTCTTTCAGTATCCTGAATGTAATATTCCATGGAAGTGCTTCTATAATGAGAATCATTAAACATCAGTGAATGTTCTTTTACCAAAAAGATTGGGATGCTACAGACCATCACATAGCATTGAAAGAGTCAGAAGTTATGAATTTTCAGTAAATCCTTGTAATCCCATGTACCTGGTGTAAAGACAGCTGTTAATGAAGAATCATGTAACTAAAGTTCATTATGCTAAATATTTAGGATATTTAGAATATTTCAAAATGTATGGCTTAAAACTTTAACATATGTTCTCAGCTGTCTAAAATAAGCAGGAGTAAAATAATAAAAGTCAATTCTGCCATTGGACCAGCATCATTTTAATGTGTTCCAACAAAAATTGTTAAAATGTCCAGGCATTGGAATAAAATATTCACCTTTGTGTTTATCTTATTTTTAAAAGATTTACTGATTGATTGATTGGTTGATTTTGAAATACAGAGTGATAGAAACAGAGAGAGAGGTATGGAGAGAGATCTTCCGTCCTCTGGTTTACCCCATAAATGGTTGGGTCCCTGGCAACAGCTGGAGTTGGGCTGGGCTAAAGCCTGGAAGCCAAAAATCCCATCCAGATCTCCCACATGGGTGCCAGGGACCCAAGTACTTGGTATGTCATCTGCTGCCTTCCCAGGTGCAATAGCAGGAAGCTAAATTGAAAGCCAAGTAGCCAGGACACCTACAGTTACTGCAGTGTGCCATGGCTTACCCCACTGTGCTACAATGCCCAGCCCTGTGTGTGTTCATTTATTTACTTTTTAAAATTTTATTTAATGTATAGAAGTTTCATATATTTCATATATACAGATTTAGGAACATAGTGATACTTCCTATGCTATTCCTCCTTTCCCACCCACACTGCAATCTTTCTTCCTCCTCACTCTCCTATTCCCACTCTTAATTTTTAGAAACATCTATTTTCAGTATAAGTTTTACTCATAAGGTTAACTCTAAGTAAAGAGTTCAACAAATAGTATGAAGAATAAAGCACTGTTTCTCAACAGGAGAGACAAGGGCTGTAAATGATCGTGGAATCTCAGGATGTCGGTTTCACTCCAGTACCTCACATTTTTGGTACTCTATTAGTTAACCCAGATCAGGGAAAGCAGATGATATCTGTCTTTTTGGGACTGGCTTATTTCATTAAGTATAATAGTTTCCGGTCGCATCCAATTTGTAGCAAAAGGCAGGGTGTTTTTTTTTTTTTCAACTGACACATTAAAGTTACACATTTATGGAGCACCCCATGATGTTTCATTTATGTGGACATTATGTAATGTTAAAATCATTGTAGATGTAACTACCTATTCAAACATCTATCACATTTATCATTTCCTTGTAATGAAAACATTCAGAATTCTTTCTTCAATATTTTTTGGAAATAAACAGTAAATTATTGTTATTTATACTCACTTTAGTTTGTATACTCACCTTTTAAATTATTTTGTATTCTAAATGAAGTTGAGAAATCATTGATTACCTGAAATACAGGATTTAGAGTTCAGTTTTTTTACAGTTTAACTGTAAAAATATCCTGCTTATTCATCATAAACAATAACAAACACTGTGCTATTCTGAGAGGGGAAAAAATTCAGTTTAATATTATACTTGTTCAGTTCACCCTTGATTTAATATCTGCAGGGAAAAATACTTTCCCATAATTTTGAAAGTTACATAATGTTCATTACAACAATATTTAGTGCATTTGTGGTATTATTATTTGTCAGCATCAAAATGTGTTTGCACAGTTGTGTTGTGGGATCAGAGATAGATCATTTGTAAATTAAATATTTAATTTACAATCTTTTTAAATATTGAATACCAAAGAAGTATGTATATATGCTTTTGATTTTCTGTATAGTTTTAATATGATCAAAGTCTGATTGCAATATTCAGTTACTCAGAAGGTGCAGGTTAGAAGGTGATTCAATTGTTTTCAACTGTTCATTGATATTTTATCCTTAAATGACTCTCACCATATTGAATGTGAAAAAATTAAAGGCTTCTCAAGGGTAGTCCCAAGGGTCTGTGGTCTTTTTGATCCTGTTCAGTGGCTTCAAAGTGACATTTACGAGTGTGCTTGGGTCTCCTGGGGTCCCAGCCTGCAACATGGATCACTCCTTTCCTCTTTTCCCTTCCATACTACCTTCCCTCCTCCACATTCTGCAAGCAAGTTTTTTTTTTTTCTTGCTGAAAACAGTGTTTTCTTCTTCTTCTTCTTTTTTTTTTTTTTTTTTTAAGAAAGAAAACTACCCTTTCAATTAGAGTGGGATCTGGGGAGCTTTAGTTCGCTATCCTAGGAGAAAGGGTTGCTTTTCCCTATCGTTAGTTGTCAGAGCCATTTTTGGCATTGGTGTATAATGGACCTGTATCAAAGACAAAGAAAGTACACAGAGGGAGTTAAGAGCTGCAGTGGGAACAGCTAAAGCCACTAAAGCAGAGTGTCTCGTGTGTCATGTCTGCACTCTGAGCAACACGCAGGAGGAATCCTAATATGCATATGCCCCATGCGCTGAGGATTAGACTAAAACCAAAATGAGTGCACAAATTAGGATAAGTCAGAAACAGTGTGAATGGTAAGCAGGCCTGGCACTCAGATTTTTAGCCAGTGGTAATGGAGGAGATACTAAATTGTTATTCCTTACTAAAGCAGGGATTGTGCCTCTTTTAATACACTGTACCTGTTAACATGGCACGGAATAATACAGAATAAATTGCATTCATATTTTCCACCATTTTGAAGCTTTTTTTTTTTTTTTTTTTTTTACAAAATATCACCTTGTGCTAGCAGTCATGTTAAGGACATCTGTTAGAAGAAAAAAAAAGCTGGACAATCATTGATTAATTATTGAAGTATATTAATTTATTTAGAAACTTTATACCACAAATACATTTTAAATATGAAACTGTAGAATATATAAAGTCTTCATACTCTTGTTTACACTTCTCTTTTAATAAAAACCAAGACTTTGGCTTCATAGTTGTTTGAGAATTGGAAGCTTTTTAAGAGCTTTCAAGGTGTGCTAAGTTGCAGGATGGAAACCTGCCTCATTTAGTGCTGCAAACAGAAGACCAGCTTTTACCAAGTAAGGTATTTTTAGAAAAGAGAAAGGGGGCATAATTCTTTATTATTCATGCATATTCACATATATTTCTATTTGGGTAGTATTTGGGAAGTTTGAGGGTTGCTTTTTTTTGGTCACATTACCTCACGTTTTATCTTACATTGATTTTTAAAATTTAAAGTAAGACTGCAAATGCAAATTTTCAGACATGGCCTTAAAAGGTGATTTTTTAAAAAAAATCAGTCATTTTTATTAGAAAGACATTGTTTCAGGTTTTATATATTTCTACCTAGAGATAAAAGATAAATGGGCATCCCCTATGGAAAAAAGAATTTCTCCCGAGCTCAGTGCTGTGACCTATAGGCTGAGCCTCTTCCTGTGGTGCTGGCATCCCTTGTGGACACCAGTTCGAGACCTGGTTGCTCCAGTTCTAATCCAGCTCCCTGATGATGGCCTGGGAATACAGTGGAAGATGACCCAAGTGTTTGGGACCCTGCATGTGCATGGCAGACTCAGAGGAAGCTCCTGGCTCCTGGTTTCAGATCAGCTCAGCTCTGGCCATTGTGGCCATTTGGGAAGTAAACCTACAGATGGAAAACTTCTCTCTCTGTCTCTTCCTCTATGTTTGTAACTCTGTCTCTCTAATAAATGAATAAAATCTTAAAAAAAAATTCTCCCTAAAACTGTCCTCAGCTTTGCATGGTGTCAAGGACCTTCCGTATTTCTTAGGAATTACAAACCAGCCAATCAACTTATGGGAGTTAACACATTTTTGAAAAAAGTACTTGTACTGAACCCAAGCCTAACAATAATGTGAGACTGCTCTATTTTGTAGGGGAAATTAGCCTGTTCACTCATTTTCCAAGGAAGAGAAATTTATAGGCAGTATATTCCACCTTGCTAAAATTTTTTTAGATACATTTCATAAACTACAGAAAATGATAAGGCAAAAATATATGCCAAAATGATATAATGTTCTTTTAGGCATCTTTGTTCTCAAATAAATATTGTCCATAGCAGATTATAGCACTACTTTTATGTCCATTTCACCACCCCTGATAACAGTGTTATCTTCATGTAAGACATGAATTGTTCAACATCTGATATTAGTCAACTTTTTCCCAGGTAAAAAAGAATTTGCAATGTGTGTAACATGAGCAAAACCAAAGCTGAGGACTGAGAGGGCAACCACAGAATAATTCATTAATTTTCTAATTATTAATCATGTTTAACCGGACAGCTATATGTTTGAAGAGACATTGGGGCACAGCTCATTTTTAAGCATAGAGCGACTGTCTCAGTCCATAACACTTTATGGGCTTTTTCCCCCCTTTTCATCAAGGTTACTTTAATACTGTTCTGGTGTTACAAGGATGCCAGAAATGAAAGAAGTGAGTTCAAGTGATCAAATGAAAAAATGTAAAAGAGCTTCCTGTGAAGACAAAGCAATAAAAAAAGCAATAATAGCTTTTGAGGTTGATGAGGACTTTGCCCCAGAGGTGCCTGCATCGGTTGTAATAATAAACCTTTAAGTAGCATTTGCTGTGTTCCACTAAACACTTTGCATGTGTTAATTCACTGTGGAGTAGAGTAAGTCTTGTGCTAAGTATCTTGAGAATGGATATCCTCTCCACTATTTGTTTTTTCTTGAGAGTTCAAAGAGTATCATTTTAGCTAGATTACTAATTAGTCTACCATTCAGGTGGTTCTCCCTAGCCATGTATCTGAAAAGGTTTTTAGTAAAACATGTTTTAGCAATGAGGTGAATGACCTCCCTGGATCATTCACAAATTACCTAAGCCCCTTTTGAAAGTTTTTCTACCTGGGACTGGTGAAATAACATTCTAGTGATTAGAATCTTATTTTTGTCATTTTGTGTCATATTTTTCTTTAAAATACGTGGAAATGCATTTTTCTTTTGGAACCTACTTCAGAAACAGCTGTGTCCAATTAATTCCTTTAATCATTTTGTTTTCTCTTCTCCAGATTTTATTTATAGTCAGTGATGCTGTTCTTTTTTTTTTTTAATTTGACAGGTAGAGTTATAACAGTGAGAGAGAGAGAGACAGAAAGGTCTTCCTTCCATTGGTTCACTCCCCAAATGGCCGCTAAGGCCAGCGCTGTGCCGATCTGAAGCCAGGAACCAGGTGCTTCCTCCTGGTCTCCCATGCGGTTGCAGGGACCCAAGCACTTGGGCCATCCTCCCACTGCCCTCCCAGGCCACAGCAGAGAGCTGGACTCGAAGAGGAGCAACCAGGATTAGAACCCGGCACCCATATAGGATGCTGGTGCCGCAAGGTGGAGGATTAACAAAGTGAGCCAGGGCTCCAGCCCCGTGATGCTGTTCTTAATCAGTATTGATGATATATTACCTCAATAATTTTATATAAACTAGTTTGGTATATTGCTGTCACTTTTTTACAACTCCAATCATTCATACATTTCATTCATTCTAATTATTTCAATCAGAGTTGCCAAGAACCTAAAATGAGCTTTTCATTATGCTAATTTCTATGAAATAAATATCATGGTAATATTAGTATGAACTACAATATCTGTTTGTTATATAAACTGTATTTTACCTTTAATATGATGATTTTCATTAGAAATTATAAATAAATTTAGGATTTATTTTTTACTCTATGCTGACCAACCACACTCCTATTAGCATTTGCTTTGTGGAGTATCTCAGAAACTCAGAGGCAAACCTGAATTATACTTTGCATATTCATAGATACAAATGCTTTTGGAAAACATAATTTGGCACAATATGAGGATTAGTTAAGTCATGGGACAATAAGGACCATTAACTTTCTACTATTTTTATATGTCTCAAGCATCGGCTCTAATATTTGCTCAGATTGCTAGTTACAATGGCCGTTTCCTTTTTAGATTATGAGTATCTTTCTGCTAAGTTCTGCTTGTTTCTCTAAACTTCACAGCTTTGCTTGGAAGATAGGTATGTATTTAAAAAAGTAGATTTTTGTTTTTTTATTATAGTGGTAGAATTATAGGGGATTTTACATAAATATTTTCTAAGTTGTCTGATTAAAGGCAAGTTTAGATAGATTACAATACAATGTCTGCCCCTGTTGCTCTATTTTTAAGACAACAAGGAGCTTTTCTTGAAATCTTTTACTTATAGGAGCTGAAAGGTTATAGCATTTATCAGGTCTGAAAATAATTTGGCTCCTCACAAAAAAATGATGTTTTTATATTTGGTGCTAAGTATTTTGCTAGCACATTTTGGCCCCTGACTTATTTATTTTATTTGAAAGGTGGAGAAAGAGAGAGAGAGAGATAATGAAAACTAGAGAGAAAGAGCTGGTTCACTCCTCAAATGGCCACAGAGGCCAGAGCTGGGCCAATTTGAAGCCAGGATCTTCTTCTGGGTCTCACGTGGGTGCAAGGGCCCCAAAACTTGGGCCTTGTTCTGCTGCTTTCCCTGGCACATTAGCAGGGACTTGAACTGGAGCCCATATGGGATGTTGACATTGCAGGCAGCAGCTTTACCAGATATGCCAAAGCGCTAGCCCCTGCAAGGATTACTATGTATTGACTTGGTCATTTTTTTATTATTATATAACAAGCATGCAATGCATCCTTTTTTTTTTTTCCTAATTTCTCTTTTAGGGATCAGGAATACTCACATACATATGAATTCTTTAGGCCCCCAAGGTTCAGGAAACTGTTTTACCAATTTAGTTAGATTAATTTTTTAGATGTGGCATTGTTTTGCGGCTCCGAGAATCATGTTCGTTCTTTTTTACCCATTCCATGGGTTGGATTTCTGGCTTTCTGCTAACTAAGTAACTGTGTCTTCTTGTTTCTCCATAAACATAATGATAGAGGAAAATAGTCTTATTGCCAAATTGGAGTTGTGATTATTAAAAAGATGAAAAAGGTATTACCACTCAGAGATTTGAAATCTACAGACAGGATCAAGAACAGGGATTAGGTTGTGTTAACTAATAAAGAACAGGAAGTGTGTCTGCCCTCATTAGACAATATACTTTGTCAGATTGGGAATTTACAATAATTTCTCAGTATTTAACCAAAAGTATGCCATATGTGAAGTTTTTATTAATAGAAGTCTGGCCAAAAACTAACAGAAATTATGAAGTATAGGTCAACATATAATTTATGAAATATTATGACAGTTTCTATGTAAGCATTAGGAACACCTTCACTGAACCTAAAAAAGAATATTGAGGTAAAAAGAAATAATTAAAACTATATTTGGATAAGAATTTGAAGGAAAGAAAAGGGAAAAATGTCAAAGCATCCTCAAAAATAATGGGAAGTTAATGACATGCATGTTTTAAGGGGATTATATGGTAGGACATGGCATATGGAGATTAGTCATAGTGATTTTTTTGGGCCAGTAGAATCAGAATGAGCTACGTAATTAGACAACCTGTTTATAATTAGTACTGTGATTGACATTATTTGAAGCATGTTCAACAAGTGTTCTGTAGCATCGAGGCTCATCATAATGAATAAAGCAGTGAATGGCTGATTGATGGTAATTTTTGCTGTATCAATGTTGCACCTTTAGGTTCTTAACTCTTCAGAATGGACAGAATTTGCTTGAATATAATGCAGTGCATTTTGTGCTCCATCCTAACATTTTCCCTTAGCTGCATCACATAGTGAATAATATGCGACATGACACACTGAGCTTGGATTTTAAAAAACAAAACATAAGGCAGCTGAAAGTTGTCGTCACCAAAGAGACTCACAATTTAACCCACTTTCTTTGTGTTAGTCGTGTTTGGGAGTGTAGCAGCTCATAAAAACATGTGCAGGGGTTATCTGGGATTATGAGAGGCTTAGGAAATCATCCAAGATATTCTTATGGAAATATAATTGCCTTTTTCATTTATTCATTGATTAAGGCATCTTAAGAGAATTTGTGATTTGGCAGTGGATGAAATGTAGCTGATAGTTGGAAGAAATAAGAACATATGGAACACATTATTTCAGTGGTTTCAGTTGTAAGGCTTATGTGAAACCATGGCATAATGTTATATCAGTGGAGATCTGCCTGAAGTCTTGTTCATTTGCCACTTTCTGTAAAAGGTTATGTAAACAAATACACAAGTAAATCTTTTAGTAGAGTGCTTGTTTCATTTTGTTGATGCTGATTATATTTAAATGATTCTTCAATGTCTGCCTTTTATATAAGTATTTATACAAGGTATCTTTAATATAAATGGACTGCTTTTAACAAGTTACATGTGAAAATGATTAATAACATTATAGATGTTTATTTTTAACCCGCCAGTACCAGGATTTCAATTCTGTGACTATTTCAATTAAATTGACACAGGTATATTAAAATAGACTTGAAAAATAATTGAGAAATTATGTATCCTTTATTATTACCAAGAATGAATTTATAGATTATCTTGTAAATAAAATACTGTGACAGTATAGTGTCTTTTACACACACACACACACACATATATATCCCATCCTGTAAATAAGACACTGGATAAATATTTGTACAAATATGTCCTTTTGTACATTATATAATATACAAATAAGTGACTTTCATGACCTTTCCAACAATTATTTTTGGTGAAAGGAGCAAAAACACTTTAAGCAAAGCATTACATTTTTGACAATGTTGTGGGTTTCACATTAAATGGCTTATTTTGATATTGTTTTTCTTGCCATTTGCAAATAATACATTTTCTCCTGTCAAATCTGTTATCATCTTGGACAGTAGTATGGCTGTGAGTATCATGATTTCTTCCTCCTGATGGTTTATCCTTGCATCATTTTAGGTATGCTAAGCAGATGTCTTTGCTAACATAAAATATATAAAACATGTTATTACTGCCTTCAGTAAATCTGTTCCACAGGCTCATCTGCTCTCAATGAGTGCTTGCATCACAATAGTGAGTATAAGAACTATTTAGGGAAAGTACAAAAACACAGGTCCCAATTTGTCAGCAAATAACCACAAGTAGCAACATGTAGGAGTTTGTCAAGCAGCAGAGTGATAGACAACACAATGTTATGCAGTATACATGGTCCCAGTGTCCCATTTATAAGACAGCTATTCTCAAACATTGATAATTTTAAATACAGTGCATTATTGAAGTGACAACCTAGGTCTAGAAAATACAGTCATGAATGCATTTCTTATGTTACATATCAGTTACATTATGCAATCTTTTCTTCAATTGAACATTTAGTAAAAGAGATTTTTATACTACAGTTTATGCTATATTCACATTGAATTTAAAAAAAAAATTTCAAGTGCTGTAAACATTCAGCTATTACTATTATCAAAATAATAGAATTCTGGGGCCAGCATTGTGGCATAGTGAGTAAAGCCGCCACCTGTAGTGCCAGCATCCCATATTGGTGCCGGTTTGAGTCCAGGCTGCTCCACTTCTGATCTGGCTCTCTGTTATGGCCTTGGAAAGCAGTCTAAGATGGCCCAAGTCCTTGGGCCTCTGTACCCACCTTGGATACCAGCAGGAAGCTCCTGGCTCCTGGCTCTTGGCTTCAGAACGGCTCAGCTCATGGCCATCTAGGTAGTGGGCCAGGATGAAAGATCTCTTTCTCTTTCTGCCTCTGTCTCTCTGTGGTTCTGCCTTTCAAATAAATAAATAAAAAAATCTTAAAAAAATAGAATGCTAAAACATAGTACTTATTTCAAATTACCATAAGTGGTATATTTATAGCTCAATTTAAGTTTTTACGGGTGTTCTGTATACAGGACACTGGGACGTAGTATGTGAAATCTGAAATTTTGAAATGTTCATTTTCAAGGTGCTTTACTCTATAGAAGTAATATTTAATTTCATTAGCTTTTTACTTTTCATCTATCAGATGATTTAGCTATGTATAAAATACTTACCAGTCAAGTAAATGATGACATAATTTTGTTTAAAGGAAAGTTCTTTTTTTTTTTTTAAAGATTTTTTTATTTATTTATTTGATAAGCAGAGTTTCAGACAGTGAGAGAGAGAGAGACAGAGAGAGACAGAGAAAAAGGTCTTCCTTCCATTGGTTCACTCCCCAAGTGGTTGTAATGGCCGGAGTTGTGCCAATTTGAAGCCAGGAGCCAGGTGCTCCTCCTCCTGGTCTCCCATGTGGGTGCAGGGGCCCAGGCACTTGGGCCATCCTCCACTGCCCTCCAGGGCCACAGTAGAGAGCTGGACTGGAATGGAGCAACTGGGACTAGAACCAGCGTCCATATGGGATGTCGGCGCTGCAGGCGGAGGATTAACCTAATGTACCACGGCGCCGGCCCCAAATAATGCTATAATTTTTCACAAGTAAATTTAGTAAGTTTTCAAGTGGTAAAGCTTAAAAGTTTTTTGGACATTTTAGAACTGCATACAATTCATGGTGACAATATAAAATTTGCAAAGTAAAGTTCTTTTAATAGGAACATTGGAGTCCAAATAATTTCTAAGTTTCACAAGTATGACCTTGTGTTATATGTTTACAAGTGATGCAGATTGCAAATTTACAGTGTTATCATTCATTTCACATACACAAAACCTGATGGATACTTTTCCCTAATGTATTTAATTTTCTTCCAATCCTGATAACATTCTACTGCTTCAAGTTTTGTCATGATTTGAATAAATCTAACAAAACAAGAGCAAAAAAAAAATCCAACCTTGTAATGCTGGGTACACCTGTATTCCTCAAACTAGTTTTATGTAAACAAAATATTTAGTTTTGTAATGATCCATATAGCATGTTTAGCCTAGGGAATCCTCAATGTTTGTATCACATAGCAGTATAAATTTTCAGAGGTAAAATAGAAATGATATATATTATTTCTTCTCTTTTTAACATATTAATTGAGGTAGAATCAACATATTCAAAGACACTGAAAGTATTTCTTTGTTTTCTACTCCCACAGTACGTTGTGTTCCCAAACCTGTACCCATCACGTGGTGTTGATAGACTGTACACGCATTTGCCTTCCATATCCTGATAGGAATTACTAGGAGGCAGAATTATGCCCCAGTTGTGTTCCCAGCCTCTAACATAGGAGATCAGTCAGTTAAATGTAAGTGGAATTAAGATCGCATTTTTGGCCGGCGCCACGGCTCAATAGGCTAATCCTCCACCTAGTGGCGCCGGCACACCGGGTTCTAGTCCTGGTTGGGGCACTGGATTCTTTCCCGGTTGCCCCTCTTCCAGGCCATGGCCCAAGTGCTTGGGCCCTGCACCCATGGGAGACCAGGAGATGCACCTGGCTCCTGCCTTCGGATCAGCGCGGTGCGCCGGCCACAGCACACTAGCCGTGGCGGCCATTGGAGGGTGAACAAATGGCAAAAGGAAGACCTTTCTCTCTGTCTCTCTCTCTCTCACTGTCCACTCTGCCTGTCAAAAAAAAAAATCGCATTGTTGAAATAATTTTATTCAGGCATCCTTATTGATTTGATGCTAAACTCGAAAAAAAATGCCTTTGTATCTAACAGGGTAATATGACCATTAAAAACTGGAATAAGATATTGCTTTACATAAGCAAATGAAAATATTTTAAAGCAAAATACTTATATCAATTTGGGTATCTATGCTTATTTGCATTATATATCTGTGTCTATATTTCTGTTTGAATCTATATTTTATTCATATATTTTAGAATTCCAAAGTAAATCCTTTATTTGGCCAGTATTGGTCATCACAAAATTGAACATAATTTTGAAGAAACAATTTGTACAATATTTTTGTGATCACAAGTATAAAACTCAAATGCAGTATTGCAATTATTCAGATAACTCTGAATAAATAATGGGAAAGCAAACTGAACATATGAGCAACTGGAAAGAAAAATATTTATTCAGAGTTATCTCCTAAATGTAGGTCTGATAATGTCACTAGCTTCCTGTCTTGGTAGGGAGAGTCTTGGATGGTTTTGTTGTTTTCTGCCTCTCTGAGCTCAAAACTATAATTTACAATGTTATATTCCTTGCCTTTTGCCACTCAAGACTCTAATCTTCTAAACAAACCATGTGGTTTCAGGTCTTCATGACTTTTCCACACATTCCTTCTGTCCACAATGTCCTTTTCTGCAGCTTCCTCCTAGGAGACTTAAACTGCCCTTCAAGATTCAATTAATGCTGTCACCACAGAAACATTTCCTACCCTTGCTTGGGGAACAGCACAGACCTCTGCGTGTGGTTGAACTGCATCCTGAACCTACTTTCATTTTCTCATGTGATAGATTGTGTGTGTGTGTGTGTGTGTGTGTGTGTGTGTTTGTGTGTGCTTTAAGGTTTTACTTATTTACTTGAGTGGTAGATTTGCAGGCTGTGAGAGGGAAAGACAGAGAAAAATCATATCTGCTGGTTCACTCCCCAAATGGCTGCAATGGCCGGAGCTGAGCCGATCCAAATCCAAGAGCCAGGAGCTTCTTCTGGGTCTCCCACGCAGGTACAGGGGCCCATGAGCTTGGGCAATCTTCTACTGCTTTCCCAGGTCATACATAATAGAGAGTTGGATCAGAAATGGAGCAGCTGGGACTAGAACTGAATGACAAGTATTTTTATTCCAGTCCACAGCTCTTTCATCAACTTTACAGCAGTGTTCCTGTCTTCTCTCCTAGAGTGCCAGAAGAGCCACTTATGTCCAGACCCATCCTAGATATTATTACTTCTCTGTCTTTTATTATTATTATTATTATTTTTTATTTTTTGACAGGCAGAGTGGACAGTGAGGGAGAGAGACAGAGAGAAAGGTCTTCCTTTTCCATTGGTTCACCCCTCAGTGGCAGCTGCGGCCAGTGCGCTGCGGCTGGCATGTAGCGCTGATCTGAAGCCAGGAGCCAGGTGCTTCTCCTGATCTCCCATGTGGGTGCAGGGCCCAAGGATTTGGGCCAGCCTCCACTGCACTCCTGGGCCACAGCAGAGAGCTGGACTGGAAGAGGAGCAACAGGGACAGAATCTGACACCCCGACCGGGAATAGAACCGGGTGTGCCAGCGCTGCAGGCGGAGGATTAGTCTAGTGAGCCGCGGCGCCGGCCTACTGCTCTGTCTTGAAGCTGGTTTCTGCCTGCTCTCTGCCGAGGAACATCTTTTCACTGCTGGGCTGCCTTGGCCACATCTTCCTTATCCTAATGTGATCTATGTGAGTTTCTCTGATCTCAGTTCAGGGCATTCTCTAATTTATTTTTCCTTTCCTAGTTGTAGAAAGTATTTGCTTGTTCTTGCTCTGTCCTGAAATTAGCCTTCCTCTGACAACTTGCTGACATCTTTACCCTCCCTTCCTTTTTTCCCACCCATCACGACTGTGACAAGAGCAGCCATATTGTGTTCTAAGCCCTCAGCCTTTGGCGTGTTCTGATGGCAGAAACCACTTTGAGACATCAAGGAATGTCATTTATTGGACATATTTACTGCTGTAGTAATAATTCTTATCTCCCTTTAAATATGCTATTGAATTCAATATATGAAGTGCTATTGTTTAAAGAAATAATTTTTAATGAGTATATTCTTTTTTAGGCTTCATTCATATTTCTAAACAAATCACATATTGACAAACGATGTGTAACACTTATTCCTTTTCATAGACATAGGTTTTCCTCTCAGTTGCCCATTGCACATCTCTTAAATGTTCACTGTCACTTTTCATGCAGTTTGTCTACAGTTGATCTTTTTAGCCTCTCCTCCAAACCAAACTCTTCTCACCTTCACCATTTCTGTCAGTAGTTTCCTTTCTCCAGCCATTTTTTATATCCCATCAAATCTAAAACTGTGATTATCTCAGAGTATTTCCTCTCCATCATGCCAGGACATCAAGGGACCAACATTGGTTGATTGTTCAAAATATCTTTCATGTCCAGCTATCCTTTGAACCACGCTTCTTAGGATGCATCATCACTTAATCCCTCTTAGTCTAATAGTTACTTCCTGTCTCCTGGCTCTGCAAGCATCAAGCTTCCCCAACATCACCGAGAAGCTGTTTTCCTAAGACCCTAATTTTATTATGTCATTGTACCTACCACTGCCTGTTTATTAAGACCATACTTTTTAACGTGCTGTTGAAGATCTGAGCAGAGCAGCTTTTTTGCATGTCTCCTGTGCCCTGGAATTGCCCTTATTTTAGTGGCATCCTCCATTCATCTGAGTAATCCCTCATCCTTCAGCCACCCACATTAATGCCACCACCTCTGGGAAGACTTTTGTGAACTAATAATCATTTCATCCTCTGTGGTCTATTGTGTACCTCCTATTATGATACTCTTTACTTGATTTTCTCTTAGGCTTTCTCTTCTGCTCTTGAATTCTTTAAGGTAGAAACTAGATTTTATTCATCTATTTGTTCCCAGTTGTAGCACATTATCTGGCATTGAGTAGGAATTTATTATATGTATTTTAAAGGAATGAATGAATAGGTAAAATAATGCAGCTTTCTTTTTCCTCTGTGTTCTTTGTCAACTATATGCACTTACCCATATTTTCTTTACTTTTCTGAAATGCCTTTGCAGTGTTCTCCAAAATTTCAGGTGTAATCTGTTTTGAAATGAAGTGACAATACTGCATCTGTTTAAATGTATGTATGTATGCATCAACTCTCTGTAGTGTCTGTGTTAAGGTGGTAGGATTTATGATTACTGTTAACTTTGAGCTTCTTTCAAACAAATGCTAAAGAGACCCTTTTTGCCTCATTGTGCTGCTTTCTGAAAGCGGTAGGTACATAGTAACTGTAAGATATGTAAAATCACATAGAGCTTCTGAATATTCACTGCAAATATATTATTCCCTGCGTGTGTGTGTGTGTGTGTGTGTATACATGCATGCACGTGACACACAGACACACAAAAAACTACAAAGTTCCTTCAAGGTACAAATCAGGTTATATGTCTTCTGTTAAACTTTCCATAAATAATTCTATTTTACAGTATTGCTTCTCTTAAAATTCCTAATTTAGTACACCTAGTATGTATTCTAATGTGTAAGAAAACATAATTTTTCATTACTATGTTCAAATATTTTATCTCGTTCAATTTAGAGCTAGAATTTCTTTTACTGTATTTTTAAACTTTCACAGTTCCTGGTAAACATGAGACAGTTAATAAATTGTTACTAATTTTTGTTGATCTTGACAATGATGTCCTTACCAGGGACTGATAAGCTAAGATATTTTATTTTAGAATAACATAGATCTTTATGAAAAATTTGTATTTTTTCTCCTGGAAACTCTTTGTAGTTCTGTTAAATTTTCTATTTTGCCCTTCAATTTAAGGTATTTTCACTTCTGGGCTATTTGTGTTGTCTTGCTAGTTCTCTCTCTCTCCTTCCCTCTCTCTCCCTCTCTCCCATTCCCCTCTCCTCCCTCTCTTTTTCCTTCCATCCCTTTCTCTCATTAACCTTATACATATCAGCCTTTTGTCTCATAATTATATACCTTTCTTCTCAGAAAGATGGTAGATGAATCTGTAGCTGTTGAATTTAAACATTAATTATTGAAATTCTGTGGACTAGGCAAAGTTTGTTTATATGTTTTCCCCTAGAAGCATAAGGCAATATGTCATATATAATTTATATTTCCTTTAACAAGAAAGTTTCCTCTTTGAAATTTAGTTTATATTGTATTTTTAAGATTTCATGCCAATTATGTTACAGTATTTTTTAAAAAATCCCATTTCTAGCAAACCAAGATATGTTTAGTAAGTTTTAATATTGGTCTGTGTGTACTTATTTTTGCTAAAAATTGAGATTCAAATAAAACATAATTTTAAGTTCATTTTTACATGTTTTTAAAGATTTTATTTATGTATTTGAAAGTCAGAGTTACAGAGAGAAGCAAAGAGAGAGATCTTCCATCCCCTCGTTCCCTCCCCAAATGGCCACAATGGCTGGAACTGGGCCGATCTGAAGCTAGGAGCCTAGAGCTGCTTCCAGTTCTCCCACGTGGCTGCAGTGGCCCATGTGCTTAGGCCATCTTTCACTGCTTTCTCAGGTCATGGCAGAGAGCTGGATCAGAAGTGGAGCATCTGGGACCCAAACCTGCACCCATATAAGATGCTGGCACTGCAGGTGTTGCCTTTACCCACTACATCATAGTGCTGGCCCCTACATGTGGTTTTAGATCAGATGTTTGAGTGACTTGTAATGGAGCAGGCATCACTATTTGAAACGCTGAATTATCTTCAGAATGGAATCACATCTTCAATTGGTGCTTTTTATAAATAAGAGTTCATTGATCAAATTAAAATATAATTAAGCATTATTTCTTGAATTAATTCTGGTAGCTTTAATATGCATTATAAAATTGAATGAGTACCAGCATTGGATAGCTGCTTAAATTACTTACTAGGGCCGGCACCATGGCTCACTTGGTTAATCCTCTACCTGTGGCACCGGCATCCCATATGGGCACCAGGTTCTAGTCCCAGTTGCTCCTCTTCCAGTCCAGCTCTCTCCTGTGGCCCGGGAAAGCAGTGGAGGATGGCCCAAATGCTTGGGTCCCTGCACCCGCATGGGAGACCAGGAAGAAGCACCTGGCTCCTGGCTTCAGATGAGCGCAGCACTGGCCATGGCGGCTATTTGGGGAGTGAACCAACGGAAGGAAGACCTCTCTCTCTGTCTCTCTCTCTCACTGTCTGTAACTCTACCTATCAAATAAATAAAAATAAAAATAAATTTAAAAATTACTTACTAATATTTTTATTTTCAAATATTCTGGTTTTTCTTCTCCTCTAAGTCTTGGCCATTTGTTGAGATCTTAATTTTGCTTTTCAGTGGACTTTAAATGAAGAATGTAAATATGAATATCTTTTCACTTTTAAATCCTAAGATTCAATTCCTCTTTCCCTAATTCATTGTGAATAAAGAAATTCATTTGCAAATACAATATATGTCATATTTTTTGCTTAATTAAATCTAACTTTGAACTACTCATCTGTGACCATTTAGGGTCTGGGACTGCACTCTAGCACTGAGTGTGGTGTTCCTCTTTGTTACAGCATTGACTACTGCTGTGAAATTCTTAGAATAAAAGAGGACTATAAAACAATAAGCTATTAGAAAATAAGCCTTGGGGCTGGCATTGTGAAATAGTAGGTAAAGTCACCGCTATGGTGCTGGAGTCCCATATGGGTGCCTTTTTGTGTCTCAGCTGCTCCACTTCTGATCCAGCTCCCTGCTAATGGCCTGAGAAAAGCAGTGGAAAATGGCCCAAGTGTTTGGGCCCCTGCACCCACGTGTGTCATGGATGAAACTCCTTGCTCCTGCCTTTCCCCTCGCCCAATCCGGGGAGCGAACCAGCAGATTGAAGGTTTCCCTAACTCACTCTCTCTCTCTCTTTCAAGTAAATAAATAAATCTTAAAAATAAGTAAAATAAGCCTTACAGTATGTAGATGGTTAATTAAATTATTAATTAAATATACTAAATTATTGAGCAAATGAGGATGAACAGATAAGTTTCTTTAAAGTCACACACACACACACACACACACGCACACATGCCAGTTAACTATTCTTTTCTAAATATATGTCTTCTCCATTTCCGTTTCTTTAAATCTAGGATTGGTGTACTCTCAGCTTGAAATTACAACTCACTCAGAAATAGCATGCTGTTTATCTGCTGTCTAAAAACTAGGAGGCTGCAGGAGTGAGTTCAGAATTAGGTAGAGCCATTTAAGCATTGCAGTCTTTAATCTCTATAATGATACTCCTCAGGTCCCAACTATCCAGGGGCTATTTAGTCCTTGTTATCTCTGGCAACTACTTTTTCATTTCCCTCTTCTTTCATTGAAGGCAGGAGGCAGGAGGACTAATATCTGCCAGCATTTTTGTTAACAAAACCCAGGCTGTTAGTGTTTTTGTGTTTTTTAAGCAACCTTTCTTAAAACAAAAACAACAAAGTACTTTTTCTTTACAGTTTACTTCCCATGTAACCAGTCAGCTTTTCTAAGAGCAAATACTAATGTGTCCTCATGCAGAGATTAGATTTTTTTTTTATTTTATTTGTTTTGGCTACTTCATAGTAATATATTATTAATACTGATTAATCTCAATATTTGTCCATAACTGAATGTAGATGTATATCACATCCATTTGATGTCTAGTGTTTTCTGCTATGCATTGTGGGCTCATAAAATCATTTCAGAAAATTATCTGAATGTGGTAGGACAGAAAGACAAGAAAGAATGAGCTATTGAAACGGTACTAGATACCAGTGATATAAATAGCAAAACAGTGTTCTTGAACTGATCTAAAATGGTTATTTGGGATCACTGTCAGTCTTGATCCTATAGAAGGCACAAAACTAAGCCATCATCCTCTTATGTCTACTGTCCAGTGTTTCTTTAACCACTGTTAGAGTACAGGCTCCCCTGTTTTATCCTTTTAGATTCTATTGTATTACATTGTTTTTCATTTCAAGTAATGGCCAAATGCTTTCCTTTTAGAGTAACTTAGGGCGTTTTATTTCCTGGGTTCTCTTGAGAGTCGGGTCTGTGTGTGTAAGATGATGAGAATACCAGTAAGCAGCACACATTCTGCTCATGTTGTTGCACGCACTCTGCCAGAACCATGAGTCACCTGTGGTGTTATCCCATCTACTGTGTTGCAGGAAAAGCAAAGGTTTCTGACGGACGTTCTGCACGAAGTGATGCTCCTGGATGGTTTGGCCAGTTCTCATCCAGTATCCCAAGAAGTACTACGGGCTACAGATATTGACAGGGTGTTTGACTGGATCGCATATAAAAAGGTGGGAATAGATAAAACCCAAGTGCCAAGTGGGTATTTCATTATCAGGGTAGCCAAAATATTTTATGCTAGATATTATATTCTTCTCTTATTTTTAGAAAATAGAAATGGACTGTGAGTTGGAAAATATAGAGTCATAGACTCATGTCATTTTCTGAATTAATGCTTTGTCTACCTATATTGTCAGTATAATGGAGATGAATATTTGCCAAATACTGTCTAGGAGTATTGGAATAATTAATGAATAAATGTTTGAAGACTTGATATGAAATTTCTGTACAAATGGTCTTACGTAAACATTAGTTAATTATTATTATTAAAAAGAGTGCTGACCTATATAGTGACTTTTTTATTTAACCAATTCCTCTTAAATACTTACTTACTTTGATTGGCTGATTCAATTGTATATATGCAGTAACATGAATGTGCATTTCTAAATATTAGGGAGGTTGGGGGAATTAAGCATATGTTTTTGATAGAAAATATTAAAAAATGGAGTATTAAGACTAGGCTTTGAATGGCAAGAAGAATTTTGAGCAATGATTAGACATAAAAAGTAGATACAGTATAAATTTTATCCCATTGTTACATGGATTGTGATTTTTCCTTATACAGCAACCCCTTGGTTCTAATTTTAACATTAGAGTATAAGTCTTCTTGTTTATCACTTTCTAGTCACTTAATAATGGATAAAATATGGTTGAAGTCTACCATGATATTTAATGTATATTGAATTTCACTTACTGGAATTTATATGTACTTTTTATTGACTTAATAATGTTTTAAGTTTTTTAAGAAACATTGCTAACATTTTCTATGTAAAATGTGTTTGTATTTAATAGCTAGAGGTCAGTGATTCATCAGAGGTCCTTGGAATGGTAAATGGATATTTGGATTTGTATTCAGGCAGTGACTACCTCAGCAATTAGTCATTAGTAATGTGTGCTGCAGTTTGTACTCATCATGATACAAATTGTGTTACCAGAAAATGTCTTTTTCAGTCACTATTGCATTGACTCAAAAAAGGCTGTATTTTCATATTTTATTTTAAAAATTGATGTGAACACTGACATTTTTTCATAATTATATATGTATATATGTAACATTATTTTTATATGTGAGTTTTTTACAGTTTTTTGTAGGATTTACGTTCAGTTCATATAACTGTATTGCATCTTTAAATATAATGCAGAAACTCTTTATTAAGGTAGCATGACATGTGTTGGAGCCATGACTGTGGTTCTTCCTCTCTACCTCCAATTCTAGAAGACTGTAAATATGTTTTAATTTAGCATGAATAAAATAATGTAAATACTATTTTGATTATATTATAAAGTGCTTTTCAAATATAAATAATAACTATTCTAGATTTCGTTTGTTTAGGTAATTTTGAATTTATTCAAGAAGGTGAAAATCAAAACAATAGAAAACAGTGAACATAAAATGACTGTTATTTTACTCTCTACATTTCAGTGTAAAGACTTGGCAGTTTACACGTGTGAAAAGTGATCGAACTGTCAGAATGCTCAGAACCATCATTGTAATGGATTATGACTTACTAATATTTAGAACTACTGGAAATATAGTTGTTTCTTTGTGTTGCTTGTGGTGAGAAGATCCACTCATTTCCATTGAAGTATCTCAAGTAGAAACCTGTTTTCTGTCTTTTTTATTTTTATAACAGTTGTATTGAGGTAAAATTAAACTACAATAAATTGTGTGTGCTAAAGGGTACAATATGATGTGATGTTTATATGCAATGAAAACATCACCACAATCAAGTTAGGAACATTTTCTTCACTGTGAAAAATTTCCTCATTTTTAATCTTTCTTCTGACTCATCTTCCCTCCTCCATTAATGTTTTACAGTATAGATTATTTGCATTTTCCAAAGTTGGATATTAATGGAATCATACAGTATGCACTCCCATTTTGCTTGCTTTCTTTAACTCAACAAAGTTTTTTTGAGATGCATACATATTGTAGGATTTACAAATGTAAAATTTGTTAATTCATTTATCTAGACATTTGAGTTATATCTAGTTGTTGGCTACTGCATATAATGCTGCTGTAAATATTCACACACACCTGTTTGTATGTAAATCTGTTTCTGTTTCTCGTGGATATATACCTAGGAGTAGAATACCCAAATCATAAGCTAGGTATGTTTAATATTTTAAGACACTGCAAAACTGTTTTCCAGCAGTTTTACCACTGTGCCATTGTACATGCCCACCAGCAGTATACTGGAGTTCTAGTTTCTACACATCTTCAATTTAGGTATAATTAAATCTTTCACATCAACTAGGTATAAGCATGTCTTTTACTAGAGATTGTCTAATGATGTTACCTTGCGGTTATCAGTTACATTTCTCTAAGAACTAATATTAGTGACATTTTTTTCAATTGTGTATTTCCCCTCATGTCTTCCTTGGTAAAAGGCCATTTCATTTCCTTTGCCATTTAAAATAAATTAACATTATTTTTTACTGGGTTTTGAAATTTTTTATATACTCTGAATATAGGAACTTTGTCAAATATATGATTTATGAGTAATTTTTCCCAATTTGTAGCCCAAGTATTATTTTCATAACAACGTCTTTCTAAAAGCAAAAGGCTTTAATTTTGATGAAATCTGCTTTCTCATGTCAATTAAATTAAAAGTGCTCTTGGTGTTTTATCTAAGAAATCTTGAAATAGCTGATGATCTTCTTTGAACATTTTTTTCTTATAGAAATTTTATAATTTTATAATTTCATATTTATATTTAGATCCATAACACATTTTTGAGTTAACCTTTATATTGCCGTGAGGTTTGGATTGTTTTTTTTTTTTTTTTTTTGTCCTCAGAGGTATAGATTTTTTTATCCTGTTTCTCTTTTTAGGTTATTGAAAATGATATTTTATAATTTTCATTTCTTTTTTTTTGCTCTTTATTGAATACAATTCATTTTTGTATATTTATCTAGTACAATGTTAAATAGATGCAGTGAAAGCAGACATCCTTCTCCTGTTTTCTTTTTTTTGATGAGGATTGTAGTATCCATTTTATTGTATTTTAAGAATGTATTTAAGGCCGGCGCCGCAGCTCACTAGGCTAATCCTCCGCCTTGCGGCGCCGGCACACCGGGTCCTAGTCCCGGTCGGGGCGCCGCATTCTGTCCTGGTTGCCCCTCTTCCAGGCCAGCTCTCTGCTGTGGCCAGGGAGTGCAGTGGAGGATGGCCCAGGTGCTTGGGCCCTGCACCCCATGGGAGACCAGGAAAAGCACCTGGCTTCTGGCTCCTGCCATCGGATCAGCGCGGTGCGCCGGCCGCAGCGCGCCAGCCGCGGCGGCCATTGGAGGGTGAACCAACGGCAAAGAAAGACCTTTCTCTCTGTCTCTCTCTCTCACTGTCCACTCTGCCTGTCAAAAAAAAAAAAAAAATTAAGAATGTATTTATTTGAGAGGCAGACTTGGAGGAGAGAGAGAGGGAGAGGGAGAGACAGAGGAATTTCTATCTTCTGGTTCACTCCTCAAATTGCTGCAAAGTCCAGGCTAGGCAGGGATAAAGCCAAGAATTCCATCTGGGGCTCCCACATGGGTATAGGACTCAAGGATTTAGGCCATCTTCCACTGCTTTCCGAGGCATGTTAAGAGGAGCTGGATCAGAAGTGGAACTGCTGAGACTTGAACCGCTGCCCATATGGGATGATGACATGGGAGGCTGCAGCTTAACTTGCTGCTCTACAATGCTGGTCCCAGACCTGTTTTTTATTTTAGGGGCAAAATATTCAATCTTTAACCGTTGGGTATGTTGTTTCTATAGCATAAATAGCCTTTATCAGGTTGAAGAGGTTGCATTCCATTCTCACATTGCTCTAGTTAGAACTAGATATTGATTGGATCATATGACTATTCTGCCTCTATCAAATTTTTTTTATTTGAGAGAGATGGAGAGAGAAAGAGATAGATAGATAGATAGATAGATAGATAGATAGATAGATCCCATTCATTGATTCACTCTCCAAATACTTCTTGGGCAGGGGCTAGGCTGTGTTGAAGATGGGAGCTGGCAATTCAACCAGCTCTCCCACATGGGTGTCATGAACCCAGTTTTTTGAGCCAACACCTGCAATAGCAGGAATCTGGAATTAGGTGCCAGAGTCAGAAAATGAACCCAGGCATTCTGAAGTGGGAGATGGGCATCTTAACCACAGGATTAAAAGCCTACCTTGAATCATTTTTTTAATATTAGACATCTTTACATTAGTGAGACAATGCCATTTGGTCAGAAGCCGTTACCATTTTTATAAAAATGATTCAATTTGATAAAATATTTAGAAAATTTTCATTTGTGTTTATTAGAGATATTATAGTTTTCATTCTTGTAATATCTTCTACTTTGTTATCACTATAATGCTAGCACCACATAGTTTAACCTACTATCTCTTTTTCAGTTTTCTGGAAGAATTTGTGCAAGAATTATGTTATTTCTTTCTTAAGTGTTTGGTAGAATTTTCCAAAACAATAGTATAGACCCAGAATTTCCTTCATGGGTAGGTTTTAAACTAATAATTTAATTGCATTCATATAATGGATGGGTTACTCAGGTTATTTCTTTTTTCCTGATTTGACCCATTTCATCTGGGATGTTTAAGTTACTGACTTCAATTAGTCTATGATGTATTCCCTTAATATTCCTTTAATAATGATAGAATCTACTGGTATAACCTCTTTCAGAAATTGCTAGTTTGTGTATTATCCTCTTTTCCTGATTTGTTAGCTAGAAGTTTATCAATTTTATTCATCTTCTTAAGGGAACATCTTTGTTGTCATTGTTTGTCTATCTTGTTTTCTATTTCATAGGTTACCTTTTTTAATTTTTCAATTTAAATATTCATTCCTTTGAGAGAGAGGGAGAGAGAGAGAGAGAGAGGCCCTCCATCCACTGGTTCACTCCCCAAATGGCAGCTATGGTTGGAGTTGCATCAATTCGAAGATAGCAGCCAGGAGCTTCTTCCGGGTCTCCCAAGTGGGTGCAGGGGCCCAAGCACTTGCGCTATCCTCCATTGCTTTCCACAACAGAGAGCTGGATTGGATGTGGAGCAGGTGGGACTTGAACCAGTGCCTATGTGGGATGCTGACAAGGCAGGCAGTCCCACACATTACACCACAGTGCCGGCCCCTCATAGGCTACCTTTTTTTTTTTTTTTTTTTTTTTGACAGGCAGAGTGAACAGTGAGAGAGAGAGAGAGAGAGACAGAAAGAAAGGTCTTTCTTTGCCGTTGGTTCACCCTCCAATGGCCGCCGCGGCCGGCACGCTGAGGCTGGCGCACCGCGCTGATCCGATGGCAGGAGCCAGGTGCTTCTCCTGGTCTCCCATGGGGTGCAGGGCCCAAGCACTTGGGCCATCCTCCACTGCACTCCCTGGCCACAGCAGAGAGCTGGCCTGGAAGAGGGGCAACCGGGACAGAATCCGGCGCCCCGACCGGGACTAGAACCCAGTGTGCCGGCGCCGCAAGGTGGAGGATTAGCCTAGTGAGCCGCGGTGCCGGTCTAGGTTACCTTTCTAATTATGATCATTTCAATTTAAGTTTAAAGGTTATGTTGGTAAGTGTACTGTTTGTTGTTTTTAGATTCTTGAGGTACAAGCTAATGGTTTACTTGAGAACTTTTTTATATTTAAATTCAGTCATTTATGATATAAACTTCCTCCTAAGTTTACTACCTATAGAATCATCAAATCTGTGAATATATTATCTATTCATTTTCATTCATTTTAAGATGCTTTATAATTTCCCATTTGACTAGTAAATTGCCACATGAATTATTCCTAGTCAATTATTTCTAAGTATTTTAACATTTTTCAGAAAACCTTGTTATTAATTGCTTATTCAGTTGTACTGTAGTTGGTGAATATGGTCTGGACTAATTGAAACATCTTAGATTTATCAAGGCTTGTTTTATAGCCTAGAAATTTTTATCTGTTGGTAAGTGTACTGTTTGTACTTTAACGGACATATATTCCACTGGTGTGGGCTGGCATATTCTATAAATTCCAATTAGGTCAGTTGGTTGATAGAGTCATTCAAGTCTTTTATATCCATATTGATTTTCTGTCTACTTGTTTGTCATGCTTTCCTGATAAGCATTCGTTATTTAGATTCACCCACATTGTATTTAACCAAACATCTACGCGTGTAGAGAAAAACAGTGGTCCAGTTACCCTCTGGGATATCTGAGAAATTATATTCAAATGTTAATGTGGAAAGTTAGCGCATTTCATCTGAAATCTTAGGGACTTCATTTTGATGAAATCAAGCCTTCCTGCTTATTCAGTGCTTTGTAGTTCTCCAATTTGACTTGCCTCAGACTCCCTGTCAGAAAGCTAAAATGTAAGTAATGTGCAACAACCAATTTAAATTTGTAAGTGGAAGGGGTAAGCTGTGAAATTCTGGAATGGATGACAGGTAATACAGATGAATGTGTAGCCATAAGTAAAAAAACTGCTTACATTTATTGAATTCTTACTCTATGCTGGACACTGTGCCAAAATTTTTACGTTTATTGTTATTTAACTATATTCATTTTATAGGGATTTTTATTTTTTATTTCATTATAATGACTCATTTTAAAGATAAGCATATTGGCTCATGGTCTAGCAAAGGATATCTTTACCAGGCAATCAGGCTTCAAAATCACATTCTTAATTACCATGTTTGATCAATCAACTTGGTTCAAGTGTTTATTCTAAAATTATTTTGTAAGTGCCCTTCCTTCTGTTCTAGACCCTGTGTTCTGAGTGTGAGGGATATAACAATCAATGATACCCATAATAGAGGTATCATATAAATAGTGCAATAATATGTGAATATTGCCAGAAATAATTTAAATGTTGACACCTAACTGAAATCATCTTAAGCAACAACAAAAAACCCACAAAAATGGTTGACTAAATAATGCTAAGTCAGAGATGTAGTATTAATTTTAGGAACGAATGAATCAGATGTTATAACAATATCACTAGAAAGCTACTGTTCATTGTTTTGTTGGCTCTCCTTGCCTCTAGCTGACCTAATTTCTACTTGATTCTTAGATAGATGCCCCAACAGGTTGCAGCTAATAGGATCTTAAATATTCTGATCCTATTGAGCTCAGAGAAAAAGTAAATTGCCTTCTTCTCAACAGAATCTCTATCTGTTCCCCCAAAATCCATGCTTTGTTCTGAGTAGGTAATAGATACTACTCTTCAATCCTTAATCTGTATGGATTGAATATTCATACAAGCCATGAGATTGACAAGGCACATAATTTGTGGGCATCTGGAGATCACTCAGAATAGGAGAGTAACAATTTTCCAAAAAATATGATCTCTGGAAAAAAATTATAGATGTCAACCTTAGAATCCTAGGAAATATGGTAGACATATTTGCAAGATACAGCCACAGGATGGGGTTGCCATAGAGACAGGAAACCCACAAGGGCAGAAAAACTGTTCTGTAGAGGAGGCTCAAATAAAGAATACTGTAGAGATTAAGTAAAACTTGAAGAATTTCTCTGTGGCCACTGAACAGTAAGAGTCTGGGGTAGTAGACAGGCTGGGAGGCTATGAGGGGGAGAACTTGGAGGATCTTTCCTGACATAGGAAGAAGCTTGTGCTTTATTCAACAAGTCGAGAGGAATGAAGAAAGTGTTTAAAGCAGAAGAGTAACATCACTGAAATTTAGTTCTAGAAAAAATATTCCTGTAAGTGTGGTAGAGACAGACTTAGTAGAATAGATCTGTACAACTCAGAAAAGATTTTAGCGATTAGAGTTGTAGAATGTAGAACTTGGGTGTTTTTTGTGCCTTGTATGGTACTTAATAAAACTTCTTGCCAGGACCCTTCTCTGCCTGTCTCCCTGAGGATCTCTGTTAAGAGTCAATGTCAACCTCTGACAGCGGCCAACCCCTTATTGCATCAGTACTTTGCTAGCTTATCATCTCTTGTAATTATTGCCTTAATAATCATCCTAATTATTCCCACTTCTGTTTCTGTTTTTCTTCCTCAGTACTTGCATTATACTTTAAATAACTTTTTATAGACAAATATATTACAAGGACACAGAAAATTACATAGAAGTAAATCGTAGGAACTAGTAGACCAGATACTAATTGTTGTTTATTTGAATTTAAGAGCTGATTTGTCTTTGAAGAAATATTAAGTGATAATATAGAAGATGCAAATTTTATGATTTACCTGTTATATTACCATGCTAGTAATAAAAGAAAAATACTTCTAAAATTACATACATATTTTTATAACAGAAAAAGAAAAACATTAAGTACTACCCTATAAAAATAGAGTTCAGTGAAGTAACAAGTTTTTCATTAATAGATGGAAAATAGAGATGCTCGGACTCTAATAGTGCAATGGAAATGGGAAAATACTGTCCACAGACAGGAAGGACTGGGGAAGATGGATTGAGATAGTCTCTTTGTTCTAAAAGCACACAGGGAATTCAGAATCAATGACCCAGTGACCTGGATGATGAAAGTGAGCAGATGCTCATTAAATTTACATATGATGCTAAAACAGAGAAGATTTCTACAAGTTTGGGAGAGAACATATTTTAAAATGACTTCAGCAATTTTGAAGAGGATCTTGTAAACACAGAAACACTTTTCAGCAGTTGTTATATAACGGTTTCTATGACTTGGAGACCAAACAAAATTACAAGGAGTAAAAGGAAATAATTGGTAAGTAGAGAATAATCTGTAAGTGTTCATTGTGAACACAATATTTTAAGAAGTGGGTGATGGGAGAAGTTCAGTTGCACTCATTTGCCTATATATCCCACACATAAAATTTGAAAACCCTTGTTTGACTATTGGAGGCAAATGTGTACAATTTCTGTCATCCTTAGAAATGAATAAAAATGGTAATGATAGCATTTGCATCTACTGCCCCTTGGGATACCAAGCTACCTATCCACAGAATTACACCAGCTAAACCATGCTTCATACACAGAGAGAGCACATTCTAATTCTTCTTACAGGATGCCTTATTTCTGTAGGAAATAAAAACAAAACAACGTCTTTAGTCAACATTATAACCCAGTAATAAGCATATAACTAATGAAATACAGATAGTAATTATACAAAGGGTAACTATAAAACATACCTGTCATTTACTGAGTGCTTACTATGCCCAAGGCATTTTGTGAAATGCTTTGAATGTATTGCTCACTTCTGTGGACATAATCCATTTTACTTTAAATGATTGCAAGTCTAGTGATGAAGCAAGCCAGGATTTGACATCAGATCTCTCTAAATCTAGACTCTGGGCTCTTATTTGCAAGACCTTCCACAAATATATTTGAAGGCAAGATATAATACGAACTATCCAGTTAAGTGAACTGCTTGACTCATTTCCTTTATTTTGATGCACTTAGTGCTTTTGTCCCATGGCACTGATCTCCATCTAATCTATTATACAATTTATCCAATATTTATTATGTTGTTGATGTCGCATATCCCCCATTGAATGTGAGCTTCATAAAGGGAGAGATTTATGTCTACAGTTTTCACTAATGTATCTCTAGGACCTATTATACTGCTGATATATAGTAGGCACTTAATAAATATTTATTGACTTGAATTAAAATAAATATCAGAAAAACAATATAAGCACAGGATTGAGGTGTTACAGAGGGAAAAATTCCATCTGCTTTAGGAATTAGGAAAAAGAGTTGGCACTTGAAGCAGCACCCCTATAAGATATGTTACTATTTTCAACTCACACAGAGTAAACAGAGGCTTTGGAGTTTAGTGATGTGTTCAGGCTCTTAAATGCAAAAGTAGAAATTCACATCTTCGGGTTTCTAACTCACACTCTTTGCACTCTACCAGCATTCTTACTTATTACACCATAGGAAATATGATTTCACTTATATTCTTTGGACATATACTAAGGCAAGGGATTTTCCATGAATGAAAAATTGCAATATTTTTAAATATGTAATATAATTGTATTAAAATCAAAAATAAAGTTATACCATTGGAGAAATAATCACAATTTGGGATCATCTTGTAAATTAAATGAATAAGTTTAAGAGGTTGAGAAAAATTAGGCAGGGGAGAGAGAAAAGGAGAAGACTGGGAGGGAGGGACAGAGAGAGAGAGAGAGAGAGAGAGAGAGAGAATGGAGATTGATTTCAAAACATTTGAAGATAAAGCCTGTAATAAAAAAGCTAAAGAACTTATGTATGCCCACTCTGGAGGATAGAAGGCTAAGAGGTGACTTAATAATTGGCTCTAATATATAAATGGTCATCAGTAAAGCCTGCTCACCACTTCTTGTCAACATCAAGGTTATGGTAAGATAAATAGCCTTGGATTGCAGGAAGAATTTCAGCTAATAAGAACTTTGACATAAAAGGCAATTAAACATTTCAGGAAGAACTATCAAACATAAAATATTCATTCATTGGTATTAGTTAAAAATAAAATAGAAAATGTACTCCTAAATTAAGAAACTGAATTGGAGGATTACTGAAAATATTCCTACTGGATCTTGACTTTATGGTAAATAGTATTCAGATAATGTAAAATAAATGCCATAATTTGTTAGATTTTCATTTTGTATTCATACTTATGTTTGTGTTAGTTTCTCCCTCTGTTGTAAATGTGGAAGTATGAATGCAAAAAGGAGCAAGCTACTTGCTTCTTAGGAAAAACTCTGAAAATGCATGATAATTCCATCTCTGAAAACTCTGTTGATCATTTGTGAGTAATGATTAGAAGAATTTCCAGAAACAACATACTTTAGACTCTCTTTGATACCATGAGTTTTGTCTTTATCTTTAGACTTGAATCTCTGTAACACTGGATCAGAGGCAACATGATGTAGAACAACTCCCTTTTTGCCCCTATAAAGAAAATGTGCATTGTGGGAGGAGATAATTGTGTTGACGTTTTTGTGATAAATGCCTTTACTACTTACTGTTAAATTATTAATTTGTGCATTTTGCTGATAGAGACAAGCCTTCTTTTGTATATGTGTTTGACTGATTCATCACAATTTGAATGGTTTCTTTTTATTTTTTCTCACATAAACCTTAGTAGTTAAGACAGCTTGCTTTTTTTCTTTCTAGGCTACACTTCTCACCATTATATGTTCTTCTCTGATTTGTCATGTGTTTAATAAGTCTGAAAGAAAAAATATTTTTAATAAAAATAGACATACAACACTGTAATGGATGGATTAACCACGTTGAGAGGAATCTTGTTGCCTTACTGTCTGGAATTATTTTGTTGTTGACTAATGGTTTATATACCTACTTTTGAATTCTCCTCTTACATGGTATCTGTCCTTTTACCAGGCTAAAATGCTTAAAATGGTGCAGTGTATTCTTCTGCTCTTTTTTTTTTTTTTACATTTTAATGATCAAATTAGGATAATTGGCATCTATCACTTCATGTATTCACGATTGCTTTGTAGTGTGCTGTTTTTTATGTTGCGTTTGTAAAAGCCAGAGGGGTGATCACAGGAGACAAGAGACTTAGGGCAGAGCTATGTAACTCTTTCCTTGAAGAACTTGGCTATAGTGAGATGCTGCATCTACAGCTTTCTAAATACTTTCACAGACCCCCAGTTCTTGGTATTTTGCTTATGTAAAATGCTTAATTCTAATGACTTTTGCAATGATTCACTCACAATAGACTTAATAAATAGTCATAATTAAGCATAAAATGTTACTATTTCAGTCAGTATAAATGGAAATATAAAGAGCATTCCATTCCTCTAACACATTCACTCTGCAACTATATGTAAGTGGCTCCAGTTCCATTAGACTTGGAGGCAGCTACCATACATCTAAGAATGAAATGGGCTTCAGTTAATTGCACAAGGTCATTCAGTCAGGAGGCCTACAGATCTTAAAGTTTCTCTTTATACAGGATGTCCAGTGAAGAAATAGCAATTAATATAAAAACTTAAAAAGCAATGTAAATAACCAATGTATACTCATAGTCCCATAGCATTCACTCAGAAAATAGGATTGTATTGTTTTTGAATAGAGTTTCCATAACAGGATTCTGCAGTACTTATGACAATTAATGTTATCAATAAATAAGATTTCAAAGATGAAAAAGCAAAAACCTGAAATTAAGGATTGACATTTTGAAAGTGAAATGAATAAAGGAGGATTAGGAGAACAGAGATAAATTTTTATGACAAGAATGTAGAAAATTCAGAATAATGATATATGAATATTTTAAGAAGGTTTTGTACTTACAATGCTGGAATAGATTGGAAGAAGTTGAACTAAATTTTTCTTGTAAAATAATAATGAATGGGTTTTATGATAGCATCCAATAGATTATTCTTAGTAAACAAATTGCACACCCAAATTTTAATCAACCACACTATGTATATTGATGCAATACAAACATTTTCAAAAGTCCTATATGGTTTTCAGTGTCTATTATAAAGTTTAAAAGTTCAAAATTGTGAACCTCCAATGGTTTTATCATTATGGGTCCCTTTTATTACTATTTCTTTTCTAAAATTTATTTATTTACTTGGCAAGACAGACAGATACGCACACGCACACACCACACACACACACATACAGAGATCACATTCACCTACTGGGTCATTTCCCAAAGGGTAGAGATGAGCCTAGCCTAAGCCAGGAGCTAAGAACTCCCAGGCACATTAGCAAGAAGCTGGCTCAGAAACTGGATAGCTGGGACTCAGACCAGCTCTCCAGAAAGGATGTGGATGTTTCAAGCAGTGATTTCACCCATTGGACCACAATGCCTAAACCATTATTACTATTTCATTTTCATGTGGACCCAAATATTATCCTTTTATTAAAAAGAATTTTCTTATGAAGTATTAAAAATTCCCATCTTCTTTTTGTGCCTGTAAAATTTTATTTTTAATAATACAAAGAGGGGCTGGTGTTATGGCGCAGCAGGTTAAAGCCCTGGCCTGAAGTGCCGGGATCCCATATGGGCGCTGGTTCTAGTCCGAGCTGCTCCTCTTCCAATCCAGCTCTCTGCTATGGCCTGGGATAGCAGTAGAAGATGGCCCAAGTCCTTGGGCCCCTGCACCCATGTGGGAGACCTGGAAGAAGCTCCTGGCTCCTGGCTTTGGATCAGTGCAGCTCTAGCCGTTGTGGCTATCTGGGGAGTGAACCAGTGGATGGAAGACCTTTCTCTGTCTCTACCTCTCTCTGTAACTCTGTCTTTAAAAAATACAAAGAGAATAGATTTCATGTATTTCATAGGTACAATTTTAAGAAGATAACCATACTTCCCTCCCTCCCCCAGCCCCCTTCCTTCCTTCCCTTCTTTACTTTTCATTAACTTTTACAAATACATAATTTATAATCACAGGCTTAATTCACCACTAACCATAATATTCAGCAAGGAAAAAGTAGAAAGACCACAGTTCCACAGAAGTGTAAACAAGGGCTAAAAATAACATTCATAGGACAACTTGTCCATTTCATAGCTCTACTTTTTTGTATTCTGTATCAACTGCCACATATCAGAGAAAGCATATGATGTTTGTCTTTTGGGGACTGGCTTATTTCACTAGGCAGCAATATGAAATCCTGTCTTTCGCAACAATAAGTAAATGACCATCCGACACATGAAAAACGCTCAAGATCACTAGCCATCAGGGAAATTCATATAAAAACCACAATGAGGTTTCACTTAACCTCAGTTAGAATGACTATTGCAAAAGACAGAATGAATTGAGCTGCAGTAAACATAGGGGTACAGATAACCTTCATATGCTGATTTCATTTCATTTGGGTAAATTCCTAGGAGTTGGATGGCTGGGTCATATGGTAGATCTATTTTCAGATTTCTGAGGAATCTCCATACTGTCTTATATAATGGTTGTACTAGTTTACATTCCCACCAACAGTGTATTAGGGTACCTTTTTTTGCAATATCATTACCAGCATTTATTGTTTTTTGATTTTTGGATGATAGTCATTCTAACTGGGGTGAGGTGAAACTTCATTGTGGTTTTTATAAACATTTCGCTGATGGCTAGTGATCCTGAGGATTTTTTCATGTGTCTGTTGGCCACTTATTTATTTATTTTTAATTTATATAAGGTGAACTATTTCAAGTATTTCATATATACAGATTTAGGAGAATAGGGATACTTCCTACTTCACCCTCTCTCTCACCCATGCTCCAACCTTCTTTCCTTTCTTATTCTTTTAACTTTTACAATGACATACTTTTAGTTTATTTTATAATCATAATCATAACCCTCTGCTAAGTAAAGAATTAAACAAATTCTAAGAAAAAACACTTCCTCAACAATAGAGATGTTAACTTCACTTATACACATTACATTTTTTGTATTCTATCAGTTACCACAGATCGGAAAATTGTATAGTATTTGTCTTTTAGGGACTGGCTTATTTCTCTAATGTAATGGTTTCCAGTTGCATCTATTTTGTTGTGAAAGACAGGATCTCATTCTTTTTTATGGATGAATAGTATTATATAGTGTATATATACTATGTTTTCTTTATGGAATCATTGGTTGATGGTCATCTGTTTTGGTTTCAAGTCTTAGCTATTATGAATTGAGCTCCAATAAACATGGGGGTACAGACAACTCTTTTATACACTCATTTCATTTCATTTGGGTGAATTCCCAAGAGTGGGAAGCTTTGGTCCTATTGTAGATCTATCTTCAGATTTCTGAGAAATCTCTGTAAAGTTTTCCACAATGGCAGTACTAGTTCACTTTCCCACAGTGGATTAGGGTCTGATTTTCCTCATATCCTCACCAGTGTTTATTGTTTGTTGGTTTCTGCATTTTTAATGTCTTCTTCTATTTCTTTTTTTAATGTCTATAATTTTCATCATAGAGACCTTGAACCTCCTTGGTTAAATTTATTCCAAAGTATTCAAATTTTTTGAAGTTATTGTGAATGGCACTATTCTTAGAAATTCTTTCTTAGCTATGGCATTGTCTGTGAATACATAGCTATGGATTTTTTAAAAGATTTATTTATTTATTTGAAAGTCAGAGTTACACATAGAAGGAGAGGTAGAGGTAGAGAGAGAGAGAGAGAGAGAGGTCTTCCATCCACTGGTTCACTCCCCAGTGCTGCAACAGCCAGAGCTGCGCTGATCCAAAGCCAGGAGCCAGGAGCTTCAGGAGCCAGGAGCTTCCTCCAGGTCTCCCATGTGATGCAGGGGACCAAGGACTTAGGCCACCTTCCACTGCTTTCCAAGGCCATAGCAGAGTGCTGAATCAGAAGAGGGGCAGCCGGGACTTGAACTGGCACTCATATGAGATGCCAGCTCTGCAGACAGTGGCTATGCCACAGTGCCAGCCCTGGCTATTGATTTTTGTGTGTTGATTTTATATCCTGCAACTTCGCCAACTCTCTTATGAGATCCAACAGTTTCTAGTGGAGTCTTTTGGAGCCCGTGTATATAGCATTATGTTGTCTGCAGTCAGGGATAATTTGCTTCCTCCTTTTCTTTTTTTTTTTTTCATTTTTTTAAACTTTTATTTAATGAATATAAATTTCCAAAGTACAGCTTATGGATTACAATGGCTTCCCCCCCATAACGTCCCTCCCACCCACAACCCTCCCCTTTCCCACTCCCTCTCCCCTTCCATTCACATCAAGATTCATTTTCGATTCTCTTTATATACAGAAGATCAGTTTAGCATACATTAAGTAAAGATTTCAACAGTTTGCTCCCACACAGAAACATAAAGTGAAAAATACTGTTTGAATACTAGTTATAGCATTAAATCTCAATGTAAGCTTCCTCCTTTTCTAATGTATATTCCTTTAATTTCTTTTTCTTGCCTAAGGGCTCTGGCTAAAACTTCCAGAAGAATATTGAATAGCAATGAGCAGAGTGGGCATCCTTGACTGGCTCTGGATCTTAGAGGAAATGCTTCTAACTTTTCCCCATTCACTAATAATCTGGCTGAAGGTTTGTCATACTCGGCCTTGATTGTGTTGAGGAACATTCACTTTATAGCCAATTTGCTTAAGTTTCTTTTTTTTTTATCATGAAAAGATGTTGTGTTTTATCACATGCTTCCTCTGCATTATTGAGATAATCATATGGTTTGTATTCTTCAATTTGTTAATGTGATGTATCACATTTATTGATTTACATATGTTGAAACATCCCTACATACCAAGGATAAATCCTACTTGTGCCAGGTGAATGATCTTCCTTATTTGTTGTTGGATTTGATTAGCTTATATTTTGTTGATGTTTTTTGCATCTGTGTTCATCAGGGATATTGGTCTATAGATCTCTTTCATCGTGGTGTCTTTTTCTGGTTTTGGAATTAAGGTGAGGCTGGCCTCATTGAAGGAGTTTGAGAGGATTACCTCACTTTCAGTTGTTTTGAATAACTTGAGAAGAATTGGAATTGGTTTATCTTTAAAGGTTTGGTAGAATTCAGCAGTGAGGCCATCTGGCTCTGGGCTCCCTTTGATGGGAGAGTCTTTTTGTGGATTCAGTCTCTGTCTTGGTTATGTTATTGGTCTACTTATGTTTTCTGTGTCTTCATGATTTAATTTCGATAGATTGTATGTGTGCAGAAATATATCCATTTCTTCTAGATTTTCCAATTTCTTGGCATATAGTTGCTGGTAGTAATTCTGGATGATTCTTTTTATTTCTGTGGTATTCATGTTAGTGCTTCCCTTTTTGTCTGATTTTATTAATTTAGGTTTTCTTTTTTGTTTTTGAACCAATGGTATATCTATTTTGTTTATTTTTTCAAAAACCTTGCTCTTCATTTCACTGACTCTTTGTATTTTTTTTCAATTTTATTTCTTCTATAATTTAAATAAATCTAAAAAACAAATGAAAATGACAGCACAACATACCAAAACTCATGGCATACAGCAAAAGCACTGTTAGGAGGGAAGTTCATAGCAATTAATGCCTACTTCAAGAAATTGGAAATGCATTAAAAAATTATCTGACAATGCATCTCAAGGACCTAGAAAAATAAGAACAAACCAAATTCCCAGTTAATAGGAGGAAACAATTCCCACCTTTAGTAATCAAACATATGTAAGTCTTAGTCAGAGTTTCTGCCAGGTACGTCAAATGATTATTATATGGGATTGATGCAATTCTAGTCAAACAAAAACCTTTCTGTTTGGCTCAAGTAGGTTTTTTCAAAGTGAATGTGCTTTTTCCTTAGAAATAATGAAAATTTCAGACACACTTTCACAGAGTCTTCTATAGAATCTTTCAAGGGAGACAAAGGACCATTTTAAGACCTACTGAGAAAATTATCTAGGGGCTAGTTTTTTTACGTCCATTATTACTCATACTGCTGTGTACTTTTTAGTAGCACTAAAACCAAGTTGTTGATTTTTCTTGTTTTAGAAATGCAATATCTGTTATCTCTTTTTTTTTAGTTGCCTTTAAATTAGTATTAGAAGTCTTAACTATGATCTCACACACCATGCCCTTTCCTTTAAAACATAGAGACTTTTTAAGAATTGCCAAAGCTGGCTTTTGTCTTAAAAGTACTTTCTCAAGCAAAGTGATTTGAGCAGTTTTCAAGGTTTTGCAGAGTTAGGAAAAGAAGACAGAGTGGGAGGTGAGAAGTTTAAAGAGAGGCTGCTCTGAAAGCCATGACCTTAAAAGAGCTGTGCTTAAGCACATACGTGGTACTAACCTGCACCCATCCGCAGGGAACTACAGAGAAATTGCATATTACAAAATTTGGCAGCAAGTGAAGAGGGAAAGAAAAATTCCTCCTAAAAATTTGCAAATATAAACAACCCTTGATTGGCATTGAATCCCAGATGAAAACTACCTTGGTACACTGGAAACCTCAACCCAGGATTTAATTAAAAATGGTTGGTTCTAGATTAGAATTCTCCCCAGACACCAAACATAAACTGAGACAAATACTTTCTATAAAAACTCTTGTCTCAAAAGATTTCCACAGATAAATCACAAGTAAAAAAAAAAAAAAGACACAATTAAGAGCAAAATCAGTTGTGCATATGACTAAAATACTGAATATTTTAGATAGAGTATAAAACAATTTTTTAATTTGAGAAAATAAGAGTCCTTGAGATAGAAGCAGAGTATAAGATATTTTAAAGAAAAACTAATGAAGATTCCTAGAAATAAAAATGTAAAAAGTACATTTTAAATACAGTAAATAAAATAGATTTATTACAGATATAATAAGACCTAAAGAGAGAGTTCTAAATTAGAACTTAAAACTGAAAATACTATTCAGAACTCAGCACAAATAGACAAAGAGAAGAGGACTATGCAAGAAATATAAAGATGTATAGGAGGAGAGAGAATGGGTAACACACAGACTCAAGGCTCAACTTCATGAACTTAACTCTGAATATGATTTAAGATTTTCTTTACCTTAAAGTAATGAATTTTACCTACCAACAAAACTGTTTTGTCATTCTTATTCTCTTTTTAATGCCATGTTAAATGCATAAGCATGATAAAATAATTTTAAAAGCGTGTGCTTTTATATTAGTAGTTACTATTTATGAGTTCTTACTGTGTTCCTGAAATTTTACCAGATTTCATCCCTTTTGAACATTACATAAATCTGAAGCCTAAGACAGTTACATTTTTTGACCCAAGTTCATGTAGCTCAGAAGTAGCAGGGCCAACATTTCAAGCTAGCCTCCCTCAGTCCAAATTCTGCCTTCTTGTGTGACTGCTTGATCGCAAAGTCAAATAGATGTTGACTTTCAAGTGGAGGTTATACATTTGTTCAAACAACTTTGCCTTTCATCTGACCATTTTCCTTCTTTCTTTTGAAGCAGCCTTAGATACAATTTTGTTCCTATGTAAGAAAGCCAGTCTTACCATTTTTAATTTGCTGAAGAGTCTACCTTGTTCATATTCTTGGAGTTGCTTTGTCCTCTCTTCTCATTAATCAAAAAAAAAAAAAAAAAAAAAAAAAAAAAAAAAGAAATTATCAATTCCCAACTTGACTCTCACTGGGATTAAACATGACAATAGGTCTGCTCTGATTTCATCATCATTTAAAAAAAATCATCTATTATTTTTCACTTTATGTTTCTGTGTGGGAGCAAATTGTTGAAATCCTTACTTAATGTATACTAAGCTGATCTTCTGTATATTAAGATAATCGAAAATGAATCTTGATGTGAATGGAAGGGGAGAGGGAGTGGGAAAGGGGAGGGTTGTGGGTGGGAGGGACGGTATGGGGGGGAAGCCATTGTAATCCATAAGTCGTACTTTGGAAATTTATATGCATTAAATAAAAGTTTAAAAAAAAATCCCCATTTTACAACATTTAGCTTTTTTTCTGTCTTATTCTCCACTACGTTTGATCCAACAGCCTCTAGATCCTTAGAAAAATGCTATTCCAAGCCTGCCTTGCAGCTGAGACCTTCCAGAGAAATGCACATGGGCTCCAGAGGAGCTGTGTGGGTCAGTAATTCTGAGAAGCACCGTCTGGCTTCTGCACAGTGGAGCAATCCCAGAGCAAACCAGCCAGTGCCTTGCTGCTGTCATTTCACAATAGGATGCAGTTATCTCAGTGCCATAAAAATATCTGGCATAAAGTAGAGAATTTTGGATATGTATCCCCTGATGAGTACTATACGCCCAAGTAAAAACAATGAGCAAGTAGTTCAATGTTTGTATTTTGCTTACGTATTCCCCAAACTGTTTTCTAGCTCCACAATGTTAGGATGCAATGTATAAACATTTATTGCCATATAATTTTCCTTCTGGAAGGGCATCCATCACAGCAGTGACTGAGTTGGAGAAGTTAAAATTATCTGAGTTGTTACATTCATTAAAAGTAAAGCAAGGGTTTAAGTGTTATCTAATGTCTAAATGTTTTCTCGTTCCCATTTATAGTGAGTATAGTGGTAGTGTTGGGAAAAGTTAGCATATTAAAAGTTATTTATGTCTGGGATAATAAACCAAGTAACATTTGAATAGTGCTGTATTCCAGATACTTTGTATAAATTCTGAGTATATACTAAATAATTTAGTCCTTACTACAATCATATGATATAGGTTCTCTTTCCAGCTTCATTTCACAGATTAGGAAACTGAGGCAGGAAATTATCCAGTGTCACTGAGTAACTGGTGTGGATAGGATTCATATACTGGCAGTTTTGTGCTCATATTCAACTATGTTAGACTACTTATCCTTTGATTTTGTCTTTAGAGATCACATTGCATATAAAACATCAGAAGACTTTTTCATTTCTGCTGGAGCTTTAGTCCTTTGTTGTTATTTGTGTATATCTGTTAGCAGTCCTTTTAAAACAAAAGCCTTAGGAATATCCTAGTTATCACCTAGTGCAGTGACTTACGGATAGTGAGAAAAGATAAGTACTGTGGTTTCAATGAGTTTAACAGTGATTAATTCTGCCCTGCAAACCCTCAAAAGCTTTAAGGTAGTGGTGCAAATTTAATTTATAGTTGGTTCAGATCCCCAATATGTGGTGAGACTTGAGAATTCTTTTTTTTTATTTTGAACATTTAGCGTGAAAAAGAGAAGTGCATGTGGCTCTGTACTATTAAGCAAAGTCATGCCTTATTAAATGCTCCCATTACTTTTTAAAGAGTTCTTTCATTTGAATGATTCACATCTTTCCTGAAAAATAAACTGCAGAGTAAAACTTCTCTTGCTTGTCTTAAATTACTTTCCTCAAACACCAAGTGATGCTCTATACTTCTGGTGTCCTATGATTCCTTAGATAAACCTGAGAGAGAAGTTAGGAATGTTCAGAGCATACCCCTCACCTCTGAAATGAAGGTCAGGGAAAGCAACAAGTCTCTTAGCACCCCTTGAAGCCTTTGCCAGACAACTCACAATCTGACAGGCCACTGATCTGCCCCTTTATGGCATTTTTGTTCCTAATTCCATTCTTGTTTACTTTAAGAGCAAAATCTTTCACTATTTCCTGCTTCTTCTTGAGAAAACATTTTTATAGCTTTGGGACCAATTTTTTTTTTTTTATCACTTCATTTCAATGTCTCTTTCGGTGACCCTGTTGCAGGCCGAAGCCATGATATTGTTGATCGAATACATGAGAAGTTTGCTGTGAGTGAAATGAACACTTTTTATTTTCCCCAAGAAATAGGACAGAAGAGTAGCTTGCTTTTTCCCTGTTCCATTTGCTGTATGTTAAATCATAAGAAAGTTCAGTTGACCTTAGTTGTTTTAAAATGAAACCTTGCTGGTTCACCGTGTCTTTCTTCTAGGCTTCTCATGGTAGCAGCAGTCAGTGTTTTTGTTTATGTTTGTTTTAATATTGGCTTAGGGTAAAAATAAAGGTGGAAATGAGGAAATCTAAAGGTAGAAATTTGCTGCCCATCAAGAAACTAAAGTTTGGAGAAGTGATAACCAGACTAATGATGTAGATGTTTGCTTCAGAGTGTCTGAGGCTTCCTTAGGGTTCCGGGTAGAAAGGGCGTTACTCTTTTTTGGTATGTGTCTTGAGAAGTACTGTTTTAGAAAGGTGATGCTTCCCAAGGTGTGACTTGCAGTATGCCAGTACTACAATATGTTTTTCTAAAATTTCTTCCCTTTAACTCAGATACTGAAATTTTAGATTTTACCACTTTATGTTAATGGCATTACACGAAACTGTAGCTTAAATGAAAAGCTTAAACAATTAATTTGTCATATAAGCTTCCTGAATCCACTCTGATCAGAGTGTATTTGTTCTTCATGTGAAAACTTGGGTTGACTCTTTCTTCTCCTGATATACCACTGTCAGAATTGCTTGGGTCATGACAAATGGCTTTGCTGCTTTAGTTCCCTGGACAATATGTTTTTGAGATTTGAAGCTGTGCAGGGACAGAATGCATCTGTACTTTGCCATACTAAAGACAAAAATCAAAAGCTACAGATGGAAACTGTCCCTCTCTTTCACCAGCAGGGCTGCGTAAAAACGTTTGAACATTTTCTTCAATGACTGACTTCTACAAATGATCAAATCCTCACTACTAAACCTGCTGCCATTATTACACTCTGTTGTACCAAAGTATATACTAAATTGATCTTCTGTATATAAAGATAATTGAAAATGAATCTTGATGTGAATGGGATGGGAGAGGAAGTGGGAGATGGGATGGTTGCGGGTGGGAGGAAGGTTATGGGGGAAAAAAGCCGCTATAATGCAAAAGTTGTACTTTGGAAATTTATATTTCTTAAATAAAAGTTAAAAAAAGTATCACTTATAAAATCATACTTCGTAAGGACTTGTTATTTCTAAAACCAGTGGCCTAATAAAAGCATACAGTAACTTAAAAAAAAAGCATCCAGACTACAGTTATGACTTCTGTCTGTCTAGTGAAAAACCAAGACAAGAAGTAATACATTTATCATTAAAACAAACTAATTAATTTTCTTGAGAAGGTAGCTTGATGAAACTTTAATGTGGTCATTTTTTCTTTCTGTAAACTTTCCTTGAAGTCAGAATAGCAGAAAAGCAGATCTAGAAAACCTGAGTCAAGCAATTATTTCCCTTATCTTGCAAATATCGATACTGAAAAATAATTTCCTTACCTTCCAAGAAATCAATCATGTCATGTATGAATGAACCCGAGAATGAAGATTAAAAGATGTCACCCACTTATCAAGCCTATGCTGTAGAGAAGACATTTTTCTTCTTTTCTTCATATATATATTTGTGTTGAAACAAAGTGTAGGTCTCAACTGACCCATTTCTTTATGGATTAATTACAGTGGCCAAAATATTAGTTATGCTGGTATTACTTGTAATACCTCTTTTTTTATTATGCACCTAGTAAGATGATAAATTCAGTTTTATAGATGAGTGGAGTTTGAGGAACATGGCTTTATTCAATACTGTTCTTGAACTCAGCGATGGCCCATCTGTGTAAATAATCTCATCAGCCTCTTGTGTGAGCCCATCCTTGAAGATTTCCTCATATGGTTGCTTAATGAAAAAGTATACTATGCTTTTGTCCTTGTCAGTGGTGTCAGAACATATGAGATGTTCAGCACAACTGCTAAATAAAACTTGTGCTGTAAGAGGAAGCCCAGCAACATTTTATCTGAACAAGTAAGCAGCTTATGCATGCTGGTTTTCATGGAAAAAAGACAATCCTGAACACATATGAAGGACAAAGTTATTTATGGTTATGTCTACTGGATCTTATTCATGTGGAAAGTGTGCCTAAATTTTCAGAGAACTGACCTCCAAGTTTCAAGTCTTCTTCTTCACTTGAGTTTCCTTAATTTTTCATGGAGTCTTTTATCTGTCTCCAGTGATACGTTTGTTTCCCCCAGAAAAAATCTATACTAAGGTGTATTTGAATCTGAATGTTTACACAGAATGTTCTGTGAATATAGTGTGCTCTGATTTATTTTGTTTTAATGTCATTTAGAAAAAAGTTCACTTGAATATGTGTATGGTTTAGGAAAATAAGTTTTGAAAGTCTGCAATCTCTTTTTAAAATAAGAAAAAATCACTTTGCCTTTAAGTATGCACAATATTTTTAAGTTGAAAAATATTCTATTCTTAAACCCAGTTGTTTTAAATTTTTCCTAAGGTTAACTCATTTCTAAAATTATCAACTCTTTGAAATTAAATAATGATGCAGTATAATGAAATATTCAAGTACCAATTAATTTAATTATGCAATTAGGAATAAAATGAAGGAGTCTATGTGATGTACCTTGGGATGATGTTACTGAAATTTAGATTTGGATTTGTTTGCCACATATAATCACCTACAATCTTGAGACACTATCTAGGCCTCTCCTGTTTCTCAGTGGGTATGTTTTCTTAATTTTTATTTATTTAGTTATTTTAGAGGTGAAAAGAGAGAGGAAGGGAGAGAGGGAGGGAGAGGAAGAGACAAGTTGGCAATTTTTAGCTCATAGACTTCTTCCAGAGCAATACTTGTGAACTATCAGAGAGATTTTGGAGCTCTAGCTATGCCAGTGGGTAGCTCAATTAGATGGATGGATGAAAAATGAAGAAAAAATATTCCAGTTTGGAGACAGGCTAAACAAGAGTCCATATAGAGCTGTTTGGAAAAATATAGAGAATATTCTGCTTTATAGAAGATTAATACTTAATGTCAATAGAAAAAGAAAATACACTTTATTCAAACTACCCTTTGAAAGATAGCTTAAGTATTTCACTGTTGCTTTCATAATGCAAATAGTAAGGTCTCTGTGGTTAAATTATAACCTCTTCCTTTGAACGATCTTTTTTAGTCATTTTTCTTCCTATGGTTGCTATTAACTCCCAGTGGAGTTGAAAATCAACTGACCACATCTACTTCATATAAAACTCTCCTGTGTTTGAAAATTATTCTAACTTTTCTAGAAAAGGTAATCTTTGTGTCTGGATAACAAAGTCTTGCTCCTGAATTTTCATAGACATCCATCTAAAATTTTTATTTAGATTTGCAACAGATAGTTATTTAAAAGCATGGCCAATATAATGTACTTTCCTGCCTGTTATGTTATATCCCAATATCATGCCAATTCTGAAAAAAAAGTGCTTATGAATCTTCAAGAGCAAGAATATACATTCTTTTGCTGACTTTGGATTGGTTTCTTCATGCTTTTTTTTTCACATTATTATTTGTGAAATCCTCTTTTGGGGGCCAGCATTGTAGCTCAGTAAGTTAATCTACTGCCTATGATGCCAGTATCCCATATCAGAGTGCCAGTTGGAATTTTGGCTGCTTTGCTTTCTGTTAATGCACCTGGAAAGGCAGTGGAAGATGGCTCAAGTACTTGGGCTTCTGCCACCCATGTGGGAAACCTGGATGGAGTTATTAGCTCCTGGCTTTGTGCTGGCTTAACCCTGGATGTTACAGTCATTTGGGGAGTAACTAACAGATTGAAGACATTTTCTCTGTCTCTCTTCTCTGTTGCTGTGCCTTTCAAAGTATGAATGAATGAATGAATGAATAAGCAAAAGAAGCTATTTATAAAAATTAAAACACAAAATCCTCTTTCTTAGAAACTTACATTATAGCAGTCAGCTTTTGGAATAAGTTAGAAATATTACCTGAAGACTCAAGCCTCTTTTGGCTTAGTTATTAAGCTTGTAATTGATATTTTATATGGCTGGGATGATTGTAGCTTCTAAATGTTCCATTGATGACATGTAATAATTCAAAATTATTTTTTAAAAAATGAATAAGCACAGACATTTTCTCAAGTAGCATAAAATCAGTTTTTCATAACCCACAAACAAATGTTCTCTGACAACATGAAGATTACACAGACGTGCCTGTCCTCTGATACAGTTCATCCTCCAAATGTCACTCTCAGTGTGTTATGCTTGGTGGTGCTACAGCTTGAGACAGAAGGAGAAAGGTGTCTGCATCTGGATTTTGGAGTCTTGCATATTTCTGACTTCAACACAAATAAGAAAAGGACCTTTTATAAGCAAGAGTTATAGTTTAGTGATTAAATGAATGAGATTAATCATGAATATATCTTAAAGGTATTAGGCAAAATATAGAAAAGAAAATTGTGTGTTAAGGTATAAGAAAAGAGAATAATCAATATAAATGAAAAACAAAGTCTGTATCTAAGTTTATATAATTTTTTTTTTGTCTCAACAATCTCACCATTGTTTGGCATCTGGGAAAAAGGAGAAATATTCCAAAGTTAAGCTTATATCCCAAGTCGCACTGCTGTTTTACTTATTTGCTGTCATCTTCCCCTCTGTTGTTTCTTGCTAATATTTCACAATCATTGCAATGATTCAGTTACCATATATATGAGATATGTATTGAATGTCTAATAATGCATCAAAATCATGAGTTTCTCAGAACATGGCTCCTCCTTTCCAGATTCCTAGTCATGTATGTGGCAAAAATATGTTAAATTTAAATTCTCCAAAAAGATAGACAGTGCTGTATGCTGGGATAGATGTGAAAAACAAGTGCTAGGGGACAGTTTGAGAACAATTTTAATTCTGACTTGAATTGGGAAAAAATTCTTAGAAAATTATGATACTAGAATTATGCCCCATAAAGTTATGACTTTGGTTCAGGATGGTTGTGACACTTGAGAAATGGAGAACTTGTACAGAAACAGAGGTAACGAGAAGTAAAGGTCTGCTTCAGGGACCAGAAGAAATGACCATCAGAGGCAGGGAACCCTGACAGATGTTTCTTTTCATCCTCTCCCAAAAGGCAGTTTAGGTCAGAATCCAGAAAAAGGATTCATATGAGGAGACAAATTCACAAAAATATTTTTCTTCAAAGTCACGTGTCATTGATTTTTTTATTTCAATATGTCAATTAAAATATGAAGGATGGGCAGCAAGTGGTACAACAGTTGAAGCTGTCTCTTTTAAGTCCACACTGCTCTACTTTGGATCCAGCTCCCTGCTGATGCACATGTGAAGGAAACAGAAGATGGCCCAAGGTCTTGGGCCCCTGCCACCCATGTGGGAAACCTGAATGGAGTTCCTGGCTCATGTCTTAGGGCCACTTGAGGAATGAGCCAGTGAATGACTCTCCCTTTTTCTCTTTGTTACTCTACCTTTCAAATAAATAAATCTTAAAAATATGAAGGCAATAACATGTTGGATGTTTAATAAACATCAATATTATATATGTGAATATACATAATAAAAAATTAATAAAAGTAAAATTGGAAGGGAAGCTTTAACTGAATCATTTAATTAGATGTGCTTATAAGCTATTTTATGGATAACTTTGAAATGTTTGAGCATTTGGTACTTTATTAGTTGCAAAAGTAAAGGTTTGAATTATTCAGAACATATGCAGCTTAATAATTTATTAGAGAGAAGGGTTATATTCTAATTTTCAGACAAAATATCTGATAGTAAAACTTCATTACACCAATATTATTCTTTGCATAATAAAACATGTTTCCTTAAGTTATTTTATTGTTTTTAAATACTTATTTATTTGAAAAGTAGAGTTACAGAGAGAGCGAGGAAGAGAAAAAGAATCTTTCTTCTGTTCATTCACTCCCCAAGTGGCTTCAATAGCCTGGCTGGGAAATACTGTAGCCTGGAGCCTGAAATTCCATCCATCTCTCCCATGTAGGTGGCAGGGGCCAAGGACTTGGACCATCTTCCTCCACTTTCCCAGGAACATCAGCTGGGAGGTGGACCAGAATCAGAGCAGCCAGGACTGGAATTGGAGCCCATATGGGATGCTGACATGCAGGTGTTGGCTTAACCTGCTGTGCCATAACACCAGTCCCTTCTTAAATTAGTTTCATTCAGGTACTGCATCTGTAAGAAGAACCATGCCACCTTTTATATTAGCATTTTATATCCAAAATATATGTGAAATCTAATTTGTAATGATCCTCTTAAGAATTTAACTTGTGAAGTTGTTGATAGGGTATTATGCAAACATCTTTTTAAAGTCATGTTTATATAGCATGTTTGACATGCCTTGTTCACTAACATGAATTCATGTTGTGTTATTAATATGCTAAATTTCATAAAATTTTCTAGATGTGGTACTATTAGACAAGAAACAGTTGTTCTACAGTAAGTGACAGGGATATCATTTATTGACTAATCAAAACACACAAATTATATTGACCTCTTTGTGCCATTGTTTTACAGATTCTTCATCTCAGATTCTAAAATAATTTGGGATCGAGCATATTCAGATTGTGTGTGTGTGTGTGTGTGTGCATGTGTATGGGATGCCTTTTTCTTTTCTTCTCCATGTGATTTGGAAGTACTATGAATCCTCTATTTTCTATTTTATGTATCAAAAGAAAAATTTTATTAACATTCTTCATTTGCACATTTGTAATTGACCTATAAAAACGAGATTATTTCCCCCCTTGTCATCAGACGAGGCAAAAGTAATAGATTGTGATGGGCATTTGGCCTAGCATTCAAGATGTTAGTTGGGTACCCACATCCTACACTGGAGTGCAAAAGTTCGAGTTTAGGTTCCCCTCACAGTTCCAGCTTCCTGGAAACATGCATCCTGGGAAGCAGCAGGGTATGATTCAAGAGGTTCCATTGGTTGAGGTTATGTCAACCAGATGAAAGGCCTGAATTGAATTCCAGGCAGCCTAGACTCTGTGGGCATTTGGTAAGTGAACCAACAGGTGGGAACTCTTTCTCTCTCTCTGTATCTCAGAAAAAGAAGTCAGTCTCCATAGAGTACAATTATAACATGGTCATAGTTTTACAAACAAATGTTTCTTATAATATTGTAAGCAAATTCAATTAGTTTTATTCATTTAACACTATTATTCGTTTGGAGTGTTTCAGCCTCCCGATAGATCCAGAAATGAACAAAATGAACATTTACAATTTATTATTGCATACAACTGTTTTTACTAATATCTTCATACTTTAATGAGGATTATAATATATTCATTAGTAATTTTATTTTTAAAGCAAAAATTTATAATATCTTAATTGTTTAAAGGGTTATATCAAGTGGTCAGCTAATGCAATTGAACTTATTTTTACTCTATTAAATAAGTGAAATTTTAAAAAAGCAAACCGTAAAACCAAAATACTCCTATTAGACTCTGTAGGGAGATCATGGAACATAAAGGAAATAAGAAGCATATATAAAACAAGGGAGCCTGGACTAGATGTTATTAATCACAAGATTTTTTTGGTGGGTTAACAATTTTCTAACAGACATATATTTGTTATTTTTAAATCTCAAGAAAGTAAATTTTTAAACAATGTTATAAGATTTTACATACATTTAAAACCCTGATTCAACAAATAGTATTATTTTGCTTGATAAATTTATATATTATTTGTTTCAAAGAAAGTTGAAGACCCTTGATCCTCATCTCATGTCCCTCCTTTTCTCAGAGATAATCCTTAAACAGAGATAATTTTATTTATCCTATATTTTTATACTCGGGCTTCTGTGATTTATCTTCACTGCTAAACAGCATGAGTAAAGTACAATTTATAAATCCACTCCCCTATTCCTAAGTTGTTTGTTTTCAGTTTTTACCTGTTAGAAACTGTAGACATTACAGTTAGAAACTAGAAATGATGTTGCAAAAAACGTCTATCTATCTGTGTTGTGTTCTTGTGGGAGGGTTGGCTCAGTGTGCATATACCTGCTGGAGAAATTGCTGGCATGAATGATACTGCATCTACATTTCCTGAGCCAATTCATCATTCTTGCAGACAACTAATATTTATTTTTTTTCTTTCCTTAGTGTTCATTCTTGTTTATCCCTCCTCACACTCATCTGATAACTTTGCTTTTATTTCACTAAAAGAGAAGCAATAAACAAATCACTATTCTCCCCCTTCCAGGCCTACCTTTGTACATCCCACTCGTCAGTTCCTATAGACTCAGCTTGTCTTGGCTGTTTCAGTGCTGAATGTCTGTGTTATGATGCAGGGAGGAGGCCTCACTGCGTATTGGACCTGTCCCCTCTTGCTTGCTTGAGGAGTTTGTTGAGGCAGAACTGACTTCTTGCTCCTAAGTCATCCATTTCCCCCCTTGACTCAATTACCCATATCTATTTGAAATTTTTAATATTTTTATCTTAGTAAAAATTCATTTAACTTGCATTCATCCAGACTCCTTGTATCTTAAACTCAGTTTCAGTCAAAATCCCAATTCTTTTTCCCCATCTCTTTTAAAAGCACTGTAATTATGCTTTCATTCTTACCACTTGACCAAACCTTTCTTGTCTAATCAAAAATCTATTCCATATTATAAAATCCTATTAATCTTCAACTCAGTGACTTGCTTTCTGAAGCATATTTTACAGTGATGTCATTCTCCCTTTTAAATACTTTCTTCATTTTTTTCATAGAAGCCACATTTTTATTTATTTAGGTTCTAAATCATTGGCCATTTCTTCTCCATGTCTTCTGTTGAACTTGATTACTTTTCTTAACCTCTAGTTATTAAAGTGGCCAGGACTCATTTCTTGGCCTTTGACACCTCCACCTACATTTGCTTACTGTGGGAGACTGAGACTTCTAGCCTCAATGTCTTTTCTGAATTCTAGACTTCAAACTCCACCTGTGTGTGTGTGTGTTTGTGTGTGTGTGTGTGTGTGTGTGTGTGTGTTTCTGGAATGCTCTTAGTCTGTTACCAGCATAGCCTGGTTTTTCATTTGATTGCTCATTTACTCTGATGTGAACTTATAGAAATCTTCCCGATCATCTGTGCATTTTCAGAGCCCCCTCCTCCAGCACTCCCTATCTCCTTTCCCTGCTTCATTTTTCTTCCTAGCCATAATCAATAGTAGGTGTTTTTATATTAAATTGTTTCTTTGTTTATTAACTGCTTTTTCTGTCTAGAACTCCATGCTAGTTTTATTTAGGTTGTTTCCGCAACATTTCAGGCCCAATAGCAGTGCTGGCAGAGTGCATTCAAAAATATTTCTTAGGGGACTATACTCTGGTATAACAGGTAAAGCCGCAGTCTGTAGCTCCATCATTTAGGCACTGGTTTGAGTCCCAGCTGCTCCACTTCTGAGCCAGCTCCCTGTAATGCACCTGGGAAAACAGTAGAAGATGGCCCAAGTGCTAGGGCCTCTGCACCCATGTGGGAGACTGGGAAGAAGCTCCTGGGTCCTGGCTTCAGATTGGCCCCACTCTAGCCATTGCCATTGTAGCCATCTGGGGAGAGAACTAGCATATGGAAGATCTCTCTCTCTCTCTCTGTGTCTCTCCCTCTTCTCTCTCTAACTCTGCCTTAGAAATAAATAAATAAATATTTTAAAAATTATTTATTACTTGCACAAATAAATCAATATTAAACTTTACATGCTATTTTCCTCCAAAGTTTTTGTACCAATGTATGCACTACCACTACCATGTTCAAGAAGATCCATTTTCTTCATTTCTCCATTTGTGCTTGATATTATTATAGTCTCAGATTGTTTACTTGATTAATATCTGTGAAATGCTATCTTATTTAATTTGTATATATTGTTTAAAGTGGGAGTATGTATGGCCTTTTTGGTTCATATTTTGATTTTTCTATTTATACCCATTGCACATTTTTCAGTGGGGTCTTTGTTTTTAAATGTCTGCTTATTTGCTTTATTAATTAATAACTAAGGTTTTTAAACCTGGATATTTATCTTTGGTGTCTAATACATCTATAGTTTATTTTTATTTTCAATTATTTTTATTATAAGAAAGAACAAGCTCTTCTCTCCATTAGTTCTCTCCCCAAATGCCTACAACAGTTGTAGCAGAGCCAGGCTAAAACCAGAAGCCAGGGATTCAATCCAGGTCTCCCATGTAGGTGGCAGAAATCCAAGTACTTGAGCTATCATCTGTCATTCTCTACTTCACGGGACATTCATTTGCAGGAAGCTGGTATCAGGAGCACCGTTTGGGAGTCAAATCCAGGCACTCTGATATGGGATCCATTAGTTTTAATCTATGCCAAATACCTGTTTCTTCTTCTGGTCTGGTCAATATGTTTATTTCTGCTCCAACCTTATGGACTGTTATGAAAACTGATGATTCCTATATCTTGTATTTCATGATTGTTTTAATGTTTTTGCTAACCCATGTGAATTTTCAGACCAAGACAGTTTCTGAAGTCTAAAAAAAAAATCTATTTTAAAGAGTTTATAGATTAATTTTTTAATATTTGACCTGAAACTCTGAAAAACTGAAATTTTTCTTATTTTGATTTTTTGTATTTGTATTCCTTTTAAAAGTGAGACCCCTTACGAAATAATTCTTTAAGTTAGCTCTTAGTTATACATCTCAATTCTATCTTTTATTTATTGATGTTGTGTTAAGCAACCAGAACTCTTTTTTATTATTTTATAGATCAGTACTTTTTCAATTTTTTAGTTATTTTATTTGAGAACCAAAGAATGAGAGCAAGAGAGAGAGAGAGAGAGCAAGAGGGAGTAGAGAGATGAGAGAGAGCTCTTGTCTGCTGATTTGTTTCCTAAATGCCTGTAATGGTCTGGACTGGGCAAGGACTGAACCCAGGAGTCAGGAAGTCAATCCAGGTCTCCTATGTGAGTGGCAGGAACCCAATTAGGGGATCCATTTTTTCTTCTCAGGGTTTGCATTGGCAAGAAGCTGGCATCAGGAGCTAGACCTCAGAATTGAACCCAGGCATTATGATAGGTGATTTTATTATTTATTTTCATTTTATTTGAAAGACAGGTCGGGGGCAGGGGATGGGGGAGTGAAGGGGGAGGGTAGTTAGAGGAGGAGGGAGAGAGAAAGAAATCTTCCCTGTAGTTTTTCAATACACAAATGCTTGCAACAGCTAGGGCTTGGCCAAGTCGAAGCCAGGATCCTGGGACTCAATCTAGCTCTCCCACACAGATGATAAGGACCCAACTACTTGAGCCAACACCTGCTGCTTCCCAGAATGTGAATTAGCAGGAAGCTGGAGTAGGAAGCAGAGCCAAGACACTAACTAGGCACTCTGGTATGGGTTGAAGGCATCCCAGGCAGCGTCTTAACCATTGTGCCAAACACTTGCTCTAACCAGTCAGCAATTTTTTTTAAAAAAAGATCAGTCATGAACGATCCAACATGGGAAGTGAGATACACAGCAGACCCATAGAATGGCAGATGTCCTAAACAGTACTCTGGCCTCAGAATCAGCCCTTAAGGCATGCGGATCTGGCTGAAAAGCCCATGAGAGTATTTTAGGCATGGAAAGCCAAGACACTCTGGGGGCGGGGGGGAACACCTAAATGAAAGATCTCCACGAGTGAGATCCCAGTGGAAAGAACGGGTCATCAAAGAAGGAGGTGCCTTTCTCTGAAGGGAGGAGAGAACTTCCACTTTGACCATGGCTTTGTCTAAATATGATCAGAGTCGGTGAACTCAGGGGGCTTCCATAGCCTTGGCAGCTCATGACAAGAGCCTAGGGTGATTACTGATGCCATAAACAAGAGTGTCAATTTGTTAAGTCAACAACAGGAGTCACTGTGCACTTACTCCTCATGTAGGATCTTTGTCCTCAGTGTGCTGTACATTGAGATTTAATGCTATAACTAGTACTCAAACAGTATTTTTCACTTTATGTTTCTGTGTGGGAGCAAACTGTTGAAATCTTTACTTAATGTATGCTAAACTGATCTTCTGTATATAAAGAGAAACGAAAATGAATCTTGATGTGAATGGAATGGGAGAGGGAGTGGGAAAGGGGAGGGTTGCGGGTGGGAGGGACGTTATGGGGGGGAAGCCATTGTAATCCATAAGCTGTACTTTGGAAATTTATATTCATTAAATAAAAGTTTAAAAAAAAAAGACAAATGAGGAAATGTTTCTGATTACAGAAAATAAACAGGCATGAAAACTAAATGCAATACCTGATCCTAGACTGGATTCTGTCTTCAAGGAGATAAAGAAATCTTATAATGGACACTATGAGAACAATTGACAGAATTAGAATATAGATGACAAAATTAGATAAAAGTAAATGTTTTATCTTTGTTAAAAGATAAATGGTCAGTATCATATTTCCTGAAGTTGATTCTGTGATTATATAAGATTTCCTTGCTCTTGGAAGACAAAATGTGGGGCCAGCGCTGTGGCACAGTGGGTTAAGCCACCGCCTACAGCACCAATGTTCCATATGGGCTCCGGTTTGAGTCATGGCTGCTCCATTTCCAAGCTAGCTTCCTGCTAATGCACCTGGGAAAGCAGTGGAAAATGACCCATGTAGGAGACCTGAGTGAGGCTCCTGGCTCCTGGCTTCTGGCTTCAGCCTGGCCCAGGTCTAGCTGTTGCTGCTGTTTGGGGAGTGAATTAGCAGTTGAAATACTTTTCTAGCTCTCTGTCTCTTTATGCCTCTTTCTGTTTCTGTACCTCTGCCTTCCAAAAAAATAAGTAAATTAAAAAAAAAAAGATGTAAAATGTAAAATGTTAAGCAATAAAATAGCATCATGTATGAGGGGCCTTAAAAAGTTCATGAAGAGGCCGGTGCTGTGGCACAGCTGGTTAAAGCCCTGGCCTGAAGCACCAGCATCCCATATGGGTGCCGATTCTAGTCCCGGCTACTCCTCTTCCAATCCAGCTCTCTGCTATGGCCTTGGAAAGCAGTAGAAGATGGCCCAAGTGCTCGGGCCCCTGCAGCCATGTGGGAGACCTGAAAGAAGCTCCTGGCTCCTGACTTTGGATAGGCTCAGCTCTGGTTGTTGCAGCCATTTGGGGAGTGAATTAGTGGATGGAAGACCTCTATCCCTCTGTCTCTACCTCTCTTTGTAACTCTTTCAAACAAATAAAATTAAATCTAAAACAAAAAATGAAAGAAGGAATTAAAAGATAAGTTTATTTTGGTACAAAAACTTTTTGAAATCCATACGTAATTTTTTCAATATATGAATTTCCATTGACTTTTTTTTAAGATTTATTTATTTATTTGAAAGTCGAGAGGCAGAGAGAGAGAGAGAGAGAGGTCTTCCATCCGATGGTTCACTCCCCAATTGGCTGCAATGGCCAGAGCTCTGCCACGTGGATGCAGGGACCCAAGGACTTGGGCCATCTTCTACTGCTATCCCAGGCTATAGCAGAGAGCTGGATTGGAAGAGGAGCAGCCAGGACTAGAACTGGCACCCGTATGGGATCCTGGAGCTTTAGGCCAAGGCGTTAACCCGCTGCACCACAGCACTGGCCTGGACTTTTTAAGATTCGATATATGCAATGTATTCTCAAATTGTTCAGAAAAATATATAGTAGTAATGTGTGTATGATAATATATGCATGTAGTTATAATTTATATTGTTGATTTAGTACTTATTAATTGCATCATCTTAATATCATTTGTATAAAATTTTGTACAGAGTGATAAAACAAGTGTGACAAAATACTGATAATTAATGGGCTTGGATAAAAGATGTGTAGGAGTTCTCTGTAGTATTCCGATTTTTTGTCTTTTATCTAATTTTTTTAAAAAATTTATTTCCTTGAGGTAAAACAATTTCATATATATAGGTTTAGGAACAGTGATACTTCCCACCCAACCCCTCCCTCCCACCCACACTACCACCTTTCCTTCTTCTTCCTCTCCTATTCTCTCTTAATTTTTACAATGATCTACTTTCAGTTTATTTTATTTTCATAAAATTAACCTTACACTAAGTAAAAAATTCAACAGATAGAAGAAAAAACACTGTTCCGTCACCAGTACAGACAGGGCTATAAACAATCATTGAATCTCAAAATGTCAGTTTCACTCCTACACATTACATTTTTGGTACTCTGCTAGTTACCACAGATCAGGGATACACATATGGTATTTGTCCTTTTGGGACTGGCTTATTTCACTAAGTATAATGGTTTCCAGTTACATCTATTTTTTTTGCAAAAGGCAGGGTTCTATAAATTCTTTTGCATTTCTTTGAGGACTTCACATCATCTCTGATGCTAATTTATCACTTGTTTCCTTTTGCTTCATATAGCTTTTCTTTGTTCATTTGTTTTATTATAGTGTTGTTTGTAGGTATTAGCAATGCATTCTTATTTTTATGTATAAGGAGACTGAAGTAGTGAAATAATGTTTCACTACTGAGCATGTTTTTGGGAAATGGCCTTTATCATGTTAATGAACCCTCTTCTGTTTCTATTTCATTAAGATATAATTTTTGAATGAATGCCATAATTTCAAATGTTCTCATTCTTAAAGATGATGAAATCATTTGCCTTCTGTAAACGATTACAATGATAAAATATATTAATATAATTTTTGCTATTGTTGACTTTCAAGCATAAACTACTATATTTGCATATAATATAAACAGTATACACACATAGTTTATATTATTTTATTATATATTATATACCCAAATATGGAATATATATTTTTCCTTGTTCAGTTTTCATATCAGTTTTTTTTTTTTTTTTTGACAGGCAGAGTGGGCAGTGAGAGAGACAGAGAGAAAGGTCTTCTTTTTTCCATTGGTTCACCCTCCAATGACTGCCATGGCCGGCGTACTGCAGCCGGCGCACCGCGCTGATCCCAAGGCAGGAGCCAGGTGCTTCTCCTGGTCTCCTATGTGGGTGCAGGGCCCAAGGATTTGGGCCATCCTCCACTGCACTCCCTGGCCACAGCAGAGAGCTGGCCTGGAAGAGGAGCAACCGGGACAGAATCCGGTGCTCCGACAGGGACTAGAACCCGGTGTGCCGGCGCCGCAAGGCGGAGGATTAGCCTATTTAGCCGCGGCGCCGGCCTCAGTTTTCATATCAGTTAAACATGCACAATAATAAGAACTACGAAGCTTTTCCTCTTCTCCAGTTCCTTTATAGTGCTTTCCTAAGAGGAGGGTAAACATATTGCAGAGTGTGCTTATAAACTGACTTGCATGTAAAACTGACCTGGGTTTTGTGTGTGTGTGTGTGTATATATGTGGTTTTGTTTTGTTCTCCATGTTTTTTTTTTTTTTTAATAACACCAAGTAGTCTGTCTACTTCTTTTTTGGTTATATTTTGGTTAAACTTATATTTAATAAAATTTTCTGAGATTTCAAATGTATTAGCCTAAATTTTTATGTATTATATTTTTTCTTCTTACTTTTATTCATTCAAAAAGCAGAGTGATAGAGAGAGACATACACCTAGAAAGAGAGAGGGAGAATGAGAGAGAATGCAAATATCTTTAATTTCCTTGAAGATATTCCTCCAAAAACCTATAGCCAGGGCTTGTTAAGTCCAAAGCCAAGAACCCGAATCTCCTCCATCTGTGTATCACACTAATATGGCAGGTACTCAAATCCTTGAAATATCACCTGCTACCTCCCAGAGTGTGCATTAATATGAAGCTGAATTGAAAGCAGGCGTATTACTTGGTCTCAAGCATTCTGATATGGGATACTGGGTGGCCCAAGCAGTGGCTCAACTTGCTGTGCCATATTTGCTATTTTAATTTTGTGTTGTCAACCATTTCTTTGTCTCCTATTTTGTAAATTTTTTGCTCTTAGATTTTATCCTTCCATGTACACACATTTCAGTGGACATTGTTGTTATGTTTGAAATTATCTGGGTTGAATGCTTTCATCTCAGTGCTATTTTAGGTACTCTTGAAAGTTCCTTGTTTTCTTTTTCCTGGGATCTGTGACTTTCTCTTTAAATAGTTTTTTAGTATTTTGAATATAAACTGATACTTGAATGCTATTGTCTGAGAGTACTGAAAAAAAAATGGCCCCAGTGAAAGGTATATGTGAGTTTCATGACAGAGCAGATTGAGCACCTGGGTGTTAGCTGCAATCTCATGGTCTGAATTGCTGATTCGAACTAGAAAGGAACACGTGCTTACCTCTCCAAGCTAGGATCATGTTTTGCTAGCAATGGAAAAATTAAGGCTGCAATAGTAATAGGTGTTCCAATAATCAGAATATATACACATACACACACATATATAGTATGACCATTATATATATATAAAAATATGGCACATTTTATATAAATAAATATATATCATTCATATATATATATATAATATAACCAACATGTAGTTCTGTAAAGAAGAACAATTCGTAGAAAAAAAATTAATGAGCTAGACTGATCTGAAGCTAGGAGCCTGGATCCTCTTCTGGGTCTCCTGCTTAGGTTCAGGGATCCAAGTATTTGAGCCATCTTCAGCTGCTTTCCAAGGCAGATTAGCAGGGAGCTGGTTATGAAGTGGAGCAGCAGGAATCGAATAGGCACTGGCTGCCCTAATTTCCATTCCCACAAACAGTGTATAAGTGTTTCCCTTTCTCCACATCCTTGCCAGCATTTGTTACTCTCTGTGTTATGGATTTTATCCATCCTGACAGAGCTGAGGTGACATCTCATTGTGGTTTTGATTTACATTTCCCTGATGGCTTGTGATACACTTTTTTCATATATTTGTTGGCCATTTGTATTTCTTCTTTTGAGAATTGTCTGTTGAGGTTCTTTGCCCATTTCTTAACTGGATTGGTTGGTTTTATTTTGTATTTTTTTTCTTGCTGTTGAAGTTTTTGCTGTTATATTTGGGATATTAAACCTTTGTCAAATAGGTAGCTTACAAATATTTTTTCCCATCCTGTTGGATGTCTCTTAATTCTGTTGATCATTTCCTTTGCTGTACAACAGCTTCTGAGTTTGATATAGTCCCATTCATTTAGTTTTGCTTTTGTTGCCTTTGCTTTGGGAGTCTTATCCAAGAAGTTGTCCTCTACGGAGGACACTTGGAGTGTTTTCTTCTAGCAACTTCATAATCTCAGGTCTTAAATTTAGGTATCTGATCTATCTTGAGTTGATTTTTGTATATGATATTAGGTATCGATCTAATTTCATTCTTCTGCAAATATATACAGTTTTGCAGCAATATTTGCTGAAGAGATTATCCTTACTCCACTCTATAGTCTATGGACTTTTATTAAAAATCAGTTGCTGCTGCTGTTGGGGCCGGCACTATGGTGCAGTGAGTTAACGCCCTGGCCTGAAGCACTGGAATCCCATATGGGCGCCGGTTCGAGTCCCGGCTGCTCCACTTCTGAGCCGAATCTCTGCTGTGGCCTGGGATGGCAGTGAAAGATGGCATAAGTCCTTGGGCCCCTGCACCCACGTGGGAGACTGGGAGGAAGCTTATGGCTCCTGGTTCCTGGCTTCAGATCGGCACAGCTCTGGCTGTTGCGGCCATCTGGGGAGTGAACCATCGGTATTAGTATTAGTTGTTTAATCAATAACACTTCTCTGCACATTTTTGGTAGCAACTGACATGTTTAGACCTGTTTAGACAAGTCTCTAATGGTGATTAATTCATGGAGCCTGAGTAGCAGCAGTAGATTAAAGTCCCAGAATTATCAGAAACAATTTGAATATCAAATAATAGGAATTCATTACTGTGTTTCTGGACTGACTGCAGAAGTCCAGTTCCAAGCTGGATGAATACATATGTGATTACTTATAATTCTTCTGTAAAAAGAGACATATGTTTTTACTCCTGAACACTTTCTTATTTGAGTTACTTCAACCCTAGTTCAACTCTTTCAAATTCACATAATCTGAGGACCATAGTTAAACAGGTCAGGAGTGGTTAGTCTGATGTGCCAAGTCTCCACATTGATGGAGCTCACAGTCTATTCTGTATAGTAAATGTTCTTAACTTCTGTGCTTTACACTTTACAACTCTTATTTTTCTTTACTTCCTTTTCTATCTCAGTCCTGTCTCAGAGAAGATTGCCTTTATTCTTTTCCAAGACTAATCTAAATTATCTTCTTACCTAGCCCTCTGGAATCTTACTCCAACACCCATATTTGATCCAGTGTGTCTCCAGTCACCATCTCCACTCAATCATCTTTTGCTTTACACACAATTTCTTCTCCTATTCTAAAAAAGAACAATGCAAACATGCTTCGTGGGAACAAGTTCCTAGTTTTCTCTTTGCTTTCTTACATTTTCATTTTCAAGTTGGCTTTCACATTCACAAGTCTATTTAAAGAAGTCTCTCTTAAATGTGATGTACTGGTGCCAGTTTTGTAGCACAGTGCATTGAGCTACTGCTTGTGACACTGGCGTCTTTTATTGGAGTGCCAGTTTGAGTCCTGGTTGCTCCATTTATTTATTTATTTAAAAGGCAGAACCGCAAAGAGAGAGGGACACACACACACACACACACACACACAGAGGGAGGGAGGGAGGGAGAGAGAGAAGGAAGGAAGGAGAAAGGGAAAGATCCTCATCTGCTAGTTCACTCCCCAAATGGCTGCAATGGCTGGGGCTGGGCCAGCAGAAGCCAGGAGCCAGAGCTTCCTCCAATCTCCCATGTGCAGGTAAGGGCCCAAGCACTTGGGCATCCTGCACTGCTTTCCCAGGCACATTAGTAGGAAGCTGGACAGGAAGTGAAGCAGCTGGGACTTGAACTGGCACCCATTTGGAATGCAGGTGCTGCAGGTGGAGGCTTAACCCACTACACCACAGTACTGGCCCCTGGTTGCTCTACTTCCAATGCTGCTTCCTATAAATGTGCCTGGGGAGGCGGTGGATGATAGTCCAAGAACCTGGGTCCCTGCCACCCATGTAGGAGACCAGGATGGAGCTCCTGACTCCTGGCTTCAGGCTAGCCCAGACATAACTGTTATGGCCATTTGGGAAATGACTAACTGATGGATGATTCATTCTCATTCTCTCTCTCTCTTTCTCTTTCTCTCTCTTTTTCTCTCCGTGTATTTTTCTCCTTCTGTCTGTTGTTTGACTATCATATATGTAAATAAAAATAAATCTTAAAAAATGTGTCCTACTATGCCCTTCTCTTAGTTATCAATTTCTGAATCTGAGCGCTGAATCATTTTTTTTTTAATGCTGACAAGGAGAGTTCTCCTGTCCTTTTTTTAAAAATTATTTTTATTTATTTGGAAGAGTTACAGAGAGAGGTAGAGACAGAGAGAGAAAGGAAGATGTTTCATCTGCTGGTTCAGTCCCCAAATGGGCTGCAATGGCTAGAGCTGAGTCTATCGGAAGCCAGGAGCCAGGAGCTTCTTCCCAGTCTCCCACGTGGGTGCAGAGGCCCAAGGACCTGGGCCATCCTCTGCTGCTTTCCCAGGAGCATCAGCAAGGAGCTGGATCAGAAGGGGAGTTGCCGGGCACTATTATGGGGTGCCAGCACTGCAGACCAGGGCTTTAACTAGCTGTACCACAGCACCAGCCCCTGAACACTAATTATTAAACATATCTCCTCTGACGCTACTTTGAAGCAATTTGCCTTCTGTTTTCATCACAATATGTCATCCTTTTAACTTCATTTCTTTATTGATGTCCTGACAGCTCCTGAGTGCTTGTTCTGAACACTGAAGTTCAGGTCACTTGTAATGTATAGAAAGATTCCAAGATTCTGTCTTCTCTTTCCCTCGCTATTCCTGAGCACTTTTACCTTGGTGGCCTCACATACTTCACATCTCAATTTATGTCTTCCCATCATAACCTCACACTGAATTTCATTTCTACGATTGCATTTGTCCTCTGTTCCTGTGGTTTTCTACCTGTTTATCACATGCAGTAATTTTATACAGTTGTTATTTTACTCACCTAACCAACACTTTCTTCTAAATCCTCTGTATCTGCTAATGTCCTCTTCCACTCACTTGGGATTTATCATTCAAGCTTATTTTTTTCTATTCCATAAGTCCAGTTCTGAGTTTTATCCTCTTTGCCTCCATTTACTTCTGCTTATTTTCCTTCCTCCCTGGACTAACATTGGATTTCTGATTTTTAGTACTTTTACAAATTTCTCAGCCCTGGTACTCAAAATTCTCTAAAAAGTACCCCAGTCTTATTTTCTGTCTAATCTACTTTCTCCTGGTTTTATGCACTGAATCCTTCTGCATCATGTTCTCCGCTGTGTTTTTCTATCTGATATGTGAAGACCATTCCTGTCATACTATGCAAATGCTTTCTGACTGCCTTTGCTGCTAGAACCCACCCAACCTTCAACTTCCAACAGAAATGCCACCCTTTTAGACCCCTCATGCCTGCAGAGAAAGCCTCTTCTGCTTGTGGGACACAATAGACTGTTTCTTGATTTTTTCATTAATCTTAGATCGCCTGGAGCCTCATCTTGTTTATGAGGTTTTAAGGTCCTTGGAGATAGAGACTTATGGCATTCCTGTTTATATTGTACAGGAGACTGAACACACCAGCCACTCAGTAAGCATACGTTAAAGGAATACAGTGGTTGATAAGATCTTCCTTTCTTCCAAGTGATTACTTATCACTGAGTACACAGATGATGTAATATACTGTATATCCTGGCTGAAATAACTGGTCTACAAGAGTACAAAGTAATCACTATGAGTGAAGATAATTTATCTTGCTGTCTCATTCATGTGTTATGTTATGATACTGTGAGCCAGTACAGGGAAAGGGTGATGGCATATCATGAGAACACAATTTTCCTTTGGAGGATTTTTTTAATCTCTGTGATTGATATGCATTCAAATGATTATATTGTAAAAAAATTTTGGTGGGAACTTATATGAAAAATACATTCCAAATATAAAAATATAAAAATTCCTAAATGATTAATGAGTTTATAAGAATACTTTTGAAGAATATTCATTATGAACCTTTTAAAAGTTAATTATCCTAGAATCTCCCAGAATCTTAGTATAGAAAACAGATTGATAATTTTCTTGAACATTTCCTCAAGTTTTCAAAAACCTTGGGGAATAATATATTTACTTCTTGTACAGTGACTCAGGCTGCCTTATTATCTAGTTTGTGTGATTGGGCCTAGAATTATAAGTCATAACTGTATATATGTTATTATATTATAAACAAGGTTTATTTAATGAACACATGTTTTAGGTGTATAATGAAAGATGATTTGCTATTTTCTTTTTATGAAAAAAGCTTATAATGAGCAATGCCTATATTAAGAGGTATGATCTTTGTTATCATCCATACATAGTAGGTACTTATTATGTTGGCTAAGTGATGACAGGTGAAGAGCCCATCAGTCTATGAAGTTCTATAAAATAGGAATTTTTAAAGTTTAGCTTTGGAAAGAAAGCTAGTTAAATATAGAAGAATGTAAGCTACTCCAGAGGACATTAAAATGCTCAAGTGGGCATCATAGACATATCTTCTAAAAGTTAATTGAATTATACATTATAATAATGATACAGAGTTAAGTAATATCATATAACTTTGATTGCATTTCTGTATTTCATTTCCTGTTAGCACTCTTTTCCAGCTTAAATGAGACAGAAAAACCAGGCCCTTCTCTACGGTTAGATATGATTCTTTTGTCATTAGACTATACTAAATTGATTGTTTTCATAGTCTGACAGGAGACCAAGTCATCATTCCCTAGAGGGAAACACTTAGATCTTACAAAGTTGGTGATTCTGTTTAGAAGGAGAGTTTGAGTTGACTACTTGAGGTTCTGAGTCCCCTTCCCCAGGAAGCATGGGTTAGTTTTGTTGAAGAATTGACAGTTTCCACCCTCAGGGTGGGTAGATTTGATTGAGAAATGTTTAAAAGGAGAGCTTGTCAAGAAAATTGGAGCAGTAGAGCTGATAGGTCCTGAAGGGAATTTTAACTTGGTCTCCAGATTAAATCATAAATGTTTATGTTTTATGGACTTATACAAGTATATGAAAGATAAAGACGAAGAAGCAAAATAAAACCCAAGAGTAAAAAATGTGGTAGAAAAATATCATAAGAGTCATGAAATATTGTGATTTTCTGGTTCATTATTTATTAAGATGAGAATAATATATTGATTTGAAGGCATTTTTGGGTAGCAATTGACATTTTTAGACACTTCTCTAATGGTGATTAATTCATGGATCTTGAGTAGTAGTGCATTAAAGTCCCAGAATTATCAAAAAACAATTTTAGTATCCCACAACAGGAATTCATTACTGTGTTTCTGAGCTGACTGCAGCAGTCCAGTCCCAAACTGATGACTCTATATGTGATTCTTATAATTCTCCTGTAAAGAGACACTTTGTAGGAAAAGATTCATTGCAGTGTGTACACCTGCAAAGGAGCAGGTATTGTAATGAAAGGATTTTGTCCCTTAAAAAGCAAGCTATCATTTATATTTAAACATTTGCTGCTTATAATCCGCTGCACATAGTTAAAACAATTTCATGTGAATTAAAGTATCTTCTTAAAGGCTTAGCTTATTTATATTTTATACGCATAGTTGTGATCATCCAGGCTTATCCATCATTACTTGGAATATTTCAGATTGATTGCATGCCTGCATTTCTGCACTGACATTGGTCTACCATATTATAATAATGGTTCTCAATGTGAGATTAGTGGTTTCTTCTATTATTCTAAATACTTATATTGATCACATGTTTTACATGTAAATCAAGCTTCTAAAACAGCACAGAAAAATAATTAGCTGTTTTGAAGCAGTGCTAATATCTAACATTCCTACAGTGCTTACTGTTTTATGACCCAGTTTGAAGTGCTTTACATATATTCATTTAAGCCTCAGAAGAACCACATGAAATAGGACTATTATTATCTCTATATTACAGTGGATTAGAGAGAGAAGCAGAGAGGTTAGGTGATTTTCCTGAGTGAAGAGGTTCAATGAGTGGCAGAGCTTGGTGTTCTTTGCTTTCCACTTCTACAACTAAACTATTTTTTGACTGAATCAAGGATAGGATAAGTGCCTGTGTTACCACATGTTGACATAGGTATTATTCCCTTACCAGATAATGAGCTTGTAACTGGAAGTATTTTATCAACTTTGTCATATATAATGTTGAATAAAATGTTTATTACTGCCTAAATACAGCTTATTATGGCCCTGAGATATTCTGTCAAAGAGACCATTTTGCAGTTGTAGGTTTTAAATCTACAGAACTTTTTGATCTGTAAAGGAAATAATGTAACTGCTTTCTCTAAATGAAGTGTTGTTTTCATGATTCTTTTGTTCTTAAATATTTTTGAATATAGAATGGCATAAATGAAGCAGATTATTTTTGAGTAATATAGGACAATTTTAAAATCAATATACTTGATTGAAATTATTTTCCTTTTAACATTCTTTCCTAGGGTGCTGCTTTAATTAGAATGCTGGCTAATTTTATGGGCCATTCAGTTTTTCAGAGGGGTTTGCAAGTAAGTAAAATGCTTTCTATTTTTACTTTCATTTTCTCTTATCAATATATATGTTTCAAGATTGTATCAGAGTTTGTGAAGCTGCTAATAAAAAGTTGCTGAATTTGATGGAAAACTTTCAGATGTGTAAGGTAAGCAATGTCTTTTTGTATGATAAATAGAAGTTCTGGGTTGGGATAAACACTGTATCAACTGTTAGACAATTTAGAATCTGCTTAATTTTCATTTTTAGATTGAAGTAAAGATCAACGATGTCACAGCCTAAATAATATAAATAAGACTTTCAGAAAATGCCATTTTTTTATTCCATTTAAAAGTTTATATAGGGCAATAATAAAATATGTTAGGCTTACTACACTTAAGTATTTGAGAAATTCTTAAGGCTATTTCTGCATATGTACTATTTATGTTGTTATTTACTGATGACATATACTTGTTGTTCTCTGTCCCAAAGATACCCAATGTTATTTAAATTAGAAAAATGTCGGGTTTTTTTTTTTAAAGGAAGAAAGAAAAAACAGTTTTATAATCTTATTTATCGAATATACAGTATGGATCTAAGAATGTCTTTTTAGATAAGGAAAACTTTTTGAACACTTTAAGTAGGCGCAAAGATAGAAGAATAGAACTTTTATTCCACTGAATCTGCTGAAGTAAATCATGTTCCTAGTAGCTGTGATTGATGAATTATTTATGATGCATTCCGCTACTTAGAAGTGTCCTTTAAAGTAAATTGATGTTCACCTGAAATACAATTATGCTAAGACAGAGAGAGCAATCAATCTTATCTGTTCTTAGTAAGCTTTTCATTTTGAAATTTAAATAAACTACATCTGGGATCAGGTCATATTTTAATAGTATAATTCTCTCTTTACCTAAAATAAACTGATAGATAAAACAAAGCAAGAGTTAAGGATATTATGACAAACTATAGATACTTAATGCAACAAAGAAAACATATAAATTTCTTGAAGAATAATTTCCCCTGGAAAATATTTTTATAGATTCGTTTCAGCAGGGGTTGAGATTTCCTTTAATCAGCTCTTTCCATTAGGGACACCTTCAGAATAGCTGAATCCATTGAACCTATTTGCTGGTGCTAAAGGCTCTATTCTGATCACATAGTTGGGGAAAATCTTTTTTTGTAGGGAGTGCTCTGCATGAATATAAACTATCTGGAGGAATGTCCTTCCTTATCCCCACTCCTTTGTTTTTCCCCATTGAAGTTGTAGCATGACAAAATGAGAAAATAGCTAAGCTTTCATACAGGCAACAAAAATTGAATTTGATTTTTTGGTATCAAGTTGATGTGAAATCATTTTCCGTATACAATTTTTATTGTTTTTCATCATCTGTGTGTTTACATTTGCTCAGCAGATTGAATACTATAGTTTTAATATTTGGAAAGGATTATTATTTCATGACATTTTCCTTTATCCTGTCTTAGTTTCTGTGGTATGCAAAAATTATCCATTTTTAATGCATCCTTTTCCATTGACCCAATTTGTTTGGTTTTATTTCAAATAGTATACCCTCTGTCTCTCATCATAGTAAACATTCACTTGAAGCTTATTAATGTGTGCCTTTGTGCTCAGATAGTTGATTTGCTTAATTTTCAATGGAGGGACTCTGTTTGTCAACATTGCATTTCATTTGCCTTGTGACACCTCATTGATCAGATAGATCTGTATCCTTCAGTACTGGGCTTGCAGCTTTATTTATGCTCATCACTCAAACTGATTTAGTGTATCATCAGCAGTTTGGATTAGTTTACAGTAGATCCCTATGTCTAGGTGATAAATTATCATCTCTTGTGCATGAAGATATATGGGATGTGTTTTGGAGATGACCTCCTGAACAGACACTTCATGTCATGGTGAGGAGTGGTCACAGAGTTGATATTAATATGTTTTCCATCCACAAGGCTCTGGGGAGTGTTGGTTTGCACGTTGTTGAAAGAGCTAATCTGGGCTGTCAGCATTACCTCTGCTGGAAAATCTATTAATTGTTTTTACATTAACCATGGCTATTTCTTTGTTGACAAATGGAAGTTTATTATTTGCAAACAGTCCCGAGATTAGATTTACAGGTAAAGGCAATCCCAAATTGTGACTATTAGGTTTTTCATATACCTTATTCTTTCTTCTTCCTCCTTCCCTCCCTTTTCCTCCCTCTTGTCTTTGTTTCCTTTCTTTTTTCTTTTTCATTTCCTTTTTCCTTTGCTCATACTTTATACACAAGAATAATGTCATAATGGCTATTTCATCTTGATTTATTATTTACCTAATATTTGTTTCCTCTTGTAATTTTATGAATCCTTATGATTCATTTAACCTGTTTTGTGAACAAAGAAAGCATTTTGTACAAACACATAAGTATGTAATATAGAAAGAGTAGGCTTCTGGGTCAGTTTGTATATTCATCTTTAACTGATAAAATATCTTCATATAGATTAAACTACATTTTCTATCTTTTATAATATTTTAGGTGGGTAAGTACACATATGTTTTAAATTTCAACCTAAACATACATTTCAGTAGGAAGATACTACAGACTTTTTGAGGAAAGTTTTGTTTCTAATATTCTTAAAGCACAATGGATCAATTATAAGAAAAATCTAGAAAGTAGTTTCATTTTAAATAGTCACAACTTTCTTCGATATGGTGTTTGTGGTACATTTTCTCAAGTTCACCTTATTTTTTTATTTTTTTTTCTGATACTTAAATTGTGCAGTATTGTTTTAAAATAACTTATAATTCTTTTGTAAATAAACACAACATACATACATAAAATTATTCTTGATATCACTGATACATTGGCTTCAGTTTCAATGTTTGGATAGAAAATTAAACTTACAGTAAATCAAACCTGAACCCTTCTGGTTTTAGATCATAGGTGTCACTTGTAAATAATACATTGATTTTATTTTATTTTTTAATTAATTTATTTTTAAGAAATACACATTTAATATGTACAACTTTAGGAATATAGTTATTCTTTCCACCAAAAACCTGTCCTCCCACCCATACTCTCCCCCCTTTCCCAGTCTAATTCTCCACTAAGATTCATTTCCAATTAACTTTGTACACAAAAGACTAACTATATACTAAGTGAAGATTTCAACAATTTGCACACACATGCACACATACGAAACTGAGAACAAGTATCACAGTTAACTCTCTTAATGCAACTCATTGAGGACAGAGGTTAGTACACAGTGACTCCTGTTGTTAATTTAACCACTAACACCTATATAAGTAAGACTCTTATGTGTGATGTCAGTGACCACCTGAAGCTCTTGACATGAGCTGCCTAGTCTATGGAAGCCTTTTGAATCCACAAACTCCATCAGTATTTAGACAAGGCCATAAGCAAAGTGGAGGTTCTCTCCTCCCTTTAGAGAGTACATCCTTCTTTGATGGCCACTTCTTTCCAATAGGATCTCACTCACAGGGATCCTTCATGTAGAATATTTTTTAGCCACAGTGTCTCAAGCATTTCAGGCATAAGTAATATATTTTTAAAACATAGAAGTGTTTATTTTTGCAAAGCCTGCATATCTACTGCTCTGTACAACTGACTTTCCAACTAATTGCAGGTATATTTGGTGAAGCTTGAGGCAGTGGAATAAATGGTGAGAAGGGATTCTTATTTTTACCTCTAATTAATGGTGGACATTCTACAACTCACTGAACTTCAGCTGACCTCTCATCTGACAGATACAAAATGCAAGAGTTGGTCTAAATACTCTTTAGATTCTTTCTGCCTTGCATATTCTCTGACAATAAGGTTTATTTAATTCAGTTTACTAGTTAGACAATTTGAGTTTACATCTTTAGTTTGAGACAACTTTCTGAAATAGGAAAATTTGTAAACTGCCTATGCAAGAGTGATTAATCCCCTGTTCTTAAGTCTCCTGTTAATGATGTGAATATTGAGTCTGTATGGTTATCAATGTATATAGTACTATAACTATACTTAAACCAGACCATCACTTTTAATTACAGAGAGTTTTTCTAGTGCTATGTTTTGTTTTTCAAATATTAGGAAACAACTGCTTTTTGGCCTTTTTAGTTATATGTTTATGTTCATATTTTCCTCTAAATACTTTCTATTTGGGAGACTAAGCTGCAGTTGTCTGAGATAGCATTTGCTAAGGACTTTTTGATATTTCATGGAGATTTTTAGAATATATTCAGCCTTTTCTAAGATCACAATTTCTTCTACTTGTCTTCCTGAAATATACTGGAATCGACTCCCCTTATCGGTCTGAGGCATTGGGACATATTTATTGGAGGTTGGTTTTGACGAGAATGAGCATCCCCCTTGATGAATGCAATTGCTGAGGACTTAAGTGGAAGGGAAATTTGCTTTTTGAAAAAGATTTACTTATTTGTTCAAAACATAGTGTGACAGAAAGGGAGCAACAGAGATAGAGAACAAGATCTTTCCATTCACTGGTTCACTCCACACAGGGTGCAAAAGCCAGGGCTGGGCTAGGCTGAAGCCAGGCGTGAGGAACTCCATCCAAGTCTCCTATGTGGCTGGCAGGGACTCAAGTACTTGGTACTTTAGGAGCTGCTTTCTCAGACACATTAACAGAAAGATAGATAGAAGCAGAGTAGCTGGATTCAAACTTGTACTCCAACATGGGATGAAGACTAGGCAAGCGTTGGCTTAACCCACTGAGAGACAATGCTGGCCTCGAAATTGTCTTTCTCAGAGACAAGAAGAGTTGCTTCTGATGCCAAGGCAGCCTTAGTAGTATTTAGACTTTTAAGGCCTACATTTCAATTCTCATTACACTACTCTTTCCCAATCAATAATTTAACATTCACATAAAAGAACTAATAAGGCCATGTAATTTACTTGAGTTGTAATCTTGCTACTCAGAATGTCAAACAATAATATAGTTGTCAGATATATTGATTCTAAGACTATCAGAGGCACAAGAGCCTTTTAGCACAGTCAGAATATCTCTGAATCCCTCCCTATACCTTTGGCTGAGGATGTAAAGCATCAAGACTACTGTTTTATTTTTGTTTTTATTTTGTAATCTCTCCAGTCTAGTGAGAAATAGTAAGTCCTTCTCAAAGACTTTAGTTCTCTATCCTACCGTAATGTCATTGAAACAATCATTTGTTTTCTCAAAACCTATATTACCAGAGAAAGCAAGGGTTCTTGTCTTCCTGCTAGATTCTGACTTCCTACCTAACACCTATTCTTCATTTTAGGAAGCTGCAGATAATAATCTAAGGAACTTTTGGCTCTGAAAACCATGAATTTGTCAAATCACCTACTGTCAGTGCCACTGTCCACTTTAAAGTTAATCAAGACAGGCAGACCATTGTAGATAACCCTCTTTGAAAGTCTGGACCTACTTCTGGTATGTAAGTCAGTAGAAAAACCATAAGCATTCCTGGAATTTCAAGCAGAAAGGGGATTAAGTAAAGTTGGGTATGTGAATTTTCCTAACACTATTGAGAGGCTTCTGGAGTGAACCTCAGCAAAGCCACTGTGAGCCTTCAGAAAGTCAAGAAATGTGGGTGTCACAATGGACTGACACCCATCTTTTCAGCTAGTTACAATATGCCTGTAATCCATTAACATCACCTTCCCTCTGTCCCAGACTAAGCTCCTATGTCTTCTCTGTGTTACCTGAACTACAAAAGCCCCCTGCTTTTTGAGTATCTTCCATATCTTTTATGAATGTTTTTAATTTTGAAGAACTTGAACTTGTACCTAACTAGCAACAGGTGTTTTTTTTGTTTGTTTGTTTGTTTGTTTGTTTGTTTTTTTGACAGGCAGAGTGGACAGTGAGAGAGAGAGAGAGAGAGAGAGAAAGGTCTTCCTTTTTCCGTTGGTTCACCCTGCAATGGCACACTGTGCTTATCTGAAGCCAGGCACCATGTCTTTCCTCATGGTGTCCCATGTGGGTGCAGGGCCCAAGGACCTGGTCCATCCTCCACTGCACTCCTGGGCCACAGCAGAGAGCTGGACTGGAAGAGGAGCAACTGGGACAGAATCCAGCGCCCCGACCGGGACTAAAACCTGGTGTGCCGGCGCTGCAGGTGGAGGATTAGCCTATTGAGCCGCGACGCCGGCCTGTATTTTTTTCTTAATATTTGTAGTAAGATCATGTGATAGTTCTCTAGCTGGAATAGAATGTTTTCCATTGATTTCACTATAATATATGTCCCTTGTAAGGATATATGATGGCAGAAGTTAGAAATCAAACCAACAATGTGCTCATTCAATGCACTTCATAACTATAGTCTGTCAGCTTGTGGTCTGTCTCTCCCATCTCTTTTTTGAGCAAGCTGGTTAGTTATGTCATGGTGAATTGGCACTTTTAATATATCTAGTTTTTAAATTATAAAGTTACTACTCTCTCTTTTAATATAATGAGTTAGAGAAAAGACAAGATTTTACTAATGTGAATAATTATTTTGGTTTTTATGAAATTAAAAATTTCAAACTTTCACTTTCAATAACCAATACTGTTGGCTCCTCATTCTACCTCCCCAGCAGGATCAATCCTGGGATATAGTAAGTACAGGAAGAAGCAGCAGTTTGACTAAATTGCTTTGATTTAAGATCATCTCTACATAAAACATCTGGAAAATAAGCTTATGCATTTCCTCAGCCCAGGATTTTCTCCTAGCAATGATTCCAGTGAGTAATGACTAAGAAAAGAACTGAATTATACATACCTGTTGGGACTTAAACAGTCAGTTAGAAAGGCAGTTGGCAGGCCAGCAGTAACCAGAAGCATTCTTGCACACAGGATCAAGTTTTTTTTGTATAATGCAATTGTACCATTAGCAACTCATATTTGTCTGTGGTGTAAATGTCTCCAAATTCCCCCAAGGTTGTCTTCCAAGGACAAGCTAGCAAGATTACTCAGAGATTCCATATCTATTTAATTTGTACTATTTAAATGTGATTTTCTCATGGTAACACCAGAAGCATAAGTAGAGTCCTCACTGGTGGGACGCTGGAGTGGAATTCATGAAGTGTAATTTCATTTCTATCGTCTTTTCCACCTAGATAAACTTCAGTGCCCAGTGTAGCTGTTGACTTTCCTTTTGCTTGTGGCACCTGGAATGTACATATATGGCAATTTCCCCCCCTTCTTATTTTTTCCTGCTTTTCTAGAAGTTCTTGGTGATTTTCCATACTCTGAAATATCTTTTGTTCCTAGAAATAAATGCTTCTCCTCCAATAAACTTTGTCAATCTCAGCATCTTTTAGCAATTCTTGCACCTTTCACTTACTAAGATTCTTATTAAGTGCATATATACTAATTTGCACTTATATGTAACAATGTTTATGAAAAAGAAATGATAAAGATGTACATGTGATAATAGGCTTACATTTAAAATCAGCAATTTAGATAACGATGCTTTTAGATAGAATTTTTTTTTGCATGACTTGGCCCTTCCCTATTTCATTTACTTGTTTTAATATCTATAATTACATTTTTCTTTATTCTCTGATTTTTCTGGAAATAAAAACAAAGCTGTAATTATAAAATTTTCAGATAACATTGAGTGTCTCAAAGCTATTAAAAATAATTAGTACATAGTACTATAGCTTTTTCTTTTCAAAGAAAACAGTAATGTTTTAATGATTTGAGTCCAGCAGTACCATTTTTCATGTTGTTAATGGTCAACATCCAGGGAATTGAAATTGTGAAGGAAGATCATTGTTACGTGTGATATGAACCCAAACTCTAAAATCCCTGCCAGAAAGTGAGTCACCTTTCTGCTCAACCAGTGAGGATAATTCAACATCATCTAAAATATGGTTGAATAAAGAAATATTTCCCTTGATTAGTACTTAACTGCTCTTTTCCATAAGGTAACCTGCAACAAGATGTTTGGCTCCAATTATCAGGGTGGAAATTGCTTATGCAAATCAATGTAAGGCAATGAGGTGTGGATAAAAAGCAAAAAGGAAATATCATTATTATTGGTTTGTGCTCATAAAATGCTGATAGCCTGAAGGTAATGACAGGCACAGAGCCATGGGGATTATTAGCAGCAACAACATACTCGCCGGCCTGCGTTCCAACGAGGTGTTATATGTTAACACGTGTATGCAGGGTTTTTATTTGAAAACTGCAGGCTTATGTTTGTGAGAGAGCATTTGCTCCCTTGCATGTAGGTTTTCAGTTGAATGAAGAATAAGAAAATAATAGAGGAGCAGAGACAATGTGTCAAAGTTAATTTCCTTTCTGAAGGGATAGTATTGTGTTTTTATCCAGATGGTAGCTGAATCATGCTCAATCTAAAATGATTGGCTATAGAAAATTTTGCTCAGATGTCTCCATTTTTTACTTAAAATGCTGTGCAATTTTTAGATGCAGTATAGGTACAAAGCTTTATAATAATTCATTCTGATCATCCAATACCATATGATAACAGTGTTATCATTACTGGTTTTTTAGTCTTTGGATTTGTGCTGATTAGCATTTAATTGATTAAAGACCTAACTACAATGCTAAAATTGATTAATATACCATAGAGAACAAAGAATACTTAGTTTAAAGAAGATTCCATGGATTTTAGAATCAATTCCAAAACAAGTACTTTTAAAAATTAAATGTTGAAAAAAAAATCTTAAAGGGTTAGCTCAATAGGCTAACCCTCCGCCTGCGGCACCAGCACACCAGGTTCTAGTCCCTGTCGGGGTGCCGGATTCTGTCCCAGTTGCTCCTCTTCCAGTCCACCTCTGTTGTGGCCCGGGAAGGCAGCGGAGGATGGCCCAAGGACTTGGGCCCTGCATCCGCGTGGGAGACCAGGAGAAGCACCTGGCTCCTGGCTTCGGATCAGTGCAGTGCGCGGGCCACAGCCAGCCGGCTGCAGGGACCACTGAGGGGTGAACCAACAGAAAAAAGGAAGACCTTTCTCTCTGTCTCTCTCTCTCTCACTGTCCATTCTGCCTGTTAAAAAAAATTAAATGAAACTAGTTATTTATATTCCTGAATCAGAGAGAAATAACATCTTCTGCTCATCAGTTTTGACTTCTTTTAATATACAGCCACTTATTAAATCCTTTTTTTTTGCCTCTGATTTGGGTAATGTTAATTGACCACTGAGACTATGTAGCATTAACTACAAAGCTTTTCTTATTATAGACATATATCTCTATTTGATCATCCTGCAGGCATTTACCTAGCTCAGTGGGAAGACTTATAAATTTATATTTATTAGATATCATATATTACTTAAGGACTCTATTTATTACACATGCTAGCTAATCAGGTTAATATTATAAAATGATCTTTCTGATCACTTTATTTAAAATGTATCTTTGATTTTTAGGCACATTTGATTGATGGATGAGTATACTCATATATGTATGTAGATGTGTGTGCAAATGCATGCTGATCTGCAAATATGTACACACTTGGATACATTTTCCTAAAAACTGTCTCTGACAGTAGACATTACCATTTGGTTAGATTGCTAGTTCAGAAGTACAATAAACTTGCCTCGGAGGCATTTTCTATAACCTATTTAGCTCCTGCATCAGCAGTTTTCTTTCTTTTTCCTTTTTTTATTTTTCTTCTTATTTATATTCTCCTTTTGAAACTATGTAGTTGGCAATATTACAAATTTGGCTCCTAAAAATATCCCTCCTAAGTTGTGAATACTTTTCTCCTTATTACTTATATTTTCATAGTTGTTCTATTCTATAGTTTAATATAGGTTTTTTGAAAGATTTTATTTATCTGAAAGACAGAGTTACAGAGAGAAGTAGAGACACAGAGAGACAGAGAGGTCTTCCATCTGCTTTTTCACTCCCCAAATGGCTTCAATGGCCGGAGCTGAGCCAATCTGAAGCCAGGAGCTTCTTCCAAGTCTTCCATGTGGGTGCAGAGACCCAAGGTCTCGGGCCATCCTCTGCTGCTTTCTCAGGCACGTTAGCAGGGAGCTGGATCAGAAGTAGAGCAGCCGGGACTTGAACGGGTGCCCGTGTGGGATGCTGGCACTATAAGCCAGGGCTTTTAACTGCTGCGCCCCAGCGCCGGCCGCTATTCGATAGTTTAATGCCGATAATATACAGATGTATCATGTAATTTTGTGAGATCTTTGTGGCTTTCCACTTTTTGCATAATAGCACTCTAATAATCTTTCTTCTTTAGAAAGATTTATTTATTTATTTAGAAAGTCAAAGTTAGAAAGGGAGACAGAGATCTTCCATTCGTTGGTTCACTCCCCAGATGTCTGCAATAGCCAGAGCTGGGCCAGGCCAAGGCCAGGAGCTTTTCTTGGTATCCCACATAGGTAACAGGGGCCAGAACACTTGGACCATCTTCCACTAATTTTCCCAAGCCGATTGACGGGGCTGGATTGGAAGTGGAGCGACCAAGACTTGAACCGGCACACATATGGGATGCTGGCATTGCAGGCAGTGACTTTACCCAATATGCCACAATGCAGATCCCTTTAATATTGTTTGAATTAAGGATTTTCTCCATGGATATTTGATTGTCACTTCATATATATTTCAAGAAGCATGGCATTTTTTCTCCAAAAGATTAAAGCACTATTTAATTCTAGAAATAATTTTGAAAGTTTTCTTTTATTATGCACTAAGTATCAGGTCTTATAAATGTTCAAAATCAATTTCATAGTCATTTAGGAAGTAAATATGCCATTCTTATTTTAATATATATACTTTTATCAGAAATAAATTTGAAAATTTTATGTATTTTCAGTTTGCATTTTATTTTATTGTTTTATAACATTTATCTTTTTGTTTTACTCATTTGAAAGTGAAGTCTTATTCTTCTTTATAATGTGTAAATAGATGTAAAATAAAAATGAGACATGTTTTTACTACAAACTTTTTTTTAAAGATTTGTTTATTTATTTGAAAATCAGAGTTACACAGAGAGAGAAGGAGAGGCAGAGAGAGAGAGAGGTCTTCCATCTGCTGGTTCACTCTCCAGTTGGACGCACTGGCTGGAGCTGTGCCGATCCAAAGCCTGGAGCTTCTTCCCAGTCTCCCACATGGGTGCAGAGGCCCAAGAACTTGGGCCATCTTCTACTGCTTTCCCAGGCCATAGCAGAGAGCTGGATCAGAAGTGGAGCAGCCAGGACTCAAACCAGTGCCCATATGGGATGCCAGCACTGAAGGCAGCAGGTTCACCCACCACGCCACAGTGCCAGCCCTTACAAACTCTTTTTTCTATGATAACTAGTACCTAATAATATTTTTGTGAAAATTCAGATGTTATAAATAGTGGCTTTAGAGTAGTGTTTCAAAGACCTATCCTATTTTAAGTATTTGGATCCTGACTTAACAAAATTTTCAGAAACAGTGAAAATTCCACTTTGGTCTACCTTTATGTTCCTGTCATGGAACAGGAAGATCCAAATTAGTGTTATGCACAAAGATATGGTGATATCAATTTGGTACTGAACCTGATTTCCTTCTGCAATTAGTCTCCTATACTCATCCTCACTTTTCTGCTCAAGGTCTTTCCCTGTAAAAATAGTTGTACTTTGGCTGATGCTGTGGCTTAGCAAGTAAATCGCTGCTTGCTATGCCAGTATCCCATATGGGTACCAGTTGGAGTTCTGGCTGCTCCACTTCTGATCCAGCTCCCTTCTAATGCGCCTGGGAGAGCATCATGAGGTGGCACAAGTACTTGAGGCCCTGCACCCACATGGGAGACCCGGAATAAGTTCCTGGTTCCTGGCTTCAGATTGGCTCAGCTCTGGTTGTCATGGCCATTTAGAGAGTGAATCAGCGGATAGAAAATTTTCTATTAGCCTCTGCCTCTCCTTCTGTGTAACTCTTTCAAGTAAATAATTTTACTTGAAAAATAATTTAAAAAATAATTTTATAAATAATAACTTTATATATAAATAATTGTTGGATTATTATTAAATCATTGTTAAATTATTGAATTATTATTAAATTATTACTTGAAAAATAATTTAAAAAATAATTTTATAAATCATTTTCTTTCCATTGGATAATAATATTGTGTTTTACTGTTAAAAGTTATTTCTGAATGCATTGTGCTAATAAAGTCTTCCTGTACCAGCTTTCCTTAGTTTTTTTCTGAAAAAGTCCATGTTGTTCATTCAACAGATGTGTTAATTCATTAATTTATTCCACATATACTTACCATGCACCTGCATATTTCAGATACATGATAAGTTCAAAATATTTAGGCAAGCTGTACATAGTAAATATTGCCCCAGATCTCATGATTTCTATAATATGATGTGGAAGACACGAAATACATACGAAAAATTAGTACATATTTGCTAAATATGATTGGTGCTAGGAGGGACAAAACAAAATGCTGTGAGAAACAGTGACTTGATCAGCCCTTGTCCTGACTGTTGATGTACAATTTAATACTTTATTCCTTTTAGTATTTTTTGTTGTTGTTCCAGTTAATACTATTGGTTGAACTCTGTAATCAACGCACATTTATTCTTAGGTGTTGAAATTTAACTGAATAGTAAGCCCTGTTAAATATAAGAGAGGGAAGAGATGTACAATTTGGGACATGCTCAATAGGACTTGCCCCAAATGGTGGAGTTAGAAACGTGCCAGGGGATTCCAATACAATCCCATCAAGGTGCCATGTACCAATGCCATCTCACTAGTCCAAGTGATCAATTTCAGTTCACAATTGATCACACTGATAGGTCTAAGATTCAAAGGGATCACACAAACAAGACTAGTGTCTGCTGATACTAACTGATAGAATAAAAAAATGAGAGAGCAATCCAACATGGGAAATGGAATACACAGCAGACTCATAGAATGGCAGATGTCCTAAACAGCACTCTGGCCTCAGAATCATCCCTTAAGGCACTCGGATCTGGCTGAAGAGCCCATGAGAATATTTTAGGCATGGAAAGCCAAGACACTCTTGCAAAAAAAAAAAAAAAAAAAAGGAGGACCTAAATGAAAGTTCTCTGTGAGTGAGATCCCAGTAGAAAGAAGGGGCCATCAAAGAAGGAGGTACCTTTCTCTGAAGGGAGGAGAGAACTTCCACTTTGACTATGACTTTGTCAAAATAAGATCAAAGTCAGTGACCTCAAGAGGCTTCGATAGCCTTGGAAACGCTTGACTAGAGCCTAGGGAGATTACTGATGCCATAAACAAGAGTGTCAATTTGTTAAGTCAACAACAGGAGTCACTGTGTACTTACTCCTCATGTGGGATCTCTGTCCTTAATGTGTTGTCCAATGTGAATTAATGCTATAACTAGTACTTAAACAGTATTTTACACTTTGTGTTTCTGTGTGGGTGCAAACTGATGAAATCTTTACTTAATATATACTAAATCGATCTTCTGTATATAAAGATAATTGAAAATGAATCTTGATGTGAATGGAAGGGGAGAGGGAATGGGAGATGGGAGGGTTGCGGGTGGGAGGGAAGTTATGGGGGGAAAAGCCATTGTAATCCATAAACTGTACTTTGGAAAATTATATTTACTAAGTAAAAGTTAAAAAAAAAATGCTCTGAGAGACCATGACTGGGTGGGTTGGAGCAACTTTAGATGAGGTAATAAGAGAATCCATCAGGACAAGGCAGCATATGTGCTGACGTCCGAAGGAAAAGAAAGAAGTGTAAAGGAAGGGAGATTCGTGCAAGATGGGGGGCCATGTGTAAAGAGATGAGGAACAGAACCAAGCCTGCCAAAAGGAACAAAGTGGTGTGGATGAGCTGATCGAGTAGTGAGGACAAGAGGTGAGACAGGGTAAGTGAGCAGGAGGAGCCAGCTATCTGATCAGCCCCTGCTGAGAAGGGTGGAATGTATCCTGAGTGCAGTGGAATATTACCAAACAGTTTTAAACTGAATGCGACATAGCTTTTTTCATATTTAAAATAAGTCTCTGGCTAAATATAATAACTCACTGGAATTTGGACAGTCCATGAGATAAATTGGGTAAATAAATAAGAATTTTTTTAAAAAAATTCAGGTGAAAGATTACTGAGGCTTAGATAGTTAGCAAACAGATAGAAAAACTTAGGTGGATTACAAATGTGCTTTGAGCTAGAATTAAATGGATTTAGGGTTGGACTGGATGAAGAGTGTGTGTGAGTTGAGGAAGAGAAAGGAATCAGATTCAATGAATGATTCTGCGGAATGCTGAGGACCTGAAAGGCTATTGCAATTGGAGGTGGAGAGATGAGAAGGCCCCTGCCTAGGAGAATGAGCTGGAACAGCTGAAGAGGCAAGTCGAGCACCCAGAGCCAATAGGAAAGCTGATCTGAAGAATAGGAAAATAGCCATCTAGATTCAGTATAACAATGAGGTGGGGGCTGGCGCTGTGGTGCAGCAGGTTAACACCCTGGCCAGAAGTGCTGGCATCCCATATGGGTGCCGGTTCTAGTCCCAGCTGCTCCTCTTCCCGATCCTGCTCTCTGGTATGGCCTGGGAAAGCAGTAGACATTGGGCACCTGCACCTGCAAGGGAGACCTGGAGGAAGCTCCTGGCTCCTGGCTTCAGATCGGTGCAACATTGCAGCCATTTGGGGAGCAAACCAGCAGGTAGAAGACTTTTCTCTCTGTCTCTATTCTCTCTGTAATTCTATCTTTCAAATAAATAAATCTTAAAAAAAAAAAAAAAACAATGAGGTGGAGTAGGGTAAAGACTGAAAGGCGTTCCTTTTGTCAGCTGCAACTTTGCTGGGTTCAGTGGGATGAGTTACAATGTAGATAGGAATGTGGATGTGGAGACAGAAAATGTAGAATAAAATATAAGCAAGGAAGTCAATCAGAAAAATGGGGTGAATAGTTAATGGGAATATGGACTTAGGACGATTTTTGTTTTGTTTTTATAAATGTGAAATGGCTGTTCTGATTTTAGGCTAGCAGAGAAAATGAGGGAGAGGACTAGGCTGATGATGCAGGAGAAGTGAGGTAGCTTTGGGACATTGGCCCTTGAAGGGGAGAAAGGACTCATTAGTAGCAGACACACTGCCACCAAATCAGGAGATCTGGTAGAGGGGAAATGAGGGAAGTCTTTCCTAATGACTTCTGTTTTGTCAGTGTTTTTTTTTTTCTCTCTCTCTTTCTCTCTTTTTTTTTTTTTTTTTTTTTTTGAGGTGATCAGTAGCTGAATGAAAGTAAGGTGAGATGGCAGGTGGAGAAGTTTGAAGATTGAGTATTGAAAAGAGTTGAAAGATACAACCTGAGAGCTTTGAGTGCCTATTTGAGTATGGTGATTATGCATACAGAATAAAATTAAGCTGTTCAATTATATGATTTTATCCTTTGACTCAATTGCATGATGGTTTGGATTCGAATAGGATTTTTTTTCCAACCTAATAGCAGTGAAGGACTGAGATGCGAAAGAGATGAGGCCTTTTCCAGAAATTGGTTAAGATGAACTTGAAGTCTAAACTTCCGCTCATTAGGGAAGTAAGGACAGGAGGGGTCTGATAGGTAAGTGTGAAACTATAATAATAATTGATCAGTATACTATGTTAGCAGTGATTTTAACACTGCACAAAAGAAATCCCCCTCACTTTTGAGCATACGAGGAATATAAACTGCCCTAATGAGATTCCTCCTATGTCATGCCCATTAATGTGAAAGTACCCAAGGAACATTTTCAGTTCAGAATATGTGGTAAGACTCCTCCGTCTGCTGTCACCCACACTGATATGCAATCTGATTCATGGAATGCACTGCTGATGGGAAAGAGGTAGCGAGCATCCGTGTTTCTTGAGTTCAGTGTATATTTCCTGAGCCTTCCTACTCTCTTGAAGGTTATTAGAGTCCTGCTTCATTATCAGCTTGGTTAAGTCTGTTCCATGCTGCTGCGTTTAATTGTTTAATTAGTGCTCCCATTCCGGGGGCCGTCCATCAATGGTCTTATCCCCGTTATACAACTCAGAAAAACAGGGTGCTCCATACCTCAACTTGAGGACCTTTCCCAGACTTAGGGAGTGTTCTCCAAGTGTCGCTCCCCGTCTTCGTGGAGGAACGACACAGGACCCTGCGCTGTTCTTTCGTCTGCTCGGCCCTCCCCGGGTTTGCTGCTGGTTCTTCCCGGGTTGGCTACTATCCCTTCCACCTCCGTGGAAGGGCAGTTCCCCCTGGCCGCATTCCCCACTTCCGCAGGGGAGCGGCACACCGCCGGCCGGCTTTCTTGGGGGCTGCACGGGTTCCCTTAGATGTTCCCCATAGATGTTCCTGGTGCATGCCGTCTCTCTCCTCCTTTATAGTCCTCCTCCGCCAATCCTAACTCGGCTGCCCACACGCCGAGTACGCTGCTCTCCAATCAGGAGCAAGTCCTACAATTTATTAGTTGAACTGGAGGCAGCTGTGCGGAAGCTGTTTACTTCTCTCCCAGCGCCATATTGTGGGAGAGCAGATGCATAGAATAAGTCTTAATTCGAGTAACTTAGTCTAGTCCGGATTGCTCCCCACAGATCCCCCTTTCTTTTTATTTTTGGCGTTGATACGCGCCTGTCTTCGGTGTCCCGCGGCACACACTCTGCTCTACTTGCTAGAGTTGCCACAGGCTCTTACAAGTCCTATCAATCAGGAAAACCGAATCCGGGTCCTCTCTTCGCCATGTTGTGAGGAGGTTTTTAGGCGCTGATGCGTGCCTGTGTTCGGTGCCCTGCAGCGCATGCTCTGCTCTGCCTGCAGGGGACTTACAAGACCTATCAGGCAAACCGAATCCAAGCCTTCTCATTGCCTTATTGTGGGGGAGACTTATTAGTGTTGGTTCGTGCCTATCTTCGGTGACCTGCAGCTCATACTCTGGTCGAGCTGCTTGCTGGCGCTTACCGCCTTAATCAGGCAGACCGAATCCAAGCCTTCTAATTGCGGTATTGTGGGGAAGCCTTACTGATGTTAATTCGTGCCTGTCTTCGGTGACCTGCGGCGCATAAGCTGCTAGCCGCCCAGGTGCTCATCGCCTCACTAATCGGGCAGACCGAATCCAAGCTCTCACATTGCAGTGTTGTAGGGAGGCCTTTCTATTTCTCTATTTCTCTATCTCCGGGCATTCCTATTTCTCCCATTTTACTTCTATCTTCCAGCATTCCTATTTTTCTCATCTTACTTCTAAACTTCTGTTTCTCTTATCCCCGCAGCTTCCCGGTGCCTCGCCCTGCCGGCAGCTTCACGGCTCCGCGCGGCTTCCCGGCACCTCGCCCCGCCGGCGGGTTCCCGGCTCTGCGCGCACGCTCCACGGTCTCCACGCACTTCGCGCCCGCACCACGGCCTCGCGCCAGCGTTCCCTATCTATTCACGCCCCGTGCTCTCTCTGCACGCGGCGGCTTCCGCGAGTAACACAGCGTAGCTTACGTGTCCGCCACTAGCATTCAATCTAAGTTCCCCGGGCTAGCCTGGCGAATTCAACCCAGCGTACATCTCCGCCCCACGGTTTGGCTTCCCGTCCTTTGCTCCCCGGGCTAATCAGACGGATCCCAATCTGGCTTACGTTTCAGCTTCTGGTTTCAACTTTTCGCCCCCTATTCCCGGGCTAACTTGAGAACCCCAAAGTGGCTTTCGTGTCCGCCTTGGCCTGCCCCCCACGGCTTCAATTTCCCTAACATTTTTCTCTACCCGGTATGTTTCCCTAAGTTTTCTTCCAACAATATTCCTCCCTCATTTCTCCTGGCCTCTCCCCACAGTCCGCGTCCGAGTCTGTTTGTTCTAGCTTTCACTTTCGCTTTCAACCTTAGAGATTTCTCCCAGCTTCCCCCCGTAGTCCGTATCCGAGTCTATGCCTAGGCTTTCAATAGCTTCTTCCGGCACCCTTTTCGTCCGGCTTTTCCCTAGGCTGTTTGCTAGTCTCTCTCTCCGGTATTTTCCCTAGGCTGTTTGCTAGTCTCTCTCTCCGATATTTTCCCTAGTTCTTCCCGTTTCTTCCCTCCTAAGTTTTTTATCCGTCCTAGGTTTCCTATCCAAGTCAGGTTTCCTATCCGAGCCAGGTTTCCTATCCGAGTCACGGCACCATTATGTCACTCCCCGTCTTCGTGGAGGAGCAACACTGAACCCTGTGCTGTTCTTTTTGTCTGCTCGGCCCTCCCCGGGTTTGCTGCTGGTTCTTCCCGGGTTGGCTACTATCCCTTCCACCTCTGTGGAAGGGCAGTTCCCCCTGGCCGCATTCCCCACTTCCGCAGGGGAGCGGCACACCGCCGGCCGGCTTTCTCGGGGGCTGCACGGGTTCCCTTAGATGTTCCCCATAGATGTTCCTGGTGCATGCCGTCTCTCTCCTCCTTTATAGTCCTCCTCCGCCAATCCTAACTCGGCTGCCCACACGCCGAGTACGCTGCTCTCCAATCAGGAGCAAGTCCTACAATTTATTAGTTGAACTGGAGGCAGCTGTGCGGAAGCTGTTTACTTCTCTCCCAGCGCCATATTGTGGGAGAGCAGATGCATAGAATAAGTCTTAATTCGAGTAACTTAGTCTAGTCCGGATTGCTCCCCACATCCAAGAAGCTTTGGTGTCAGTTTTTCTCTTGCTCATCTTCTCCCTCTCTTCTAAGCTCCCAGTTTCTTCTACTTGTCTTCCTGAAATATACTAGAATCAACTGCACTTACAGGTCTGAGGCAATGAGATGTAGTGCAGGTTGCTCTCCTCACCCTCTTTCTCCTCCTCCTCCTCCTCCTCCTCCTCCTCCTCCTCTACTTCCACTTCCTCCTCTTATATTTCCCTCTCTTAGTATTTTCATCCTTACAATTAGCCCATATACTTTTCCTATTGACTTTGTAGAATACATTGGCTGTTGAACGTAGACTTTCGTCTTTTCCATTGAGTTTGCTATTAAAGTGACCAAAATTTCGTGGGTGTTTTGTATACAGGCATTTTTCTCTGTGGGGCAGACAGTTTTCTAAGTGCTCTATTTGTTGTATGCCATTTTCTGTGCAATTCTGCTTTTTTTGGTTAATAAATAACTTATTTTTAAAAGATTTATTTCATTTGAAAGACAGAATTACAGAGAGAGGTAGAGACTGAGGTCTTCCACCCGCTGGTTCACTCCCCAAATGTCCGCAACTGCTGGAGCCGATCTAAAGCCAGAAGCTTCTTCCAGGTCTCCCACGTGGATGCAGGGACCCAAGGACTTAGGTCATCCTCCACTGCTTTCCCAGGAGCATTAGTGGGGAGCTGGAATGGAAGAGGAGTGACCGGGATGTGAACTGGTGGCCACATGGGATGCAGACCCTGCAGCCTGAGGCTTTAACCCACTGTGCCGCAGCACCAGCCCCTCCTGTACAATTCTTACCAGATACACAGTCTATTATTTGACTGTTTGAGTTGAAGAAATTAAGGTTTAGAGAAAATAGATACCTCATCCAATATCATATCACTGGTAATGATCAGACTGAATTTTTATCTGGTTCTTCTGAATCTATACGCTACTTCTTTCTCAACTAAATTACAGTTCCTTCTCTACTACTCATGACAATCAGGGCTGAGCAAAAAAAAAGGGGCGTGAGAGGGAAGCTCCTTGTACATTTCTACAATCAGTGGGCATTTTGATTTACAAGATTTTTACTAGCCAGCATAGAATTTATCTATTTTTGTGGGTTTATAGTGGTTAAAGCCCTTTATCAGGGCTTTCAGAAAAAGCAATTCAGAAACTTCAGTTTTACCAATACATTCACTTTATGTCTGAGAAATATTTCAGCCTAGCAGCAAAAGTGAGAGGTGGGGATATTTTAGTACCCAGAACACCCCGTAAGCTATAACATTGCTGCTATTTCACTGACAGGTGTAGTCGAGTTGTTCTGGAATCGGGAACAAAGCAAATAGTGGTAATGTTGTAACCCTGGCAGTGTGCCTGCATGTTGTGTCAATGGCTTGATCTATAATGAGTATATAAGAGACAATTGAAAACAAATGTCATATGATAATATGCCATTGCCTGTAATTTCAAACAACAACCAAAATCCTTTCATGTGCTGGAGGGTTGTTTTGATTGGAAACTTTGATTTTCCATTATATTTAGTAATCTCTTACAAAAGTATACTGATTTTTATAAAATTTACATTCATTAAGTGGAGTAATGGATTTTTAAAACATGTAAAATGGCTTTTCTTAGAAAAACATTGGCATTCTCTCATTTAAACAAGTCACTCCTAAAGGTAAATTTAGGATAAACACACATTGAAAAGATCAGAATTGGAATGGCATGCAAACAGTGCTAATTTACTTTTCAGCTATTGTTCTTTTATACCTTTAAATAGCTTTCTTTCCTAAATGTCACCTTTTTGATTTAATTGTGTCTGGTCCCTTGTAACTGCTGTGCCTTGAAAAATTTGGTAATGGCTTCTATTATTCTGAGTTTCCTTCTTGGAAACCTATTATATTTTGATAATAAAACAGTGTTTTCATAATTATACCTTTGCATCTTTAATTCTTATCTAATGGAATGAAGTGTAAATATTACAGCTTTTATTTTTGTGTAAGTTTCCTTCAGTGTATTTTTGATCATTTTTACTAAATCTCATAATTTTCAACCTGCCTCCAGGTATTAACCAAAATAAATATCTTAGTCTGTAGTCCAGCGTTTTTAGGTGCTGTTTGATTATCTGTCACTGTTTCAGTCTCCTTGCTTCTGTTTTTCAAGGTCACAAAAACGTAAAACCATTCTGTGCAGCACATGGGCCACGCTTCAGATGAGTATTATACAACTCTTGTGTGACATCGCTGTGATGCGACACTTTTAATCTGCTTTTGCTGTTGTTCATGGATCCTTTTAACAGCAGCTTACTCTAAAAATGTATATACCTGGAAGTGTTTAAGTTCAGAGGTTTTTTTCCCCCAGTTTAAAAGCCCTCTTTTGGAAGTTTTGTCCAAATTGTTTAAGTTTTGCTCTTGTTTATGCTGTCATTCCTTATCTACCCATCCATGGCATTTTCTTCATTCCATTTCAGTGTTAACCTCTTTGTCCAGTCTTCTTGGCTGGCTCTTTTTTTTTTTTTTAACTTAAATATACATCTCTCCCCCAACTCATACCTGCTATTGATAATACAATGAAAATCTAATAGATTTACAAAATAGAACTTGATGGGGTTTTTAATCTTTTCTTTCTTCAAATATTTAATAATGATACTTTTAAAAATGTAAAAGTTTTATTTTGATTAACATTAGTTATATATGTTTATATGTTATGTGATATTTCAGTACAGATTTGCAGTATGTGCTGGTCAAGCGCATTTCCCTTTCTCTGTCATTGCTTTATGACTAGAGACTTGGATCACCTTTTCTACTTGGTTAGAAAATATCTTATAGTTTTATGAACTGTGCCAATTCTGAGAATTAGCTATTGTTTTTCTTTCTGATTATCACCAAGTGTTATAAGGTATTCTTGTTTTGTAGCTATCATCCACTGGAATTGTATGAGTCAGAGTCCAGGGTTGTATGCAACAGAAACAAACTCTGGCTAACTTAAGCAGAAACAAATTCATTGGAAGGATGTAGCATAGCCCATAGAATCCTTTGGAAAGCTGATGAGCCAGAATTACAAAGCAATGAGAACTAAGAAATCAAGAAAGCTAATCAAGGTCATACCGAAAAAGTGACTGGTTCTGTGTTACCATTAGCTTGCCTACCCCTGCACCCTCAGTGCAAGGGTTAATGTATCATCTTCTTCTGGTTTTTTACATGACTTCTTTAGTGTTCACAGTTGTAAAATGTCAGAGGGAGGCCAGGGCACTTGCTTAAGCTGTGAGGGTAAATGGAGAGTTTTGGTGTTTTGTTCCTTCCACTTCAGTAGTGGGAAGCAGAGCCCTTGTCTTCTCCCAAGATTCCGTAGTGAGTTATTGCTTCCACACAAAAGCGGTGTATAAATGCTGGAAAGGCAAAAAATGACAAATGTTCACTACAAATTTTTTGAGGTACAATTATTCTTGATAGAAAGCAACCATATTTCAAATCCTGACCGCAGCCTTCTTGTCACATGGAAAAATCAGAGCTTGAATTTACCTAGTATTTAAGACTGTTCTTACCCATGGAAGGCATCCTACTTGTCAGTGTCACTGTGGCTCAGTCATGTCAGAACACATCAGTGGCCTACCCATAGCTTGTCACCCCTTCTTTCTTGTTAGCTGGATTTTGTTTAAGTTCCAACACTCTTTTCAAGAGCCGTATGCTTCAGAGGTCTGTGTGCTCCCTTGGGTAAAACTTCAAACATTGCTCCCTTAAACTGCAGCAGTAAGTGTTGGCTGGAGCACAGGCTACAATTTTGACGAATAGGATATGAGGGGAGTTTGCCGTAGGTGGTGAGGAGAAAGTTCCCTGAATTTTAAAAAGAGGTTCTCAGGAAGAAATTCTGTCTCCTCTGTACAAAGTGGTGTCTGAATGTGATGCTTGAGATTGCTACTACCACAAAACTGAGATGAAGCTAAAATGTAGGTAAAGGGGATGGTGGGATAAATAATTCCAGAGACAAATGACTGTAACTCTGACCTACTACTTAAAATGGAAAAGAATAAATATTGCCATTTCAAAGACATTTTACCATGGACTTTTTTTGTACTTCCAGCTAACCACATATACACAAATCCATACGATTCATATTGACCATTTATGTGGTTGATCCTCTGTCAAGCATGCTGAAGGCCCAATTAAATGAAGGAAAGTGTACTGTATTATTTCCATATAAATCTTTGAAGAGAATAGCGTTTATCTCTTAGGTCTCTCTTTTTACTTTCCTCTTGTCTTTATTAGTCCCATTGGCTTATATACATGGAACGTTATGAGCCATGTCACTTATTATCCAAGGAATAAAACAAAAATGGTCTCATTTACAATAGTTTACAATACCTTGATCATATCATATGGAATTCTATATACTGGTTCAGGTTATATCTATGCCAAATATACACAGATATAATGAATTGTGCCCCATATTATATCTAAATAAGACATTTGGGGGGAGTCTGCTGGATATAAAAAATCCAAATTGCCAGTTATTAAAAGAAAGGAATATTGCAAAAAGAAAGGTAAATCGTACACATGTACTGAACAGCTACTTGGTTCTAGAGTAGGCACGAAGATAGTGGGTAAACAGTGATCTAGTGACTGGTTCCTTACTCTCTTGGAGTTTAGAGGCTGCATGAGAAGTCTAATAAACAGGCAGTTATAACACAATATGCTATAAAATTCTTTTATATGCTACAATGCATGAGAATTAACAGAGATTAAATTTAGAACTAGGAAAGAAGTTGCAACAGGCAGAAAGGATGCCTTAAGGAAATGCATCAAACTTGAGCCCTGGAGAGTCAATTGGATTTAGGTAGGCAAAGAGGAATAGCAAATATTAAGAATTATGTGTGCGCAGAACTAGATAAGTGTGAAAATTTGAATTGAATCATGGAGCAATGAGTTAACAGATAAAAGTGGAGATGAGCAAAGGGGCCAGATCATGAGAGACATTTTAAGTGGCATTAAATGTTTGGACTATAACCTGAATATATCAGGTGTTCATGTGTGTATGTGAGCAAAGGTAATCTGACTTCATGGTACACATTAGATTTGAAAGGGATGGAGCAGATGAAGTGGCTGTTGCATTCTTCCAGGTTAGAGACCAAAAAGTGATTGTAAAACAAGCAAGGGAACAGGGACTCTCAGAGGAATCTTTAGCTCACAGATCATTATTTGAACGTGGTGGAAAGGGAGAGAGAGGGATCAAGAGGACTCACTTGAGATGCGTGGAGAAGTCATCACAGGGGAAGGGCTGTAAATGGAGCTGACATAGGCAAGGACCTTGGGTTCAGTATTAAAGTGACTCTTAGTTATCTGTCCAACATCATTGGATTTCTGGATTTAAGTAGGCAGTTTTTTACATGGTTATGGCACTTGGATATGGACCTATCTCTGAGGTCCAGTGTTCTGATTTGTTAAACGATAATAACATCTACTCATAATGTTGTTGTAGGGATTGAATGAGATAAACTATACAGCAATTTACATAATATAAAAATCAAATATTATTTTCATGTCTGCATTCTTTATTATTATTAATGATACTTTTCCTTCTGTTACTCAGTATTCCTACCTATAGCCTGGGATGAACTGAGTTTACAGCTAATGTCTACTGACTACATTTGAGGTACTAGGTACTCTTTATTCTTCTAGAAGTGCACTAAATTAAAACATTTACTTCTCAGAAAAAAATATGCATTACTTCTTGTATTATCTTCATTTATATATGTGAGGGCAAGCCCAAAGAATTTTTTTTTTTTTTGACAGGCAGAGTGGACAGTGAGAGAGAGACAGAGAAAAAGGTCTTCCTTTTCCATTGGTTCACTCCCCAATGGCCACTGCGGCTGGCACACTGCGCTGATCCGAATTCAGGAGCCAGGTGCTTCTCCTGGTCTCCCATGGGGTGCAGGGCCCAAGCACTTGGGCCATCCTCCACTGCACTCCCGGGCCATAGCAGAGAGCTGGACTGGAAGAGGAGCAACTAGGACAGAATCTGGCGCCCTGACCAGTACTAGACGTGAGGTGCTGGCGCCGCAGGTAGAGGATTAGCCTATTGAGCCGTGGCACCAGCCAAGCCCAAGGAATTAAAAAAGTTTACAAAGGATCATAAATTTTTGAGTGTTAGAACAGTATTTGAACTGAGACAGTCAGACTGCCACTGTTGCATTTTAAAGCATCGGGCTATGCTGCCTTTCCCAGGGGTAGATGTGTGTCTAAATACACCCCTGCATAATGTGCTTTTAACTTTTCATCCGTCTATGTTATTTGTTATGTCCTTTAAGACTATTCTAGTGGCTGTTTTTTATTTACTCCTTTAAATAATTCTACTAGTTCTGAAATACCCAGCATAGAGAACACACAATTCCTTTTAGTTAATATTAAAACATTTTTTATTTCATATTATATTTGTCAAATCTAATATTGATTGACTTTCACACACATAAATGTTTACATAGATTTCTATTTCAGATTCATGTCTCTAAGAATTTCATATTCATTGACCTATAGATTTTAAAGGAACTTAAATTCTTCTTACTCAGTTACATACCAAATATTTGAACTCATCTTTCCAACTGGTAGTCATCATGCCATGATTTCTACAGCTTCAGACAGAGAAATCATCTTACACAGATTGTATCTCAGTGCTTATGTTGTTCTTAGTAACCTTTTCTTCACCAGTTTCCCCAGCACCAAGAGGTTGCCTGGCACATGCTAGCTAATTCATACATTTTGTTGAATGAATGAATAAATGAGTGATTATCTTTTAAAAATATAGTTACTAAACTGTCCTATAAGTTATTTATAATTCTGAAAGTCACAGCAAAATTTCCTTAATTCAAAATACAAATACTTTTTGTGCGAGGATAAGGCTAAGATTACTAAGGAATCATTTCTTAAAAGGAGTGCATACATGAAACATACAGGGAAGTATTTGAATACCATGTAAATATGAGGCTGCTGGGAATCCAGGAAGGCAAGATAACTTCCCTGAATACTGAGGTCTGCAGTTGGGAGTTGCTTGTATAATCACCATTTCAGCCTGTGTGAAGTGGAAATCTGAACCTTATTCTAGATGGTGGAGAGAACCAGCACTCAGCTGATGATCAGTACTGGGACAAGGTCAACTCGTAATGAATAATTAGACTTTTACATCTAGCAGATGCTACAGTTCTACGTTGGAACTCATACCGTCCCTTTGTTTTCCCTTTCTTATTATCATACCTACCAGCACTGTCCATAAACAGAACCCAATAGTAAATAGTTCTAATTTCAGTTATTTTTATTATATCTAACTAAAATAATATACAAATGTATATTTTGTAAATTCCATTGCTGCCTGATTTATTCACATAAGTGCTAAAATACAAAAAGAACAAATTAGAAAGCTAAATGTGAAATAATCTATTTAAATTCTGGTCCCTGGGTTCATGTTGAAAAAGCCTCATGTGGCATATTAAAGCCAAATTGATTCGGAGTAGTTATGAAGATACTATTTTTGTCAACAACATACGATGATGATGATGATGATGATGATGATGATGATGATAACTTAATGGTTGCTAAGACAGTGTTGGGCATTGCAATCCCCAGGCATCTGATTCAGTGGGAGCTGCTATTTGCTGTGCTGTGAGTTGCCAAGAAAAGCTGAATCTGTCACAGGTGCCACAATTTGTATTTCAGAAAATTTGCTTTCCTAACTTTAATTATCCCCAAAGTACCCCACTCTGTAAAGTACTAAAAAGAGTCAGCACTTTTTTCTTCAGTTTAAGTTCTTTGATGTAAATTAGGATTTTTGTCTACTACCTACATGTTTTAGAGATAATAGAATTTCAAGTGAAGGAGTGGGCCCTTTGTTTTACAGCATAAAACACTATTTTCCATTCATTTTTCTACTTTGAAATTAGAAAAAAAAAAACACCAGGTAACCATGAATGAGTAACACATTAACTGTGAGACAAACTACACTTAGGAGGGAAGAAGGCATGAATCAGAAAATGTGTATTTTAAACAGTAATGGTTGAAACTTAGGAAGTGCTAAGCTCAAAAATTAAAATTAAGATTTATTTTTTCTTACTAAATGCTAATGTGTGCTTTGGACTCATGGAAACAAGTATTTGTCATTTTTATAATAGACAGCCTTTCCTTTGCAAAGAGACTAGGAAACTGGAGACAGATTGTGGAGAAAGTAAACTTTTGGCAAAGTAATCCCTTCTAACATCAGTATTTATCAGTCAGCCAATTTTTTCTTTTTCTTATTCTTCCATAAAAGAATATATTTTTCAATACTTTAAAATAAATTTGATGGGAAATTTTCCTCTTTATCTTTCACTGTAGAGATGGTTTCTTCAAAATTGGCTGAGGTTGACTTGTTCAATTAGATCTTTGACCCTGGAAATCCTTAAGAAATGACTTTGGCCATAAAACCATTTTTAAGATATTAATATTGTTTGATTATTTGATTAGGAAGACTACGATAGTTAAATGTGTGTGGAATGTTTTTAAATGAGATTTTTCATCTTTTTTGCATGTCTTTTTCTTTGTATTAATACAATTCCAAAACATGGAAATTGTAAATTAAATTGAGAAATAAATGTGCTTACTGGTAATTGCTTAACCTTTGAATTGTAATTACTACTGTATATTCTTTTAGGATTATTTAACCATTCATAAATATGGCAATGCAGCCAGAAATGATCTCTGGAATACATTGTCAGAGGTAAAGTATAGAAAGCTCACATAGCAGACTTCTACTTGACTATTTCATTTGAGTTTCTAAACCATTCGTAACTTTTGTTGAGACTGACAGTTTCCTTTCACTTTTTATGTTCCCCAGTTCCTCATATTTTCTTTCCTGTTCTTTGATTTGATACATTATAAATAATGGGGCTTAAATTTGTTAAACTGTGAATGCTAATAAAAATATCTTGTCTACTTTCAAGAATAACAGTACTTCTGAAATATAATTTTAGTAGGGTATAATTCATGTAAAAGAGAATATTGAAATATGACAAGACATGCTGGTGATACTTAATGATGCTGTTATTGCTTGCTTTAACAATAAAGTATATTTAATTACCTGTTATGTATAAACTTTAATGTTAATAAAACTTTCATGTCTCTATATTTATATATACATATGGGAAATATATACATATAAATGTTACATATAAATATTCATGAAGCTTAACTTAAGGCAAGAAGATAGTTTCACTGGTACATTGTGTTAACTTCACTGATTTTGAATGCTTTCATATTTAGATAAACTTTAAAGGTAAAAATGAAAATGCCTTAGTGTTAATTATGTTTATTATACATGTTTATAAAAACTAATTTATACAATTTTGCTTGCAAAGGCTTTAAAAAGAAATGGAAACTATGTCAATATACAAGAGGTAATGGATCAGTGGACACTCCAGATGGGCTATCCTGTCATCACCATCTTGGGAAATACAACAGCAGAAAATAGAATAATAATTACCCAACAGCACTTTATTTATGACATCAGTGCTAAAACTAAAGCACTTGAACTTCACAATAACAGGTACAATGCTCTTTAATTACATGCCAGATATAGTTTTTGTGTTTCCTTGTTTATATTTAACATTTAAAAAGCATTGATAACACAGTTATATGGGAAATATAGTTTTCATTTTTTCTTTTCTGATATTTCATTTTCATTATTCTATTACTCCTGTTCCCTATGTATTTTAACCCTTAGCATGATAACACACCAAAGTTATTTATTTCAGAAGATAGAATTTTAAATTATCTTGGTAATTTAAAAATAAAATGTGATTTTTCACTTTTCTCCATATACATTTCTTTCTTTTTTTAAAGATTTATTTTATTTATTTGAAAGACAGTTACAGAGAGAGGTAGAGCCAGAGAGAGAGAGGTCTTCCATTCTGCTGGTTCACCCCCCAGATGGCTGCAATGGCAGAGCTAAGCTGATCCAAAGCCAGGAGGCAGGAGCTTCTTCCAGGTCTCCCACGTGGGTTCAGAGGCCCAAGGATTTGGGCCATCTTCTAATGCTTTCCCAGACATAGAAGAGAGCTGGATCAGAAGAGGAGTAGCTGGGACTAGAAGGAGGGCTAATATGGGATACTGGCACTGCAGGCTCTGACTTTAACCAGCTATACCACAATGCAGGTCTCCAGATAAAACATTTCTTGAATTAAATTCAAGAATATTTGATGTTCTTTTGTTAATTAAATGAGCAAAAAGATTTAAAAAACAAATGAGAAGACAAACTAGCAATCCAGGAAATCTAATTAAAAGAAACAAAAATCTAAACTGAATACTCTCTGAGTCAATAGAACTCAAAATAGATACCTTAAAAATGGCCTAAATATCAGTCACACTAAGTATCAAATAGGCTCACTTTTCCCCGTTTTTAGTATTTACTAACACTAAATAGGCTGTGTGTGTGTGTCTCTGTTGTTACTTTTTCTCTTAAAATACTTATTTAATTACTGATAATTCAGATTGTAAGGTTTTTTTCTTTCTTTCTTTCTTTTTTTTCTATTTTGTGTCTCATTAAAGGTTGAGCCAAGGAAGGATAGTAAAACTTAAATCTACCAGTTTTGTTTTTTGTAAAATATGCTGTAAGAGGCTGGGGAAGATGGGGCAGGGGAGAGGTTAAAATTAATAAATATAAAGAGAATTGATGGGGCTAGTCATAAAACTACACTTGAATCTGATTTAGGAAAGTAGTACCCTCTCTCTAGCTCGCTCGCTCTTTCTCTCCTCTGTGTGTGTGTGTTCGCATGTGTTGACCTTCAAGACATTGTCCTTTGCAATTTAACTGTTTGGACTTGTGGAATATGGTATTTATTGCCATGCCACATTGTCGCTGCTGTCAGGATCTGACTCTGTCAGTGCTTCTCCACCCAGGCTGCATTTCCCACAGCTGCCAAGTGCTGCTTCATATCGTTTACCGTCTGGCCCCAGGCTAAACATGCGTAGGCATCAACCCGGCCTTGCCAAGAAGTACATAAAAACTACTGACTGTGGCAAAGTTAGAGAGATTCAGGCCAGGCCTTTGAGAATGCTCAGTCTGACACAAGCATCACTGATGCAGAAAAACATAAAGGACATGCAGATGACAGAACAAATTTGAACAAAAATACTCTGTCAACCTATAACGCATTTCAGATGTCTAGCCACAAGTCTGGCTCTTTAAGGGAAGAGTCCCTCGCAGGCAGTATGAGCATGGGTAACGTCTAGGCAGCTTTGGTTTTGCTGGAGTGAAAAAATCATACAGACGACTTTGAACCCTGGGAACGTGGCATATAAAATATGAAGTGTAAGGTAATATACAGACTCTCATTAGTCTAAAAATGATTCTCCACCTGTTTGGAATGAATGGAGCTTATTGGTGACAATGCAGTATTCCAATTTTTTTTTCATTATTGATAATTTAATTCACCATAGCATTCTGGACAAAGCTTCAGGACCAATTCTATCTGGTCTCTGTATACAACTTTCCTGGATCTTTGTTACACAATGCAAACAGTTGACATAGTAAAACCTGTCTCCCACGGATGCCAGAAAACCTGTGAGTTGTGGATATTTTCTGAGCCAGGATCATCAATTCTTTATCTTCACTCTTCTAGGAGACATAAGAACATCATTATAACTTGCCTTAGAACATTTTTAATGTGTCCAGTAATTGTCAATTTCAAATGTGATATTTATATTTCAGCACAGAAAGATCTTTCCATAATTGATACTTGCATCAAGTTAGTTGACATGTAGTAGAGTTTAAATTATGCGCTAGAGTTTGGGTAGGTGGAAAGCTGGGACTTTGTGTAGCCTCTTTTTTCTTTATAAAGTTAACGTATTGCAATGTTAATGTTTCCTCCTACACTGAGGAGTTTCTCAGAGTTCTATGCCACAGGGAATTATATTCACCTCCACAATTTTATTTTCCTTTCCTTACTGACCTGATGACAGCTGTCTCTGCACTAATCCTTTATTAATATCAACACCATTTTAATAAAGACTTTTCACTCCAGCCAAAATATGTACCTGTTATTTTCTACCTTAATAAAGTCAGTAGACTAAATATTGCTTTATCTAAAAATGCAAACTACTAATGAATGGAGGTAGTTCCAGAGATTAATAAAGAAAAAAATCCTGCATTTCTTTGTTTTTACCTTTATTTTAGAGCTTAAAATAGAATGGCTGAAACTCCAGTTAAACTTAAGTGACTGGAACCCAATCTGACTTTCTAAGTTTTTTTTCTTGTCTCTTTTTAAGTTAACTCTGCAGTCTCATATTTCTTTCCATCATACCCTATAGCACTCTTCTTTCAGCTGTGTTTTGTGTCTTCTCATCTCTTAAGTTGTCATCACAAAACAACACACTTATCACACTTTCTCTTAAATTAAAATGAAATTTATGAAAATATCAAATGTGTATTATGTGGAAAATTGTGAAAAATAACTTATGCAGTATCACCAGTATGCAACTCAGACGTGAAAACAGATCTCAAATATGCTTGGTAACTTTTAACTTTTGACTTGTCCCTGCAATAATTGATAGATTTATAATAGAGTACAAAAACTTTTTTTAGGAAAAATAGAGAAATCTAGGTTGAAAATATAATGAAATGCATCAGTACTCACATAGTATCCTAAAACTTTGTAGTTAACTTCTTTTTCCATCTGAAGAGCTATGTGACACAATCTTTCCTGTATGTGAAAATGATCATCAGCAACATGTAGCATTTATCTGAATCTCATTTTCCTGTACAGTGGGGATGTTTTTCTCTTAAACTCAAGTACTAAAACATACCAGTTTTTTTTTTTTTTTTTTTTTTTTTTTTGACAGGCAGAGTGGACAGTGAGAGAGAGAGAGACAGAGAGAAAGGTCTTCCTTTTGCCGTTGGTTCACCCTCCAATGGCCGCCGCGGCCGGCGCGCTGCGGCCGGCGCACCGCGCTGATCCGATGGCAGGAGCCAGGAGCCAGGTGCTTTTCCTGGTCTCCCATGGGGTGCAGGGCCCAAGCACCTGGGCCATCCTCCACTGCACTCCCTGGCCACAGCAGAGAGCTGGCCTGGAAGAGGGGCAACCGGGACAGAATCCGGCGCCCCTACCGGGACTAGAACCCGGTGTGCCGGCGCCGCTAGGCGGAGGATTAGCCTAGTGAGCCGCGGCGCCAGCCTAAAACATACCAGTTTTTATCATAATCTGCAGTTATTTGGAAGAATACACTTTTACATGCAGGTAAAATATTTGTGTTTGTATAAGGGGAAAGCTAAGAAGAAAGCAATTTTTCACAAACATTTATGACCGTGTTACAAACGAGACACACTTAACCTATGAGGACTTTTTAACCATCATCAATTTTTTATATTCCTTGTTCCTTTAGTTAATACTTATTTGGCTTCACATTTCAGTTGATACAACTTGATATAGTAGTGAAATCCTAAAAAGTCAATTTCATAATGTTAATCTCTGTCTTACCTCTAGGCCAATTTGATCTCCTTTATTTTATGTTAATTTAAGCCAATTCAGTCCAATTCAGTGGCCATTAATAAAATGCCTCCTTATTTCTGAACTTCTCCAAATCTTTGAAAATCAGACCCTTAGTGGGACATTTTTGTCTCTTAATTTTCCCAATTACCCAAAAAGAGATTAATTCTTTAGGGAAAATAGCAGTTAAAGAAAGAGTTCTTTTTACTATTTTGTCAAAGATTTATTTGTTTGAAAGCAGACTTGGAGACAGAGAGGGAGGTAGTTAGATCTTCATTCCCCTGAAAAGGCTGCAGCAGCCAGGGCTGGGCCAGACCTAGACCAGGGCCAGGAGCTCCATCCGAGTCTCCCACATGGGTGCAGGGTCCTAAGTACTTGGGCCATCTTCTGCTGGTTTCCTAAGTGCATTAGCAGGGAACTGGATAAGAGGTGGAGCAGCTGGAACTTGCACTGGGGCCCCTACGTGCTGCCGATGTGGTGGCTTAATTCATGCCACAACACCAGCCCTTCTCTGTGTGTTTTACCGTAAACCTATCAGTAAGTTTTTGTGGTATATTTTCAGTCCTATGTTAAAAGCGTAGGAAAAAACATTAAGAGTTTACCTGAGTTGTTCACTTAATAGTACCTAAAGGCCGATACAGATTTGGCTACTGTAAATTACTGACTTCCTGATGGTGCCGTAAACACTGGAGCATAGCACAGTGTTTGCACATAGTTGGCAGTCAGAAAGGTTTCTTCCATTAAGCACTGTATATTTTTAAAATTTAGAATCTTACATGTATTCTTTTGATATTCCATGAGAGATAGCAGTTGAAATTATGAATTTCTTCCAGGCTTCCATTTGAACTCTGCTATTACTGAATTCTGTTGATCATAAATGAAAACGTGAAATGATAAAATAATAAACTGCACACAGCAGATTCAGAGGAGATGCCACTCTCCCCCACCTCCCAGACGACAGGTTCCTTGTGTACTGTTTATCACCCCAGGCCTGTTCCCTCAGATTTTCAGTTCTCCGTGCACGCTCAGAGCTCATGAGCTCATCCAGTATCTCTTCTGACATCTCGAAAATAAAAACAGTATTTCTCCCATGCTGAAGTTATTGGCTATACCTGTTGCTAATGGTGTACTGAGAGAGCGAATAGTCTGTATACACTCCAAGGAAGGTAGCAAAGTATAGTCACTGGACTTTTGTAAGACCATCCAGCAGCCAGTGCCGCGGCTCAATAGGCTAATCCTCCGCCTGCGGCCCCTGCACACCAGGTTCTAGTCCCGGTCAGGGCGCCGGATTCTGTCCTGGTGCCCCTCTCCCAGGCCAGCTCACTGCTGTGGCCCGGGAAGGCAGTGGAGGATGGCCCAAGTGCTTGGGCCCTGCACGCGCATGGGAGACCAGGAGAAGCACCTGGCTCCTGGCTTTGGATCAGCGCGATGCGCCAACCGCAATGCACTGGCCACAGCGGCCATTGGAGGGTGAACCAATGGCAAAGGAAGACCTTTCTCTCTGTCTCTCTCTCTCACTGTCCACTCTACCTGTCAAAAAAAAAAAAAAAAAAAAAAAAAAAAAAAAAAAAAAAAAGACCATCCAGCATCTCCCTGGCTATGCATTTGCTATTACATTTACATGGCTTCATGTACAAATGGAAGACTTGATTTCTAGCTTTTTAAAAAGGTAAATGTAAGAAATAGCTTCTGTTTAGTAGCTGAAATTCTTGACTGATTCCTGCATGTTGGGGATATTTTAACATATCAATTTGGAAATTCCACTTCAGCAAACAGAATGTTGAGTCCCACAGTGTCTGCATTTTAGGAGAACCTGGTTACTTTTGCTCTTCCTCTCCCTACTGAATATCTCTTGATGTGCCATATTAACCTTTTTGTAAAATACGTTAATAGTGTCTCCCAGAATCCATAGACAATAAATAAGGAGAGCATTGAAATGTAAATGCATGAAACCCTGCAATGTGTATTAATCTAAGATTGGAAAAATGTAGAAGGGAATTATTTTTAGCCTTTAATCAATATATGGTATAGCTCAGATTTATAGATTTTAGTTACTTTTTATTTCTAATGCAAAATAAAGTCTACTTTTTCTCTAAGATTAATTGTTTTGTTGACAGTTCTCCTGCATTAAAATTAAAACCTTGAAAAGCAAAGTCCTCTTAACAGCGTTGAAAGAATGAATTCTTTTTTTTGGGGGGTGAGGTCTGGGAAGTTTTTGTTACTTTCTATAAAGAGCATTTAAAAATCACACAGTGGGGGTAACTCAGTTGTTCTTGTTTAGAGGTAGGTCTGTTTATCCTTAAAGTTTCTTTTTTTACTTTGCAGTTACCTGTGGCAGATTCCATTAACTATTGTGGTAGGAAATAGAAGCCATGTGTCTTCAGAAGCAATTATTTGGGTGTCTAACAAATCAGGTAAAATATATATTCTCCTCTGAAGAGCCATTTGGTTTCAGATAATTGTCTAGTAACTTAACCTCTGGTTTCATCTGAAATAAAATATGGATAAAGACAAATGGTAAAGAATATATAGAGGAGTGATAATCCTTTCTACAAAATCAGGTATGGTACAGTGTAGTATCGTTTCTAACCAGTCTAATTTCAGTCTGTTTATATATAAATATTGCATTTGTTTCTTTGATGATAAAGATGAAATTTAAAATTCATATTTGTCATACTGATCTTAGCTATTTTAAATTGCATTATTCCGAAGCCAACTAAATGTAATTTAATAATCTCAAATGTAATCGTAACTCTCAGTAAAGTAATACATCAAATACTGAAGCCCTGACCTCATTGTTAGTCTCATTTTCATGCAGTGTTCTCTTTTACAAGACCAGTTTGTCTCTTTAAGGAATGAGAGAAGCAATATTCTTCATGGAATTGAATAATTGTAGGGTCAGAGGGAGGGGCTTAGGTCATGAAACCATCTCCTGGGTAGTGTCAAGCCTCAAGGTGCAGAGAGAGATGAGATTTTATTTTCTTTCTGAACATCTTCAAATGAGATGGTGACCTGTTTCAGTTCACTGTCAAGGAACTATTTCTTGAATCCAATCTATCTCCTTCATGTTAGAGTACAAAACAGGTCCCTTTTATTTCTGTTTTCCACTAGCTAGAGAAAAAGTCAATTATCATCTTTTATATAACATTTCATTTAGATTTTGATGATCAAGTATGTCCATATTTTTGTTTTTCTTACTCTTTTCTCATATGTTATAAATTGATGTTACCTTTCCAGTTTGTAAGCATCGTTTTAAAGTCATATTTTTTATTTTAATTAGGGTAAGGTGTAAATAAACAAATACTGTTTCTTCTAATCAGTGTTAGTATTATAAGGGAGATATAAGTACTCTCTCTATTTTTATTCAAGAAAAAGTTATTATAACAAATCTGATTATCTGAAGTATAAACACTGAAAGTTCAGAAGTATTTTTTTCCAGAAATTCAGGTTGCTGTATTTTTAACACATAATGGCATATTATGAAAATATATACTTTACCTACATTCATTTTATATAAAGCATTCATATTCAGTGTAGCAGTGCATTGAAATGCTTGCTTCAAACTTTATTGATGTTTCTCCTTTTAATTTGTTTATTCTAACCAATTCTTTTCATTTCTTGGAGTTATTATTTCCTCCCTGATTCTGAATTGAATGCACCATGTTATTTGTCTTTAGAGTTCTGTTTTCCTATCATGCAGTTCTTTTGTTTATCTACATAATTTCTTAGGAAATGATGACAGCAGAGACTAGTTATTGTAATAATCCAACTATTAGAAAGAAGCCTCCCTTCCGTAGGAGTACTAGGGTCATGAAATAGAGCAGTATTCAGAGATAAAGTAAGATATTTAACTGTGGAAGGTAGAATGGAACTTTGAAGATTAGGAAAGTATGAAGATACTGATCAAACTAACCTGAAACTTAACTTTTAGGCAGTGGAGGATTCAGGGCAAGTCTGACTCTTCAGTACCTTTTTCAACCCATTTCCTCTAACTCCTCTAACATCTGTAATTCATGATAGCCTCTTTACCCACGTAGTGTGGAGAAAAGTGCATCAGCTTTCCTTGACCAATAATTACTGGCTGTTGTGTTCAACGCATTCTTTCTCTATATCCTTTCATTATCATTAAGAAACAATAACAATGTATTGATCCAAACTATTTTCCTAAAATATTACCTTTGTTGGTGTGTATAGTAATTATATGCAGCTGCACAGTTTGTAGAGTACATAATTGTAGAAGATACTATTTGCATAGATTATGGTATGAACGGTACACTTCCTCACCCCAAAGTTGTGCAGTGTGCAACCTGTACAGTGTAATATGTCATTTTCCATGAAATCACAGCAGGATCTCCTGTTTGATATAAACACCATCACAACTGAAATGTAAAGGCTTTGGGGAAGATGACCACACTAATACTGCCTGGAATTTTTTTTGACAATTTTATAAAGATAAAATTCTGGAAGAAAGTTTCCAAGAAGGACCTAAAAAGAAGACTACCTTCCTGTGTTGCCTTCTCAGTCCCATTAATGGTATTAAATTTTGTCTGGAGGTCCTTTTTATAAAATACTAACATGAGGCAAAAATTAAAACAAAAGATTATTAAATCCTACATTCCTTTGTAGGTTGTCATTTTCCTTCTTTGTAAAATATAGCCAACTATTGTCAGTGAAAATTGCTTCTCCATGTAAATATGAAGGAAATTTTCTGGTCAATTCGTATCAGCATAAGTTAAATTAATCCACAATAAAAATTTAAAAAGCAATATAAATGCTTTTGTAATTTTCGTTGTCAGTTGTCATAGTAATTTGATCCCTCAAAATATTAAGCTAAAGTCATTGGACTAATATAAAATATATTTGAGTCAAAACATATATTCTTTATGGTTAAATATTTTAGCACCTTGGGTGACTTTAATTCTAAAATAAAACAGATATTTTAGATAAATTAACTTCAAATCAATTTTTAAGTCATTGAAAGCAGAAGTATTTATATTTTTCATTGTTACTATGAAAACATCAAGAATGTAGACATTTGTAATGTAGTAGCTTGCCAAGCTAAAGCCAAGGAGCCTGGAATTCTATTGCAGTTCTCACAAAGGTGGCAAAATCCCAAATATTTGAGCTATCTTCTATTGCCTTCTCAGGTGCATTAGCAAGGAGCTGGACTGGAAGTGGAGCAGACAGAATTCAAAGTGTCTGCCTGTATAGGATGCAGGTGGTGGGTTAACTTGCTGTGCCACAACATTGGCCTTATGGTTGATTGTTTTTTAAATACTAATGCTTCTGCAGAAAACAAATATTGGGTAGACATGACTAATTCCTTTTTATTCCCAAGTAAAGTATAAAATACAAAGATCTTATGAAATACCAACTACTCTATTCTTCAGTGTATTCTGTCTTGTACCATTTGTGTTTCATTCTAAATATAATTTTAATCATTATTGCCAACACTCAAAACATATCTTCCGTAGTTTTTATTGTGGTACTCAAGTACCATAACTCATTAGGCCATTGGAAATTATCTCTTTAAAATTCATTGCTAGCCATTAGTTAATCTGAAGAACATTCTAAGGCTATAATTAATTATAGCCAAAAAGATATTTAAAAATCTATTATAATATCTTTCAGGAATTATTTCTCCAAAGATCTCATTTGTAGCAAAGGCATAAAAATATTAATGAACAGTAATAACCTTTAGGTTTTAGTTATAAATTTAAAAACAGTAGATGCCTACATCTGGTCAGATGATATAGAAATCCTAAGAATTATTTTCCTGTATTAATATACATATTACTTTTAATTTTACTTATAAGTTGAATTGAGTAACTTTAGAAATTAGACTTAAGGGGTCGGTGCTGTGGCTTAGTGGGTTAACGCCCTGGCCTGAAGCGCTGGCATCCCATATGAGCCCCAATTCAAGTCCCAGCTGTTCTACTTCTGATCCAGCTCTCTGCTATGGCCTGGGAAAGCAGTAGAAGATGGTCCAAGGGCTTGGGCCCCTGCACCCAAGTAGGAGACCCAGAGGAAGCTCCTGGCTCCTAGCTTCGGATTAGCGCAGCTCCGGCCTTTGCGGCCAATTGGGGAGTGAACCATCGGATGGAAGACCTCTCTGCCTCTCCTCTCTCCGTATAACTTTGACTTTCAAATAAGTAAATACATCTTTAAAAAAAAAGAAATTAAAGTGAATCACATGGAATTAAGTTAAACCAGCTATCCAAATGGTGAACATAAGGTTTAATATTACAGAAATCGTGTCCATTTTAAACTTGTAAAAATCTCAGTCATGAAACTTTATACTTTAACCCATTAAGTTCCAAAATTTTCAATGAAATTGACACAGTATATTAAAATAGGTTGAAAATCATATTCTAGGGCTTAGGTATCCTTTATTATCACTAAGAATAATGTATAGATGATCCTATATATAGGACAAGTATAGACTCTTTGTCATAAATATGCCATTTTATTAGTAGGACACTGAGCAAATAAGAAATCATTTCACACATTATACAATCTACAAAGAAGTGACCTTTAGGACCTGTTTAACAACAATTATTTTTTGCAGAAATTAGGAATTTTTTTGAAATCCAACAAATTTATGAGGCCTTCCTCTCTTTGTACACAAATTTGTGAATAATCCATGCATTTGGGCCCGGCGCCAGAAAAACCACCACCTGAGGTACCAGCATCCCATATAGGTGTGGGTTCAAGTTCCAGCTGCTCTTCTTCTGATCCAGCTCCCTGCTAACGTGCCAGGGAAAGCAGTGGAAGATGACCCAAGTCCTTGGGCCCTTGCACCCATGAGGGAGGCCTGGAGGAAGCTCCTGGCTCCTGATTTTGGACTGATCCAGCTCCAACCATCACAGCCATTCAAGGGGTGAAGCAGAGGATCAAAGTTCCCTCTTTCTGCTTCTGCTTCTCCCTCTCTCTAACTTCACCTTTCAAGTAAAAAAAAAATCTTTTAAAAAATTTTAAAAAGTAAAATAATCCATGCATTTGTGATACAAATATCAGTTATCCTAGGGAACAAAGGAAAATATCATTTTTAACCTCTGACAAAAGTGGAATATTAAGAAATTAACTAATCATATTTATGCACATCATCATTGAAGTTATAGACACCCAGTATGTTTGGATGAGGCACATTGCTTTAACTCTTTATTTTTTCCAACATTGAACTTTGTCATGTAGTTCAGCTGTATCACACTTCATTTTGACAGTGACACATTTATTATCTAAACATTTTATAATGAAAATTCATTATTTTAGTCAAATCTGTAGCCACACTACCCTCTTGTTTGTTTCTTTTTAATCATGTTGTCATTTTCAAAAGTCATTTGTTTGGTATGTTTCCTTTCATTGTGCTTGTAACTTGGAATCCAGTATTTTAGAAGTGTACCAACAGGCTTGCGCCACAGCTCAATAGGCTAATCCTCTGCCTGCGGCGCCGGCACACCGAGTTCTATGAGACGCCGGATTCTGTCCCGGTTGCCCCTCTTCCAGTCCAGCTCTCTGCTGTGGCCTGGGAGTGCAGTGGAGGATGGCCCAGGTCCTTGGGCCCTGCACCTGCATGGGAGACCAGGAGGAAGCACCTGGCTCCTGGCTTCAGATCGTCACGGTGAGCCGGTCGCAGTGCGCCAGCCATTGGAGGGTGAACCAATGGTAAAGGAAGACCTTTCTCTCTGTCTCTCTCTCTCACTGTCCACTCTGCCTGTCAAAAAAAATGTACCAACAAGTCATAACAGTAAATATATTATCATAAAATACAGTGTCATTGTAGATTTACTGTCACTTCAAGCATTTATATGAATACCTTACTCCAAAGCACGTAAGTCATAACTTTTCAACAAAAAACCCTAACTAGCAACTCGAAGAGTTTGTCAGGCAACAGTGTAGAGAAATACCGTGCATTCCTCAAAATTAAATTGCAGTCTAGTTCTAGAGCATATTTTCATGAATGCATGTGTTGTATTACATATCAGTTATATTATAATTGTATTCAGTTGCACAAGTGTTAAAAGTAGCTAATACAGTGAAGTTTATGCCATTTTCACAATTCATTTAAAAATATTTTCAAATGCTATAATCACTCATTTATTACTTTGTCCAAAGTAATAGAATTTATGTAATATTTATTTCAAAGCTAAATGGTGCGTTTGTTGTTCAATTTAAGTTTTTATAGAGGTGCTATATAAAGGAAAATTGGGAAATAATGTGTAAATATTTAACTTACAAACTTCTTATATAAAAATTATGAAATTTTCTCTTATCTCAAGTGAATTCAATTAGAGTTTTGATATTTTGTTATAAAAATTTTTCTGTACTTGAAGACAGATTTACTCAAGAGAAATAATACCTTAAGTATTTATATTTGATTTTTTCTTCACTGAATTTATATGACTCATTAAAATCTCTTACAAGGCGATTTTGGTTTCTTAAAATGATGTATTTCCTTTTTTACAAGAAGATTTATCTCTTTATTTGAAAGGCAGAGTGACAGAAAGAGGGGGGAGAGACAGAGCTTGCTTCTCCATTTGTTAGTTCACTCCCCAAATGGCCACAAAGATTGGAACAGGTCCTGGTCAAAGCCAGGAGCTTCATTTGGGTCTCCAACGTTGGTGCAGGGGACCAGGTAGTTCAGTTATCCTCTGCTGCTTTTTATGAACACATTAGCAGGGAGCTAGATCAGAAGTGGAGCATCCGGGACAGGAACCAGTGCCAGTATTTCCTTGTGAGTGCTACCTGTTTTCATATTTACATCTGTAAGGGTGACATTCTAAAACTTCTTCAAAGCAAGTAGATGGATAAACACATTAGTATTTTTGAAAAACATGATTATAAAGTTTCTTCAAAGCAAGTAGATGGATAAATACATTAATATTTTGAAAAACATGAATATAAGGTTTCTGAAACTTGAGAAATAATTTGTACTTTAGAGAAATATATGGAAGATTTATTTTCTCAAGAACTATGAATTAAGCTAAGTAAAATCTCTTAGAAAAATAGTCCGTTCTTCTATTGAAGAACTCCAATTCTTCTGTAGAATTGGAGTGAACCTTAATAGTCATTATTTGTCTTTTAAGTTACATTAAAGAAAATTGAGAACCAGAAACCATCACCTACCTGTATTCAGACATGTATGTGTAGCAAAGTAGAAATGAGAATCCAGCTTTAATACACTATTTATGTTATTTTTCCTATCTCCTTTACGCCCTTTTAAAATGTATATCATGTGATAGTAAAGGTGTTATACCGTCTGTATAGATGCATATAGCGAAGTCAGGAGACCTGACAAGATTTCCTGCCTTCTAGGACAATTGAATCAACCTGTTCCAGGAGACACAATTAATAAAGCTGGCAAGAAGTTGAAGTTGCATTGTGCATACTTTTTGATTTAAGTCCGTTAAGTTTTACTGCTGATGTTTGAAAATTAGTAATCTGTAACATGCATTGGGTTAATTTCCCATTCCATGCCAGACCAGAAAAATGAATGTTCATTATTTCTGCCCAGTAATTTTTGTGGCATAACCTCTTCTTTTGTGGCCTGTACTTGAGAGAGTACTTTATAAGTTCTGTCCTTCAAAGACAAAAATGGGAGAAACTTTATTTCCTGCTCTGGAGTGTTGTATATAAACAACTTAATAACAAAATAACGGCAGAAGTAGGTTCCCTACTCAGACATGAGGCATATGGTTTCTACGATGCATTTTATAGTTTTGAGTTATTGTTGCAGTTAGAACAGATCAGTTTGATTTTGGTCATTTCATTTTGGATATCAGACTATATGTATTCTGTAAATTTTAAGTAAATTCATCAAGTGATTTTTATGAAGTATGAGTCCTAAAGATCAACAGCAAAGTTATTCTAATTGTGAGCTATGATTTTTTAAAGGTTTATTTATTTACTTGAAAGGCAGGGTTACAGAGAGGCAAAGGCAGAGAGAGAGAGAGAGAGAGAGAGAGAGGGAGGTCTTCCATCCACTGGTTCACTCCCCAACTGGCTACAGCAGCCGGAGCTGTGCTGATCTGAAGCCAAGAGCCAGGAGCTTCTTCCAGGACTCCCACGTGGGTGCAGGGGCCCAAGGACTTGGGCCATCTTCTACTGCTTTCTCAGGCCACAGCAGATCAGGATCAGAAGTGGAGCATCTGGGTCTCGAACCGGCGCCCGTATGGAATGCCGGCACTCCAGGCTAGGGCATTAACCCACTCCCGCCATAGCACCAGCCCCGATGAGCTATGATTTTGTGAAGTCAATAGAGGCTAACTTTACATGGGAACATACTTCCCTCTATTTACCATATTTGAAGGAGTTAAATATGAAGAAGTTTTACTGTTGTTTTAACTGATTTCTAATAATTGAATTAACTGCTGAGCATAATAAGTGAATATTTTCTGAAGTGACTTCAATAAGCAGAGTTTATTATCTTTGTTTCTAATTCTGTGTGTGAGTATTAGAGTCTTGAACAAATGACTTTCCTTTTTCTAGTATTCTTTATGATGTTGAAAAGTCTGTTATTTATTAGTACTCCCGAAAAAGCACAAGAAAAAAGACAAGAAACAAGTGACTTTGAAGTTAATGAGCTCTATTGCTTTAATTTCTTTCTTCCAAATCAAATAAATAGAATATGTGTCTAAAGCCTTTTCTTTTATTCTAGCTGCATATCTGTACACCATCTAATTAAAAGCTGCATGAATACAGTGATAGATTTCTAGGTTACATTTATTTTGAGAAAGAACATTACACAGAGGTAATAGAATTTTGTCAAGAACAAAAATATTCATTATAAGAAAACATTTAATTGAGATAATAATGACCAACCAACTGAAAATTTTTCTAGCAAATTCTCCATGCAAGTAACTAATTAAATAATGAGTTCCAATTAGATATTTAGGATGCCATTCTCTCTTAATTATTGGCTGTTATATCCGGTATTAAGGAAGTATGCTCCATTCTTCATTCCACTGTAACTCTTAAAATTTTAACTCTATTTGCTCCCAAAAATGCTGTTTTCAGAGCACCACAGAATAACTTATTTGGACAAAGGAAGCTGGCTTCTGGGGAACATCAATCAAACCGGCTACTTTAGAGTCAACTATGACCTGAGGAACTGGAAGTTATTAATTGATCAGTTAATCAGGAACCATGAGGTATACTTTAGATTTGCTCATCAATGATATGCTTTGCTATGTGAACACCTGTCATTTGAATCTTAAATTATTCCTTTTTTTCTGATTACCCTCATAGGTTTTCTCTGTCAGTAACCGAGCAGGTTTGATCGACGATGCCTTCAGCCTAGCCAGGTACATTTTCCTGTGGATCTCTACAGTAAAAACTTGTGCCTGTAGTACCTCTTCTGTTTAACTGCATTGTGTATATGTTTTGAACTTAAGAAATTTTAAAAAGCAATTTCTATCTCACTATCTTTGTGTTAGATATGAATTATAAGCAGTGTCCCAAACTCTTGATCAATAAATAGCTGTAGGTTATTTTCAAGACAGGAAGAGCTTGATCAATTTTGCTGCAAGTTCAATTTAACACTCTGGAGATTAATAATCTCTTCCCAATTTCATTAATAAACTCTACAAAATGACCATTGTGCCATATTTAATTTTTGATAGAAAATACCTTCAAGCATCAGCAATTTTTTCCCTGACATATACCAGTGTTATATTTTTTAATTTTTTTTGAATGTGATTCATTATGAAAAGCTTGTGCAGCAAGATAGAAATAAATATTCCACAGGGTAAGACTGTTCAGGACAAAGTATATATCAATCTTACAGCATCTTGTAGCAATCTTTAGTGATTGTAGTATTTGTGTTATTTTCATATATAGATTTATAATATTAAAATCAGTTATTTCTTTGAATAACTGAGTCATTAAATGAAATAATGCTGATAATAATTCAAGGTGTTTATTCAAGTTTGAGACTAAATAGTAAAACTGAGTTGATCTTTTTTATGATTTTTTACTTTTCACATCCAAGTACAATGTAATTTTAATGACCTAATTTACAAGTTATAACTTAGGACACAAGTGATCGTCTGTACTTATCTGGTTATAATGATTTAGCATATTTTCTCCTAAAGTAGTTGTCTGAAACTGGTTGGTTATGTTTGTACTGATATGAACATCTGACTTATTTTTAAAATAAGCATTGTTTCATATGTGGAGCCTGGATCCACTTTTATAGTTTATGTATTCAGTCAGATTTCAATTTCTTCCATATGTCATAAAGCTTATCACACCATGTAGCAGTCTAATCCATCAAAGTTAATAAGCTTACATATGGAAGGCTTGTTAATTGGATAGAAACAAAGCTAAAGTTTGGGACCAAGTTAGAGATTTTTTTTTTTTTTTTTGTAGAAATAGTAATGTAAAGTGGAGAATACATAAAGAAAGATAAAGAAGAAATTTCAAGTGCTTTTCTACTTAGAAAACAAAGAATACTTTGGCTTTTGCTCTCCTTGTTGGTATTAAAAATCCAAGAACCATTAATATTTTATATTATTCCCTGAATGATGTTGTGTCAGTTCCTCATTCTCACCAGGCAGGCACATTTCCAGGCACAAAATGGCTTACTAAGTGAGTGGCAAATCTAAGGTCAAAATATCAGCAAGGAATTTTTTAATGAAATTGGACCATGAGTGTAGTCATTTAATGAGAACTGTGGGTCACCCCAGAAAAGGTAAATGAGGTCTTTGCTGTGTCAAGATGGCATCTTACTGGGAACAACTTCAGAAATCACAGAGATGGAGGTTGGCCTTCTGAGATGGCAATGGGCGGACCTGAACACTAACATGTAGTTTTTGCTCTGCAGTAAAACAGGAAGATTTGAAGCAAATTATTAAGTACCTCAAAAATTATTTTGACATAGAAGGTTACCAGAAATTCAGAAAGAGAGTGTACTTCATGTAAGATTGCACTGAAAGAGAGGCAGGAAAAAAAGGATGGGAGATGTTAAATGCCTCAAGGAAAGGGTTAGGAACTCTAGGAGAATACCAGCGGGTAAGAGTTGTTAAACACTTGAAAAGAAGCAGACACTGCTCCTTCACATACAATACAGTTGTCCCTCAGTGCCTCTGCGTCGTGGGTCCAGGACCCCTCCTGTCTACTGAAATCCAGGGATGCTCAAATCTCTTCCAAACGTAGCATAGTATTTGTATGTAGTCTATGCACAACCTGCCACATAGTTTTAACTAATTCTAGATTAATTATAGTGCGTGTGGGTGCTATGTTAATTGTTGTTATACTGTATGGTTTAGGAATGATGACATGAAAATCAAGTCTGTGCATGTTCAGTACAGACATGATCTTCTTCCAAATATTTTTAATCCATAGTTGGATGACTCCACAGATATGGAAGCCATGGATACAGCGAACTGATTTGAATTCGGTTAATTGTTACAACCTAATAAGATGTGTAGGTACTTATTGTTTTCATTTGATAGGTGAGGAAGTGGAGGCTCAGAGAGGTCATGTACCTTTTCTAAAGTCACACAGTCAATAATTGGCAGAGCCAAGGCCTGGATCTGGTTGATCTAGCTGCAGAGGCCACGCCATTGTCCAGGGCACTTTACAGCTTCTTCGTGTAATATTGTTTAATAAAAGGCAGTATAGATATGCTGAAGTGCTATGAAGCAGTTGTTCATTTGAACCATGTGGGTTGGAAATAATGGTGAGAAAATAAGTAGTACTGTCTTAAAGACAGAACACATTTGAAAATTTAAAGGGGAGGGTCTTTTGACTCACCTACATTAAATATTAGATCTTATTTTAGAGTTGAAGATTTTATTTTATTTTAGTTGATGAATATATATTCAAAATTGTATCCTTTGCTTATTTAGGTGAAAATTTTTTCAATATGCAAATATTATCAAATATATATTTATTAGTTTTACTGCTTATGAGATATAAGAATAAAAACAAAATTGGTTTATTCAGGCATATACTCTGTACTTACTTGGTGTTAGGGGTTATTCGTATTTCATCGTATTATAGTAAATACTGCATAGTTTTTCTATTCAATCTGTATAAAGCTGCTTTCAACTTCCTGAACACATCATGCACTCTTTGGCTTCTATAAAGCTGACAAGCAGAAGAATAGCAAATATTTATTAAAGTATCTGTGCTGGGTACAGTATTGAAACCTCTTTCCCAGTGAGGACACTCATTCCAAGGGGTTTCTAAGAAACTCTCTTAGAAAGTGAATGAGTGTCCTTACTACTTTAATTTGATAGCTGAAACATGAGGGTTAAGAGGAAGTACATGACTTAGCTTAGTTCGCACAGATTTTCACTGAGGGGTGAGGTATACAACTCTAAGCAGAAGTAAAGCCTCCTGAGTCCATGACTTGGCCCATAACATGAAATCCCTTTCAATTCCCATCCCTTTTGTCTTGTCCCTCCCTTCAAGAATATTATCATTCACACAAAAAGGAAATATATTTGGCTCACCCGCCCTCATTAAAGACTTACCTGTCCTTTGCAGCAAGAGTAAGGTGTTGTTCCACTGAGCTATCTTATTGCAGTTGTCATCTCATTGCTTTTCTGTGTTCCTGATAATTCTGGGATGTTCTGGGGAAGAAAGTGTTGTCTTTTCCTTGGATGACTGTTGACTAACCTTGTATTACCACTGCCGGTAAAAGTTGGTGGCATACATGATAGTCATTATTTTTTCAAACCATTAACTTCTATGCCACACTTTTTTTGTGCAATTAAGTGAGCATCATCCAAAAATTTTAAACATATAAAACATATTATATATTCTGATTATAAAAGATTAAAACAAAACAAAATATACCATGTGAGGTCTTTCACTCCTTCCATCCTTTGTCATCACTTTATCCCCCTCACAAGTAAATTTTTTAAATAATTGATATGTATTGATCTAGTTATTGCTTCTTTAAATTTCCACTTAGTATATTTTTTTACATGAACCATTAAGTATTTTGTTCTGATTCAATTTTAAAAATCTGGGGAGCTTTTCATTGTTTCTAATTTCTCACTTCTAATAATCAAAGCTACAGTGAGCGTCCTTGAATGTTCTTTTTTTGTGCATGTGTGTATTTTTATAGGACCAAACCCTCTAAGTGGAATTTGGGGTTTAAGGAATATGATACTTTTGATAAATATTGGAAATTGTTTTGCAAAGGTTTTTGTAGTTCAACCCTTCATAAATCATGTATGACAGGTTCCAATGCCTGCAAATCTTCCATTACACTGAATACTATATATATTTCACATTTCGGACAACTTGGTAACAGATTGAATTCTTTTGAAGATTCATTTTATTTATTTGAAAGGCAGAATTACAGAGAGAGAGGAATAGAGAAATAGAGAGATCTTCTATCCATTGATTTACTCCCCAAACGGCTGCAGTGGCCAGGGCTGGGCCAGGAGGAAGCCAGCAGTTTTCTTCTGGATCTCCCATGTGGATGCAGAGGACCAAAAACCTAAGCCATCTTCCACTGCTTTCCCAAGCATATTATCAGGGAACTGGATCAAAAATAGAGCAGCCAGATGCAAAAACAAAAATAATTTTAAAAATTGTATTTTCTGCAAGTTAAATGAAGTTGTGCATTGTTTCATATGCATTTACTTTTTGCACTTTTTTCTTCTGTGAATTGTCACCTGGATTTATAAAATAATAAAAATCGAATAGAAATTGGGGAAAGGCATTTTTCCTACTATATCTTTCTATATCATTTGGATACTTGGTGATAATAATAGTTCTATAGATCCATTTTACAGTGTTTTTTCTCAGCCTTATACCTTTTTAATTTGTAGAGTATTTCATCATTCAAAGACTTTTTTATGAAATTATTATTTATTAATACAAATAGCATTAAATGATTAAGGATAATTCATTATTTTAACTGTATAGATCAAATATTAATCAAAGAACTTGAAAGTGATTAAACTTGTTTTTATACAAATATACTGGATTAAGAAAGAGTAACAAGTTTAGAAAGTTCAAAAAGTCTTAGGAAACTTAAAATTTAACTCATTATAAAAAGTATTATAACACAATTTAAATTATAAGTATCAGTAGACATGAAGCAAAATCTCTCCTTGGATGTCACCAATTCTAACTGAAAGACTGACATATATTACTAGTGCTGTCTTAACACACAAGAGATACAAATAGCTCATAAATATTAGCACATATGATGCTCACATATAAAGTTGATATTTTTCTTAAGATATAACTTTTAATTTTTTTTTAAATTTTAATGAACATAAATCATACATAATTTGGGGTACTAGGTGGTGTTTCATTACATATGTACATCATGCAATGTCCAATTAGGATAAATATATTCTTTTAAGCATTTAACAATTCTTTACCATGAAAACATCCAAAGTCCTATCTTGTAGTTTTTGTTTTTGAAGAGAAATATACAGTACATTAACATTATCTGTAGCAACCCTGGTGTGCAACTAAAACCCTAGAACATCTTAGTTCCTATCTAGCCATAACCTAGTTCCTATAAATTAAATTCTCTTCATCCTTCCTTCCCTACCTTCCTCCCCAGCCTCTGGTAACCTCCATTATATTTTTAATTTATATCAAATCATCTTTTTTAGATTCAACTTATGAGCGAGATCATTTGATTTATTTCACTTAATATAATGACCTCCAGGTCCATCCATGTTGTTGCAAATGACAAGATCCCTTTTTATGGCGAGCGATAGTCTATTGTGCATATATAGGCACCACATTTTTTCTCCATTCATCATTAATGGAAGCCTGCATTGCTCACATTTGTTGGTTATTGTGAATAGAGTTACAGTAAACATAGACTGCAAATATCTCCTCAACAATTGGGCTTTGTTTCTCTTGGATGCAGACTTAGAAGTGAGATTGCTGCTTCATATGGTAATACTATTTTTAGACTTTTAGGAACCTCCTTACTGTTTTTTTGCAATGGCTGTGCCAAACCACATTCCCAGAAACATTGTTCAAGACTTGCCTTTTCTCCACATTCTTGCCAACATTTGTTATCTTTCATCCTGTTGTTGGTAGCCAGTCTAACTGGGGTAAGGTGTTATCTACTTGTGGTTTTGATTTGCATGTCCATGATGATTAGTAGTGTTGTTTTCATGTACCTGCTAGCCATCTGTATTGTCTTCCTTTGAGAAGTTTCTGTTTAGACCTACTACCTACCCCATTTTTAGTTGGTTTATTTGGGAATATTTCTGTCATTGACTTGGTTGAGTTCCTTATATATTCTGGATATTCATCCCTTGTCAGACATATGGCTGCAAATATTTTCTCCCATTCTGTAGGTTGTCTCTTTACACTGTTGATCATTTCCTTTGTTATACAGAGACAATTTACTTTCCTGAAATATCATTTGTCTATTTTTGCTTTTATTTCCTGTCCCTTTGATGCAGAAAATCCTTGCCCATTGCAATGTACTCCAATGTTTTCCCTATATTTTCTTATGGTACTTTCAATGTATCAAAACCCACATTCAGGTTTTTTTCATCCATTTTCAGTTGATTGTAATACACAGTGAGAGATGGTTTCATTTGTTTACATGGAGATATTCAATTTTCCCATGCCCATTTATTTAAAAAGACTATCTTTTTTTTAAAAAATGCATGTTCTTAGCATCTTTGTCAATGATGAGTTTGCTGTCAATTAGTGAGTTTACTTCTAGAGTCTCCATTCTGTATCGTTGATCTTTGGGCCCATTTTTTTTTTTTTTAAGGTTTATTTTGTTTATTTGAAAGACAAGAGTTACAGAGAGAGGTAGAGACAGAGAGAGAGGTCTTCCACCTGCTGGTTCACTCCCCAGATGGCCGCAACAACCAGAGCTGAGCTGATCTGAAGCCAGGAGCCAGGAGCCTACTCCAGGTTTCCTATGTGGGTGCAGGGGCCCAAGGACTTGGGCCATCTTCTACTGCTTTCCCAGGCCATAGCAGAGAGATGGATTGGAAGAGGAGCAGCCGGGACTAGAACCATCACCCATATGGGTTGCGGGTGCTTCAGGCCAGGGCTTTAACCCACTGTGCCACAGCGGCTTGTGGACCCGTTTTTAATGCCAATACCATGCTGTTTTCAGTATTGTAGCTTTTTAATATACTTTATTTTATATTTAAAGATTTTACAAAATTTATTTAAAAGGCAGTGTTGCAGAGAGAGAGAGAGAGAGAGAGAGATCGAACTTCCATCTGCTGGTTCACAGCCCAAATGGGCTAAGTGATCTCGGTTGGGCCAGGCTGAAGCCAGGATTCTGGAACTCCATTTGTATCTCCCATGAAGGTGGCAGGGTCCAAAGTACTTGGGACATCTTTTGCTGCTTTCCCAGGCACATTAGTAGGGAGCTGGATTGGAAGTGGAGCAGCTAGGATCAAACTGGTGGTCATATGAGATGCCAGAATTGCAGCCAGCTGCTAAACCCACTGTGCTACAACACTGCCTTTACTCCCCCCGCCTTTTTTTAGATTTATTTATTTGAAAGGCAGGATTACAGAGAAAGAGAGAGAGTGCTTTGTAATATACTTTAAAGTCAAATGGCAGAATGCCTCCTGCTTTGTTCTGTTTGTTCAAGATCACTTGCAGTATTCAGGGTCTTTGTGGTTCCATACAAATTCATAAAGAGGCTTTTAATTTATTTGGTTAAGGCACTCGTTTTATAGTTTTCTGGTTCTATTTTGTATACAGTAGATTCCCTATATGAAGATTTTGAAAATATTCCATTTTTCCCATTAAATATCATTTTATATTTATCTCCTAACTTACTTCTGTAATCAATTTTTAAAAAATGTATTTATTTATTTGAAAAAGTAGGAGAGAGAGAGAGAGAGAGAGAGAAAGAGATCAACCTTCCATCTGCTGGTTCACTTCCTGAATGGCTGCAATGGCCAGGGCTGGGGCAGGCCCAAGCCAGAAGCCAGGAACTTTTTCCAGATCTCCCGTGTGGATGGCAGGGGCCCAAGCACAGTGGGCCATCTTCCACTGCTTTTCCCTGGGCATTAGCAGTGAGCTGGATTGGAAGTGGAACAGCCAGGACTCAAAACGTTGCCCATCCAGCATGCTGGCATGACAAGTAGCAGCTTTACCTGCTAGGCCACAACCCTGGCACCCCTATAATCAATATTTTTATATAGAAAGGGTTAGGTACCTAATTTTCTTTAATGTTGATACATTTATTACTAATTATTCCATCCTATTTATTTAACAGCATTTTTCATTGATTTGAAATGGTAGATTTATCTTAATGCAATACCTATATTTTAGCAAATTGATTTTATTTCATTTTTCCCTGTTCTTTTCTACACTAGAACAAGATTGTTTAATAGCTTAGATGTATATGTTCTTACAGCAGATAAAACTTTTCTTAATCTTACTTAAAATGTTATATTTTTTGACTATAAATTTTAGAATACATTTGACAAATCCATGTAAAAATCTTCCATGGTTATGACTAGATGTGCATTGAATTTATCAATTGCTTATTAGAGTATCAACATCTTTTCAAATTTGAGCTTTCCAATGACAGAACATGTTGTTTCTCTCAGTTTACTTAGGTCCCTAATCCAAGCCTTATGATTTTTTTATAAATAGATCTGGTAATAGTTTTATATCCTCATTTTTTGGAGGTAAATGCTGTCATAGGAAAGGGCACTGTTTCCATACTTACATATTATAAATTTCATAGCTTGTGCATAGGAAATCACTCAGTTGTCTTGGAAGTTTCATTGTGCTATGTCTTGGACTTTGACATTCCCAAAATTACCTAGATATTTTCATTGCTTATACTATGGTTTGTGTTTGGGTTTTGTTAAAGCATTGTTGGATTGGGAAATATAAGAATGAAAAAAATATTCATTGTTTTCAATGAACTCACTATCTAATACAGAAGATATATACTAGTAAGTTAACTATATTTAGCATAAAAGAACTAAGAATAAAATATTATAAAAGTCTTGATGAGTAAAGGATTAAAATGGCCTAGGAAGATTTTAGAAAAAAAAATCAAAGTCTGGCCTTGTGGCCACCACCTGCAATGCCAGCATCCTATATGGATTCCAGTTCAACTCCTGGTTGCTCCACTTCTTATCTAGCTTCCTATGAATGCATTAGGAAAGCAGCAGATGGCCCAAGTACTTGGCCACTGCCACCCACATGGGAGTCCCAAGTGAAGCTTCTGGCTGCTGCCCAATCCAGCCCAGCCATTGTGGCCATTTGGGGAGTGAACCAGTGAATGAAAAAAATCTCTGTTTCCCACCTTTCTCTGTAACTATGCCTTTCAAAAAATAGTAGATCTTAAAAAAATCTATCAAAATTAACATCAGGGGTAAAAGTTTATTATAAATATAATATAAAAATATAAAAATAATGGTCTCCAACGTAGGTGCAGGGGCCCAAGCACTTGGGCCCACTTCCACTGCTTTCCCAGGCACATTGGCAGGAAGCTGGATCAGAAGTGGAGCAGCTGGGACTGGAACTGGCACCCATATGGGATGCTGGCACTGCAGGCCGCAGCTTCACCTACTCTTGTACCTTTTTTACGGTTTCTCTTGCAAAGTATGTGGGTCATTTCTTTACTAATACAGGAAATAAAAGCAAGATGTGCCACAAAGACTTGAACCCAACAAGACCAGGAGTTGTTTTTCTATAATAACTGGTTGTTTATAAATGTCCACTGCACTAACCTTACATAAATGAAATTGAGAAAGGATGACTTAGAAGCCTTTTGTAAGAAATGTGTTGGCAGACTGGACATTTTGTCTTGATTTCTTCACTGTGTTATGGAATAGCAAGACTACTTTATTTCAACTGCACATTGCTATAAAAAAACCTGATTACAGAGGGCTGATCCTTTGCTTTCATCTACTCCTTTACAAATTCTGATTTTATGAAGGATGTTTGGTTTCAGAATTCCTTCTTCAATCTCCATCCTTATTTTTTAAAAGTACTACATACACTCATCACAGTTTTCTCTCTTAGTTGTGTTTTGTAATGGAAACATGAGTCATTAATAATACTAAAATATTGATTTAAATGTTTAGCTAATTTTACCCACTGGACAGAGGAAAAAGATGACCCAGAGCTGTTTGTATTAAACTCACTGGGAGAAGTGACCATGTATGATGGCACTCTTAGTTTTCTTTTGTTAAGTGTATGTGCAGAAGGGTTAAACTTAAATATTTAAGTCCTACAAGTAATAAAATCGTTTATTACCAAATAATGTTCATTGTTGGCTGTGTGCCTCCAGTGCTCTGCCACTGATCAAAAACTATTAAATTTAGCCTGTTGTTCTCCTCCAGCCTTTCTACACACTACAGGCTGTTACATGCTATGATGCCTGACTCAGAAAGGTCGTGGCTTTCCCTAGAAGATGGGATTTCTCACATTTCTGAGACTGGAGACGCTAATTCTCTATTTGCTATCACCAGTAAATTCTCATCTTGAGACATCCACCAAGTCACCTTGAAACCCTCTCATTTTCTACCTTTCTGCGTGCAATTATTTAAAAATTCATATCCCAAAGACCTCTAAATTAGTCTCAGTTTTTGCAACAGTTTACCACAGATAAATGTTAAAAATAGTCTGAAAGCATTTTCAGGACGTGTAACTGTAATGAGCTCAAAGTCCTCAGCTTCCTTCTGTTGTAACCCACTGAAAACCTAGAGTAGATTTCTGGATTTTCTGGTTACACTGTTCCTGAAGGCATGTTCTGTTTTGCTCAAGGTTAGTGAATGAGTTAACACTTTCCTTTGAGCTGTCCTTAGAAATCTGCTGAGGGTGGAGTCACAGATGTTGTCCTTGGGATAAGGATTTATAAGGAGCTACTGTACTAGGTACTTCTGAGAAGTACAAACCTCCTGAGGCATTTAGGGCAGGCCTCTGGCTCTTGAGGATGAAAACTTTCTGAAAGACTTTTAAATTGTGCTGCATTAAATCAAAAGCAAATTTGTAATCTTCTGGTGCCAAATTTGTGTTTCAGCTTCGTGGGAGAAAATGTTTTAATATTAATGCTCAATATCTGAGAGTGCTGAGCAGAAAGTAGAAGAGAGCTATTTTGACATCATTTGGTAGTTTTGATCCATTTTTGTAGCAAACAGCCTGTACTCTTGAGTTACAAAACTGTGGGTGATGTTTGTAGGTTGCATGGATTTGCATGAGCCTTTCCTTTTTGAGAATAAATAGTCTAAGTTTCTAAATAAAAGTGAAATGTATTGGAATAAGTACGTATTTGTGTTCTTTATACCATCTCATAGAGTTAAAGTAATTCTGTAATTTACACCGTAGCCTGGTTATATACAGCACAAATTGTGATGTTTTTCATTCTCTAATTCTTTTTTGAAGGCTAAACCTGAAATTTCATAGGAATTTGCTCTGAAATGCCTCAAAATTTAAAAGGCTTGCCTGTTCACAAATAATTTATTTAGACTGAGCCTGCTCCAAAATGCCCATTTTTTTTTTTTTTTTTTTTTTGGACAGGCAGATTTAGACAGTGAGAGAGAGACAGAGAAAGGTCTTCCTTCTGTTGGTTCACCCCCAAATGGCCGCTATGGCCGGCATGCTGCGTCGATCTGAAGCCAGGAGCCAGGTGCTTCCTCCTGGTCTCCCATGTAGGTGCAGGTCCCACGCACTTGGGCCATCCTCCACTGCACTCCCGGGCCACGTCAGAGAGCTGGCCTGGAAGAGGAGCAACCGGGACAGATTCTGGCACCCCAGCCAGGACTAGAAACTGGGGTGCTGGCACCGTAGGCGGAGGATTAGCCAAGTGAGCCTCGGCGCCGGCCTCAAAATGCCCATTTTTATCACCAAGTTTCCTTGTTTAGACTTTCAAGAAGTACTTTTAACATAAAGACCCAATTACACCTCTGCTGTTAGACCTGGGTGAGAATAGTTTTGTCTTAGTGTTTCTCCTTTCATAGATTTGAGTTATCCTCCATGCTGCTTCCTGGAAATCTTTTACATATTCAGATCCTGTGCTCCTTTGAGCCTGTCCTGAGAGGTCACCTGTGTCAGAATCACATGGGATGTTTTATTAAAAACTGCACATGTCTGGGCCAACATTGTGGTAAAGTGGGTTAAGCCACTGCCTGGGCGCCAGCATCCCATATCAGAGTGCTGGTTCAAGTTCTAGCAGCCCAGATTCCAATCCACGTTCCTGCTGATGTGCCTGGGAAAGCAACAGAAGATGGCCTGAGTATTTAGGCCCCTGCCACTTGTTTGGATGGAGTTCCTGGATCTTGACTTCTCCCTGGCTTAGACCTTGCTGTTTCAACCATTTGGGAATTGAATCAGAAGACGAAAGATCCTTCTCTTGGTCTCTCCCTCCATTTCCATAGCTCTCTGCCTTTCAAATAAATAGATAAAAAGTTTGCATGTTCTGAGATATACCTGAGAAACTTTATTTTCTTTTTTCTTTTTCTTTTTCTTTTTCTTTTTTTTTTTTTTTTTTTTTTTTTTTTTTTGACAGGCAGAGTGGATAGTGAGAGAGAGAAAGGTCTTCCTTTTGCCGTTGGTTCACCCTCCAATGGCCGCTGAGGCTGGCGCACCACGCTGATCCGATGGCAGGAGCCAGGTGCTTCTCCTGGTCTCCCATGGGGTACATGGCCCAAGCACTTGGGCCATCCTCCACTGCACTCCCGGGCCAGAGCAGAGAGCTGGCCTGGAAGAGGGGCAACCAGGACAGAATCTGGCGCCCTGACCCGGACTAGAACCCAGTATGCCAGTGCCACAGGCGGAAGAATAGCCTAGTGAGCCACAGCGCTGGCCGAGAATCTTTATTTTCTTAAACATTTCATGAGACTATGAATTCTGATGCAGCATTGTGGAAACCACTGCTTTTGAAGCACAGATGGCATTTGTGGTGTAAGATGAGACAGACAGGTGCTCCTCTCAAGCTGGAAGACTTTGGAATAGGTAGTAAGCATGACCTTTGTGTCCCAGAGTCGTGAAGTATCTGGTCTTTCAACAGCCAGATAATCAAAGGCATCAGTTTGAAAAAAATAGTGATATTTAAAAAAATCATTTTATTTGAAAGAGAGAGACAAAGAGATTTCTCATCTTCTGATTCACTCCTCAGATGCCTACAACTGTTAGGGCTGAACCAGAATCAAAGTCAGAAATTGAATCTGGGATCCAAGGACTTGAACCAACGCCATCTGCCTCCTAGGATGTGCATTAGCAGGAAACAGAATTGCAAGTGGAAGATCTGGGACTTGTACCAAACAGCTCCAGTATGGGATGCAGACAGCCTGAATGACAACTTAACCATTGTACCTGTCCCTGAAAACAATTTTCTTAAATTCTCATTATTTCACATTTTAAAATCTCAAATACTGGGGCTGTCACTGTGGTGCAATAGGTTAATCCTCCCCCTTCACCGGCATCCCATATGGGTGCTAGTTCTAGTCCCAGCTACTCCTCTTCTGATCCAGCTCTCTGCTATGGCCTGGCAAAGCAGTACAAGATGGCCTAAGTCCTTGGGCCCCTGACCCACATGGGAGATTAGGAAGAAGCTCCCAGCTCCTGAGTTTGGATTGGCCAAGCTCTGGCACTTGTGGCCAGATGGGGAGTGAATCAGCAGATTGAAGACATTCCTCTCTGTCTCTCCCTCTCACTGCCTGTAACTCTTCCTCTCAAATAAATAAACATCTCTTTTAAAAAATCTCAAATATTCCATTTAAAAGCTGTAAACTGAAATCATAACCCAGGTATCTCAGATGTTTTTCCAAGCATGGTTCTTATATTCAAATGAACATATTGGCTCACATCAGCCACACACATGAGTCTAAAATGTTCATTTCTTTGCCCTGATGGAAGACATGGCAGTGTTTTTCCACAAGTTCAACTGGCTACGATAATCTGCAAAACTACTGGTAATACGAATAGGCACTGCCAATCTCGCTATATACAGCAAGTATTAACTGAGAAAAGAAGAGATGTTGAGGCTTTATGGCTGTTCTGTATTGTTCCTTGAGGAAATCAGGAACTTTAAAAGATGGAGGAGACAAAGAATAAGTACATTGTTTCTATGAGGAATGTTTGATAAAAACATGATTGAAAAGAGACAATTCTGATCGTTTTGAACCCTACAATTTCACAATTTGTCAGTTTTTCTACAGCTTTTCAAAGCTTTATAAAGAATTGATTGGACTAATTTTTTCTAAGTAAATGTTGGTCCTTTTGCTGTCTGCTCAGAGACATTGACACTGAATTCTGTTAGGTTTTCTGGGTTTCTTGGAAATTTACAGGAGTGTGATCCTAAGTAATTTCTTTTTAAAAAAAAACTTTTATTTAGTAAATATAATTTTCCAAAGTACAGTTTATGGATTACAATGGCTTTCCCCCCTATAACTTCCCTCCCACCCACACCCCTCCCATCTCCCACTCCCTCTCCCATTCCATTCACATCAAGATTCATTTTCAATTATCTTTATATACGAATATCAATTTAGTGTATATTAAGTAAAGATTTCATTTGTTTGCTCCCACACAGAAACATAAAGTGAAAACTTTTTGGGGCCCAGTGCTGTGGCTTAGTGGATAAAGCTGCTGCCTGCAGTGCTGGCATCTCATATGGGTGCCGATTACAGACCCAGCTGCTCCACTTCTTATCCAGCTCTCTGCTATGGCCTGGGAAAGCAGTAGAAGATGGCCCAATGCTTGGGCTCCTGCACCTGTGTGGGAGACCCAAAAGAAGCTCCTGGCTTCTGATCAGCATAGTCCCAGCTGTTGTGGCTCATTGGGGGCGTGAATCAGTTGATGGAAGACTTCTCTCTGTGTCTCTCCTTCTCTTTCTGTGTGGCTCTTAAATAAATATTTAACAAAAAGAAAGAAAAGGAAAGGAAAATAACCTTCTTGGCAATGTCCTGCCTGTATCTGGTTTAGAACATTTTAAATTTGTTTATAAGATTTAGTTTACTTATTTGACAGGCAGAGTGACAGAGAGAGAGGAAAATAGAGAGAGGAAGAGATCTTCCATCTGCTAACTCACTCTGTAAATGGCCACAGTGGCCAGGGCTGTAACAGGCTGAAGCCTTGAGCATGGAATTCCATCTGGGTTTCCCAAATGGGTGGCCTGGGGCCCAAATTTCAGGACCATCCCCCACTGACTTCCCAGGTGCATTAACAGGGAGGTAGATCAGAAGCAGAGTAACTGTAACTCTAAGTGTTGCTCCAGTACGAGGTGCCAGTATCACAGGCAGTGGGTTAACCTGCTGAGCCACAATATAGGCCCCTGGTTTCTGGTAGTTAACTGCTGCCATCTAAACATATCTGGATATGACTAATCAGCACCCCCAGAATACGAGACTGTTGACTAGTATTTGCTTGGAACTCTAGCTATCTTAAGATTATAGTTTCTAAAATGATTTTCTGTCTGCTTCTTGTTTTTTTTAATGCATTTTTAAAAATTTTTTAAGGTGAACAAAATTCATGTATTTTATATATGCAGATACAGGAGCATAATAATACTTCTCACACTACCCTCCCACCCAATCACACTCCTACACTTACTCCTCCTTCCTTTCCCATCCCTTCCTTTAATTTTTATGACGATCTACTCTCAATCCATTTTAAACTCATATGATTAACCCTATATTAAGAATTCAACAATACTAAGAAAAAAACACTGTTCTTCAACAGTATGCACAATCACTGAGTCTCAAAATGTCAACTTTACTCATAAACACTACATTTTTTGGCACTTTTGGTTACCAAAGATCAGGGAAAATATTTATCTTCTGGAGATATTTATGATCTTAGGGGGGTATTTATCTTATGGCGATGGTCTTATTTCATAATGTATAATAGTTTCCAGCTAACAAATAGGATTATATCAAACTGAGAAGCTTCTGTGCTGCAAAAGGAACACTCAGCAAGTTGAAGAAGCAACAGACAGATTGGAAGAAAATATGTGCAAACTATACAACTGAAAAATGGTTAATATCCACAATCTATGAAGAGCTCATGAAATTCAACAACAACAAAGCAAACAACCCAGTTAAGAAATGGGTAAAAGACTTGAACAGGTCTTTTTCTCTCTCTTTTTTTAAAGATTTAATTATTTATTTGAAAGGCAGAGTTACAGAGAAGCAGACACAGAGAGAGAAAGGCCTTCCATCCCCTGGTTCACTCTCCAGATGGCCACAACGGCCGGAGCTGTGCTGATATGAAGCCAGGAGCCAAAAGCTTCTTCTGGGGCTCCCATGCAGGTACAGGGGCCCAAGAACTTGGGCCATCTTCTAGTGCTTTCCCAGGCCATAGCAGAGAGCTGATCAGAAGTGGAGCAGCCAGGAGTTGAATCAGCACCCATATGGGATGCTGGCCCTGCAGGCAGCAGCTTTACCTACAATGCCATAGCTCCAGCCTTGAGCAGGTATTTTTCAAGAGAAGAAATTCAAATGGCCAACAGACACTTGAAAAAATGCTCAGGATCACTAGCCATCATGCAATCAATCAATACAAATCAAAACCATGGGGAGGTTTCACCTCCATTTAGAATGGCTCTCATATAGAAATCAGCAAATGACAAATGCTGGTGAGGACATGGGGAAAAAGATACTCTGATCCACTGTTCATGGGAATTTAAACTGGTACAGCCACTGTGGAAGACAGTATGGAGATACCTCAGAAAACTGAATATAGAACTACCATATGATCCAGCCATCGCACTCCTGGGAATTTGTTTAAACCAAAAGAAATCAGTTTATGAAAGAGTTATCTGTACCCCCATGTTCATTGCAGCACAGTTCACAATAGCTAAGATGTGGAATCAACCCAGACGTCCATCAACTGTTGACTGGATAAAGAAATTATGGTGTATATATATATACTGTGGAGTACTACTCAGCTGTAAAAAAAAAATCCTGTCTTTTGCAACAAGATAGACACAACTGAAACCATTATACTTAGTGAAAGAAGCCAACCCCAAAAAGACAGATATCGTATGGTTTCCCTGATCTGAGGAAACTAACAGAGTACCAGAAATGTAATGTATTGTAGTGAAATAGACATTTTGAGATTCAGTAATTCCTAAGACATTTTGAGATTCAGCAATTCCTAACAAGTAAGCTTCTTGCCTATCGAAATAGATTCAGAATTTTCACTCCATGATTTACTAACAGTTTGGAGGTTTTATGAGGATTAAAATAGATCACATATGTACTGGCATAGCACAGCACTAAAGGAGTCCTCAATAAATGTTGATTCTCAGTCCCTTTCTTACCTTCACAGCAAAGGCTTACTGGCACTCCAGAGTAACTAGTCATTGTGGTTATTCTGTGCATACCAATTAACAATCCGCTGGTGTTCTTCTACACCGACCATTTTCCTGACATGCCCCAGCCTAATGCCAACTCTAAGTGCATACACGGTATGGCTAAAATGTAGCTGTTTTTCCTTCTAGCACAAAGAATCTTGACTTTTGATTGGGGAAGTCTGAGGTGGACCCAGTCAGTGGACACCCTTGTCTCCCAGGGAAGAAAATGAGAGTTTGAGGCAGATGCAGTTTATGGGAAAATTGAAGTGAATCCTTTTGTCATTTGACCTATCAATGTAAAAGCCTAATTTCATGAAGACTCTGTTTGCTTTGGTTTTCAAAAAGCCTCCTTTTATTTTTATTATGATAAACTGTAAAGAAATCTTAAATGTGAGGACTATATGGATATGGTATTAATATAGGCTTTTCTTACAGTAATTTTACTACTACTTTGTGTTCTAACAATATTTTCTCCCCTCTGAAAAGAGAGTCAGCGAGGCCTTTCTGATAATCACCTTTCTCAATAAGCATGGTAATCAGCCAGCGATAAAGAGCTGCTCATATGTTTTTCCTAGAGCTCCTAAAATCTATTTTTCACTTCAGTTGTTACTTACTTAGAGAAGCAGTGTGATTTCGAAGCTAGAATAAAAATAATTGAAAATAGGTATTTTACATGATTTTCTGATTGCCCTGAAAATATGGAAGATCCCATGTTTTTTACAAATGAGGCTGTCATAATTTGGTGAAGATGGAAAACGAAAGGAGATTACATTGTAAGATTTTGTATGAAGAAAACACACACTTTCCACTATGTGACAGATCTTAAAACATTGGGGGATTTTGAAATACATGATGTTCTCTCTTAATTTCATACGATTTGAACTATTCTGTGTGGGATGCTTCAAATGTCCTTATGTGGAATGGAGTACCAGTACTGAGTCCTTCACTATTTTGGATGTAAGAAAACTTTATATTGCAACTATACCAAAGCCTACATAATGTTATGTAAAGACAGGAATTCAGGCCAGCTAGGAAGCTAAATAGTAGTACTGGGCTCTGTGGAATTGTACTGTATTTGAATGACAAATTGGATTCCTTCTTAAACTTGGCATGGCTGGAATGTTGTAGATACATGCCACTCAAGAGAGGCCAGCAGAGGCTTCCAGTTGCTTCACCTAATTAGCCTGAGGATTAAGCAGGACTTCAATATCAACTCTCAAAAGTCACCAGGTGGTAGTGGTAATCCAAAGGGGAAAGAGAATTTCCAATGGGGATGACACTGATGTCAGTCTAGAGGTTTTTATTTGACAAATTCATGTAAGGTGAACAGACCCTAAAGAGAAAAATGATTGAGAATCACAGAGTTATATGTGAATGTTAACTTAAACACTAATTTAGTAGAAAGCTTTTAAAATACTGCCAGAGGTGTCAAAATAGATAAACTCCAGGTGAAAATTAATTGATTTTGCATTCCAAGTGTGCAAATATATTTGAAGTTAATTGTGTAAGATGAGGGCCCCCTCATCGATTTTTTTTCCTTGTCATATCAAGGAAAATGCAACTTATCCTTTCAACCAATAGGAAAAGTTAAATTATGTTATATAGTTAATGTGCAGAGAAGTTATCCCTCTGGCCTCATATATTACCATATTTTTAAATTTCCATCTTTGCAGAATTTCTTGTTTCCAGTTTTTGAATGTTACTAATTTTGTTGAATTTTGGCATTGGTAGACTATAAGTTATTTCTTAGAAGTGTGGAGAGTTGAAAAATCCATATGAAAATTTGAATTTTGATAGAAGAAATGTAATATGTAGGGTATTTCAATAAATTATATATACAGTGTAGACAGCAATGAAGTTGTTGGCAAGTAGTTAGAAAGAAATAGATGAACCCATCTGAAGGTAGATGGATAACAAAGACAGGGTCATGATACTTATTCCATGCTTTCATGAAATCACTATATTTGGCCCAAGAAAGATTATTTTGTTATACTGTCAGATGAGAAGAGCAATACAGAACTTTTAAATTCGAGTATTATAGATGATGCTTAGTTAAAATAAATTCAAGTGACTTTACTATAGAAAGAAGATATTCTTCAGATAAAAGCATTTAATACATGTGAATTATATACTAAATAATTATCACATGTGACAATACAGGATAACACAGTTGATGCAGAAATTTTCACATTCACTTCTTTCAAAGATATACCGTATTAAAAGGTAGAAATGTGTGTTCTTTGTCTTTAAAAAATCATTATAAACATGCACAGAAGCTCATAACAAAATCTTTCAATATTTACTTACTCAATTTGTGTGTGTTGTCATCATCCAACATCTGTCTTTCATTGCAGATAAATTAATCAATTTCCAAAGTGCATATACATGACATTAAAATGAACTATGTTCTCTGCTTATCTTCAGATAAAGGATATGAGAGCTTTTTTCATAAACAGACAAAATGAAAATAATGAGAAGCACTTCACAGTGCTTTTAATGAATTCAGATTTTTATTTTAATTTTTGAGGCTTATTAGAACAATTCACAAATGGAATATTCTGTATTAAAAAGTAAGCAGTATCTTCCTGTTACGTTATAATAGCTTTGCACATTTGGAAACACTTGGGCATTAAAAATATATGTTGAAATAGACATGGTGATCCAAAATATCCTGTCCACAATGTGACAGTTCATGTACTCAGCAAATATTTAATAAAATTCTGTACAACAGGCCACTTAATAGGCACTAGAGTGAATAGCAGAGCCAGAGTCCTTGCTTGCATAGATAACATGACAGTAGAGAATGATTACAGTAAGATTGTCAAGCAAATAGTTAAATGTATGTCAAATGGTGAAATGGTGAGGCTTGTAGAATAAAAAATAAGACAAGGTAAATACTGGCAGTATTTGGAAATGCAATTGCCTGGGATTGATACCTGGTTCTGGATTCTGCCTCCAGTATTCTGCTTCCAGTATTCTGCTTATAAGATCCTGGGAGGCAGCAGTGAAGGCCCTTGTTACTGGGTCCCTGCCACTCATATCGGGGACCAGGATTGAGTTCCCAGCCCAACTTCGGCCTTCCAGCCAATATGAGCATTTGGAGAGCTTGCTCTCTTTCTCTTGCTCTCTCGTTGATGTTCTCTTTCTATCTTTCAAATAAATACATTAATTAATTAATTTTTAAAAAGATATACTACAAGGAAACAAGGGCAATCAGGACTAACTCCCTAAAGAAATATGTTGAAGACTACACTGTGCCTAATTACTTGATGAGGTAGAAGAGATCCCCCAGAGGGCCAGGGTCGCCTCTTGAGTGTCAGAGGTTCACATAACACAATTATGGACCCTATGCAGACATTTTCCTGGAAACGAGTTACTCATGCAGTAATAGCAACAGCAAAAATATGGGCACTTATATTCTTTCAGCAGCATGGGTGTGTCACACGATTTTGCTCATTTTATCCTCCCAACAATCCAGTATGAGTATTATTGTCATTTAATTTTGTTGGTTGTTTTTGCCTTTAGAAACTATACCTAAATCTTTGTTGATGCAATCTTTCCATTAAGGGGTTACTCAGGTGTAATCAAATAGACTGATTTATATCTAATTGTGTAACTAATACTGCAATCAGAATGTACTACATGTTCCTTATGCAAAAGTTTCCTCATGTCTATTTATAGTTCCTTCCCCTCCTTTTGACTCTGGGCAAAAACTAGTTCAGTTTTGCTATCATTATTTTTTTTTCCTTTTCCCAAATTTGGTATAAATAGATAGACAGAGTAGGGAATCATTTATGCTTCACTTCTTTAATGTAGCACAAGTTTTTGAGATTCATACACATTGTTGCACATATTAATGCATTGTTCCTTGTTAATATTATGGATATACTATAATTCATTTTACTGTTCATGGTTGATGGACATTTGTGTTGCTTTGAGTTTTCAACTCATGAATAATGACTGCTATAAACATTTGCATAAGCATTTCTATTTGGGTGCATGTTCTAGTGGACGGGCTGGGTCATATGTTAAACTTACAAAGTTCACTTTGTAAGATGTTGTCATACTGTTTTATAGAGTGCTTGTAGCACTTCCTATCCCAGCAATTGATGACATCCCTGATTCTTTTACATTCTTGTCAACTCTTAGTGTTGTCAGTCTTTTTATCAGTCATTATATTGGGTGAAATGTGTACTTTACTATAACTCATAAAATTTGCATTTCTCTGTTGATCGGTGATGTTGAGACTATTTTAATGTGCATATTTGCTATCTATATGTCCTCTTGTGATTTTCTTTATTTTCAGATTGGAGATTTTTAATATTGATGAGATTCATTTCATCAATTTTTCTTTATAGTTTGTGCTTTTCAGATTCTTTTTAAAGGATATCTATACCAAACCCAATATTACAAAGTTTGTCTTCTAGGCTTTCTGCCAGAAGACTAATTACTTTAACTCTTTTGTGTAAATATCTAACCCAAGTTTAGTTTATTTTTGCATATGAAGTAGGGTAAGCATTAAGATAAATTTGTTTCATTCTAACATTCATATGTTTTAGTGCCCTTTACTGAAAAGTGTCTTTTCTTATAGGCATTTGTTGTCAACTTCATAAAACTCAGGCAGCTATATAAATTGGGAAATCCATTTTTATTTTACTCTGTAGTCTTTTCCATTGATCTATATCTTTTTTTAAACTTTTATTTAGTAAATATAAATTTACCAAGTACACTCTATGGATTACAATGGCATCCCCCCCCCAAAATAACTTCCCTCCCACCAGCACCTCTCCCATCTCCCACTCCCTCTCCCATTCCATTCACATCAAGACTCATTTTCAATTATCTTTATATACAGAAGATCAATTTAGTATATATTAAGTAAAGATCTCATCAGTTTGCACCCACACAGAACATAAAGTGTAAAATACTGTTTGAGTATTAGTTATAGCATTAATTCACATTGAACAACACATTAAGGACAGAGATCCTACATGAGGAGTAAGTACACAGTGACTCCTGTTGTTGACTTAACAATTTGACACTCTTGTTTATGGTGTCAGAAACTTCCCTAGGCTCTAGTCATGAGTTCTCAAGGCTCTGGAGGCCTGTTGAATTCACTGACTTCGATCTTATTTAGACAAGGTCATAGTTAAAGTGGAAGTTCTCTCCTCCCTTCAGAGAAAGTTACCTCCTTCTTTGATGGCCCCGTTCTTTCTACTGGGATGTCACTCACAGAGATCTTTCATTTAGGTCCTCTTCTTTTTTTGCCAGAGTGTCTTGGCTTTCCATGCCTAAAATACTCTCATGGGCTCTTCAGCCAGATCCGAGTGCCTTAAGGGCTGATTCAGAGGCCAGAGTGCTGTTTAGGACATCTGCCGTTCTACGAGTCTGTTGTGTATCCCACTTATGGTGGATTGTTCTCTCCCTTTTTTATTCTATTAGTTAGTATTAGCAGACACTAGTCTTGTTTGTGTGATCCCTTTGTATCTTAGACCTATCAGTATGATCAACTGTAAACTGAAACTGATCACTTGAACTAGTGAGATGGCATTGGTACATGCAATCTTGATGAGATTGTATTGGAATCCTCTGGCACATTTCTAACTTCACCATTTGGGGCAAGTCTGATTGAGCATGTCCCAAATTGTACATCTCCTCCCTCTCTTATTCCTACTCATATTTAACGGAAATCAATTTTCAGTTAAAATTTAAAAACCTAAGAATAATTGTGTGTTAATTACAGAGTTCAACCAATAGTGTTAAGTAGAACAAAAAAAATACTAAAAGGGATAAAGTATTACATTTTACATCAACAGTCAGGAAAGAGCTGATAAAGTCACTGTTCCTCATAGTGTCCCTTTCATTTCAACAGGTTTCCTTTTTGGTGCACAGTTAGTTGTCACTGATCAGGGACAACATATGATATTTGTCCCTTTGGGACTGGCTTAATTCACTCGGCATGATGTTTTCCAGATTCCTCCATTTTGTTGCAAATGACCGGATTTCATTGTTTTTGACTGCTGTGTAGTATTCTATAGAGTACATGTCCCATAATTTCTTTATCCAGTCTACTCTTGATGGGCATTTAGGTTGGTTCCAGGTCTTAGCTATTGTGAATTGAGTTGCAATAAACATTAATGTGCAGACAGCTTTTTTGTTTGCCAATTTAATTTCCTTTGGGTAAATTCCAAGGAGTGGTATGGCTGGGTTGTATGGTAGGGTTGTATTCAGGTTTCTGAGGAATCTCCAGACTGACTTCCATAGTGGCTTAACCAGTTTGCATTCCCACCAATAGTGGGTTAGTGTCCCTTTTTCCCCACATCCTCTCCAGCATCTATTGTTGGTAGATTTCTGAATGTTAGCCACTCTAACCGGGGTGAGGTGAAACCTCATTGTGGTTCTGATTTGCATTTCCCTGATTGCTAGTGATCTTGAACATTTTTTCATGTGTCTGTTGGCCATTTGCATTTCGTCTTTTGAAAAATGTCTATTGAGGTCCTTGGCCCATCTCTTAAGTGGGTTGTTTGTTTTGATCTTGTGGAGTTTCTTGATCTCTTTGTAGATTCTGGTTATCAACCCTTTATCTGTTGCATAGTTTGCAAATATTTTTCCCATTCTGTCGGTTGCCTCTTCACTTCCCTGAATGTTTCTTTTGCAGTACAGAAACTTCTCAATTTGATGCAATCCCAAATGTTAATTTTGGCTTTGACTGCCTGTGCTTCTAGGGTCTTTTCCAAGAAGTCTTTGCCAGTACCTATATCTTGCAGGGTTTTTCCAATGCTCTCTAATAATTTGATGGTGTCAGGTCGTAGATTTAAGTCTTTAATCCATGTTGAGTGAATTTTTGTGTAAGGTGAAAGGTAGGGGTCTTGCTTCATGGTTCTGCACATGGAAATTCAATTTTCCCAGCACCATTTGTTGAATAGACTGTCCTTACTCCAGGGATTGGTTTTGGATCCTTGATCAAATATGAGTTGGCTGTAGATGTTTGGATTGATTTCTGGTGTTTCTGTTCTGTTCCATTGGTCTATACATCTGTTTCTGTACCAGTAGCATGCTGTTTTGATAACAGCTGCCCTATAGTATGTCCTGAAATCTGGTATTGTGATGCCTCCGGCTTTGTTTTTGTTGTACGATATTGCTGTAGCTATTTGAGGTCTCCTGTGTCTCCATATGAATTTCAGCATCATTTTTTCCAGAGCTGAGAAGAAGGTCTTTGGTATTTTGATTGGTATCACATTGAATCTATAAATTGCTTTTGGGAGAATGGATATTTTGATGATATTGATTCTTGCAATCCATAAGCATGGAAGATTTTTCCATTTTTTGGTATCCTCTTCTATTTCTTTCTTTAAGGTTTTGTAATTTTCATTGTTGAGATCTTTAACGACCTTGGTTAAGTTTATTCCAAGGTATTTGATTGTTTTTGTGGCTATTGTGAATGGGATTGACTTTAGAAGTTCTTTCTCAGCCTTGGCATTGCTTGTATATACAAAGGCTGTTGATTTTTGTGTATTGATTTTATATCCTGCTACTTTGCCAAACTCTTCTATGAGTTCCAATTGTCTCTTAGTGGAGTTATTTGGGTCCCCTAAATAAAGAATCATATCATCTGCAAAGAGGGATAGTTTAGGCTTGCACCGCAGCTCACTAGGCTAATCCTCTGCCTAGCGGCACCAGCACACCAGGTTCTAGTCCCGGTTGGGGCGCCGGATTCTGTCCTGGTTGCCCCTCTTAAAGGCCAGCTCTCTGCTGTGGCCAGGGAGTGCAGTGGAAGATGGCCCAGGTGCTTGGGCCCTGCACCCCATGGGAGACCAGGAAAAGCACCTGGCTCCTGGCTCCTGCCATCGGATCAGTGCGGTGCGCCGGCCGCAGCGCGCCGGCCGTGGCGGCCATTGGAGGGTGAACCAACGGCAAAGGAAGACCTTTCTCTCTGTCTCTCTCACTGTCCACTCTGCCTGTCAAAAAATAAAAAAAGAGGGATAGTTTGAGTTCTTCCTTCCCAATTTGTATCCCTTTAATTTCTTTTTCTTGCCTAGCAGCTCTGGCTAAAACTTCCAGAACTATATTGAATAGCAGTGGTGAGAATGTGCATCCCTGTCTGGTACCAGATCTCAGTGGAAATCCTATTGAGGATGCTGGCCATGGATTTTTCATGAATTGCTTTGATTGTATTGAGGAATGTTCCTTCTATACCCAGTTTGCTTAGAGTTTTCATCATGAAAAGGTATAATTTATCAAATGCTTTCTCTGCATCTATTGAGATAATCATATGGTTTTTCTTTTGCAGTCTTTTAATGTGGTGGATCACATTGATTGTTTTGCACACATTGAACCATCCCTGCATACCAGAGATAAATCCCACCTGGTCTGGGTGGATGATCTTTCTGATGTGTTGTTGCATTCTATTGGCCAGAATTTTATTGAGGATTTTTGCGTCTATGTTCATCAAGGATATTGGTCTGTAATTCTCTTTCAATGCTGCATCATTTCCCAGCTTAGGACTTAAGGTGATGCTGGCTTCATAGAAAGAATTTGGGAGGATTTCCTCTTTTTTGATTGTTCTGAATAGTTTGAGAAGAACTGGAGTTAGTTCTTTTTTAAATGGTAGAATTCAGCAGTGAATCCATCTGGTTCTGGCTTTTCTTTGTTGGGAGGGCCTTTATTACTGTTTTAATTTCTGTCTCAGTTATGGGTTTGTTTAGGTTTTCTATGTCTACCTGGTTCAGTTTAGGTAGGTTGCATGTGTCCAGGATTCTATCCACTTCTGATAGATTTCCCTGTTTGCTGGCATTCAAATACTTGTAGTAATTTCTGATGATTCTTTTTCTTTCTGTGGTGTCTGTTGTTACGTTTCCTTTTTCATCTCTGATTTTATTGATTTGGGTCTTTTCTTTTTTTAGTTAGTTGGGCCAATGGGGGTGTCACTTTTGTTTATTTTTTCAAAAAACCAGCTAATTGTTTGGCTGAATTTTTGTAATTTTTTGATTCAATCCTGTTTATTTCTTCTCTGATTTTAATTATTTCTCTCTCCTACTAGATTTGGGTCTGGTTTGCTGCAGTTTTCTAGATCCTTGAGATGCATTGAAAGCTCATCTATTTGGTGCCTTTCCAATTTCTTGATGTAGGTACCTATTGATATAAACTTTCCTCTTAACACTGTTTTTGCTGTTTCCCCTAAGTTTTAGTATGCTATGCTGTTATCCTCATTTACTTCCAGAAAGTTTTTGATTTCTCCTATGACCCATTGTGCATTCAGGAGCATGTTGTTCAACCTCCATGTGTTTGTGTATGCTCTAGGGATTCCTGAGTTGCTAATTTCCAACTTCATTCCTTTATGGTCTGAGAAGCTGCATGGTATGATTCTAATTATTTGAATTAGCTGAGACTTGCTTTATGGCCTACTATGTGGTCAATCCTAGAGAATGTTCCATGTACTGCTGAGAAGAATGTAAATTCTTTAAGTATAGGATGAAAAGTTCTGTAGATATCTGCTAGATCCATTTGGGCTATAGTGTCGTTTAAATCTACTGTATCCTTGTTGATCTTCTGTCCGGTTGATCTGTCTATTTCTGAGAGTGGAGTATTGAAGTCCCCCAGTACTATTGTATTGGAGTCTAAGTCTCCCTCTAATTCCCTTAACAAAACTTTAAATAAACTGGTGCCCTGTAATTAGGTGCATATACATTGATAATCATTATATCTTCCTGTTGTATTGATCCCTTAATCATTATATAGTGCCCCTCTTTGTCTCTCTTAACAGTTTTTGTGTTAAAGTTTATTTTGTCTGATATTAAGATGGCTATGCTCACTCTTTTTTCATTTCTGTTGGCATGGTATATCTTTTTCCAGCCTTTCACTTTCAGTCTGTATGAATCTTTGTTGGAAAGATGTGTTTCTTGTAAGCAGCAAATAGATGGGTTTTGTTCCTTAAGCCATTCAGCCAATCGGTGTCTTTTAACTGGAGAGTTGAGGCCATTAATGTGCAATGTGACTGTTGATGAGTAGTAACTTTGCCCTGCCATTTGCCAAAGATATTTTCTAATATATGCTTTGAATTCCCTGTGATCTTTTGCTGTGAGGTTTCCTTCCTTTACCTTCTTTCATATTGATGACCGTGTTTCTGTGTTTCTGTGTGTAAGACATCTTTAAGCATCTTTTGCAGGGCTGGATGAGTGGTGACAAATTCTTTCAATTTCTGTTTGCTATGAAATGTCTTTATTTCACCTGGCAGTTTTACTCTCTTTGTACCTGGGCTATATCTTACCATTCCCTCCTAGCCTGTAGGGTTTCTGATGAGAAGTCTGCTGTGAGTCTAATTGGAGATCCTCTGAGAGTAATCTGATGTTTCTCTCTTGCACATTTTATAAGCTTTTCTTTATGTTTCACTGTGGTGAGTTTGATTAAAACGTGTTGTGGTGAGGATCTCTTTTGGTCATGTTTACTAGGGGTTCTATGAGCTTCCTGTACTAGGATATCTCTGTGCTTCTTGAAACCCAGGAAGTTCTCTTCAAGTATCTCACTAAAACGGCCTTCTAATCCTTTCTCCCTCTCCATGCCTTCAGGAACTCCTAGAACCCGAATGTTGGGTTTTTTAATAGTATCCTGTAGATTCCCAACAGTATTTTTTAGATTTCTAATTTCCTCTTCTTTTCTTTGGTTTGACTGTAGACTTTCCTGTGCTCTGTCTTCTAAGTCCGATATTCTCTCTTCTGTTTCACTGACTTGTTTTTAAGGCTCTCTAATGTGTTTGTCATTTGATCTATTGAGTTCCTCATTTCATTTTGATTTCTCTTCACTATCACACTTTCCTGTTCTACTAGTTTCTGCATTTCATTTTGATTCCTCCTTAAGATTTCATTTTCATGAGAGAGATTTTCTATCCTGTCCAGTAAGGATTTCTGTAGTTCAAGAATTTGTTTTTGAAAACCTCTAATTGTTCTTATCATAAATTTTTTGAAATTCGTATCTTACATTTCTTCTATCTCATCATCTTCATAATTTTGGCTTGGGGTGTCTTGCTTATTTGGGGGTGTCATAATGTCTTCGTTGTTCTTGTTCCCTCGGTTTCTACGTTTGTTGCTTGGCATATTGGAGATATTCTTTGGATTCTTCTTCCCTCACTGTGGTGATTTTTTCTTGTTATACTATGACTGTATTAAGTTGACTGTCTGCTTTTGATGGAGCCTTAGAGGCTTGAGATGGGTGTGGCCAGAGAGCTCTGTTTGGTTCCTCAGGGTTAAGGGTGTGCCAAAGGTGACACTCTCAGGTTAGGCGTGGTAAATCTCTTTCTCTCTCTCTCTCTTTGATTCAGAAGGGAAGTAATTCCATACAGCTGATTGGAATTGAAGGTAATAAGCTTCTGATCTCTGGCTCCTGTGGATATAACATTCACCTGCTCTTTCCCAAGGACCACACAAAGAATCTGTTCTGCCCTCAGTGTGGGTTCAAATTCTCCTGCAGTCTCCCACTGAGTTGCCAAGGTTATCGAATTGTAGCCTCTCTGGAGAGTACTCAGTGAATTCTGTGAGTTCTTTCATCCACTGTCTCTTTTTTCACAGTCTCAGTTCATTAGCTCCACACATTCACTAGGTCCTAATCTCCTGTTATTTCACCCCCCAGAGTCAGGTTTTTTCTGCTTGGCTGAGGGCGGGTGCAACTCTGTGGTCACGCAGCTTTTACATATGTCCAAAATGGTGCCTGCTCTTTGTCTTGCTTGCCTTTGAGAGGTGAGCGGAGAGGGAGAAACTCATGTCGGTACCAGTCCCTTTTTTTTCCTCTCTCCTCTAGTTAGCTCGGTGAACTTTCCCCCTTGGGGCTTCAAGCCTCGTTCCCTCTAGGCTCCTCCTTCTGCTTTCCCACCAGTGTCTTGGGCTACTGTGGTTCGGCTCACCTCACATTCCAGCGCTGGTGTGTAGATTACGCAGCTGGTGTCCCAAGCCGTGGGCTCCCACACCCTCCACTCAGGTCCACCGTGAATCACTAGTTCTGGAGGAGTTTCCTCTGCTGTTTCTTCCCCAACTCTTCATTGAACCTGCAGTATCTCCACTTTTATTAAACTGTCTCTTCCTAGACTATCAGTGTGCTCCCTTTCAATTCCACCATCTTGCCGCAGGTGGTGGATCTGTATATCTTTCATTATGCTAACACCATTGTTTCATGATTACAGTAACTTTATAGAAAGTCTTTTAGGATTTGGGTTGAGATGCTAAGAATCTATAAACAATTTTAAAAATTGTCATCTTACAAATACCCTTATCTTTGGCACATTTCATTATTTATTTGGCCTTTTTAGGTTTCTTTTTCAATGCTTTGTAGCTTTCAGTGTTCATATTTTAAACATCTCTTATTAAATTTATTCCAGTGTGCTTTATTTGATGTTATTGTAAACAAATTATTTTTAAATTTTCTCTTTGACTAGTTTTTGCTTACATATGCTGGGGTTGAAACCATGGTATACAGACTGGCCACCCATTTTTGTCAATAAAGTTTTATTGGATCACAGTTAGATTTACTTATTTATATAATGTCTGTGATGACTTTGATGCTACAAAGGTAGAGCTGAGAATTTGCAACAGTGATATTGTGCTCTACATGCCTGAGGTATGGCTCTGTGTCCTCTAAGATAAAGTATGCTAGCTCCTTATATATAAAAATACATGAGTTTTCTGTGTTCAGCCTATATCCTAAAACTGTTAAGCTCATCGGTTTCTTATATTTTCATTAAGTTTTCTAAAAGCTCTGAAATATTGTCTAGAAATAACAAGAGTTTTATTTATTTTAGTTTGACTTGAGTGCATTTTGTTTCCCTTTCTTGCTTTATTATACGGCTTCAACCTCCAGGACCATCATAAATAGAAGCAGGGATAGCTGAGATCATTACTGTGTTTGGAATCTGCAGTAGAAAGTATTGAACCTTTCACTATTGAAAATCATACTAGCTTGTTTTAAATAGATTGAGGAAGTTTTCTCATTTTCATTTGTTGAGAGTTTATGTGATGAATGGATGTTCAATTTCATCAAATGCTTTTTAAATTTTTATAGATTTTATTTATTTATTTAGAGAGGTAGAGCTATGACATTGAGAGGAAGAGATGGAGGGAGCGGTCTTCCATCTGCTGGTTTGCTCTCCAAATGGCCTCAATGGTGGAGGTGAGCCAGTCTGAAGCCAGGAGCTAGCAGCTTCTTCCCAGTCTCCCATGCAGGTGCATGGGCCCAAGAGCTTGGGCCATCTTCTACTGCTTTCCCAGGCCATAGCAGAAAGCTAGATTGGAAGAGGAGTAGCTGGGACTAGAATCGGCACCCATATGGGATGCTGGCACGGCAGGTAGAGCATCAACCTACTGTGCCACAGTATCGGCCCCTCATTAAATGCTTTTAATAAATCTTTTAAAATAATGATAAAACTTTTTTACATGTAGTGAATTAAGTTACTGCTTTTTGCTTGTTAAACCAATTTTGCATTCCAAAGATAATGGTATTAATATAAGGTTTTAACTATTGTTGAACTTTTTCGTTAACTTTATTATTAAAAGTTGCACATGTATGTTCATGAGGAATATTGTTTTTTATTTCTAATTGAGAAATGATCTTCCTTCTCTATTTTCTGGAGGAGTTTATGTAAGATTGGTGTCACAGCTATCTTACATATTTGATAGAGTTTGCCAGTGATGCCTTCTGAGCCTGACATTTGCTATATTCTTTACCAAAAAATTCAGTTTTTCTCATTGTGATACTTGTTAAAGTTTTCTCTTCATCTTGAATCTCTTTTGGTAATTTGTCTAGTTCAACTAGCTTGTTAAGGGTATAGGCATAGAGTTGTATATGATATTTCCTTAATATGCATTTAATGTCTAGGGCTGCTTTGGTGATGTGTCTGTCTCACTTATGGTTATTGATAATTTTTTGCTTTCTCTTATTTTTCATGATCCTTTTGAATATAAATTTTCTTTACTGAAGGATGCCAAAAACATTCTTGGAACAATTAATCTAAAATGTTTATATATTTTGGTGCAAAAAGAATTCATGTATAGTTTTTTTTTTTTCAAAAACTACATTTTCCATAAACATTTTAAAGACCACCTCATCATTCATTTGCAGGGATTGCATTTTTGTAAAAAGTACTTATTGACTTGAGAGGAAGGGAGAAGGAAAAAGAGAGGAGAGAGGGAGACTGAGACCACGTTAGCAGATTAGCTCCCCCAAATACACAAAGTAGTGGGAATTAGGCCAGGCCAAAGAGGTGACTTGGAAGTCAACCTGTGTGTCCATGTGTGTGACAGGAGTCCAGTTTCTTGAGTCGTTGTCATTTTCTCTCAGGTCTACACTGGCAGGAAACTGGAGTCAGGAATCATAGGTGGGAATCAAAGTCAAGTACTCTGGGAGGTGAGCATCTTAACTGCTAGGCTGTATACCCGTTTCCTCACTAAGATTATCTTTTAATTCTACTTTCAATGAACTTTTTGAAGTACCCTTGTATACATTTTTTATTGTGTTATCTCTCCAATTAATTGACATTTTTGTCGTGGTTAATCATCTAACCTTAACTTTCATGAAATCTGTTTTATCTTGCATTAGCATAGTCACTCTGCCTTCTTAATTCTTAATCTCTTCACAGTATGACTGTTGTAATCTATTTGCTTGGAATACCTTTATTATAAATGCATTTTTATAGGCAGCTTATAATTTTTAAGAGCTTCATTTATAATATTTCTACCTCTTAATTGGAATGTTTGGGTTTTTAATATTTAGTATAATTGTTGATCCAATTGAGCTTGGGTCTAACCATTTTGTTGTTATTGTTCTATACTTTACTTGATGGTTATTTTCTTCTCCAGTTACCTCTTTCCCCAACTTTTTCTTTTTATTAGTTGTATATTTTCAGAGTTCTGTTTCTATTTGCTGTTGCATTTTTTGCGCTGGTTTCTGCAGCATTTTTTATCCATGGCCCTGGATAATATAATAAACATCTTTAGCTTTTCAACTAATTTACAGTTAATAATTTATTACACCAAATAAAACAGAAATCCTTCAACTTTACCATCCCATATACTACTAACTTTCTGCCTTGATATTATAAAGATATATTTATATATTCCAGACATTACAAATCCCAAAGTAAAATAACTTGGTTAGATATTTACATATTTATAAAGAAATGGAAAAGGGCATATAGAAAAATAATTTTGTACATACTGTGATATTTTCCAATTTTGATTTTTTAATTTTTAATTTTAATTCAGCTTCTTAATTTTCAAGGACCTGAACTTCTATTGCCATTTTTTTAAGTTTTTTTTTTAATTTATTTATTTGACAGGTAGAGTTATAGACAGTGAGAGAGAGAGAGAGACAGAGAGAAAAGTCTTCCTTCCGTTGGTTCACTCCCCAGATGGCTGCTACGGCCGTCGCTGTGCTGATCCAAAGCCAGGAGCCAGGTGCTTCCTCCTGGTCTCCTATGTGGGTGCTGGGGCCAAAGCGCTTGGGCCATCCTCTGCTGCTTTCCCAGGCTAAAGCAGAGAGCTGGAATGGAAGAGGAGCAACCGGGACTAGATCCTGGCACCCATATGGGATGCCCGCACGGTAGGCGGAGGATTAACCAAGTGAGCCAAGACTTTGGCCCCGTCATTTCTTGAACTAAAATTCTGCTACCAAATATTCTCTCATTTGCTTTTATGTAAATATTTTTTTCATTTTATCTCTACGCTTGAAAAGTATTTCATTATAGAATTCTGGTTTAATAGGTTCATTCCTTCAATGCTTTAAAGATTTTTTCTTTTACTTCCTTCTGGCCTTCATAGTTTCTAACAAGAAAATTGCCATTAATTGCCTATTGTTTCTACATGATATATATTTCCCTTCTGGCTATATTCAAAATTTGCTCTTTATTTTGAGTTTCAACAGCATAACTATAATGTGCCTTGGCCCAATATATGACAGGGACACAGTCACTTTAGCCATAACCTGCTGCCTCCAGGATATGCTTTATCAAGAAGCTGGAATCAAGAATGGAGATGCAGTTCAAACTCAGGCACTTGGGTGTGGGACGTGGACCTCAAAAGCAGCATCCGAACAGCTGAACTTCATAGCCATCTCTTGGAGGAATGTTTTAAATTCTCATCCGCACATGATGGGATACAGTCACCAGTCAGAGAAGTGAATAGAGCTGGGAAATGCTCTCTCTGTTTCCTTTTTGGGATCCATTACTGTCTTTCATGTTTATGGTTTGCAAGCTTTATTTTTGGGGCCCAGTCCAGAAAATCTGCATGTTTTCCCTGATGTATTTCTGCCACCACTATGCCACTACCACATGCTGCTGAGGTTGCACTTAGTTCCAGTCTGAAAGTGAAATTTTAGCCCCAGTTAATGGATGAAGTGACTAAAGTACAGAGTATAACTATTTGCACAATTGCAAATCTGCTGCTAAAAGTAAGAGCTGGAATTCGACCAGCCACAATAAAAGTGACTCCAAAACTCATGTTCTTTTATAGTCACCCTTACAATGGTTACCTTAGAAGCTCAATATCAGTGATAATATTTTTATTCTTATTGGGACAATAATATGTATTCAAATTTTTCATAATATAAACAAGCATAAAATGAAAATAAAATCATTTGCATAATCACATATTCTATTCTTGTTTTGGACTAGGTCCCATTTGACTTTTTATTCCTTTAGTCTTAGAAATGCTTTACTATTTTAGAAAAGAATTAAATTTTAAATTTTTTCTAACATTGCATTATAAGGATATAGGTGCCATAATTACACATTTTCATATAATTGGAAATTTAGAACATTTCAATTTTTCACTCAGTAATGATTCTGAAGAGCATTTTGGAGTGTGAAACATTTAGTATTTATTACTTATCTATTAAAATATACCTGTGAAACTTTAATTATTGAACCTATAATTATAAACAATCTTAAAACTAATTGCCACTAAAGATAAGTAAATTTCTCTCAAGTAAAATAGAACAGCATTTTCCAACATTAGTTTCTGACTAATTTTAAACTTGATGTTATTTATTTCACTTTTCAGACTACTTTACACTAGGAAATTTATGAAATTTTTTTAAAAAATTAATTGGTCCCTTTAATTTTTAGTTTAAAGAAATAACAGTGCTCAAGATTATTTACCCTGGAATTAGATATAATATTAATTTTAGTTCCAACAAAAATATGCTGTTGAACAAGTTACACTGTATCATTAGTATGGATATAAATAATATCTACCTGAAAATATTATTTTGAATATTCAATAATATAATGTAATTAAAACATTGTGTGTGTCCCCAGACCTAATAATTACCCAGTCAATATTTTCTGTTACTGTAGTACATGAAAGTTGAGAATCTCAGTCATTAGCATTCAAGACATAAATACTGCAGAGCTGAGAATTCAAGGCTCAAAAAGTATTGAATTCAGGATATGCTCTTTTTACCTTAGTTTCAATTCAGTTTAAAACAAATCTTTTAGGGTTAATTTCATTGGACATCCACCCAAGTGTTTTTTATTAGATTACTTGTTTTTATTAACACACAATAATTATGTACATATTTATGGAATACAATGTAATATTTTGATAAATGAATACATTTTAAATGATCAAATTAGGATAATTGGCATCAATCACTTAACATATACAAGATTTCCTTGTAGTGTAAATATTTATAAGCCTTTCTTCTAGCTATTTAATGATATACAGTATGTCATTGTTAACTACTTTTACCCTACTGTGCAATAGAACACAAGAAGGTTTATTTTTACAATAAGGAAAAAAATAATTTTTAATTCAATAAAAGTAAACCTTTCTGAGGTTTAATTTATTTTATTTTTAAGCATTCTTTTTGTGAGAAACTCAATTAACTTTAAAGAAGAACCCAAGAATGATACATGTTTTGTGAGCACTTAGGTATAACTATAACTTATGAGACATAAGAATATCCTTCACTTAATACACTAAAATGAAATAAATCTTCAAGAACAAGTTTTACTGTTAACTCTCATAAAGCAACTCTTTGAGGACAGAGGTCCTACATGGGAAGTTAGTGCACAGTGACTCCTGTTGTTAATTTAACAATTAACACTCTTATGTATGACAGCAATGACCACCTAAGGATCTTGTCATGAACTGCCAACACTGTGGAAGCTTTTTGAGTTCACAAACCCTGTAGTATTTAGACAAGGCCTTAAGGAAAATGGAAGTTCTCTCCTCCCTTTTGAGAAAAGCACATCCTTTTCTGATGGCCACATCTTTCTGCTGGGGTCTCATTCACAGAGAGATTCTTCATGTAGAACATTTTTGCCACAGTGTCTTGGCTTTCCATGCTGAAATGCTCTCCTGGGCTTTTCAGCCAGACCAGGAAGCCTTAAGGGCTGATTCTGAGGTCAGAGTATTACTTAAAGCAATGATTCTATGAGTTGGTTGTGTGGACTCCTTCCCATGTTGGAACATTCTCTCCTTTTTAATTCTATCTGTTCTTATTACCAGGCACTTGATCCTATTTATTGGATCACTTTAACACTTAAAATGCTATTTTTACCACCCAGCTTAAGGGAATTTGGGGCAGGTATGAAACTCAGACACTTTAGTATCAGAAGAGGGAGTCTTAAGTGCTTGACCAAATGCCACTTACATTGCTTTTTTTATATTAAAAAATCCTAGGGAAGACTTTATTACGAAGTACAGGGAATAAATAGAGTTGCTATCTACATATTTTTATAAGTAAAATCCAGTTTCTTGTATGTTTTATATTCTGCATCAGCAAACTTGTAATTCAAATGATACCTTCTATAGTTTTGTCTTTTGAATACAAACCAATCCTTTGCTCAGTGTCCAGTATTTCACATATCTCTCTGAAAGGTGAGGAAACCAAAGAATTAACCAATCAGTTGTCCCTCACGTCATTAATTTTAACTTGTGGGACAAGAAATCAAACCCCTCACTCAAGATGGAAAAACTGCACACGAAAGCCTTTGTGAAGGTCTCCTGGGGATAGACAGTTTCATGATTAGATTCTGTCAAATTTTCATAATAATCTCTAGTTCTGCCCTTTGAGAGATTCTGCCTTTTCCATATCCTCCATGGATGTAGATGAGGTGAGATTTAGGGCAGATACCTTCTTTGTTGGGACCCATGCAGCTTTTTCTTCCTTTGTTTCCTTCCTGAAGAAGTTAGGAAAAAAGGGTCTTCCCACCCTTGTGTAGTCACACGGTCTTTCAGTTCAAGATTATAGCTTATTTGATAGCAGAGCCATCTTAATAATTTTGTAATCTTCCTATACTATTTCAGGAAATCCCAAGTGTGAGTATCCACTCCCACAGCTATTTATAATCTTGGTTTTCAGACACTGTATATTTCTTTGACAAATTATTTTGAGTTCATTAGCCTTCAGCAGGAGAGTTGAGTTCTTAAGCTCTGCCCCTGAATTACATTATCTATTTTTAAGATTTAATGTCAATTAGATATCCTCCAAAATCCAGGGCTGTTACTTTTAGCAAGTTAGTCCCCTGGTCAACAGAGTGGGTGCTATTATAGCGAATCAGAAGGGAACAGGACACAGGGAAACTCAAGGGGTGTTAATATGCTGGTAAGGAAAAGATTCACATCACTTCTCACTTTCCTGTGCTAGAAATCAATTACACCTAAGTTTGAGATAATTAAGAATCCTAGTTATGTCCCCAGGATTAAAAAAAAAAAGTCATTTGGTGAATAACAAACTTACTCAATACTAATTGAATAAGTTGTCAGAAATACGTGAGAATGCTAGTTCAACCCAGTTTCTCAGGAGTATATTTTGTTTATTCTATTTTTTTAGTACATTAAGTTGATAAATGTGAAATATATACATATACTCCTATTTTCCTACTTCAACATTAACTTCCAATAACAACAAAAGAGGAAGAAGATAGAAGAGAAGAAAAGGAAAGAGAGAGAGGAAGAGGGAGAGAGGAGAAGGGAAGGGCAGGGGAAGGTGAAGGGGAGGGAGAGAAGGGAATGGAAAGGAAGGGAAAGAGTTGGGGGCCAGCATTGTGGTGCAGCAGGGTGCGCTGTTGCCTGGGACACAAGCATCCCATATAAGTGCTGGTTTGGGGTTTCAGTGCCAGATGATCTACTTCCTATCAAGCTCCCTGCTAATTCACCTAGAAAAGCAGCAGAAAATGACCAGAGGATTTGGGCCCCTGTACCCATGTGGAAGACCTGCATGGAGTTTCTGGTTCCTGACTTCAGACTGGCCCAGCCATGGCTGTTGCAGCCATATGGGGAATGAACCAGGGGATGGAGGATCTGGCTTTCCCCACTCCCAGCCCCTGTATTTTTGCCTTTCACATAAACAAATAGGTCTTCTTATTTATTTTTTTAAAGAAGAGATTAATGCTCTGTACATAGGTGTGTGTGTTCTTGTGCATGACATAGAAGGAGAGAAACATCTAGAGACTAACAAAACCCCAAATTTAAAAAAAAAGTAAAGAATTACTAGGAAACCTTTCAAATTATGAACTATAACACAGAAGAAGGGTGGGCATTTGTCCTAACAGTTAAGATGCCTGCATCCTATATTAGAATGATTGGGTTTGGTTCCAAACTCAGGCTGCTGATTCCAGCTTCCTGCTAATGCGGACTCTGTGAGACAACAGGTGATGACCCAAGTGTATGGGTTCCTGCCACCCATATTGGAGACCTGAATTGAGTTCTCAGATCCTGGCTTCAACCTGGACCAGCCACAGTTGTTGCAAGTATTTGGGGAGTGAAATAGATAGGAGCTCTATCTGTCTAGCTGTCATCCATATATCTGTCTATCTGCCTCTCAAATAAATTTTCAAAAGTTAATAAAAAACAGAAGAATTCTGAGGATAGATGAAAACATTTATAGATTCTCTGTGAGGCACAGAAATCTACCAGAATGAAAAATACATCCCTGAAGGCAGTGCTTCCTTTTCTGGAATAATGAAATCTAGAGTCATGATGGGGTACACTGCTGAATGTGTCTCCACATGGAAGACTAGGAAACAGATTCTGAGAAGACAAGCAAACCACCAGTTCTAGCAGGATCCAGGGGGCACAAGTGGTGGGCTAAATAATATATATTTCAGTTGGCTTGGCAACCATTAATTGAGACAGCTGGAAGAAACAATTAAATGCTAAATCACCACAATGAGAAGCTGCAATATACAGAGTTGAACTGTGAATCACACAGCTCTCCAGCATATTCTGAAATGGGACTGTGGAGCAGAAATATGCCCCTAAACAGATGGAACCACTGATTTGATTAGAACCAGGTCTGAAATAACAACCCTAGATGTAAACTGCTACTGTTAAAGTATCTTTACCATGATTGCTCTTTAGCCGCAATCCACCAGCAACCACTTCTACTGGATAGGACTCTCCTCTTCAAATATTTATACATAAGCCACACCAAAACCCTTAGAACTGTGGGAAGATACCATTAGAATGAGAGTTAATGGTCACAAAGAAACCAGAACTCTAACACAGAGCAAAAATTCGTATGATGTAAAACGTGATATAAATTGTATGTTGGTTTCCTTGTCTTCCTCAGCAAGGATTCAAAGGATATACATTAAATAACAGATTAACCCATGGGAAAAATTGTTTGTGTATGTCATTTTATTTTTAATTTTTAATTGATACATAAATTTTTGTAGTATAATGTGTCAATACAAAATATGTTGTGTAATATTCAAATCAGGGTAAGTTAACCTATCTCCTCAAATGTTTATCATCTCTTTATGCTGAAAATATTTTCTTTTTTAGGTATAGAGTACATTATTATTATCAGTAGCCATCCTACTGTTTAATAGAACACTAGAACTTCTGGCTCCTACCTATAACAATACCTATTAATCAACCTCTCCTCATCAATCCTGCTTCTCTGCTGGCCTCTGGTACTACTGTTCTATTCTTACCTTCTAGTGGAATCCAAAATGTGCTTTTAAAATAGTTTGAGACAAAATTCCTTTTGAAATAAAAGAGTAGTAAGTATAAGTTTTTAAGACTATTTTAGTCAAATGGAATATGGAATGTATCAGTTACCTGCCATTTTTCTAAAGCTATCAATTTTTGAAAAGATTTATCACATTTTTATCTTTTCTCCTAAATATCTGCTTCTCAATATTAAACACGTGGTTCTTATGAAAACTGTTGTACCACTATTTCATATCAAATAATAATGATAAGAACTCATTAAATTAACATTCCAGATTTTTTAAGAAGTTACTTATTTGGAAGGCAGGGAGAAAGAATGAATGAGAGAGAGCACTTCAATCTGCTAGTTTACTCCCCAAATGCCTAAAACATCCTGGGCCAGGGTAGGCCAAAGCCGGGAATGGGCACCAGGGCCCAAGTTCTTGAGCCATCATTGCTCCCACTCCGGATGTACACCGGCAGGAAGTTGGATCAGAAATAGAGCAGCCAGGATTCAATCCAGGCCCTGTGATATGAGATGTGGACATCCCAAGTGATTTATAATGCACCACCCACCCCAGTTTCCAGAATTTTCTACCACAGGAATTCTCTTACTATAAAGAAATTCTTAACTTTTTTAATGTAATGTCTCTTTAGATTCAGTATCATTAAACTATGTGTGATCTTTATAGCAAAATAAAATATTTTATGTTAATATGATTCTTGTAAAAAGATATTCTCTTTTTACACTGATATTTTGGAATAATTATAAATATACTAATTCTGAATTAACTAGAACTCTTTTGTTATTGTTTTATAATTTTATTGATGCTTCACTTCAGAAAATTACTTCTTACTAGTGGTAATGAGGGGTACATTTTCAGACAGTGAGCAAGGACTTAACTATGGGAGTTATTAAAATTGATACACCACTATTAAAACATGGAAAATCTATACCATTAATGTCCTGTAATTGTTAGTCATCATTAAGGAGTTAGAACATCATTATCATTACATTTCAGGTTGCATCCAAACGTTATCAGCTTTAAAGAAAATCAAAGAATAATTAGTTTATGTTTCTGAGCTGGGGAATCCAGGATTAAATATTTCTATATAAATAGTGAATTTTGAATTTTGTGGCACTGAAAGTTGCAGCTAAATACAGCTCTTAGAAGCAGCTACATCCCCCATATTCTCTGTCCCTGGAGGTTTCTAAATTATTTACGAGTTACTGTACTAAAGGACAAAGGGTATTAGTCATTATGTAGTTATTAACTGATTTCAAAAGGGTTGCAATGTATTCCAAGAATTGAATCTTTCTAAAATAGATCTAAGACTCGGTGGAAACAAATTCTCAAATAAGTTGCTAGTGTCATTTCGATGTAATCACTTATTTTATATTCCTTATGGCTCAGCAAATTTGTTTAGCTTTGTCCTTTATTTCTTTGGGTTTTCATTTAGTACCCTTATGATGGAAAGCAAAAAAACCAAAAATTGTACTAGCATACCTGCTTCCCCAGAGGTTATTTCGAGTGGGTACGGGAATCTCTTTGGGGATATTAATCCTTTTCCTATATAGAGAATCATGCTTTGAAATTCTATCTCATTGGTAATAAAGGGTATTTTTACTTTCGTCATTTTATCTGCAGTGGCATTGAGTGGCTTTTTTTTTTTTTTTTTTTTTTTGGAATAGAGCATAATATTCTGAGAGCCAGGACAGTACTTCCTTAAATCATATAGAATTAGATTATATATTTCATTTCTCTATGAGTAAAGATGAATATTTTTCTAAGATTAGAGAAGGAAAAAATACATGGCTCACAAAAGTTGTGTTGGTTTGTATCTCTTTTCTATTATTCACTTAACTTGAAAGCATTTCTTTGACATTCTTGTGTGTCTGCTAACAGCTATCATTGAATTCAAGAAAAACATGGATTATTGTCTATTCTCATTACTAAATTTTTAAAAAATTGCTTTTTCCTTTGATACAATAGAGAAAATGTTTAAAGAAAAACAAGTAAAATATTTTTCACATTTTGTACAATCTCCATGAGACAGATGATGGAATATTTCTCTAACTGATGGCTGAGTAAATCACTTCATTTTCATTGTTTTCACAGTGTTGACCAACATGCTGCCTGCTCAGCTTCCCACTTCTGATTTAAACCCATGATTCAGAATGACTTTGGAGGGTTGTGATACTCACGGATTTATAGGGCACTTGGATGTGGGATTCTCATCACTGTACAGCAACCCTGTCATTTCTGTGACAGAGCCTGTTTGACTGGTTTGGGATTTATGATGGAAATAATTCAGAACAGAGTAATAATTTTCCCTTGGCAATTACACTACCATTTGGTACTTTGTCCCTAAGGGGAAAATGAATGTGCCGAGATCCATACATGAGTTTAGTAGCTCAATGTAAGGAACAAATCAAGGTCAGAATACAGACGCAAAACACATGGTTGCTGAGTTGTGATTGTGGCTCCTCAGTCTTAGTGGTCTACATCTGTGTGGCACTTTACAGTTTAAAAAATTCTCTTCCACTTCTTGTCTTTTAACTGTCACATGACCCTGGAAACAAATACCACGTTACCATTTTAGTTAATTAATTGAAAAGACAGAGTGACAGAGAGAAAGTGAGAGACACAGAGAGAAAGATATTCCATCCACTGTTCAATAACCAAATAGCTGCAATAGCCTCACTTGGGTCAGGCCAGAGCTGGGATCCAGGAACTCCATCCTGGTTTTCCACATGGTGGCAGAGACCTGAGTTCTTGGGCCATCATCTTCTTTTTTCTGAGGCACAATAATAGGAAGCCAGATCAGAAATGGAGCGACTAGAACTCTAACTGTCACTCCTATGGGGTCCGGGTGTCATAAGCAGCAGCTTAACTTGCTGCATCATGCTGCTAGCCTCTCTGTCATTTTATAATGGAGGGGGTCAATTGACAATACTGCCTTTGTAGTGGATTTTTTATTTTTTAGTAAATATTTTTTTATTTATTTGAAAGGCAGAGTGGCAGGGAGAGAGAGAAGACAAGACAGAGGGGGACACAGAGATTGAGATCTTCCATCCATTGGTTCACTCCCCAAATGACTGCAGGGGCCTGGGCTTGTCCAGGTCAAATCTAGTAGCATTGAACTCCATCATGGTCTCCCATGTGGACTACAGGGACGCAAGAATTTAGGTCATCTTCCACTAATTTCCCAGGTGCATTAACAGGGAGCTGGATTGAAAGCAGAGAAGCTGGGGCTAAAACAGGCACTCTCAGTGTAGGATGCCAGCATTGCAAGCATCAGCTCAACCTACGATACCACAACACTGGTCCAGTATTGCCTTTTTTAAAGTTTGTTATTCAGCAAATATTTTAAGCATATACCATATGAAGACTTCATGATATATACAGTGAATACAGGGATAGATAAAACTTAGTCTAGGGTTTTTCTTCTAAGTATTTACTAGGAAGTATTTCAAATGTATACAAACTGTGACCAAACAGTGTAATTGAAGTTTCAGTATCCTCTGTACAATTGTATACTCACAGTCAGTCCTATTTCACTCACATTCCCATCTATCTTAGTCTGTTTTCGGTTGCAATAAAGCTGTCATACCTGATACTGAGTAATTGATAAAGAAGTATGTTTTGTCTCAGAGTTCTAGAGGCTAGGAAATCCAAGAGCGTGGTGCCAGCATCTTCCAGGCTTCTGATGAAGGCCTTATGCTGTTGCTTGCATGTATGGTGGGAAAGGTGGAAAAGGAGGAAGAGGAGAGCGGGTGCTGTGTGAGTGAGAAAAGGGAACCCAGCTACCAAGATAGCTAACTCATTCCCGTAAGCCAGGTATTCATCTATTCATGGTGATCCTTCCCACGATCCAGATATCTCCATCTACCAACAGTGCGATATTGAGGAATCAAAATTCCAATTCACAGATTTGTGGGATTCCTTATAAGCATAGCATTGTCCAGCCATTCATGCTATTTTAAAGCAAATTTTAGACACAAAATCAATTTCTTAAAATAATATCACAGGTATCTCTGAAAATGATTACTTTTAAGCATGGCTATCAAAAATTTAACATCTCCAGAGCCGGCATTATGACGTAACAGGTAAAGCCACGCCCGGGATGCTGTCATCCCTTTGGTGTTTGTTTGATTCACGCTGCTCCACTTCTACCCAACACTCTGCTACTGTGCCTGGGAAAGCAGTAGAAGATGGCCCAAGTACTTGGGCTCTGCACTTGTGTAGGAGACCCAGATGAAGCTCCTGGCTTCAGCTTGGCCCAGCCCCAGTCATTGTAGCCATCAGGGGAGTGAAGCAACAATGGAATATCTCTCTGTTTCCCTTTCTCTTCATAACTCTTACAAATTAAAAAAACTTAAAGTGATTTGAATATTAAGCAGTCACAGATCAATAACATCTGTGGATCCTGATTCAAATTGTAAAAAAAAAAAAAAATGTCATTTCTGACACTTTTGGAACTGTAGACACTTCTTGAATGTTGTTATTGAGGAAATGATAAATTTTTCTTTTATTTTTAAAAAAGATTTATTTCTTTTTAAGATTACAGAAAGTGAGAAGCAGAGACAGAGAAAGAGGCCTTCCATCTACTGGTTCACTCCCCAAACAACCAAAACAGCTAAGGCTGGGCCAGGCTGAAGTCAGGAGCTAGGAGCTTCTTCTAGGTCTCCCATATAGGTTTAGGGGCCCAAGAAAGTACTTGGGCCATCCTCCGCTGCTTTCTCATGCACATTAGCAGCCAGGACTTGAACCAGCACCTTTATGGGATGCTGGTGCAACATGTGGCGGCTTAAACCAATAAGCCACAATGCTGGCCCCCAGATTTCTTTTCAACTGTTTTTTTTTCCCTTTCCCTTTTTAGCATTTCTTCTCAAATAATTTGGTGAAGAAGGCTGTTTTTTCTATATGATTTCCAACAGTCTGGACTTTACTGACTTCATCCCCACTGGGCACTTTTATGTGTTCTTCTGTCTTCCCTCTTACCTGTGAATTGGTAATTGAGTCTGTAGACATGTAGACATGATCTGGTATAGTTGTAAATTACTGGAATGATTATGTAGAGTTGACACTCTGTCAACACATAAAATAAATTGTTCTCTTTTTTCATGATACCTGTAATTATTGCTATTTAATGACTTTGCCATATGAGGCCAAAAAAATGACCAAAGGCTTAAAGGTTTATCTATGGTGAATCCACTAACACTCACAGTTCAAGGTCACAGCCGTGGATCAAATTACTCCCTCCACCGGCGCCACGGCTCACTAGGTTAATCCTCCACTTTGCAGCGTCGGCACACCGGGTTCTAGTCCCACTCGGGGCGCCGGATTCTGTTCCGGTTGCCCCTCTCCCTGGCCAGCTCTCTGCTGTGGACAGGGAGTGCAGTGGAGGATGGCCCAAGTGCTTGGGCCCTGCACCCCATGGGAAACCAGGATAAGTGCCTGGCTCCTGCCATCGGATCAGCGCGGTGCGCTGGCCGCAGCATGCCGGCCGCGGTGGCCATTGGAGGGTGAACCAACGGCAAAGACCTTTCTCTATGTCTCTCTCTCTCACTGTCCACTCTGCCTGTCAAAAAAAAAAAAAAAAAAAAAAATTACTCCCTCTATGTCCACATCTTGTTTTCCTCATCAGGCCTCCAAGGATTACTCCCATTTGATATCCTTCACAATCTTCTCACTTTACATTTTCTAAAAGAGGTGAAGGGGAATAAAAAATTACTGTCAGGACTTTTCAGAATAGTAGTAAGAATATCATGGGCTTAGTGCAAAAAAACTGGGTTCCGAAACTAGCACCACCCTTATTTGCAAAATGAGCTGAGGAGGTTTCAACCTCAGTTTTAATTATAAAATGGGACTAGTAATATTAAGGAATATTGCCTACTTCAGAAGATCGTATTGAGGATTTAGTAACATGCATGAAAAGCATTGGCTTTGTAGAGACACACAGAGAGGACTAAATCAGTGTTGGCCATCACAATAAACTCTCATCTTCATAAAGTCCTCTGATTTCTTAGCTGGAACATTGTACTGTTTGATAAAGGTTGAAGACATTTGTTATAACCTTTAGTTCAATAATTCTAATACAGATATTCCATCAAAAGATAATTGAAACATTGTACATGACATTGTACATGTAAAAACATTGTACAAGACAATGTTCTAGCCCTATCCTTATGATATGACAAGTGTATAACAACCGAAATCTTCCCAAAAAAATAGTATTAAAACAAAATCAAAGGCAATTAGGAATAATTTTAACATGCAAAGTTATTGTAAGTTAATTCTGTAAACTTTTCTGTGAGGTATAATAAAAAACTATCTACAAATATAAAAAGCAAAATTTCTGTCATAAACATTAGACTGGCAGAGATAAACCTAGCTATTTTTAAACGATTTTCTTTGAGTAATGCTTTTTTCTCTTTTCTAGTTTCTTGATATTCACACGTTTCTCTAAAAAGCAGCAATATAGGACGTTAAAGCTTCACTGATTTATGGACCTTTAGGTTAATGATTTGATGTCTTGATGGCAGTAAACTCAACCTTTGCAAAATCCTGCTGGAATTTTTTTATTCCTTTTGCTCCCATGTGGCTCTTTAGATCATTAGAAAACTTCACTGCCGAATAAGCAGAATTCTCTACTAGTTTAAGAATTGTATTTTACATGGATAATTTTCCTATATTAAATTCAGGCTATTTTTATATTCAAATCTGTACTAACTCTGCCAATTAACTCAAATTTGAATATACAGTTTCCTGTACATAAAATATATATTCATTCATTGCAGAAATGATTGATCGGTGAATAGTCTCATACTAAGGCTGCTTTTGACAGTTAAAAACAATAAATAATGTGTGGATAAGCTGATGGAATTTTTTCTGATATTACCATAAGGAATTTTTCTAAAACAAATCTCATGCATGGCTTATCTTCAAAAATCATGGTCTCTGCTCTTATGTCATCTATTTCACTTACTAGTGCATTTTTTTTTTTGTTATAAGCTTCCTTTGTTTAGTGAGAAAGGATCAACCAGGAAACCATATTTCAGTTCATTTTCATCATGAAAGACCACGTGGCACATTTGAGTTTTTTTACACAGCGATCAGAATCACACCTTTAAAGCATAAATCATGTCATTTCCCAGCTCAAAAACTTGCAGTGCCTTCAATCATACATAGAAAAACAATCTGGGTTCCCAGTGTGCAATGAAACAACCCAAACACTTCCGTATGCCTCTGTTCACGTAGGACCTGAAGTACCTTGTGTGTTTCTGCTCTATCTCAGTGCAGAAGCAGTAGTCATCTGCAGGACTACTGTCCCCACCAAATTACCTTCAGATGAGAGGGAGGACATCAGCATGGTGTAGGGCATCCAAGTTTTGGAAGTGTGATGGAATAAAAGAATCCTCCCTGTATTGAATTCTCAGGGGTACTCTGATATTTGTGTTGTCTCAGTTTCAGTTGAATAACTGAAAAGAGGAGTAGCTGAGTGGCTGGCATTGGGAAAAGCAGATAAGAAATCTGAAAATTAGAATGATTCAAGGGGCTATCACTGTGGCATAGTGGGCTAAGCTTCTGTCTGTGGTGCTGGCATCCCATAAGGACGCCAGTTCTCTGCTATGGCCTGAGAAAGCAGTGGAAGATGACCCAAGTCCTTGGGCCTCTGTGCCATGTGGGAGACCCAGAAGAAACTCCTGGCTCCTGGCTTCAGACCAGCTCAGCTATAGCTGTTGTGGCCATTTGGGAAGTGAACCAGCAGATGGAAGATCTTTCTCTCTGTTTCTCCCTCTCTCTGTAATTATATCTCTCAAATAATTTTTAAAAAATCTTAAAAAAAAAGAATGATTCAAGCCAAGCAAAAGTCTGAACTGAAAAGGCTGCATGCCAATGAGCTGTTCTTTGAGAATGATGTTAAGTAAGGAGGTATATTCTATGGCTAAGCAGCTAGAAGAGAAAGGCACAGTGATTAAGAAGCAGGACACACTTTATGAAGAGCACCTGGATAGACTGGTAGGGAGGTGTGGACTCCTGGGCACCTGGAGAGACTGGTAAGGAGGTGTGGATTCATGGGCACCTGGATAGACTGGTAGGGGGGTGGGGACTCCTGGGCACCTGGATAGACTGGTAGGGGGGTGGGGACTCCTGGGCACCTGGATAGACTGGCAGGGAGGTGTGGACTCCTGGGCACCTGGAGAGACTGGTAAGGAGGTGTGGATTCATGGGCACCTGGATACACTGGTAGAGAGGTGTGGACTCCTGGAATCACCACTGAAATATTTGAAAGTGGCTCATGAGTTGGAAGCAAAGTGCAACTGGGATGAGTTTCACCTAGTCTGTGCTGATCTATGGGCCCAAATTCTCCAGTATTACTACCAGACTGTCAGCTCATCTGTGATCCATGAGTACATGCACTGTGTTCATCATACCAAGTTGACCACACGTGAGAAGAATTCTAGAAGTGGGACTCTTTCTTTCCTAGTAATCAAATAACTAACTCCTCTAAGACCATTAAAGAGAAGAACTGGGATGGGCAGTATGGTGGAGAGGTTAAGACCCCCTCCCTTTGAGATGCCCAATTCTACATAGAAGTGCTAGGGTTCAAGTCTCCACTCTGTTTCTGATCCAGCTTGCTTCTAGTGCATACCCTGGGAGGTAGCAGCTGATATCTCAAGTACCCAAATGCCTGCATTTCCCATGGGGGACCCAGACTGAGTGCTAGACTCCTGGCTTATGGCCCAGCTCTGGCTGCTGCAAGAATTTGTGCAATAAACTAGCAGATGGAAAATTCCTCTCTGTGTATCTTTCTGGTTTTTTAATATATGCAATGTTTATTTGTCAAACAGATAAGAATACCTACTTTTTATTCAAAAGGTTTTTTGAATATTGAGTGAAAATCCTTATACACAGTGATGATTAATAATCACCACTGACTCCATTTTTGGACAAAAAGACATTTAATCTTCCTGTCTTTAGTAACTGCTGTTTTAATATACTTTGTGAGTGCTCCTGGGCTTTTAAAAACATTTTATTAAAATATAGTATACATACTATGACGTGCATGTAAGTGTAACTGTCAATGAGTTCTTTGGTCTTCTGATCATCCTCATAACCAACACCCAAATTAGGAGCAAAGTATTAGGGGCCAGCACTGTGGCATAGCAGATAAAGTCACCACCTTCAGTGGCGGCATTCCATATGGGTGCCAGTTCAAGTCCTGGCTGCTCTGGTTCTGATCCAGCTCTCTGCTATGGCCTGGGAAAGCAGTAGAAGATGGCCCAAGTCCTTGGGCCCCTGCATCACATGGGAGACACAGAAGTAGCTCCTGGCTCCTGACTTCAGATCAGCGCAGCTCTGGTCTTTGTGGCCACCTGGGGAGTGAACTTGCAGATGGAAGACCTCTCTCTCTCTCTCTCTCCATCTGCCTCTCTATAACTCTGCCTTTGCCTTTCAAATAAATAATCTGTAAAAAAAAAATGAAAACTAGTATCCAAGAGTCCTCACCATTGCTCCCCACCCATTTCTTTGTTTTAAAGAGTGAAATAAGACTATATAGTCATTTACATGGTATGATTCAGTGAAACAATATTTATAACTATAGACTAATTCATCTGAAAGCCAAACAATTTTTTTTTATTTGACAGGTAGAGTTATAGACAGTGAGAGAGAGAGAGACAGAGAGAAAGGTCTTCCTTTCATTGGTTCACTCCCCAAATGGCCACTACAGCTGGTGCTGCGCCAATCTGAAGCCAGGAGCCAGGTGCTTTTTCCTGGTCTCCCATGCTGGTGCAGGGGCCACTTGGGCCATCCTCCACTGCCCTCCCGGGCCACAGCAGAGATCTGGACTGGAAAAGGAGCAACCGGGACTAGAACCCGGTACCCATATGGGATGCCGGCACCACAGGCAGAGGATTAACCAAGTGAGCCACGGCGCCAAACAATGTTTATTTTCTTTCTCTCCATATATTAACTGTCACAAATAAGAAAAAAATATGATATTTTTCTTTTTGCATCTGGCTTATTGCACTTAGCATAAAGATCTCCTGTTGTATCTAGTTTGTTACAAATTTCAGGATTTGATTCATTTTAATGGCTAGGTAACATTTTTTTCACCTACTCATCAGTTGATGGACATATAGGTTGATTTCATATTTTACCTATTGTGAATCAAGGCCTGCTGTAAACTTAGGAGTGCAGATAACTCTTTCATGTGCTGTTTATATATCTTCGGTTATATTCCCAGGAGTGGGATGGCTGGGTCATGTGATAGACCTATTTTAAGTTTTCTGAGGAATATTCATACCATCTTCCATAATGCTTGTACAAGATTATATTTCCCACCAACAGTGTATTAGGATATCTTTCCTCCACATCTTTGCCAGCTTTTATTATTTTTCTATTTTTGGATGATAGCCATTCTAAGTGGGATGAGTGGAGTACCTCATTGTTGTTTTTATTTTCATTTCTCTGATGGCTAGTGAGCCTGATCATTTTTTTCATGTGTCCATTGACCATTTTCATTTTCTCCTTTGAAAAATGCCTGTTCATATACCTTGCCCATTGCTTAACTGGGTTGTCTGTTTTGTTGTTGAGTTTCTTGAGCTTCTTATATATTCTGGAAATTAATCCTTTATTGGAGGCATAGCTTGCAAATATTGTCTTCCATTCTGATGGTTGCCTCTTCACTTTGTTGACTGTGTCCCTTGCTGTGCAGAACCTTCCTAGCTTGATGTAATCCCCATTGTCTATTTTTGCTTCTATTGCCTGTGCTTTTGGGGTCTTTTCCTCTTTCTTTCTTTCTTTCTTTCTTTCTTTCTTTCTTTCTTTCTGACAGGCAGAGTTAGAGAGAGAGAGAGAGAGAAACAGAGAGAAAGGTCTTCCTTCCGTTGGTTCACCCCCTAAATGGCCACCACGGCCGGTGCACTGCGCTGATCCGAAGCCAGGAGCCAGGTGCTTCCTCCTGGTCTCCCATGTGGGTACAGGGCCCAAGCACTTGGGCCATCCTCCACTGCACTCCCGGGCCAGAGCAGAGAGCTGGACTGGAAGAGGAGCAACCCGGACAGAACCTGGGGCACTGGCGCCATAGGCGGAGGATTAGCCAAGTGAGCTGCGGCACCAGCCTATTTTGGGGTCTTTTTCAAGAAAGCTTTCTCTAGTTACTCTTGTGGAGTTTCTCCTATGTTTTCCTTTAGCAGTTTGAGAATTTCAGGTCTTAGATTTAGATTCTTGATCCACTGTGAGTTGATTTTTGTATGGAATGTAAGCTAAGAGACTTTGTTCAAATTTCTGCATGTAGTGCTCCAGTTTTCCCAATAACGTCTGTTCAAGATTTCCTTTTTCAGGAAATGATTTTAGTTCATTTGTCCAAGATTAGTTGGTTGTAAATGTGTGGATTAATTATATCTGGGGTTTCTCTTCTGTTCTATTGGTCTATATGTCTGTTTTTATGCCAGTACCAGGCTGTTTTCATTATAACAGCCCTATAGTGTGTCTTGAAATCTGTTGTGATGCCCCCAGTTTTGTTTTTGTTGTTTAAGATTGCATTGATTATTCGTAGTCTTTTCTGTTTCCACATAAGTTTTAGGATTGTTTTTTTCTAGATCTGTGGCATATGTCCTTGATATTTTGACTGAGATAACATTGAATCTATAAATTGCCTTTGGTATTAGGGACATTTTGATGACATTAATTCTTCCAATCCTGAAACACAGAAGATTTTTCCACTTTTATTTGTCTTCTTTCATTAATGTTTTGTGATTTTCATTGTATAGATCATTCACATTCCGGGTTAAATTTGTCCCAAAGTATTTAAATTTAAATTTTTTGTGAATGGGACTGATCTTACAAGTCCTTTCTCAGTAAGAGTATTGTTGGTATATTAGAATGCTAACCTGTTTTGTTGAGATTTATGACTATTTTATTTATTTATTTTAGTTTGGTTTAAAGAACACTTATTGAGCAAGTATTTTGTGCTTGGTTTTGCAGTAAGCTAGGAAGATAAAAGAGATTTGTAAAACATACTTTATTTTCTCAAAGATCTAAGTCCTGTGAGTGACAAAGAAAACATTAAGATAAACCTACAATAGCCGGCGCCCTGGCTCACTAGGCTAATCCTCTGCCTAGCGGCGCCGGCACACCGGGTTCTAGTCCCGGTCAGGGCGCCGGATTCTGTCCCGGTTGCCCCTCTTCCAGGCCAGCTCTCTGCTGTGGCCAGGGAGTGCAGTGGAGGATGGCCCAAGTGCTTGGGCCCTGCACCCCATGGGAGACCAGGAAAAGCACCTGGCTCCTGGCTCCTGCCATCGGATCAGCACCGTACGCCGGCCGCAGCGCACCGGCCGCGGCGGCCATTGGAGGGTGAACCAACAGCAAAGGAAGACCTTTCTCTCTGTCTCTCTCTCTCTCACTGTCCACTCTGCCTGTCAAAAAAATAAATAAATAAATAAACCTACAATAATTATCATAATAATTATTATGAATAAAGGTGTTGGGTCCAGAGAATATCTGCCTAAGTTGAGTAGAGACAGGATTCCTGGAAGAAAGGAAGTAGCAAGAGACCATGAGAAGTCTTTTTGTGTAACTTTCCATATTCATAATTTTCTGGTGCTACAGTACATAACTTACTTTTTTATTTTTTATTGTTTTTATTTATTTATTTTTTTTGACAGGCATAATGGACAGTGAGAGAGAGAGACAGAGAGAAAGGTCTTCCTTTTTTTTGCCGTTGGTTCACCCTCCAATGGCCGCCACGGCCGGCATGCTGCGTCCTGCTCACCGCGCTGATCTGATGGCAGGAGCCAGGTACTTCTCCTGGTCTCCCATGGGGTGCAGGGCCCAAGGACTTGGGCCATCCTCCACTGCCCTCCCTGGCCACAGCAGAGAGCTGGCCTGGAAGAGGGGCAACCGGGACAGAATCCGGCACCCCGACCGGGACTAGAACCCGGTGTGCTGGCGCCGCAAGGTGGAGGATTAACCTAGTAAGCCACGGCGCCGGCCCATAGCTTACTTTTTAATCTCTGCAGATGATAGTTCACAATGCCCAAATCATATTTTTCCCTCTTGCAACTGGCCAAATGGATCACTGGTTGAAAGAGATGCCTTCCTCATGGTTTTTTTTTTTTTCTATGTTACTCCAAGAACTATCGGGGTTTCTAATCTTTGCTATAGGATCTTCCCATGAAGAGCATATAAAAGTCTTTTAATAATGAGTAATAAAGAATAAAAGATAAAACCTAGTAAACTTCTTAATTAAGCATTTTGGCAAGTGCTTTAAAACCTATGCTCTAAGGGACAATGATAGTATCTTCTGCATATATTGTGAAATATGCAGTAGCCTATTTATTGGCTTTAAATGAATATTCAGTTAACGAAGACTAGAGTCTGGTAGAACTAGAGTATGGAATGGACTGAAGAATCTGAGGATTGTGCTTCCCTACCTACCTAAGTTTCAAACATCCAGTAATTGATTGCTTTTAAAGAAAGCTCACAGAAAAATAGGTTAGTATTTACAGTCCACTCATATGAATAGATTCAAGAGCTAATATTCACAGTATTCAATATGGCTTCTAAAAAACAGTTCTGGATCTTGGGTGAAAACAAAGCCCAGCTACAATCAGCATTTCAGCATCAGCTAATATAGTCTTATTTTAGTTTTGTTCATATAAAAACACTGATATATGCCAAAAGCTATATTTCACTCAGGCGAATTGGAGAAGGAGGGAAGGCTATGTGTAAGAGAGGCAGGGATGGTAGGAACAGCTGTATAAATGCATTTGGAAATCTTTTGTTTCTTTAATATTTTTCATTTCCTCTCTTACTCATTTGATTCTTAAATCATTTCTTACTCCCATCCCCACCCTAACAGCAGAGAAGATAGATACCATTTACAACTCTTCCCAAAACATTAAGGCACACTTAATTATAGATGAAATATTCTTTACATTTGCTCATTTTTTTTGGCCATTTTCTGAGCAACATTTCCCTGTGATGATGCAAATTTAGGGAAACTACTTTTCAGCATCAGGACCTAAATGGGCTCCCCGCTGGGCTGATTACTTTGAACTAATGTAGTGTTCCATTCACTGGATTGCATGCACTTTCCCTATATTGATTACATTATCTGTAGTAGTAATCACAGATATCATTACCAGCCAATTACATAAACACATATCTAAGCTAGGTAACCAGTTCGCTAATATTTCCTCTAGCAGTTCTTAATTTTGTAATGATGCTGATCACCATGCTCTTGTCAATTAAGTGTAGCTACATATTTTGATCTAGTAGATGTAAATGCAAGCATATTGGATGATATAGTAGGTAATTACTTACAAATATTGGTAATTAAGTGAATGAGGGCAATTTAAGTGTAGTCTGTTATTTGAGGATTGCATTAGAGAAGTTTAACTACATTAAAAAATTGACTCAAGCATACATTAGAATAAAATGCAATAGAAATTATTTCTTGCTGACATGCAGGATTGGATGTAGAAGTGATTCATTCAGTTATTTAGGAAGCCAGCTGGATTTTTGACATTTCTAGTATAAGACTTCCAAGGTCTCCTGGAAGATTCATTTCAGGAAAAAATGAATTTAGAGCTGCTAAAGAGAGGCTTCTGTAGGCTAACAGTAGGGCATATTTATATTCTTGTGGTTGAATCTTGATCAAACAACCATGCTTAAATACCAGAAAGACTGGGAGTAATAGTCTAATCCTAGGAAAAGAAGTAAGATACAGATTTTGCTGTTGTAAGGAGTTACAACAGAACTTGCTTCATTTCTCTATTTGAACAATACTTTCATTTTTTAGCAGTTTCTTTTTATTGGTTTTTGAATTTTTGATTGAGTGGCCGAGAGAGAAAATGAGCACTCCAATCCACTGGTTCACACCCGACAGGCCTGCAAAGACTGGGAGCTGGGAACACAGTTCAGGTTTCCCTTATAAGTATCAGGAATCCAACCACTTGGGCAACCACTGCTGCCTCCCAGAGTCTGAACTAGCCGGAAACTGGAATCAGCAAGCCAGTGCCAAGTGGGATGCAAGCATCCAAACTGGTGGCGTACTCCTGGACTAAACACCCACCCTTTTTCATGAATTACTTTTCTTTACTTGTCTTGTTATAACTAGGAATGTCTACGCGTATAGCTTTGCATCTTCATGTTCTTTACACCATAGCAGATATCGTAGGACGCCTAGATCGTGTCCTGTCTCTTAAACTTGTACATGCTAAGCAATTAAAGAATGAAGACTATAAAGTATTTTCAGGTTTTTAAACAAATAAATTATACTCGTATTATTGTAATTATTTCTCAGAATATTTCATTTATTCATATATATATGTATAAATAAATAAATAGGTATATATTCATAGATATATAGTTTTTGAAGTACAAAGACTGTCTTCTGGCTCAGCCTTCTAATTTCATAGACAAGAAATGTGAGGGCTGGAAAGATAACTCATTTGTGTAATTGTGCTAGCAGTGTTATTGGTGTAGCCAGGTTCAGGATCTTTCTTCGGTTTTACTCTCTTTACTTTCATTATTTGTCATCTTTTTACTTGTAGTCAGATTGCTCTGAAAGGATAAGTCGTGAAATAATATCCACCTGTGAATAGAAAAAAAAATCAAACATAATAATTTGTGATTGACACAGGACTGTCATGTTTAAACCTATGGAAAAATAGATGCAAACAACTTTCCAGGTTTTTCAAACATATTTGAAGATTTGCAAGAGGTTAGCTGTTTACTAAAGGTTTTTTTTTTCTAAAAAAGTGTTACTTTTACTGTTCAACAAAATAACAGTAACTTCTAAATAAATCTTCAACTTTGATATGATATAATCCACTGCATGTTAGAGGAAGTAAATATAATCACTATGCTAAATAATATTTAGAATTAAATTTTTAGGGGAGACAAATCATAAAGTGCTGGAAGCAATATTTCTTTTAAGAAAAAACTGATCATTTTTAATTAAAAATTGCATTCCAGATCCAGCATTTTGGCATGGTGGGTAAAGCCACTGTCTGCAATGTTATCATCCCATATGGGCTCTGGTTCATGTTTGGGCTGCTCTGTTTCCAATCCAACTTCCTTCTAATGGCCTGGGAATAGCAGCAGAAAATGGCCCAAATACTCAGGTGCCTGCCACCCACGAGGGATACCAGATGAAGCTCCTGGCTCCTGGCTTCCTCCTGGCTCAGCCATGGCCATTGTGGCCACTTGAGTAGTAAACCAGCAGATGGATGACCCCTCCTTCTCTGTCTTTCCCTCTCTCTTTCTGTAATTCTTCCAAATAAATAAATAAATCTTTTTTTAAAAAATTACATTCCTCTTTAGTGGGTAAGAAACCCATGAAAGGAAAATGACACTATTATTCACATGCTATACTAGGTAAAAGATAGTTGTTTATATAATTATTATTGCCAAAGACTCATTTAATGCTATTTTTACAAGGATGTAAATAGTGAAAAATAGTACAAATATATATAATCATTTAGATGTACTTCAAATCATTCAAACTTGAAGGAATTTTGAAATTATATGAAATGTGGGCTTATGTCTTCATTCTTATTTGCATCAGATATTAACTATGGTTGATATTGCAACCATGGTTGAATCAAAATCATTACAGTGACATGCATTCTTTTGTCTAATTCAAAGAAAGCTAGAGCACAATCTTCAGAATTGGTTTTTTTATGAACATTATAAACACAGCTGTAAGCTAATATTCATTTGCAGAGTAATTTTTGCTTTTCACATTGAATAAGGACTAAATAATCAGGCAAACTTACTTTAAGTGAAAATGAGAAAATGCTTTGCTTCTTCCCTGTCCATCTTCCACCATGCGCAGATATTGTGTTTCACAATAGCATGAAATGCAGATAAGAGGGAAATAAGCTTTGGTCACTGTTCCCTGTGTTAAAATCTGCATTCCATTAATTATTGTCTTAGTCTGTTTTGGGTGCCTTAACTAAATAGCTTAAAGTGGGTAATTTATAAATAATAGTAATTTTGCTCATGGTTCTGGAAGCTGAGGAGTCCAAGGTCAAGGTCCCGGAAGATTCTGTGTCTATTTCAAGGTGGTATCTGTTGCTAGGACCTCACATGGCTCTGTGCAAAAGGAGTAAGGGAGTTCATGTGAGCCTCTTTGATAAAGGCACTGATCCCATTCATGAGGTTGGAGCCCTCATCGAGGACTTAAATCATTGCCCAAAGGCCCAGCCTCTCAATAGTGTAATATTGGGTGTTAGGTCCTAATATATGAATTTAGGCTACACTAACACTCATACTGTGCAAGTATTAATGTAAAAATACAGCAAAATACATAGTCACTGTATGCAGCAGAAACATGAAGGCCAAACCATATTTTAAATGATTATATAGATTGTCACTGAATATTACTTTTATAAGGATTTAAAATGTAATCTGCTGGAAAATAGAGAAATATATTTTGGCTCCTTTTATGGATATAGCCTTTAATTCATAGACAATATGTATTCAGATAAATTTAAGACTACATCTTAACATTTTTAAAAAACACCTGATATTTTTGGTCCCCATGGTGATATAACTCCTATGTTGAAGAAAAAAAAAAGGCAGATTTTTTTTTGTACTTTTTTATTTGGACTCTGAAAATCTGTGAACTTTAAAAAAAAAGTTTCTAAAAATGCTTATATTGTAATCTAATATGGATACACTCCAAACTGTAAATTGACATTAATTTATTCATGATTTTGAAAACAACATGTAGTAAATGTCATTATATAGAGTTACATGAGAAGTAAAGAGAATAACATTGAGAAACTGAAATTGCATTTTAATAATCAATTGTTTTCAATTATTTCTTCAAAAGAGCTTCTGTGAAAGAAAATACGTAGGGTTGGTTTTGTTCAAATTCCATAGTTCTTCCCTTTTTATAAAATATACATTCTGGTGTTTTTGTATCCATGCAAATTTTTAACTCTCCAAGTCTGTATATATTAAGGGGCATTGACATCCTAAGTAGGGCTATATTTAAAAAGTGGGTAATTTTATTTTTCTGTACTACTGAGTATGCTTTCTTTACAGTGTGATGAATCTTGCTTTTTCTTTTGTTTGCATAAGTAAAATCTCCATTTTTGCATCATCATGTATCTTTTGTGCATATAATTAACATTACCTTTTTTTTTTTTTTTTTTTTTTTTTAACTGTGCAGGGCTGGCTATTTGCCTCAGAATATTCCCCTGGAGATTATCAGATACTTGTCTGAAGAGAAGGATTTTCTTCCTTGGCACGCTGCCAGCCGAGCTCTTTATCCTCTGGATAAATTACTGGACCGCATGGAGAACTACAATGTCTTCAATGTAAAAAGATATAATTTCTTCTTTCTAATTTTCAGAAGCTAAGCTGTTTTCTCATTATCTGTTACATGCTACTGATCCTCGGTTACTTCCATTCTCTCTTCTAGTTTGTTATCATTTTTGTCCTGGTTTCTATGCAGCCTTGATGAAAATTATCTGAAGAAGATATTTAATACAAGCCACCTTTTGTTCTGGCCTAAAAGTGTCAATTAAGCTTAAATGCTTCAGAATTTAAGAACGAATATACATGGCAAATCCTTAAAGTTCAAACTTTCTTAGCAAGAGTTAAAGGGCTCTGTGTTCACAAAGGACTCCACCTGGGTAGAAGGATTCCAAAGATCTTAACAGAATAGAGAATATTTCAGTAAAGATTCTTAGTCATTATTTCTATCCAAAAGGGCATGGTGAATTCAATTCACTTCCTTAATTAACAAGGATAAGATCGACGTTGAAGCAAGAATCCCATTCATAATTGGGTCCTAGGGGATAGAGGAGAGCAAACAACAGATAATCCGAATGGGCATGAAGACATGACAAACATTCCAAAATGTTACCTGACCAGAGCTTCTAGGCTCAAAGTCCAATAAACCAAAATGGCACTGCTGACCTCACCTAATCTGATTTAATATTTTGAATAATATTAGGATTAGATATTACTGATAAACGTTTGATTCCCAAATTCTTATCACATTGCTTTCTTCCACCTTTGTACACTATTTATTTCTCTTCTGTTATTTTAAGACCCTTCCTTGTGTCTTGACCATCACTCTATTTTTTAATGAAATGTTGACTCTGTTAATTAACCTACAGGTTTGGGATTACTTAAAACTTGATTGCCATGCCGTGCAATCTGTTTATTAGTGCCATCTAAGTTGTCTGAAAACCATCAGAGTCGTTTCATTTTTTAAAATATTATAAACCTGTAGGTAGTAACTCTGTTTAAATAGTTTAAAAGGGGCCAGCACTGTGGCATAGTAGGCTAAGCCTCCGCGGACATATGGCCATGAGTACGTGTCCCAGCTGCTCCTCTTCCAATCTAGCTCTCTGCTTGTGGCCTGGGAAAGCAGTGAGAGATGGCCAAAGTGCTTGGGCCCCTGCACCAGCATGGAAGATCTGTAAGAAACTCCTGGCTCTTGGCTTCATAGTGGCCCAGCTCTGGCTGTTGTGGGCATTTGAGGAGTGAACCACCAGGTGGAAGCCCTCTCTCTCTGTCTGTCCCTCTGTCTGTAACTCTACCTCTCAAATAAATAAATAAAATCTTTTTAAAATAGTTTAAAAAATAAAGGAAAAGTAAAGGAAAGAAGGAAGGAAGGAAGAAAAGAAGGAAGGAAGGAAGATAATAAATGAATAAATAAATAATCCTGGCTTCACTGTTGAGAGTTAGTTTTGTTAAAGCCCTTACAACAGACTAGCAAAAAAAATGAGTCACTACAATTATGATACAATTTTATCTGCTGGAGAAAGACACGTTATACTTCTTTTTTCCCTAACATAGAGACAATGTGATATAAAACTTCTCAAAAATGAAATACATTTTTGTATATGTTTGTACTGTTGAATAGTGAATCATGTCAAACAGCTCATTTTTGGTGGAAGTTAGAACTGCTTTTACTGCAATTCTAGTGCTTTCATCCTTTCACACAGTTCAAGAACCACATTAGAATGAGAAAAAGCATATATTCTATGGGTACTGGTATTTAAGTATATCATTAGGTGTTTGAGTTGTTGACATTAAGTACCATATCATTACACATAAATGTTCTCTGTGCCTCAACTTCAACAATGCTAGACTATTGGATACTTCATTTTGTCACAACATTTTTATCTAAAATACTATATAGGGTAAATTACTAAATCATTTGGGAAGGAAAAAGAGTAATCTTACATACCAATAATATTTTATCCTTATTTTTTACGTTTAAAATACTAAATTGAATAAAATTACAGCATGGCTTTACTGTGTCTATTACTGGTATTTAAAGGTATATATACTTTAATTTTTTTTTATTTTGTTATAGAACATTGTCAGCATGGAGTAGTTTGAAAGTGATATTGTCTTTGTTTTATCCCTCCCCATTTAGGAATATATTTTAAAGCAAGTAGCAACATCATACATCAAGCTTGGATGGCCAAAAAATAATTTTAATGGATCTCTTGTTCAAGCGTCCTATCAACATGAGTACTGTTTCACTTTCTTATTCTCTTCCTTTGCCCCAGAGCTGTACAATAACACCGTGCTAGTACCATTGTGACTTTACCAGCTCGAGACAAACTCTGATTCTGCATCTTACCTTTCATTTTGCTGGGAGGACTGCTGCTGGGTGGCACAGTTTCATTGCTTGATAATGAGAACAAAGGCATTTCCTTGCAATGTTTCCATTTAAGAGCTGCCTTTTTTGCTGATACTGAGATGGGAACCCATGCCCCTTACTGGATATTATTTCTAGAGAAGACTTTGGGTATATTTAACTTGCACTCTGATAATTGCCTTTACTCAGCAGCATGAGACTTCCAGGTCTAAAAAGTATTTTTGTGTCAATAACTTGCTTATTTGCTGTCTTGCAATGAGTTACTCTTTTTGTGTATTAAATCTGCTTATTAATTTTTGTCCTTTTTGATGATATCTAGAGAGCTACGTAGAGAAGTTATAATGCTGGCATGCAGTTTTGGCAATAAACACTGTCACCAGCAGGCATCAACACTTATTTCAGATTGGATTTCCAGCAACAGGAACAGGTAAATGGAACCTAATCCCGAATTTCTGATTTTTTTTTTTTTTCTGTAATACTGTGCTCAGATTCTCCATGGGTGTATCCACTTATCAGCTAGAAAAAACAAGAGTGGAAAAAATGCATTAAAACTTTGTTTCAGGTTCACAACTTACAAGGCAACAACATGAAAGCCACAACACACTTTTCTTTGGAATGTTTCATTGAATTTAAGCTTTCTTAATCTAGGCACTTATTCTTTATATACTCACATTAAATATCACCTTATTTCAAATTTTGATAGTTCTGCTATCCAAGCAGAAGAAAATAATTAAATTCAGTTCCAAAGTATGTAAGGTTCCTTATAAAGTTTGTGGTATTTATTCATAAAAATTTACCAGTATATAATCTTAACAAAGTAGCATAACACATGTGAATATTAAAAACTAAAAGCAGAAAGGTTATGAAAAGAGATCTTTGACCCTTCAGTGACCCTTGAAAATGACCTTAAGCTTTTATCTGGAATTGTACATTACAGCATTTTAATGCATAATATGAGGTTAAAGTTATTCAATAGAATTATTTTTGAGGGGAAAAACATTATACTAAATGTCACTTGTTAATAAAAGGAATATTGAACATTAAAATAAATTAGAGATCAGTGATCTTGCCACAGTGTTTAAACCTTCTTACAGTGTCTTTATATTTCCTAGGGATTTTATGCACCATTTCTTTTTGTACTTTGGGCAACTCATATCCATTCCTCTTTCAACTCTGGTCTCCATGATTAACCAGATTTGCATGGAAAGGAAGTGGAGCAAGGAGGCAATGTGTACTGATGGTGCCGTGTGCCACTATAGGCTTGTCCCTGTTACGAGCCACAAAGAAAGAAGCTTGTTCTGAATAAATATAGAGAACCATACTCAGTTTTACCTACTTAAGGAACAAATTAGTACTTGGCTTGTTAATAATGATGTAGGCTTATATTTAATATCTAAATTGTGTAATTCAAAGGAGAGTTAGTCTACTTTAAAGGGCATTGTAGGAAATCTTTTATGCATCTTCTGTTCAGTACTTGGTCATAATACTCTCTGGAGCATTTTCATGTTTACATGAACATGAAACATTTTCTTTGTTCCTGATCTTATATTAAGCTAAAAAGGAAATAATTTATCAGTATCATATGCTGATTGATTGATCCATCGCATATTTGGAGACTGTGATAAAAGATGTCACCTGCCTCCTCTAGGACAAAAGCATCATCATTTATTCAATATTACTAATGACTGTCCTTGGCATGGTCATCTGAAAACCATTACATTAGACCTAAAATGTTATGCAAACATTTTTTCCTATTTTTATCACATCCTTCAATTCTGCCAAATCCAATTAAACCATGAAATCAAATATTAATGCAAAATAATCCAACATTTTATCAAAATATATAGCATGTATACATTTGAAACAAGTTGAAGTATATTATGAAAGAATTTGTATTCTTTGCTTACCTTCCATTTTTAATTATTTTTCTACAAACGCATATCCTTTCTCAGAGCCAATAATTATTTTTAACCCTTGAATGACTTTACTAATGTAAACATCTTTTCTTAACTCTTTGTTAAAATTTGGCTTATACTATCACTTGGCATAATTTCTCTAGGTAACATTCAATCATAATTACTTTGTACATTTTAAAAATATGGCTACTAAGGTAAGCATTTGCCACACTTGGAATGTCCACATCCCAGAGTGTCTGGGTTTTAAAGGTGGGCTCTGCTTCCAATGACAGCTTCCTGCTAATGTACAGTCTAGGAGGTAGCAGGTGACGCTCAAGTATTTGGGCCCCTGCAACTCATGTGGAGGACCTGGGTTGATTCTGGGCTCCTGGCTTCTATCTGGATCGACCCCTGCTTGTGCTAGCATCTCAGGAACCAATGGGTGGAAGTCCTCTGTCTCTGCCTTTCAAACAGAGTGAAACTATTTTTAAATAAAAATATGGCCATTGGGAAAATGCTCTTTTTAAAATAACTCATTTAGTTTACAAACTCTATGGAGTAACTTTCAATACCAGCTGGTAGCTAAAAAACAAAAAGAAGAAGTGAATCACAAAATTAATAGAAAATACAGCTCTATGAACAAGTACATCTGTTTTTAAGGAAGAACTAAACACAAGACAGGGTGTGAACACAAAGAAGGGAGAGAATGCTATCTTGGAAGGGTGTCATCCTGACTCATGGAGGATGACTAGGATTTGCTAGGTGTACAGGGCCAGACCAGAGGAAGGGGTGGGTGTGTACAAATATGTAGGAATTCCAGGCAGAAGTAAACTAAGTGGGTTGTTCTTAGTTCAGAAAGCATAGTAATTTTTGACTTGTAAACTTGAAAAATCCATCATTTCCGTAATTCCTTTATAAGTGAAATTTTATATGTAAGATATCAGCTCATTTTGGTTTTAATAATTGTAATTTTTTAGCTAAAATGATTAAATTTGATCCAAACACTGTAAAGCTCTTTAGTCACGCTCTTCATTATTTTTGTATTCTCTGCTTTTCTGTATTTTGTAGCTGGGCTAAACCGAGCTAACAGAGTGTTTGTTAACTTGCTTAAGCACCCCATGACATGCCCCAGCTCACACAAGTGGCTTCCTGCAGCCACAACACATGATGCCACTGAGTTACCTGTGTGTGAAGATCATAGGTTCAATCAATGTTTTTTGGTTGGCAATTTAATAATACAATTATAATGCAATCCATTAGCAGTGAATGCTGTGTTTAACTTTCTTAAATTAAGTCAATGAAGGGAAGAAGACATTTCTTTTGAACTGAGCCTGTAGCAATAGACTAGTCAGTTTGTTGGTTAACTGGAACCTTAAAACAAGTGATTTGCATAAATCATCTAAGAAAAAGAACACCAGAGGTAATGTAGCAGTGTAGTTATAAAATGTTTTGGAAGTTGTATAGTTATGCTAATAAAGCTAAGGAACAATGAGTCATGGAAATAACAGGGATTGAATATCTTTGGGGTACTATATTGCTAAGCAGCTTAATTGTGATATTTTGGGGACATGCGTAAAATCAGTGATGTTAGAATCAGGAAAATGGAATGGATGTGAAAGTTGGTACAAGGAGAGATAATGGAACCAAAAGATGCAATGCATAGCTAGAAATGCTAGCACCGCAGAGAAAAATTCAAGAATCATACTGGAAAATGAATTGAATGAGTTGACATTCTGATCCATGTTAAAATATTCAGATGCTACACTTGTTGAATTCTAATGGTGAGGTCATGCAGAAGAACCAATTGAACTACATTCAGGTCTTGTTAGGCTGCAATTTAGGTGCTAAGTGCAGCAGAATGCCACGTTTTAAAGACAGACTTTCCAAGGAGAACAATACAAATGATCTAAAAATTCTGGAAAACACAAACTCCAACAGCAGCTTGTGAGACCAGAAAATTTCACTTTTTTTTTCTTTTTTTTTCTTTTTTTTAACTTTTATTTAATGAATATAAATTTCCAAAGAACAGCTTATAGATTACAATGGCTTCCCCCCCATAACGTCCCTCCCACCTGCAACCCTCCCCTTTCCCGCTCCCTCTCCCCTTCCATTCACATCAAGATTCATTTTCGATTCTCTTTATATACAGAAGATCAGTTTAGCATACAATAAGTAAAGGTTTCAACAGTTTGCTGCCACACAGAAACATAAAGTGAAAAATACTGTTTGAGTGCTAGTTATAGCATTAAATCTCAATGTACAGCACACTAAGGACAGAGATCCTACATGAGGAGTAAGTGCACAGTGACTCCTGTTGTTGACTTAACAAATTGACACTCTTGTTTGTGGCCTCAGTAATCACCCTAGGCTCTTGTCATGAGCTGCCAAAGCTATGGAAGCCCCCTGAGTTCACCAACTCTGACCATATTTAGACAAGGCCATGGTCAAAGTGGAAGTTCTCTCCTCCCTTCAGAGAAAGGTACCTCCTTCTTTGATGACCCGTTCTTTCCACTGGGATCTCACTCGCAGAGATCATTCATTTAGGTTTTTTTTTTTTTTTCCCCAGAGTGTCTTGGCTTTCCATGCCTGAAATACTCTCATGGGCTTTTCAGCCAGATCCGCATGCCTTAAGGGCTGACTCTGAGGCCAGAGTGCTGTTTAGGACATCTGCCATTCTATGAGTCTGCTGTGTATCTCACTTCCCATGTTGGATCACTCTCTCCCTTTTTGATTCTATCAGCTAGTATTTGCAGACACTATTCTTGTTTATGTGATCCCTTTGGTTCTTAGTCCTATCATTATGATCAATTGTGAACAGAAATTGATCACTGGGACTAGTGAGATGGCATTGGTACATGCCACCTTGATGGGATTGAATTGGAATCCCCTGGTATGTTTCTAACTCTACCGTTTGAGGTAAGTCAGGTTGAGCATATCCCGAATTGCACATCTCTTCCCTCTCTTATTCCCACTCTTATATTTAACAACGATCACTTTTTAGTTAAGTTTCAGCACTTAAGAAGAATTGTGTATTGATTACAGTATTCAACCAAAAGTATTAAGTAGAACAAACAAAAAAAATACTGAGAGGGATAACATATTAAGTTGCTCATCAACAGTCAGGGTGAGGGCTGATCAAGTCACCGTTTCTTATAGTGTTCATTTCACTTTTCAGTTCTTGTCCTGACGGTTGATGTACAATGTAATACTTTATCCATTTTAGTATTTTTTTCTTCTAGTACCATTGGTTGAACTCTGTAATTAACACACAATTATTCTTAGGTGTTTAAATTTTAACTGAAAAGTGATCCCTGTTAGGAATTTGGAAAACATTATGCTGAGTGAAATAAGCCAATCCCAAAGGGACAAATACCACTTGTTCTCCCTAATAGGTGACAGCTAACTGAGCACCAAAAAAGGAAACCTGTTAAAGTGAAAATTTCACTTTATAGAAGGAAAAGAATAAAATTGAGAGAGAGAGGAAGAGAGAGAGCATGAGGCTGATAGCCCTTTTATATGTATCAAAAAATGCAGTAAAGGGGAAAGAAAATGGTCTCTTTCACTGGCTGATGCAAATAAAAAAGAAATCATGGGCCTACATTTCATTGAACAAAATATAGGGAACATATTACTATCTTTAAATGTCTGTATTAAAACACTATCAAGGTTGTACAAGTAACTATACAAAGTTCATAATATGGCACTTTGGAGTTTTCTCTAAGTACTAAATTGAACCTGAAATTAAATATGTGTCTGAAATAACTTATTATTTTTCAAATACTGTTAAATAGTACAACTTAAAGCTATAAACCAAAATAGGGTAATGATTTTATGTACTTGATATCCATTCCCTAACATATAAATTGAAAACTGGCATCTTCACCCTACTTAAATATTCCCTGAAACAACAAATCAGATTGAAATCAATTAGAAATCATTGTGAAAATTAAAAACAAATTAAGACCATTCTAATAAAAATGATAATAGAGGAGCATCTCAGGAACATTGCCTTCTACCCAATGCATAACTTTCACTACTCATGCAATTATATTATTTATAGTATTGTCTATCATGGTGATCATAATCGAAACTGTATGTACTTTATTGAGTGTTGAATACATTTTAGGCACTAAGGTTTTTTTGTGTGCATAATCTCACGATTTTTATTTTTAATAAAGATAAAATTGCAAAGCTTATAATAATAGCTGATGGAGTTAGGTTTCTCCCACCACCACCTCTGCTTGCCTACCCCAATCCTGCAGGAAGTGGCTCTGTAGTATATAAAATTACCACAGACGGTTTTAGTAATACATATTTGTTCAAAAATGGTAAATAAGTAAATAAACAAGTAAAAACTGCCCAACAGACCTCAAATACTCTCTGCAGACATATAAGCAACCATTTTATGCCCATGGGCCTTCATGTCATAAGCCAGTAGTTCTTCAACCTAAAGATTCATCAGAATTATCAGATAGACTTGTAAAAACAGTTCATTGGGCTCTACCCCCCAGAATTTCCAACTTAACAGGTGGATTGAGTTGCTTCAATCTGTATGTATAACAAGTTCCCAAGTAATGCTGATCCTGCTGGCCCAGGGTCACACTTCAGGAACCACTGGTAAAGGCGAAGATGACTGTTTTCAGAGTCAGAGACACTTGTGATCAAATGGGAATTATTCCACTAAACAGTCTTGTGGAAGTCCCTTGTCTTCTTCATCTGAAAAAGTGGCAATCCTGTGACCACTGCAACAGGTTGTGAGTTGTGTGAGTGCCTGGAGGACACCTAACCTTCACAGGAGCTCACACATGAGCCTTCTGCAGAGTCACCTTGACTTCCTTTGACTACCTGTGTGTAATGAACAGTGTGAATTTCAAATGGGGAAAGTGGGGATTTGAACGTGTATTGAATTCTTCACTGTCAGGCCTACCTTCTATTAAATTTTGAGAATTACAAAGATGTGACTTGAAACATCAAACACAGCACAAAATAGTACTGTAGTTGTTAGGAGCAGGGGGCATTTTCCCTTTTAGCCTACTTTCAGAAACAGCACCTGTCTAGGCCTCCAGGTAAAAATTACTTTTCCTCCTTGCTCTTCTTATTCAGTCGCTGCTTATGTCAAATGACCCTTCATGAGTCATAGCTCCTTTCTTTAAAAAAAAATTATTTATTTGAAGGATGCGCTAAAGAGAGACAGAGGCGGTTGGGGGGGGGGGGGTCTTCCGCACACTGGTTCACTCCCCAGATGGCTGCAATGGCCAGAGCAATGCCAATTTGAAGCCAGGAGCCAGGAGCTTCTTCCAGGTCTCCCACGTGGGTGAAGGGGACCAAAGACTTGGGCCATCTTCCACTGATTTCCCAGGCCATAGCAGAGAGCTGGATCAGAAGTGGAACAGCCGGGACTTGAACTGGCACTCATATGGGATGCTGGCACCGCAGATGGCGGCTTTACCCGCTGTGCCACAGCACTGGCCCCATTCATAGTTCTTTTTATTTCATCATAGAAAGAACTCCAAGCCGGCGCCGTGGCTCAATAGGCTAATCCTCCGCCTAGCGGCGCCGGCACACCGGGTTCTAGTCCCGGTCGGGGCGCCGGATTCTGTCCCGGTTGCCCCTCTTCCAGGCCAGCCCTCTGCTGTGGCCAGGGAGTGCAGTGGAGGATGGCCCAGGTGCTTGGGCCCTGCACCCCATGGGAGACCAGGAAAAGCACCTGGCTCCTGGCTCCTGCCATCAGATCAGCGCGGTGCGCCGGCTGCAGCGGCGGCCATTGGAGGGTGAACCAACGGCAAAGGAAGACCTTTCTCTCTCTGTCTCTCTCTCTCACTGTCCACTCTGCCTGTAAAAAATAAAAAAAAAAAATAAAAAAAAAAAAAGAAAGAACTCCAGATAAACCTGATTCTTTTGTATCTTATCCTTATCCATCAGTGTTTTTCTTATTAGGCAGTATAAAGCTGAAGGGACATAGGGCTCTTTCCACTGTGTTCTGTATATATTTAGTTAAGAAACCTCACTGTTGTCTCCCCAAAGGTATAAAGACCATTTCCCATGTTTTTGAGTTGTTCTGGTCCTTGTCTATCAGTTGTTATATATTACTTTTTTCTCTTTTTACATAGTCTCTCCACCTCTAAATGTTCCTAGGCTAAAGTTCTTATACCAGACAGACCTGCTGTTTTAGTGAACAATTACTAGCATAGCTATATATTTTTACCTTTTTATCAGAATAGTTTTAAATTTATAAAATAAAAGATGTAGAGTTGTATAGAGCCCCCATATACCCTACACCTAGCTTCCCCTTTTTTTTAAGATTTATTTTATTTATTTGAAATATAGAGTTACAGAGAGAGGTAGAGACAGAGAGGAAAGTCTTCCATCTGCTGGTTCTCTCTCTAGATGGCCACAACAGCTGGAGCTGAGCCAATCCAAAGCCAGGAGCCAGGAGCTTTCTACAGGTCTCCCACATGGGTGCAGGGACCCAAGCACTTGAGCCATCTTCTACTGCTTTCCTAAGCAACAGCAGAGAGCTGGATCGGAAGTGGAACATCTGGGACTAGAACCGTCACCCATATGGGATGCCGGTGCTTCAGGCCAGGGCTGTAACGCACTGCACCACAGTGCTGACCCCTCTTTTTTAAATCCAAACTAAATATAATATAACATTTTCCATAATCCATAGCCAACTTCCCCATTTTTTAAATCTATAGTGCCTCCATATTCCCTATCCTCCCAGCCTCTAGTAATCAATATTCTGTTCAGATTGAGATTTGTTGTTGTTATTAGCTACTGTTTACAAGGTTTGGAAGAATGAACTGATCAAGATGTTTGTATGAGTAATGAAAAGACAGGGCTGTCCAGGCTTCCAGGGAGTTGGGGTAAAGAATTAACTTTTGCTGCTACTGTTGTCATTAAACAGGTACTGTTTTAGATGATCAGTTAACATTTCAGAATCTCAAACATGTTTTTAAATTAGAGAGATCACCTCCAAATCTTCTGTGGTTATAAAAGCTCTAACAATCCAAAATTTCATACTCATTCTGTGTTTAAGTAAATCATACAATTTCTTCATATAGATCTAATTTTGGTTCATTTTTCCTTATTTAGTCACATGGCATATGTGCCTTTATTCGTGCATTCTGTAAATATGTATGTGTTGGACACTATGTTAGACACTTGGGATGTGTCATTTACTTACGCACCTAATGCTACCATGTGGTAAAAATTCAGAGTTTCTGCCCTTACACATCGTAAGTCTAAGAGGGTAGTGTAGAGTTAATGGAGACAAGAATTGTTGAAAATATTCACACAAAACTGAAAACTCAGACAAGTGCAACCAAATAGAGATCTGTGGGGTTCTGTGAATGTGGGAATCTGTAGGAATTCAACAAAAGCAAGATCAGGAAAATGTCCAGACCTGAGAGCTGGTTGCGGAAATGAAAAGAGGATAAACTGAAAATAGATCTTTGTAAAAAAAAATAAGAATGGCAATAGGAGAGGGAGGAAGAAGAGTGAGAATGGGGCAGAAGGGAGGGTAGGTGGGAAGAATCACTATGTTCCTAAGATTGTGCATATGAAAACCATGAAGTTTGTATGCCTTAAATAAAACGTTTCTAGGTAAAAAGAAAAAAAAAGGTGTATGGTAATTTTGAATGCCACACTGGCATATATACCATAACTTTATTAAATTGTCCCACATTCCCATACAGCTATACTTAGTAGCTCCACTTAGCTGCAATCACTAGTGTATTTGTTACTTCCCTGAAAGTTATAGTAACATTTTTCTAAGAAAAGACATTTTTCAGGTTTAAAGAATTGGCTCTATCCAGTGATCAATTTCTGTTCACAATTGATCATAATGATAGGACTAAGAACCAAAGGGATCACATAAACAAGAATAGTGTCTGCAAATACTAGCTGATAGAATCAAAAAGGGAGAGAGTGATCCAACATGGGAAGTGAGATACACAGCAGACCCATAGAATGGCAGATGTCCTAAACAGCACTCTGGCCTCAGAATCAGCTCTTAAGGCATGTGGATCTGGCTGAAAAGCCCATGAGAGTATTTCAGGCATGGAAAGCCAAGACACTCTGGGGAAAAAAAAAAAAAAAAAAAAAAAAAAAAACCTAAATGAATGATCTCTGTGAGTGAGATCCCAGTGGAAAGAATGGGTCATCAAAGAAGGAGGTACCTTTCTCTGAAGGGAGGAGAGAACTTCCACTTTGACCATGGCCTTGTCTAAATATGATCAGAGTCAGTGAACTCAGGGGGCTTCCATAGCCTTGGCAGCTCATGACAAGAGCCTAGGGTGATTACTGAGGCCACAAACAAGAGTGTCAATTTGTTAAGTCAACAACAGGAGTCACTGTGCACTTACTCCTCATGTAGGATCTCTGCCCTTAGTGTGCTGTACATTGTGATTTAATGCTATAACTAGTACTCAAACAGTATTTTTCACTTTATGTTTCTGTGTGGGAGCAAACTGTTGAAATCTTTACTTAATGTATGCTAAACTGATCTTCTGTATATAAAGAGAATTGAAAATGAATCTTGATGTGAATGGAAGGGGAGAGGGATCGGGAAAGGGGAGGGTTGCAGGTGGGAGGGACGTTATGGGGGGGAAGCCATTGTAATCCATAAGCTGTACTTTGGAAATTTATATTCATTAAATAAAAAAAAAGAATTGGCACTATCAAGTACAGATTAGCTTCAAAGACAATAATAAGATTTCTTGTGTCTAACTCATATACATCTATCCTTCAGCCATTTGAAATTCCACAATTGCACATTCTCCTTTCAAAAGTAAAATCATTATTTTGCACTCTACCAAATATTTTTTGAAGAAACATACTAAATCTACTGATGAAGAATAACATTGTAGTTAAGTTTTAAATTGTATTTTGTGCAAAGTTCTGATGAGTACTAAGTAACAATAATATTTAAAAGTGAAAAAAGAAAAGTAGTAGAGATATTTTAGCACTATTAAGGAAGGAGTGACAACAAACAGTGCTTGTCTTGTTGAGTAAAACAAAGGCATCAAAAACAGTTTACTAAAATAATTCAATAGAACACAAACTGTTCCCATTTATAGCCACTAAAATACCATGTTTAAGTTAGCATAGAAAGTTCTCCATCATGCATTTTAAAAATTGCAAGGATTTGACTTCCATGTATTGTTAAAAGAATTTTTTAAGATGTATTTATTAATTTAAAGGCAGAGATTCGGAGAGAGAGAGGTAGAGATAGAGAGGGAGCTTCCATCTTCCAGTTCACTCCCCAAATGGCTGCAAGAGCAGTCTCCCACGTGGATGCAGGGGCCCAAGAATTTGGGCCATCTTCCAATGCTTTCCCACATGCATTAGCAGGGAGCTGGATCAGAAGTGGTACAGCCAGGACTCAAACTGGCACCCATATGGGATTCTAGTACTCCAGACAGGGCCACAGCACCAGGCCCTAAAAGAAATTTTAAAATAAAGCTCTTTACATATATTAAGTAGAATTAAAAGAATAACTATTTTCTACTTACCATTAGCTACTTAAAAATGATTAAACTTTTAATAGTCACAGATTTTTATATAATTCTACTCAAAAATATTTGATGGATCACCCTGTCATACTTCTCTACTAAAAGAAACACCCACACGAGTAAGTAATTTTTTATGTCAACACAAAACCTGTGTTAATTTGTTTCTTAAATTGAATTATCATTACAATAATTAATTTCATTTTTTTTTTTTATTTTTTGACAGGCAGAGTGGATAGTGAGAGAGAGATAGAGAGAAAGGTCTTCCTTTTGCCGTTGGTTCACCCTCCAATGGCCGCCGCGGCCCGCGCGCTGCGGCCGGCGCACCGCGCTGATCCGATGGCAGGAGCCAGGAGCCAGGAGCCAGGTGCTTTTCCTGGTCTCCCATGGGGTGCAGGGCCCAAGCACCTGGGCCATCCTCCACTGCACTCCCTGGCCACAGCAGAGAGCTGGCCTGGAAGAGGGGCAACCGGGACAGAATCCGGCACCCCAACCGGGACTAGAACCCGGTGTGCCGGCGCCGCTAGGCGGAGGATTAGCCTAGTGAGCCGCGGCGCCGGCCAACACAATAATTAATTTGATCACATTCCAACATAAGAGTAGTTAAATATGAAAGAAAAAGTTACATAGGCCCATATTTCTCTTATTTTTATGACAGGCAGAGTTAGACAGTGAGAGAGAGAGACAGAAAGGTCTTGCATTTTCCGTTGGTTCACCCCCAAAGTGGCCACTACAGCCGGTGCATTGCTGCTGGCGTGCTGTACCGATCTGAAAACAGGAGCCAGGTGCTTCCTCCTGGTCTCCCATGGGGTGCAGGGCCCAAGGACCTGGGCCCTCCTCCACTGCACTCCCAGGCCACAGCAGAGAGCTGGCCTGGAAGAGGGGCAACCGGGACAGAATCTGGCACCCTGACGGGGACTAGCACCCAGGGTGCCAGCGCCGCAGGTGGAGGATTAGCCTAGTGAGCCGCGGTGCCGGGCCATAGGCCCATATTTCAATTAGGTTATATATTTATCAATAAATATTACATATTGCTAGAAGGAAAAAAGTCTCACTGACAATTCTATTCCTATATTTATGTTAAAGTGCTGAGAAATCCTGCACACAAAAATAAGTAGATGAGAATAGAGATTTTTTTTGTTTTTATTTATTTATTTATTTATTTTTATTTATATATTTTTTTAAACTTTTATTTAATGACTATAAATTTCCAAAGTACAGCTTATGGATTACAATGGCTCCCCCCCCCCCATAACTTCCCTTCCACCAGCAACCCTCCCGTTTCCCTCTGCCTCCCCACTTCCATTCACATCAAGATTCATAGAGAATAGAGATTTTTTAATAGCAATGTGACACACGTTTTCACAGTCTTTGCAAATTTTGTTTCAAACATCACACAATAATCTATTATAAAAGTCTAAATTTGTTTTTAACACCTTGATTAGGTCCTCTCCGAGTTTTGTGAAATTGATAAATTTTAAAGTTCAAAAACTCATTTCCTAAAAGTCACTGATACTTAGAAGTTTGTCTTTGCTGCTGTAGCACTGTTTACCATCACAAGATGGAAGATGATGAAAAAAAATGTGTTTCTCCTAAAAAAAATGGGAGGAAATAGAAGGGCTTTCATAAAAAAAAAGCACCTATATCAAAGTTAGGATTTGGAAATAATTCCCATGAGTCTGCCAGTATCCTTAGATACTCCTTGGAAAGACTTCCCTTTCACCCAGAGAATTAACTCATTTTGAATGCCATTGCACTAGTACAAGCATACATGAAAAGTTTAAATTAATTTTCTTTTGTAAGAAAATTGAAACCCACAAATTATTTTTGTCATATATTTTCTGTAAAGTTCTTGAGCCTCATATGCATGAATTTCAAAAATTTTTGCATTCAAATAAACGTACTTGAAATGTATTTTCCATGGGTTTTTGGAGTAACCTAGTGTGGGAGTAGAAATAGAGAGAATGAGGGGTAGATGAAACTGCCCAAGTAGAGAATATGCTTAAAGAAAAGCTGAGACACAGAGAATTGAGGAATCACAATGCTGAATAGCAACTATATCCCAAACATAAGTTGTGGCTCTTGAGCCCTAACACTTGCAGGTTATGCTAATGTTTTATTTCTTTCATCATTTTTTATAAAGATATTTTTATTTCATTTATTATTAATCCCTTTCACTGAGAATCCAAAGGCTTTTAACTATCTATTTAAAGACATACATACATCTGTAGATACAGATATGTGAATATAGAATACACTTCAAGGATTTATGCCTGGAATTTATTCTTACAGATGTCGCTAGAAACCTCATACAATTCTTAATTTCATTTTTATATATTTCCCCTTTAAATATGCAACTGCTTGCTCAATTTTGTGTTATAAATTGGCAGTTTATATCTTTAGGTTCAAACTACTTTTTATGATTTTCCTACATGTGTTTAAGTATTTTGCTTAAATTACTATTTCACTAGTTAGCTAACACTGCTTTTATTAGTCAAGTAGTATATCTCTAAGCTTCCTACTGACACCTAGCATAGAAACTACCTTTTTTTCATCAAGATATCAAAAATTATTTAATTTTAATTTCTAAAGGTTTAGGAAAGATGCTATATAAAGTATTTATATTCTCAGTGGATGATGTTAAGTAGCTTAAAACTATTTGAGCTGTGTTTTTAGTCATTCATATGTTTTTTTCAGTGTGAAGTAATTCAGCATCCTACATTATAATTTGACTTCTTTCCTATTTCACACTGCACAAAACAGGACACTAATAATAGAGTTTTATGCATCCCTGCTTATTTTAACCCTTGTGCAAATTCCATCCTAAACATTCTTCATAGCAACCTTTTGAGGTGAATATTTGTAATGTACATTTTAAAGTACTCTCAACTGGTTTTCTGCTATGCAAAATTTGAGGGTCTTTTTTTTGGCCAACTTTTATTATATGTTTATGAAAAAAGCTTAAGGGGTAATGACCCTCCTTCCATTCCCTTTTGACCCTAGAAACTTAATATTTCAGTGGTATGGCTGGTCATTTTGTTGTGAAGTGCTGCCTGCTTAACCCCAGCATGGACACTAAGCTCTTGGCCATGGGCATTTTTAAAATAGAGAGTTCTGTGGGAACTTCTGACATTCCCAGTTATCATCAACATCATCTTCATTCTTGACAACTTATTATCCACTTATTTCTCCTTAGTCTCTAAGACTGAAAACAAAATCTTTAACAAGCTGCCTTCTTCAATGTGGCAGTTGCAGGGACAGGTTCACGTGTCTGCGTCTGGGTAATAGGATATCTTGTTAATAGTCAACTTGATTTTTTAGCTTTCACTCTGCTTCTAAAATATTGTGGCGTATTTCTTCCATGGTTATATGTCTACTTGTTTGTACAGTACTTGATTTAGATACTGAATATATACTAGTCTGTGCTATGTGTCCCATGGAACATGCTAAATGGCACCAGGGAGTCACCAGTGAACAAAAGCATGTGGGTGGCATTGACCGATGCTAATTAGATGATATACAAATAATGTAAAAGTTTAACTTTGATGCACACTCAGACAAGGACAATTTAACCCATCAGTTTGGTTGAATTCCTGCTGATTGACAACTGACCTGAGGTCTACAGGGAAGATCCACATTCACTAGGGCTAACAAGGAAAGGCAATGTTAAGTGCAAACAACAGTGTGTAAAAATGGTCTTCCTCCTCAATGTCCTTTCTCAAGGTTAGATTTGTGGGACTTACAAAATGTTCAGCTGATTGAGCAGAATCTAAACCAACACAAGAACATCCTCTATATGGTTTATAGTTTTTTTTAAAAAACAATTAATCAGTTTGTTTTGTTTTTATTTGCTGAGAGCAGCAAAGATCCCAGTTAACTGATTATACTCCTTCCTCAAAGGTTTAGGGGATCTCTATTCTAAGATTAGAGTACATTATCAAACAGACCTTCTGGAAAAGCTATGTAGACAAAGAGTAGTATGTGTGTATTGTGAAATCTTCATAGCCAGCAATAACCAACCTGAGTTATTACTTGTGTAAGTGTAGATCTTCTTATAATAAAATGAATTAAAAAGTGGCTATGCTTGAATATACAAAAGCACTTCTGGTCTCACCCTTTTCTGTAAATTCTCTGGAATCACCATGAATGTACTGCCTTCTCTTGTTATTTGGAGAATTCAATGTATACTTAGTTCAGTCCATAATGGGATAAATATTCGACTAAATAACCTACTTTAAGGAATTTACCAATCTGGTTCTATTTTTAATTTACTTTTTGGTATTGCAAGAATTTTAATTTTAATTGTCCCTAGAGCTAATATCACTCCAGTAAGTACATATTTCTCTTCATTTTCTTATAGTCACATTTAGGTTTTAATTTAAATGCATTAATGATTTTATATTCTAATTTAAAATGCAAAAATAACTATGCATTTACTTTCCTTGTTTCAACACTTTGGGCTTTATCCTGACATTTTTACCTTAAAAATTATATTGTTACCATGCATGGAGGGAAATAGTCGATAGTATTCTTTCAAGTTATTTTAATTTTTACAGAAGTATGCTTATTGAAAATAACTTGATTGAATTTAACTTTTTTCTTTGCAATGTAATTGGTTTTTCCTCTATTTATGCCAATAATCACTTTCTTATCATGAAAGTATTTTGCCTAGTATGATACCTATTTCAAGCATAATATTATTGAGTTTTTGTATCATTTTTCCAAAGATATGCCTATTGATTAGTTATAAAATAGCTCTATTTTAACAGCCTGTTTATCATAATGCAAGTCCTAATTTAATAGAAATTTACATGGACAACTCAGGGAGCAATTCTAATTAAACTTACAATAGTTATCATTATTATTTACTAAGCCAGAGCTTAATAACCAACAAAAATACTTGCAGCTTCCAAAGCATTCTTACTTATTCACAATGAATAGATTATACTGACAAGTTTAGATGAATTGACTAGAAGGGTCATTGCATTGACTACAATAACTATTAACGAAGATTTTCTCAGCATTGCTGTTGTCAGTGAGGAGAATTCTTCAACAATACCAACATTTTGTTTTTGTATATTTTCCTTCTTGTGATAAAGATTTGGGACTTTTTCTCTTCTATTAATTCTATCTCAGAGTAAAAGTGAAAATAATTCATGTTAGACTTCTTTCTAATGATAGTATTATAACACTTATTTAACAAGATGACAATTATGACAAAATATTCTCTAATCATTAAATTGTTTTATGGTATGTATATGTCAAAATATCTCAGAGGTGAGAAATGCAGATCTTTGATAACTTGTAATTTCTTGCCAATAGCAGGAATTTTAAAAACATAAATACTTACTGTGATGGATTGGATTGAATAGTAACTTCTAAAAGATACTTTCAGGGCCAGCATTGTGGCATAGCTGGTACTGCCATCCTATGTGTATGCTGGTTTATGCCCTGGTTGCCCCACTTGCCCCACTTCGCATTCAACTCCCTGATAATGGCCTGGGAAAGTAGCAGAGGGTGGCCCAAGTGCGTGCTATACATGTGGGAGACCTGGAAGAACCTCTAGGCTCCTGGCTTTGGCCTGGCCCATCCCTAATTTATTGTAGTCATATGGGGAGTGGGTCAGTGGATGGAAAATGGCTCACTCTCTCAGTCTCTTTTACACTCTCTCTCCCCTGCCTCTTTGCCCTTTCCCCTCTCTCTCTCTCTCTCTCCCCCTCTCTCTTTTGTAACTTTATTTATTTAATTATTTATTTATTTTGACAGGCAGAGTTAGAGAGAGAGAGAGAGAGAGAGAGAGAGAGAGAGAGAGAAAGGTCTTCCTTTTTCCGTTGGTTCAACCCCCAAGTGGCCGCTACAGCCAGCGCGCTGTGCTGATCCAAAGCCAGGTGCCAGGTGCTTCCTCCTGGTCTCCCATGGGGTGCAGGGCCCAAGGACCTGGGCCATCCTCCACTGCACTCCCAGGCCACAGCAGAGAGCTGGACTGGAAGAGGAACAACCAGGACAGAACCAGAGCCCCGACCGGGACTAGAACCTGGTGTGCCAGTGCCACAGGTGGAGGATTAGCCTAGTGAGCTGCGGCGCCGGCCTCTCTTTTGTAACTCTTTCAATTACATAAGTAAATCTTCCAATAAATAAAAAAAAGATACTTCCAAATCCTAAACTCTGTGAATGAGACTGTATTTAGAATTAGGATCTTTTCAAATGTTACTCAGAGATCTCAAAGTAGGCTCATTTTGGATTTAGGAAAAGCCCTAAATATAATCTCAAGTGTCCTTAGGGAAATAGGGATGAGCCGCTAAAGACAGAGTGATGAATCTACAACCTAAGAACAACAAAGGTTGCCAAGGCATTTCACTTTAACAACAAAGATGTGAGGCATTTAACTGATTTTCCCTATTCTCCAGAAGGAACCAGCCATGCTGACTCCTTGATGGCAGACTCCTGCCACCAGATTTGTGGGAGAATACATTTCCTTTTTAACCCCTCACCTTTATGGTCATTTGTTGTGGCAGCCATAGGAACAAACACATACCCAGAACCTGTGCTTTACTTTCCAAACTTGTTGGTAGTCAGTAGTTTATATAACTTTTCTTTGATGAAATATCAAGGAGACACTGCAAGTAAGACTTCTGACTTTAGATAACTTCATCCTATTTGGACTACTGAAGATTTTCATCAAGGAAAGGAAGAAAAAGAAATATAAATATAAAGCAGGTGACTCATTCCTGTTGCTCACAAAATTCAGTCAAAATTATAACTTTCTACTACCATAGCATTTTTTTTTTAATCGGGTAGGGGAAAAACACAGGAATAGTTCGTTGTGTGAAGACAGAATAATATAGAGAGATTTTCAAAGAGTTCACGGCAAAATACCTATACTCATTGTTTAGAATCTCTTTAAGTATTTAGAGGTTCTTTCTTTTTTCTTTCTGTTCTCTTTAAATTCTTTTTTATAATTAAAAAGTAAAATAAAATAATTGAAATTATTTCTGGTTTTAAAAATTATTTACTCTGGTTTTTATTTAAAAGGCTGAGAGAGATCTTCCATCTGCTGTATCATTCTCCCAAATGCTCACAACAACCAGGACTGGGCCAGGTCAAAGCCAAGAGCCTAGAATTCTATCCTGATATCCCAAGTGAATGTCAGGGATCCAAGTTCTTGAGCCATCACCTGTTGCTTTCCAGGGGGCACAACACAGAAAGCCAGATTGAAACAGAGGAGCCAGGATTTAAACTAGGAACTCTAATATGAGATATGGGTACCCAGGTTGCAACTCAATTGCTAAGCCAAACATCCACTCCAGAATGATTTCTATTTAATTTTCATATATAAATAAACCATGCTTATTTTATCCTGAAATATTCAGTGTGGTAGCACTTAATGTACACATTGTTTTCTCGTTATTCTCAGATGTGTGTAGCACTGTCACCACTACCTGCCAGGCATATGTACATATGCATATAGATCAAATATTCTAAGTATTTCACAAAGTAATAAACCTGAATCCACTGTTTGGATGTATGTGTTTTGAATTATATTATGTCCCAATGCAAAATTTGCAATTTTTGTCTAATTTCCTCTTCTTCATGTACTCATGCCCTTGTCTTTTCTCCAAAACCCTAGTTGTTTCAATTTTAATAATTTTATTATATGTTACACAGCTAGATTCTTCATAACTATTTTAGTGAGTATTCTTTCTCAAAATTTAATTTTGTCAATCCATATTCCATAAATACACATATATGAAATTTATCATTCATTTTATGGTTTCACATAAAAGATAACAGGAAGGTCAAAGTATCTTTCAGTGAAGCCATGGAACATCTCAGATTTTAAGTGAATAAGAATACTTCCCTATCTTAAAAAAAAGTACACCTTTTTTTTTTAAATAGTAAAGCCTTCAATCAAAATTATGAAAACCTGCAGAATTATATATTGGCCAGTATACATGTACACATATCTACCCACACATACAAATAGTAAAAATTACTTTGGCCAAAATAAAATCTATTTTGGGGTTGGGAAACTTTCTAGTGGGAGATTTACATTATCCATCACCTAGTTATAACAGCTTAGTGGTTATGCCAAAAAAAAATTTAACCGAATTATTATAGTCGTAGTCAGCTTTGCTCAAGCTGGAGAATCACCCCTATTATCCTCAGTGGTTTTGACAGTGCACAGGAGATAAAAATGAAACACATTTATACCAATCCCTCATGTTTATGAAAGTAGTACTTTGTAGTATATAATAATCATGTATAATTTTTCAACCTTTGTGTGAAGAAAGCAAAAGGTGATGACTGTTGCTATAAATTATATATAGGCAACAAAAGTTATTTGTTGAGGTGAAGCCGAATATAATCCATCAGAGTTTTTATAGACACTTAGACCTGGCCCGTGACTTGAATGAGAACAGTTACATGTAAATTCACTTTTGTAACTAATGCGTCATTCTCATCATTCATCTTTCAGCCTAACAGTTAGGCAAAACTACTGATTCCTAATTATTGTGATTCAGACAACACCATTTTTAAAAATAGGTGGACTTCATATCATAGCAGACACTTAGATTTATGGTGCCCTGACCAGAGCTGAGTGAAAAAGCAACCCAAATATTCACAGTCAGGGTGAGTTGAAATCCATGAATAATAGACGGGCAATTACCAGAAAACAATTTATCTCGTTTGTTAACAGAGGCATCTATAAATACAGCAGCTTGTCAGCCCTTTCAGAACTTCTACAACTGTATGCCTCTTAAGTTTTAAATTATGTTGTGCTCTTAGAACTACTTAGATTAGCAGCCTGCTGCTCACTGTTTTAGTGTGTCATTGATACTTAACTTTTCTGCTTTTGTTACAAAGAATTTTTGAATTCTTATCAATATGAGTGATTTTAATGTGCAAGAAAGCCGTGAGTTTAAAGATGTGAAATATTAAATATCAGAGTTATAAGGTTTTCAGTACGATGAGCTTAAAATCCAGACAGAAGAGGAAGTTAAGACAAATCACAATTTCTCCAGTAATGATTTGCTGGGTTTCCTTTGACTTTCTTGTAAATATTTGCTATTCTTTTCTTGGCCTTTTAATTTTCTCACTTGTATTCTTTCTGTGTTTTTAGCTTTCCTGTGATGTCTCCTTTTTGTCACTTTCCCTTTAATGCTTGGGGGGCCACTCACTTTCTTATGCTTTTCTGCTTTAGCAATTATAAAGTCTTACAGTCCAAATACTTTAACCTTGATCATCCCTCACCCTTGCTACCCAGTTGCATGGTGACTAGAAATCGCAACCACTTTATATATGGGATGAAATGCTTGAGATTAATTTCATCTATATTATGCCAAGTTAGATAGAGTGAATGTCCCTTTCAAGGTAAGTTCACTTTAATTTTAAAAGCCATTTAAAAGAGCATAGTCATTTTAAAGCATAATCTTTGGATATATCCTGGATAAGAATGATCCCCTGCCAACAATTATTCTTTTCATATAGAAAGAGAAGCATATGCCACTTTTGCCACCATGCAAAATGGAAATATGAAGTTGTAGTACACATCATTTCAGAGAACATTCAGATACATACATTTTTTTCTTCTCTTCTCCAGGTTTCTCCAATACTATTCCTTTGTGGTGCAGTGATTCTTTACTAATTTCACTGGAAAAACTATTCATTTTTGTTATATATAAGGTTTAGTGGGAAGGAAAAAATGCTGTTTAGACACAAGAAGACAAATCCCCTGGAAGTAGAGCTGGCCTAGCCGCACGGTGAGAGGTGTTCAGCTAACAGCTGCATTGTCTGGTGACTTTTCCTCCAGTCACTGGCTGCACCTTTGAAATGGAATTCTGTTCCCCTTTGTTGGGACTGTTTTTGAGACACCTGGAATCATTTATATGGATTCTGTGGCATCACTTTTGATTTATAAATATGCCAGGAAGTTTAGGTGTAATTATACAAATATATTTTATTGTAACACTTTAAGTTTGAACGTATTATTAGTCATGTATTTAATGAATTATTCTTTTACTTTCAGTGATATTGTTTAAACATTTTACTGCTGCTTATTAATTATGCTGTTAATCATTGAGAAAGACAGAAATATTGATTGAAACTTCATCTTAATAATAATAGTAATAATACAAATAATGAGAAAAAGGAAAGTGATTAGTAGATATTGAGATAATTTTTGTGTACTCAGCTCTAGGCTGTGCACACCTGGTAGATAAAGACCATGCTAGGCCCTTGATGGGCACCAGGCACTGTGCTAAGCACTAGACAAGTATTATCTTATTTAATCATTGTAATAACCCTAAGTGAATTCTTATTTCCATTTTCCAGATGAGGAAATTAACAGGTGTAAAACACCACATATTTCTTCTAAACACCTTTGTTTTATTTAAGATGACTTTCCTAGCAGCAGACGAAGCAGTAAAAAAATGGGGTAGAAGACACTGTGTACAAGGTCAACATTTATAAATGTAGGTTATTTTTGATTCTTTGAAGTCATAAATTGTCCTGGAAGAGATAAGAGTTACAAGCAGTTATAAGACAGAACAAGATTTAGAGTATTGGCAAAGAAACCTCAACTAAAGCTTTTAATTTTTAGGGTAGGCAAATAGTCTTTCAAACAAATTAATTAATTATAAATTAATTAAAAGTAATTAAATGTTAGGCCCAGCTCTATATCAGTGGCATGTCTAGAGCCACTGAAAAAAGGAGGTTGTCTTAAAGAGGCTAATGGCTTGAGAAATTTTTTTATTGTCTTTGAGAACAATTAAATCCACATTTCAGTGTTAATACAATCACTAATGAAAAGAATCTTGTATTAACAGAGCAAGAAGAGACTTTAGAATTCAAATACTTTAACCTTGTTCAATTAGGATAAAAAGTTAAGCCTGAAGCAATGACCTTGACTTACTGAGACTGAAAGGCAGTAACTGGCCAAATTAGATCCAAGGAGAACTTGCTTAGAAATAGACACATCCAAATTTTTATTTCAATATCGTGGTTTTTTCCTTTGTAAAGTATAATTTTCCTATGAAAGATATTTTCAATTTATCATAAGAATTATTTACATATATTATTTAGTAAGATTTTTATATAATGAATGTTTCTACTGTAATTGTAACAGATTTTCTTTGTAAATATAATTATATATTATTTTCAAAGTCATTTTAAAAGTTATAAATTATGAAATTTGAAATAAATGAGCTAAGCTACCTATGATGCCCTAATTCTGAGGCAAGCCTTGTTAATATTCTTTTTTTTTTTTTTTTTTTTTTTGACAGGCAGAGTGGACAGTGAGGGAGAGAGAGAAAGGTCTTCCTTTTTGCCATTGGTTCACCCTCCAATGGCCGCCGTGGCTGGCACGCTGCGGCCGGCATACCGCGCTGATCCGATGGCAGGAGCCAGGTACTTATCCTGGTCTCCCATGGGGTGCAGGGCCCATGTACTTGGGCCATCCTCTACTGCCCTACCTGGCCACAGCAGAGAGCTGGCCTAGAAGAGGGGCAACCGGGACAGAATCCGGCGCCCAGACCGGGGCTAGAACCCAGTGTGCCGGCGCCGCAAGGCGGGCGGAGGATTAGCCTAGTGAGCCACGGTGCCGGCCAATATTCTCTTATCTATTCTTTTAAGCACTTTCCCTAAGAACATATACGTTTTTTGATTTTTAAAGTTCACACCATGCTATTATAAATTTACATGTTTTTTCATATCAAAAATATGTTACATAATTAAATATTAGTCTGTAACATCATTTTCAATTGTAACTGTGTCATAACTTAGACACTTAATATTCATATTTTGGATGGAATGAGATGTTTTACCTTAAATAATACAGCATTGAGAATATTCATAGCAAACTCTCATAAATTAAGTATGTATCTTAATTTACACTTAATTGTCCACTTCACAATTTTCTACTTATTAATTAAAATGCCTTTTTATTATGTTTAGTTTACTTCTACCATTGTTTTGGGCTGAAATCTAGCTCCACAAATTTGTATGTTGAAATCTTAATTCCCAAATGTGATAGATATTAGCAGATGGGGTCTCTGGGAACTGTTATTCTTGCAGGTGGAATGCTCACAAATGGGATTAATGCTCTTACAAGGAAGACTTCATAAAGCTCTTTAGCTCTTTTTGTCATGTGAAGATACAACAATAAAGATGTTAGACAGGGCCTACAACTCCAGAGAAGGCCCTTATATTGCTACCCTGTTCTCAAGACTTACAGCCTCCAGAAATGACAGAAATAAATTTCTGTCTATAAGCCACTTAGTTAATGGTATTTTATGATAGCAGTCCAAACCAAGACAGCCATTATTATTATTTAACTCAATTAAAAAATTCCTAAAAGATTTATGTCTTACCTTTCCAGATAATTTTTAACATATGCATCCCTAATATTTAGTTTTCAAGTATTTGCTGTTAGCAAAATAATTAAATTTCACTGAATGTGAAAATAAATCATTTTAAAAGGTTATATTGAACTTCTTTGCTTTCAAAACTGCTGTTTTACAAGTGAACTCTGTCATAATCTAAATCGAAATGGAAATGTAATAAAAACCACAGTGCATGTTACACAAAATATGCATAATTTTTGAAGTATTCTAACCTTTAAAGAAGATAAAGGCATTTCATTTTGGCTTCGAGTTTCCCCATTCATCCTATGCTGTTTTTCTCTATGTATGGTACACAATGGTATCCGCAAACAGTGCACTAGTTCCTTCCAGCTACAGCACAGATTACCTTCCCAGATGATAAAATTCTATTAAAAGATTTACTTCTGAGCTAGCATATAACAAGAAAATGACCATGGGGATATTCACAACTTCATAAACAATTTTCATGTTCACTAGGAGGGGCTCTCTCTCCCTGTAATCCTGATATTGAGTGTCTCTTAGGACTCATTTGTACTGTTCATAACTATGGGTTCTGTGGGTTTTTAGCTCATGCTTTCCAAACAAATGAGCTTTTTCATTTGTTCCTAATGACTTTGGTTTATACACAAAGTTCTTAAATTGTCCCCAGAGCAATCATTTTGCTAAAATATTATTAGAACATCTTTACAAATTTAGCAAGAAAAAAGGGGTTTCATTAACAATGGAAATCATTGGGAATTGAGGGCTCTTGGCATATTCAGTGCTTAGCAATCTTGTTTTATTTTCAGTGATGAGTAGAAATGATCTTGTGAACTGTACATTGATTGTTTATCTGGTAGATGGCTAAGGAAGATGAGGAGTTGATGGGGTGAGTAGAAATGCTAGGAAAATCATAGCAATTTTCTTTGGCTAGTCAGTTTTGTCTTTGTTCTCCAAGGAGTTGTATGAACATATGCAATTGCACTGCCTGTTGTTCACTAATAGATGTATTCCTTTCCTGAGATTTGGGGAGTCTGCAACTAAGACTGAGGATTAGTTTTCAATGGATCATCAACGATCTTGAGATTATATATGTAGACATATATATGCTTTGAGTTTCACAGTAACAAAGTTGATACATCCACGATGCAAGAAACCTGAAGTTTCTTATAAAGCATATCCAAATTATGCAGTATTTCTCATTTCGCAGCTGAAGATACAAACGTAGACCTTACACCTATAATAGACAGCTTTTTCTACAAGACCTCCACTGGTCTGGATAACTTGTGTTAGACTTCCTTGGAGCAGTCTCTAGTTTTTTCCTAAAAGTTTATTGCTGGATGCCCTTTCAAGATTTCTCCTTTGTTCTTGATGTGACCAGTTTGCTATACAGAAGGTCATTAAAGACACAGCTAACCTATGTCCTTTTCAATCATGTAGAATTTTAACAAGTATAACTACAAGCTGGTGAGCAGAATGGTCACTTGGAAATCCAGTCTTAGCGATATTAAGTATATCTCAAAGTTGACTGATTAAACTCTGAATTTAAAAAATAGAGATAGGTATTTTAGCATTGCAGTTAAGACATTACTTGGGATGTTCCTATCCCATAACTGAGTGCCTGAGTTTGAATCCCAGCTCTGCTTCTGATCCAGCTATCGGATCAGCTACACCTACCTTGGAAGGCAGCAGGTAATGGCTAAAGTGCCTGGGTCTCTGCCACCCACATGAGAAACCTGAATTGAGTTCCATGCTCCAGGTTTTGACCTGCCCAGCACTGGCTGTTGTGGGGATTTGGAGATTGAACCAATGGATAGAATATCTCTGTTTATTTCCCTGGATCTTCTTTCTTCCCACAGCCATTGATTCAACAATGGTTCAGGGACAACTTCCCTCTGTGAGAAATCCAGAAACTATTGAAAGGCTTCTAAAAACAAGCTCATCAAGGCCAGTAGAGACATTTGAGACATACCTTCATCAGAATCTCTATCACCTGGCTCATTGTTATATGACAGGAAGAGAATCCCTAACTCCAAGCATCTTCAAGAGAAGATAATAGGTTGGGTCATGCATCCAGCCTCCAACTTTTCTGAGATGGATTCCCAGAAAAGTAGCTTCTGTCTTGCATGTTCTGGAGCTGTGAAGGATCCGGAACAGTTGAACGACCTGAGTGATAAGGGAGATGGCAGCTGTTATCATTGTAGATTCTCCTCTAGTTCATCACGGAGTGAATGAGTAAGAAACCCTAGTTATCAGCTGCCTCCTAGAAAGGCAAAAATTTCACTCACACTTAGGTACCCCAGCACCTCTGGAATAACCCGGAGAAATAGTATATGCCTTGCCAATCCTGGAGCTCTGATAGGTCAGCCATAGTTTAGCCATGTGGGAGAGGGAAGAGAAGACAACATTTGGACTAGTAGATGCCACAGGTTTTCTCTACTGCTCAGCACAGAGTAAATGGGAGGAAAACATCCCAGCTCTTGGTTTCCCCTCTCAGAGGAAGATGATCTGGGCATTCAGGGCTCCCACTTCTCTAGGGTTGCCCAAAGAGCTAGCTTCTGACTCTCCACTCTCAGGGTTCTCATGAGTCTGGTGTGGTCTAGCCAGCTAGGGGAAGAACAGAGACAGTTCCTTGGACTGCTGAATACTACAACTGTGCAAAACCCACAGCCATGAGTATCTTTGTCTACTTGATGAAGTCCCTTGAGGTTTCTTCACTCTTTTTCATTCTTTTGAACTTTTTCTTCTCTAGATGAATAATTTCCAATGTTGTTATGTTTGAGTTTGCTGATCCTTCTGCATGATCTGGTATCCTGTTAAAACCCCTGCAGTAAAATTTGCAGTTCAATTGTTGTGTTGTTCAGCTCCATAATCTGTTTGCTGTTTTAGATATTTTCTATCTCTTGGTTGAAATTCTCAATTTACTCTTGCATTGTTCTCCTGATTCTAGTGAGCTTCTTCTCTGTTTTGAATTCTCTATAGCCCTATTTTATTAGGGTAAATTTCTGGAGATTTGTCTTATTTCTTTGCATGAATCAGATTTGACTGTGTTGAGATCTGCACATCAGACACTTTTCCCTGTTCACAGGCTGGCTTTGCATAGAAGACCTCCCCTACCCCTGCTCCCACCAATTAGCCTGTCCAAAGACTGGAGGCTTCTATTAACCTTTCCCCTTACAACCAAAAAGCTGAATTATGTTTTTAAATTTTTCTTTTAGAATCTTTACTTAGTATATACTAAATTGATCTTTGGTATATAAAGATAATTGAAAATAAATCTTGATGTGAATGGGATGGGAGAGGGAGCGGGAGATGGGAAGGTTGCAGGTTGGGGGGAGGTTATGGGGAGAAAAAGCCACTGTAATTCAAAAGCTGTACTTTGGAAATTTATATTTATTAAATAAAAGTTAAAAAAACACATATGAAAGGTTTATTGTAAAATAAAAGTCATAATTCATTAAAAATTATTCTTTTAGAGAAGAATTTCTAGAAGTCAGTAAATATAAAATATATACTAAAGCAAAGTAATAATATTTAATAAAAAAAATCACAATGGCAGTATAACTATGAAAAATTATAATTTGGGCTAAGTTTTGGTTAGCAGTTAAGATGCCAGTTAACACACCTACAAAATCCATATTTGAATTCCTGGATTTCAAGTTCCAACCCCACTCATTCCAAGCTTCTACCAGTGTGCACTCTGGAAGTCAGCAGGTGAGTCTCAAGTAGTTGGATCTTTGCCACCACATGTGAGGCTTGGATTGAGTTTCATCGTGGCCACTCTAGGCATTTGGGTAGTGAACCAGTGGAAGACAGCCCTTTTTGTGTTGTTTATCTTTGTCTCTCTCTACCTCTGAACTAACTAAATAAATAATTGAAACAGAAAATGTATAATTTATGAATAGCCAAGCCTAATCCACTAACAGTTTACATAGTCATGTTTTAGTATATTTAATAGTTAAGTGTATGGAAAAACTATTCCTACATTCTCATAATTTCCTACTTATGTTTTATTACCTATTTATTATCTCTATTTATAGTCTTCTAGGTTCCACAATTTGAAGGATTTTGAGAAAATTCCTTTTAGAGAAAGTTATTCCAAAAAGTTAGAAAATATTTCTGTTTTATCCAAATTAGTTACTATCTTTAACCATTGTTTTCTTGTCATTTCTGAGTATAAATTATGAAAACAAAATATTTGGATAATGAGTGTATTAATGTTGAAAATACAAAGTATCTTGTTTCTAATTGCTTTTTTGAATATTTAATGTCCCTGTGTTTGTTAAATATAATTCTAGTAGAATCATAAATTATATTCAAAACTATCTCATTTTCAATAAAAGCATTGTTTATTCATTCAGTCACAAATATTTTTGAGCACAATCATTACATAATGTCATTCTCTTTCTGGCAAAATGTAATTAACAAAATCATCTTTCTAAGAACTTGAGACAGTATCTGTCTCTAACTCAAGTCTATGAAGCTTTTAATTAACAGAAAACCACCATGGATTACTTCTTTAGAATACCGCTAAATGTTAGAGACATCGTCTACTGTACAGGAGTGTCACTACTGGATGAGGATGTCTGGGAATTCATATGGATGAAATTCCACTCCACCACAGCAGTTTCAGAGAAGAAAATATTATTGGAAGCCTTAACTTGCAGTGATGACAGAAATTTGTTAAATAGGTCGGTCAATTATTTTTTAAATTAGCTTTTGTTATGGAAGTATTTTCTGTTAATCAAACAACTCTGAAGTTTCTCTTATTTCCTTGGATATTAGTTTGTTACTCTAAAATGTTCATGATAAAGAATTTTAAAGGAGAGTCTGTCTCAGCAAACCAAAATTGTGATTTCTATATCTAGAAGTTTTTTTAGAGTTTAATTAATAATTAATTAAAGTACTATTAATTTGATGATTGTCCCTTTTATAAACAATAATTTGTTCTAATGTGATAAACTAGATCATGTAATTTTTGCAAATCTATAAAAATGTTTAAATTATTGGTCTAAAAATTTCTCTACATTTCTGTCCTTGTAGACTTCTCAATCTATCACTGAATTCTGAGGTGGTATTAGATCAAGATGCAATTGATGTCATAATTCATGTAGCTCGAAATCCACATGGCCGAGACCTTGCCTGGAAGTTTTTCAGAGATAAATGGAAGATACTAAATACCAGGTAAAAACAAGAATTTAATCATCCATATTTTAGTAAATTAAATCAGACATATGAAAAATAGAGGCCCTTGTGTCAGGGCTACTGTCAAACAATAGGATTAGATTTAAAAATAGTCACTCTAGATGGTTGTTGCCACTCCTGTGAAACTCAGATTTTTGTAACTTTTTAACATTATTTATTTATTAAAGGATGATATGAGAGATTAATTATATGTGGAAATGTGAGAAAGGCACAAAGTTTAGCAGAGCCAAAACTTGAAAATGCATCAAACTGTCCACAGTAGAAGAAACCATGTCATGAAAGTCCTGTGTCCTAAATGTTATGAGTATAGAAAAAATAAAGCATAAAAGAGATACAGTGGTATTCTAATAAGAAATATCAATTAGTTCTGTAGAACATTTTTCCCCAGAGGTTTATTTATTTATTTGAAAACAAAGTTACAGAAAGAACGGGAGAGGGGGAGGAAGAAGGGGGTGGGGGGAGAGAGAGAGAGAGAGAGAGAGAGAAGGAGAAAGAAAGAGAAATCTTCCATCCACTGGTTCATTCCAAAAATGACTTCAACAGTAGGGTCTGGGCCAGACTGAAGCCAGGAAGCAGGAACTTCATCTGGTCTCCCATGTGGGTGGCAAGGGCCAAAATTGGGCCTCCTTCCTCTTCTTCCCTTAGGCCACTAGCAGGGAGCTCAATCATAGGTGCAGTAGCTGGTATGTGAACTGCACCCATGTGGGATGCTGGCGTCGTGGGCGGCAGCTTTCACTCACTACACTACAGTGCTGGCCCCTGTAGAATTTAATTTTTTTAAATATAAATATCAAAAAATATCTGAAATAAAACTGTGATGGAAAGAAGAAACATTAACCATGTGAATCATTGTATGAGTCCAGTGGCACAGAATTCATTACTGGGATATCTTGTTTCATGGTGAAAATTCTTCTTCCCCAATTTCAGAAAATATTTTATTATGTATTTAATATATTATAATACATGCTAATTTATTAATCTGGTAATCTTTATGGGATTCTATAATTAAATTTATTATGGAGCAAATTGATGTTGCATGTTCTTCCCAAACATAAATGTGTCAAGACAGTAAGCAGATCTACAGTCTCGTCTGTAGAAAACTGATGTATAAACTATTATATGTAAGCACAGATTTATCAGTTGCCCTGGTAAAATGAGTTCATTTCAAATGGATAGGCCATATTAAGACATACTTCTAACTACATGTATTTCAGGAAGCACTGATATTCCAACAAGGCACGTTAACCTTTTTTTTTTCATATTTTCAGTTCAGAATTTACAGTGATTTGAAGATTAGAATTTATTCTTCTGTCGTACATATTATAGAATGAATAGTCAGATACTTAGGATGGAATTAATACATGCAAGCACTTCACTGTAAAGAATACACAGAATTTCTTTAAAGGGTGACTTTGAAGGGTTACACATATATTAGGCATATGTAGTTTATTCCATACCAAAAATATTTGGTTCCTGGCATCCTTGTTTTGCTTCAGAATCCATGATTTCTATTTAAAAGATAGAAATACTGAGATTTCAATGTGTCTGCAAATAAAATAGTGTTCATCTCGACACTACGTTAAATAAAGTAGTGTTCGTCTTAAGTCATAGAGTGTCTTTCTCATCTGATCCTATTCCTGTCAATCTTTGAATTTTGGAGTTCATGAGGACTCTCTCCAAGATGCTCTTTTCTTCACAGGCTGCAGGTTCTTCCTCATTTTAGTTGTCATCTACTCTCAGACTCTCAGTCACTCCCATATTGTTTCTCTAACTCTCTGGAGTCACTTAACCTTCACCTGATCATATAGGATAATTTGAGGTCCCTGGTGAAGTATGCTGTCAAAGCTCAATCTATCATTATCCCTTTGTCTTCCTTTTATCAATAAATCTTTTAGCCATCCAGGCATTACTCAAGCCAGATACCTGGAAGTCTACATAGGCTTCTCCCTTTCTTTTGCCATTTATAAGAGTTAGGCTTGAGTCTTGTTAATATGGTGGGAATGGGAGAGGGAAGAGATGTATAATTTGGGACATGCTCAGGCTGACTTGCCCCAAGTGGTGGAGTTGGAAGCATACCAGTGGATTCCAATTCAATCCCATCGAGGTGGCATGTACCAATGCCATCTCACTGTTCCAGGTGATCAGTTTCAGTTCACAGTTGGTCATGGTGAAGGGACTGGGAGTCAAAGGGAGCACATAGACAAGTCTAGTACCTGCTAACGCTAACTGATGGAGTAAATAAAGGGGAGAGTGATCCAACATGGGAAGTGAGATACTCAGCAGACTCATAGAATGGCAGATGTCCTAAATAGCACTCTGGCCTCAGAATCAGCCCTAAAGGCATTCGGAGCTGGCTGAAAAGCTCATGAGAGTATTTCAGGCATGGAAAGCCAAGACACTCTGGCAAAAGATCTCTGCGAGTGAGATCCCAGTGGAAAGAACAGGACTTCAAAGAAGGAGGTACCTTTCTCTGAAGGGAGGAGAGAACCTCCACTTTGACTATGACCTTGTCTAAACAAGATAAGAGTCGGAGAACTCAGAGGGCTTCCATAGCCTTGGAAACTCATGACTGGAGCATAGGGAGATTACTGATGCCATAGACAGGAGTGTCAATTGGTAAAGTCAACAACAGGAGTCACTGTGCACTTACTCCTCATGTAGGATCTCTATCCTTAATGTGCTGTACATTGAGATTTAATGCTATAACGAGTACTCAAACAATATATTTCACTTTGTGTTTCTATGGGGGTGCAAACTGTTGAAATCCTTACTTAATGCATACTAAACTGATCCTCTGTAAAAAAAAAAAAAAAAAAAGAAAAGAAAAGAAATTATCAATTCCCAACTTGACTCTCACTGGGATTAAACATGACAATAGGTCTGCTCTGATTTCATCATCATTTTAAAAAATCATCTATTATTTTTCACTTTATGTTTCTGTGTGGGAGCAAACTGTTGAAATCCATACTTAATGTATACTAAGCTGATCTTCTGTATATTAAGATAATCGAAAATGAATCTTGATGTGAATGGAAGGGGAGAGGGAGTGGGAAAGGGGAGGGTTGTGGGTGGGAGGGACGGTATTGGGGGGAAGCCATTGTAATCCATAAGTCGTACTTTGGAAATTTATATGCATTAAATGAAAGTTTAAAAAAAAATATAACAATTCCTAGATGTTTAATTTTTCCACTGTTTTCTTACCCTCACTTCCTAAGTGTGAGTTCTTCTCTTTTGACCTTACTCTTATAATAGCCTCCATCTCCTGGCTCTGCAGTTGTCTTCATTAGTATTCATTCACAACGGCCCCTCCCTTTGTCCCAAAAATCTTTCTGAAAAGCAAAAGTGATATTTCTCTGCTGTAAAACTCTCAATAGTCCTGTGCAGTACTTAAAATCTAAGCCTCTTAACGTGCCCTCAGCATAGCTTTGAGTCTTTTGATCTTCTATCCCTAGCCTCACAATTTTTCCCCCTTGATACTGAGCTGCTTGTAATTGTTGGCATCTGCCATACTGTTTCATACCTCCTTGCCCTTATTTATGTTGGTCCTCTGCCTAAAATTACTTTCTTCCCTGTTCATAACTACTCCATTGAGATTCCTTCATCTCCCAGAAGCCAGTCCCCAAACCCCAAAACTAAAGCCACCTTCTCTAAGCACTACTTATAATTTTATCAGCAGTCCTATAGCCACATTAAGTACAAATTCTCTGTATACACGTCCAGTTCTTAGATAACGTAATACTTCAGGAAAGAGATTGTGTCCTATTCATGTTCACATGGTGGTCAGCATAAATAAAAGCAGTAGTCAGTCTCTTAGAGAAAGCTTACTTTTTCCCTAGAACATTGGCTGTTTCTTTAGCCACATATTGATTTTATTACAATTAAATACCTATTTGTCCGCACTCACTTAGCTTACTTTATTTCATGGAGCAATTCAATATTAAATTCAGAGCAGTTCATGGTGGTCACCCAGTTTGGTTCCCTCTTTTACAGATGAGAAAACTAAGTTCTTCAGAAGCTAAATTAAGACCCTACAAGTTAGGACAGCATTAAAAAACCTCTTCTAACAGCGCTGTTCTTTTGCTTCCAAAATCCCATAGTCTTTACTTTTTCGTCTGCTTATGCTGGTTTGAAGAGTATGATAGCCTATGGTAAGCATCCTTAGATAATAGAGACAATTGGTAAAAGAAGAACTCTCCAACTCACTGACCCAGTGGTTCCTTGCCTTGGATTCTGAGTCTAGTAAAATTGTGTCTGTGATACAAAGAATGTACAATTCAAATGCACAGTTAGATATTGTAATATTTATATTTTAAAAGAGCTAGTATTTTGGGGAACATTTTTGCAAAGTTTGGTTTGCTTTTTAAGAGTGAAATCAGGGGCTGGCTCTGTGGCACAGCGGGTTAAAGCCCCAGCCTGTAGTGCAGGAATCCCATATGGGCTCTGGTTCAAGTCCCAGCTGCGGCTGCTGCACTTCTGATCCAGCTACCTGCTCATGCACCTGGGAAAACAGTGGAAGATTTCCTAAGTGCTCGGGCCCCTGCACCCATGTGGGAGACAAAGAAGAAGCTCCTGGCTTCTGATCAGCTTAGCTCCAACTGTTGCAGCCATTTGGGGAATGAACCAGCAGATGGAAGACCTCTCTCTCTCTCTTTCTGCCTCTACCGCTCTCTGTGACTCTTCAAAATAAATAAAATAAATCTTTTTTTTTTTTTAAAAAAAAGAATGAAATCAAAGAACATCAACATCACCCATGACTGACCAGACCCAGGAATCTGGGACATGACTATTGTGCTCAGCTTGGTCCTGAGTCCATCTTCTCTTTGTTGTGATCCTTTTCCTGTACAGTGAAACAAGGCTGCTTTATAGATGAGCATTGCTCCTCAGGCCTTGGTGTGGAAATATAAAAGTGATTCCTAAATCCAATTTTAGAGTACCCCCATTTTGAGAAAATTCACCACAGTGTAGACTTCTCTGAAGTACCATGGGACAAATCAGGTGGGATCTGCTGATATTGTACAGCCTTACCTCTGTGCACCTCCTTGATTCTACAGAAAAGACCTTGTATGCTCAGAGATGCAGCAATCTTTGACACATTGATCAGATGCAACCTGTGAGAGAGAGTCTAAAAAATCTTTATAGTAAGATTTCTTAAATTACTATCTATATTGATGTGAACTTTTTTTTCTCTTTTGAGGTATGGAGAAGCATTATTTATGAATTCTAAACTGATCAGTGGAGTTACAGAATTTCTTAATACTGAGGGTGAGCTCAAAGAGGTAAATATTTCAAGATGAGTACTTATTCTTTTATTTTTTAAACACATGAAATTATATTTTATTTCTACCATTTCTTTCCAGCATACACCCATTCCTTGTATACACACACACACACACACAAGTACAAAATATGTAATTCACTATTTGCCAGGTATATCTGATATAATAAGCATTGAATAACTACAAAACATGTTTGAATGTAATGATGTTCAAACCTGGAGATGAAAAATTCTAGATAGAAATGTATGAAACAGTCATCTATCTAGATGATTCTGTCAACCCAGTTTTGGATCCACTAAATAACAAAACAATTACATTGATGATTCAGTATTTGAATAAAGAACTAAGGAATAGACCATGAGTTTCACTGCTTTGTGGGCAGTTGTCCTAGTCAGACAATGGGTGACTAGACATGGTAATAAGGCTTTCTGTTATCCACTCTGTTAAATGGAATAAATTCATTTGTCTGCAAAGGAGCTTATATGGCAATACACATTGAAGTTAATAGTTTATTTTAAAACTCTGTGTACTGCAATTAAAAAATAAGTTTCATTAATGAAAACAAACATTTTTAATGGTCTACTATCCATGTTGTAAAATGTTTAAAATTTCCTTTTTTCTGTGGTTTATTTCTCTGGAACTTTATAAAGTTCCAGATCAAATCATTTTTTGATGTTGTTGTTGTTTTTAACCATTATATCTATAATAGAGATTTGAAATGGAGAGGGGTATGTAGATAGGAAAAAGGAACAAAATATAGATTCTTTTGATTGGTTACGAAGAGTTGGCATCACCCATTTATCACCCTTTCATCTGCTGTTCTGTCCATCATAAATTGTAGCTAATATTTAGCACTGAGAATCATGGCACTTTCAGTTTTCACTGACAGAGTGCTTGATGCTGCAACCCAGAACTAATCGCAGTGACCAGCATTCTCCTAGAAGCACCCACGCTTGTACCTTGCTTAATATCTTCTAATACTTCCCAGCTTCCTGGGATCATTTCCCATGACTAACTTGGATTCTTTCATACCGTGTAAGCTAAGTCTCTGATTGTAATGATTTGAATTCTGTTTTTATCCCTGCCATGTGTGTTCCCAACCCTGAAGGATTTAGTTTTGAAAGCCCAAGAATATTTTTTACTATATTCATGTTTTTAATACAAGAAACTAAATGCAAAGAATGTTTTCATACCCATAGGAAGCAGAAAGAACAGTTAAATTAATGATTGCTTCCAATGTTCTCTATATTTAAATGCAGTATGTTTAGTGGCATGATTTTATATTCAACAATATGAGAGTGTAGTCATTTAAGTGAACACACAGTTAAAGCTTTCTCTCCCTTTTCCTGTCCCTTTTTCTCTTTTGTGTTCCTTTCTTCTCCCCTTTTATCTTTTATCCCCTCTCCTTCCCACCTCCTCCTACCCCTTGTCCTTTCTTCCTCTCTCTCCCTTTCCTCCAGCTGTCTTTTTATGTTGTCCTTGGTTTGGAAATACACAGGCCCTTGAAAAAATTCATTTAAAAGGACATACTGATCATTTTACATATGTCACTTACATATTTAAGTTTTTATATGTCATCAAATTACCATTTTAGATGTTACAATGGGTTCCTATCATGAACGGTGTAATTTCAAAACTGCAACTAAATTGTGGCTTTTATTCCATTATCTACAAAGCAGCTAACTTCACAATGCAGCCTCTCAGTGGAATGAGTGATGAATCCCTTCACTACAGATTCCTCGCTCTTTCTAGTTTATCAGCTGCTGCCTGAGGCTTTTTCATACTTTTGTCATCTAATTGTTGTCTGTAGGACTGGGGAACACTATTTTTGGGTAAGGTGAGGGGGTTATTGTATTGAAAATAACACCCACTCCCTTCATTAATGAGAAAGGGCTGAAGACAGTCTAGTCACATTCTCCCACAGTCCCTGGGCTTCATAAGTAGAAAACCAATTGCTCCCTTTGGATAGGGCATACTCTTATTTCTGAGTTTGTGGATCAAAGGAATCAGCATCTTTATGAATTCTGAGAACTTATTTGAGATTTTAATGATCCTCATTGGCTTTAAAGGCATTCACTAGAGAAACTCACCCTGTTCCATGGGCCCATCCCCCAAATTACATTCTAGAGTTCCTGAAACTGGACTTTTTTTAATTGCACGAGATCAGCCATTTGAACAATATTTATCTGTGAGTGAATCCATTATTTCTTTAATTTTCAATCCTGGAGCCACTTGCCATTTTTTCCACACAAATGTTATGCACCTATTTTCCCTGTTTCTTGAACCCACTACACAACACAATTGAGGAGGAGCATAGATCCTATGCATCACTGGCACCCCTATTTACACTGTTTAATGTTGGATATATAAACCTTATAAAGGGCAATAGCTAATTCTATTCATTAATGTATTTACTGAGTATATTATATTTTACCATTTTACTCTAATAAGAAGTAGTGATATTGGGGTCTAGAACACCCTGAAATAATGTGTTTTTTTTTAATTCCACTTTTTTAATAGAGAAACTAACAAAAATGCCTGACAGGTTTGTGCTAAGATTTGAAAGCACAAATAATATTGACATCTTACTAAAAATTATTTTATATAAGTCTCAAATTTGCACCATTTTAAAATAAAAACTTGCAAATGGCATACATTTTAGGAAACACAATTTAAAAAGATCTACCAAGCAGCAGAAAGCCTACCAAAGAGCTAACAAAATAACCAAAATAACCACAAGGCACTGTGGCCATGCCCTAGGGCGGGGTGGCTGCTTTCCTCTCCTGTTTGCTCTGTTGTGGAGGAATACAGGCTATAAGCTCAATATACGGAACTGCGAAAGTGGACCAAATGTGTTCTGATGAATAAATGACTCTAGTTGCATTCAGGGAGTCACCTCGGGCTCCCTGTACTCATGAGGGACATACTTAGTGCATTTAAATCGTGATTTAAGAAATGAATCTCTCAAGACCTATTAGTTAAATTTCCTATTGAGTGTGCTCTTACAGGATGATATGATCTACCATCCTTGTGTCACTAACACATTCATATTCAAATCCATAGTTTTCCTTTAAAGAGGACATTAGAGTTGTATTCATGTGTTCAGGCTATTTTGTTGGCTCATCAATGGTGGAGAGCATTTGCCAGAGTTAAATTTGCCGTGCCACTTACTGCTCTCTCATGTATTCAGTGGCTGCCTAGGGAGAAAAACATAAAGATGTAGAACATATTTTAAGAACAATAGTGTATATTTTTCCTGATTTATATGTAATATGTTACTACTACAACTATAATGCCGTATTTTTAAATAAATTAAACCACAAAATTCAAAACGGATCAAAATGTAATATTGGTTGCTCTATGGGTAAAGACAGAATATAATACAATGTATTACATGTTAATCAGGTAAAGTTCAAACTGTGAATTCAAATGATTCAACTACTCCCATTAGACTTCTCATTTACGTGTATATAAATGCTATATATGTAAGTGTCTGTGGCACAGTGCCTGAAATATTAGATATCCCATAAATTCTAAGCCTTTCCCTGTTCCTTTTTCCTTCATATATGTAAATTTTTTCAAATGTTAAAACAGCTTTAACAACATCACCAATAATCTTTGATATGCATCGGATTTTTTAGGTTTGTTATAAAAGCACAGTGGTCCTGTGTAGGACACAGCTCTGAGATAGGATACCAACGCTACAGAGCACAGAGCTTTATAGAAAAGTAGGGTTAAACTTTGACAAAAATCCCATCAATATCAGGTAATCAAATAACTCTGCGATAAGCTATCAATGAACTAATTTCTAAATTAATTCCAGAAAGTATATTTACTTGTAGTTTAAACACCCTCTGCACCTCATTTCTCCCTGCTCCTGAGTCAGTCTTGATGTACAGTGTTTCCTTTCTGGCATGTCCTCCATGTGGTGCCCACCATGTGGTGACTCACACCCCACACTAATTATACCACGCAAACTGTCTCTGTTGCAAGCTGATTTTTCACATTTGTCTATTAGCATCTCAATTGCTGGTTGGTTGCCAGTTTCTTAAGACATATCAAACAGAAAGAGAAACTGTTAGTATTTAACCTTGAAATAAAATCCTTGAGTATTCCCAGAGTATGTGAACTCTAAATAAAATCTTTTATCAATAAAAATATGACAAAGCATCTTACAACCATAACTTAAATGTTCAAAATTCTGTATCTCAATGAGACTATATTTCTGTTTCATTTTTTCTCAAGCAAGTCACCTAGGTGAATGCAGTGTCATTAGTCATCCAGTTTTCACAGCACCATTTCTTTCTCTCCTACCCAATAACTTGTGGCAATCCCTTGACATCAAGGATAATGTCACTTCCTATCCTGTGCATTTAGAAGAGATAGAGTAACTTTCTATCTACAAATGAAAAATAAATATTCACTCTCCTATTCAGTATTGAATGCTGTTTTATGCATTGCTTATACCTTATAGTTATCACTAGTTTTTGCTACAATATCATCAACCTATTTTAAAAAGACAAAAATGTTTGTTTTAATACATACTCATGACCAAGAAGTTGAATTTGGAGCTATTCACATTGTGATGTCCAACCTTCCCTTTCAAGACCCAAACCAATTACATCAAACCTGTTACAATTCATTTCATTTCATAACCAAATTTGTTGCATAATATTATATATAAAACATCTGCACTGATTGTAGCCCTTTATTTCAAATAGATTCTTGTTTATACATATTAGACATTTTTAACATGCACATTTACCATTTTAAAATTTGTATTTCCAGCTAAAGAACTTCATGAAGAGTTATGATGGGGTAGCTGCTGTTTCTTTCTCACGAGCTGTGGAAACCGTGGAAGCCAATGTGCGCTGGAAAACTCTTTATCAAGATGAGCTTTTCCAATGGTTAGGAAAAGCTCTAAGACACTAGTATGTGTCTCTTATAAACAACAACTCAACTTGGAATTTTTTGAGACAACCTGATTTATGTTGAACTAGAAAAATGTGCTCTGTGGAAATGGCCAGATTTTTAGTGTTAATGGATGGGAGGATTTTATTTTTATTTTATTTTTTGTTTTGGGATATTTTTTCTTTATTTCATTCATTCTGTTTTGTTTCTCTACTGGGTGTTCTGTTCTAAAGAAACTCTTACAAGTGAAACTAGCCATGGTTGCTTCAGCTGTACATTTCTTTCTGTACAGGACCAAATACGATAGTGGTGCATGTCTATATTGCAGTCAGTTTGGAAAAAAATATTCATAATATGCTGTGCATGGATGTGTGGTCTTACCTGTGTTCAAGCATGCTTATTTAAAATGTCCAATGTTGTATGTAAATCTGTGTTACATCTAGGATGGGCATTATGCAAAGCACAAAAATTATCTATGACAATCAGTGTTGCAATGAAAGAAAATCTAACAAAAGGGAGATACATTCTTAGTCCTGGACAATGACAGAGGTAAAGAAACCCTTTAAGTGATCGGTGTCACTTATTTCAGCACTTGGATTGTAAGGCAATGATTACTGTGTTGCTAACTCAATTTCTTTGAGTTAAAGCTATATAGGCATATAGATAGTGTAAACATATGTGTATGTACATAGGGAAGCCCCATATGTATATAGTATGTTGTACACTGCACATGTGCAAAGAATATCTTCAGATCAAAGAAAATTTATCTCTTTTTATAAACTTAAAGACACTTGGAAAAGGTGTAAAAGAATTTATCTCAACATTATTCTTTCTATTTATTAACTAAATTTCTCAACTGTCAAGATTTTTCATCTACTTTCTGATCAATGGTCTATTCTGCTATATGAAGATGAGTTGAGACAAAATATATGTATAAACTAACCACACTTCTAATTGTCTGAAGTGGCTGCCTCTCATAGATTCTGTCATCATTTTGGTCAAACTTATGATGGCATAAAACTATTGTGCAAACTTCTATTTATCAGTGCTGACAAAGTTTTTTATTTTCTATCTTGTTTTTCTATCTTGTTTGTTTTCCCATTTTGTGTTCAGTGATCCAGAGATTTAAAATTTCTCTGTGTATTGTTATTTGTCTGTGTCCATTAAGCAACCATACCTCAAGTAGGTCTGTTAGCATTTGTGACCTTTTATGCTAGTTGTGTCATCCCTTAGGATGAAAAGTTACTTTTCTTCTGTCCAAAGTCTTTGTTCTAGCATTGACAACTCTGTTCTACCTGGGAATTTTGAAAGGAATGTTCATGGCTGTGTGTTATGTAACACAAGTATTTTTTCCATGGTATTCTCACCCAGTAGGCCAGTTCTCCATGCATTACATAGATGTTTCAAAATTAATATTTTATGTTTAGCATTATAAAATATGAATACAATTATTGTACATAACCCAAATGTTTGTGGACAACTTTCTATGTTCTTGAGGTTTTATGATCCCTAAAAGCAGAACTAATCATTTCAAATACATGTGTTCTAATAGTCAATGAATACTAAAACACAACAACAACAAACTAGACACTTTAGAAAATGGAACAATAATGGAATTTAAGTTTATTGAAAAGAAGAGCAATTTCCTAACCCACGGAATAACTACCACCTGAAATTGAATTTTATCAATTAAGCAATTATTATCTATTACTCATTTGTAACTTTTGTAGCACAACCTTGCATTAAAATGAATTTTAAATATCCTAAGTGGAAATATCAAGGCATGTAATGCTTAGTGTAAAATCTAAATGTTGGTAATCCAAAGTGATGAAATGCAATTCCTGTGCATCACATTTATGAAATCTTTAAGGGATAAGTTATGATACATCACAATAATAAGCATCACACTGCCATGTAGGTCTGAAACATGCATTATATCACCACTGAATTCATGTAATAGAGGAGACTAAAAAATAGAAATATCTGTCTTCTTTGTCGTGAACTACTGAAAATTTTTAGTAGTTGAGGCGTTTTTCTGACAAATCATCCTTTTGCAGATATTAGTTAAAAGGGCTTTTGTAGTTCTTTTTCCCTCCTTACTGTTAATAATCATAATATTTTTCAGTATTTTAGTGGCCTTGAGCAATTGTATAGCTATAATATCAAATCCTATGTGTATACTTATGTGGAATGTTCAATACCTCATCGAATATTGTTCAACAATATAGTGGTATCAATGACATTGAGGTGGCATTTTTGTTCTACATATTTTCAATAATTTATCCTTTTCAATGATGAAATTATATTGGGCTTTAACATTTTTAGTTTAAATAACTAATATTTTCAAAATAAAATAATGATATCTCTTGGAAAATTCTGTAAAATATAGTTATAAAATTCTATTTTCTATTGAGAGTTTTTATCTTTTCTTTCTTCTTTGCTTAACAAATCACATATATGCATGAAATAACAAATTGTTTAACATGTCTGACATCTAATATTGAAAATGTACCAGGGCAATATATGTACAACAGCAAAATTTGGTTTCAGTTAGAAAGGACGAAATTATTTATCACACTATATATTAAATAATCTCAAATGACTTGTAAATAAGATTCCCCATTTTTACATATTTTATTTCTTAAAATATTCGTTTAAGGTTTTGAAGTTGTAAAAATATACAATCTCAGATTTTAAAGCTGGTATCTATAATGATAGGTCCATTCCTGAGTTTCAATAACAGGTATTTTATCTGGGCCTTAAATTCACTTTGGTTTATATTATTTCTGGAATACTTGTAGCATAATACTGAGTTTTTATAGCAGAATATTTTACAAGTATTAGAACTTTAATGTCTTACAAAGCTTTTTGATTATGCCATGTATTTATAAAATGCATTTTATTTTCAAAGAACTTTTCACATTCCACTTTATTTGACTCTTCAAAAAAAACATGATAAATTTTATTAGTCCTGATGTTCTGAAGAGGAAACTGAGACTCAGAGTAGCAATATCAACTATTTAAAATCATATAGTTATTTGGGGAACAGATAAAGTCATTTAAATCTCTCAACACAAAGTTCCTACAACTGAAATATAAACACGTGTTTAAAATAACTTCTTTCCATTGCATTAGTTGGAGGTTTTTCAATTCTGGACCAGTATCCAAATGCATAATTAAATTATTTTCTACTATGCTATAATTACATTACTTTTAAAATCTGTGTATCTAATTTTCATGTTGCCCAACAACTGAATGACAAAGTTTATCGACATCAATTTTTTCAGTATAACTACTCAAAAAATGGAACAAATAATTTAGTTCATTGATTATAATTTCCATTTTGTGAATTTATAGAATATTGTTTAAATATAACCTTAAAATCAATAATTTGCTTTGCTTGCCACATAAATTTTTCTAACAAATTTATCTATAACATGATCAAAACACAGATAAAATGGTGCCCATTTAAATCAGTTTAAATAATATTTAGTAAAATACTTATAAGTGTGTACAAAGTGGTGAATAAATACTTTTTGAGGAACTATAATCCTGGATTAGATGCAAAAAAGGTATTAATAAAGAAGTATATTATAATACATTTATTTAAAAATCTGTCAATTAAAATTTCAAGGAATTCTCTTCTATGATGTTGGAGAGGCTAAAATACCACAGTTATTCTCTCCTGAGTACTTGCAAGTGGTGAGCATATATATGTATTAAAGTAACAGAAGCACATAGAATGAGAAATTAGGATTTCCACACCTACTGTTTCCCTTTATCAGAGATCAGGGGTGAATTATCATTGACACTACTCATTATATATTGACATGATTCAATTTAATTAAAGCAATATTCTTTGAACACTTTTATTGAACAAGGGACTTAGTGAGACAAAGGAAAGAAGAGATGAATGAGACCTAAAGGAACTCACGTCCCAGTAAATGAAGAAAAAAGTGAAAAGAAAAGAAATAATGATCCAATCAGAAGAAGGGCACCATGAAAATAATCACAGAAGATGAAGTAAATCCTTTTTAAGTGTAGGTATTATTATCTGATGATTTTTGTACAGCAATCTAATTTTAAAACTGATTTCATAGCACCTGTGTTTCACAGACATCTGAAACATTTTGAAATGATAAATAAATATTGTTTGTATTAAATAACATGTAAATTGGGATAGTATTTATCCTTAAAATTATTTAAGCAATTTAATAATATCAGCAATTTGTAAGATGCTTAATCCACTTATGAAAAAGTAACTCAAGTTTTCTAAAATGGTTTAGCTTGTTTTATGTATATTTATAATGTGTTAAAGTTGTCATATATTCTTTAAGGCAGATTCAACAATATTTATCCTGGGCAATAATTTATTTCATCAAATTAGTGGATGTCAAGTTGAGTGCAAAAATGTTCTTGAAAATTATTCTAGAATTTCAAGCTTTAATTATATAAAAATAGCCTTCTGTTCAATCTATTTGAATTAAAAAGTTTATTTTTAATATTTTGTGTAATGTGGTATAGAACAGGAAAAGTTTAATACACATGTACTTTCATAGCTTTTTTCAGTTAGATTGTTTGAAATTTTATTTTAAAGTTTATATAGGGGAAGTTTTTAACTGTCTCAATGTTTTTTAAAGTAATTGTTGAAAAGGTAGATTTTAATGTTAAGTATAATGCATATATTATGGAATGAATTTTATTTTTAAGATAAGTAGTTCACAAACTGGCCCTACTACTAGCAAACGGTATGATTTTTCACAAATTTTGAAGAGTTCACTATATGGCTTTTTTAAATATTTAATACTATAAGGATAGTAATTTGAAGTTATCTATCTTGTGGATATTTCCTAGTTCATGTACTAACACATTGAGAAAAATGACAATCATTCTTCATTTTATTCTGAGTTAAATGTTTGGGTCGTATTAAATTTTAAATGAGTTAGGATATAGGAAAGTGAAAATATTTGGTTGTCTACTAAATGCCAGACACTTGTTGAATATTATCTCACTTAACAATATGGTGAAATGTCAATAGTTTTAATTTACCAATGAATAAATGAGGCTAAGAGTTCCTATCAGTTTTCATAATTAAGTGGTTGTATAAGCTGGCATTCAAAACTCTGCAAATCTAAGTCATTCTGGTTTACCACCTCTCATTTCTTAACAAGGTTACTTTGCACATTCTATAAAAAACTTTTCATCAAAATGTTTTACATTAGTGTGTTGTGTAGTGGATTTTAAGCTATTATAGCTAATTAGCAAATATTCCAGCCAATGAGCCATGAAAAATCAGTGAAAAGAGAGGGTGGATTGCAAAGCTCTTTACAGGAGACCACAAAGATGAGGTTAAACCGGTGTCTCTGCATGTGGAGGAAATGTGTAAGTCTACCGGACTTTCCTTTCGCCTAGCAATGAGGTTGGAGAAGTATTTCTCTCTTTCTCCTTAGAACTATAGATGGACTGCAACTGCTTGATTTACTAGAAGTTACATTTTCAATGAGCCTGCTGTGCGTAGCTATAGTCTAAGATAACTGCTTTGACTTGCCTCCACACAGGTCAACCTGCTTCTAATGGCACACATTTTTCTTATGTCATGTAAGTAAATGAAAGAGTGAAACGTTTTGTAGAAAATATGGCAGTGGAGTTAAGAACATCTGCCTAGAATGTGCAGTGCATTTATTTTCTAAGTTAATCTTTCGGTAGCTGTCCTCTTAACCTGTGCTGGGTTCACAGTATTTCATGCTTTTGTCCATAATTGTGTTCCCACCTTCACATAAGCTTATGACCTACTGGGTGAGAAATTCATTAGGTTTTTTTTTTTTGTTATTTTCATTTAAAATAGGTTAATTAACCGTCATTTCTCTAGTTCAAAACATTCTTTAAATGAATTTCTCCTCAAATGTTGTGTTCTGCCATTTAAAATATTATATAATGGTAATCTCATATTATCCTTTTAATAGTTACCTCTTTAGTACCATATATGAACATATTTGCCATTTTTGTTGCTATATTTTAACCTCTTTGCATTTTTCTAATCTTTGAAAATAGATTAAGGCTATAAAACTAAAAGAGATTAGGACTTGGAATTCACTCATTGTCTGGTTACTTGAATAGTAGCAGAAATTTTGCTTTTGAGGTTTCATACTTGCTTTCTGGACACCACTGAATTTATCAGGTACTCATTTAAGCTCAGTAAATGGGCCGTTCCTAATGAACATAACTTTACTCAGTAACAAAGAGTATTTTCTTAGTCATTCTCCAAATGAACAGACATTTAAAATATGCCAAATGCAAGCACTTTTTTTTTTCCTTTTTACTATTTCATGATTTGGGAATTAAAATGTAGCTGTTTTAGTAAATACAAGTTACTAAAGCATTTACCAAATAAATAATCTTATGTTAGTTTGGCAGATAAATGTTTTTTATCATATGCTTTTAAAATTACTCAGTAAAAATTGGATCAATATGTATTCAACATGGAATTTTTATTCCATTCTGACCAAGCACTAACAAAATGGGTTTTTCTAAGTGAAAAAATTTCTCTTCTGTATTTTAAGCAGAAAAAAAATTGAATTTTCCTCTGCTAATAAAATTTTGTACAGTAATGTGTAATTCATCACTGTCTTAATTTTCTGATATGTGCAGATAAGGCTAAGATAAATAATACCTCTGCTCTTTTATTATGCTTTTGTTTTTACTTGAGAATCCATTTTAAAAATTCTGAGTATATATACTGCTGATGGCCATGAATAGAGGAAGAAAGAATTGCTCTCTTCGACATGGACTTCTTTCAAAAAAATACACATATTGAAGCTAAAGAAGTATGTATTTGTGCTATATTGTAAAAAGAAAAAAAAAATCTGATTCAGTCTCCTTTCTGATTATAGGCCTTAAGAATAAATGAAATGATCTGTACTTTGGTAAAATGATTTCACCTGAAATGAATTTCAGATTGCTTTTTAATAGGCTTTCTGCATTCGACATACTGTCAGAATCCCTGAATTTCAAGAACAGCTTTCAATAATGAGACTATAAAATATATATGATCATGACAACATAAGTAGTACTCAAATATATTCTCCAATGCCACTGGATTTTCTTCTTTCTAAGAATAGGTCAGAGAACATTAGAACTTGACTCCACATAGCCACTCATTTGAGCCTTACACAATACATATTATGTAAAATTATACACACATGTATAATGCATGTGTGTATATATATATATATGTATAAAGAGTTTTCAAAAAGTTCACAAAAAGACTGCATGGACCTCAGAAAGTTTTGCACAAAGACAAACATTGTCATTTCATTTTCACAAAATTTTTTGAAAGTCTCTCATATATATTACATATATGTTATATATACACATCATTTATTTCACTATCCAAATGATAATTGTGCTGCAGAACAATCATGTAAGTCAGAGAATGAGCATTGAAAAATATATACTAAGGGAGTCAAGCATGAGTAGCTCTTTACCTGGAGAGCCTGACTAGTGATCCTTAAATTATATCAGTGTGATAGCAAAGAGCTTCTCTAAGGATCCCAAGCAAGCTGGTTGAGAAGCAGAGTCTACCCAGCCCCCAGCTCCATGCCATGTGGTCTTCTTTATTTTTAGTATATTGCAGGTGACTGTTCGAAGTGATCCATCTAGACTACATGTTAAGAAACACGCACCATGGGGCTGGCGCTGTGGCTCACTTGGTTAATATTCCGCCTGCAGCACCGGCATCCCATATGGGCGCCGAGTTCTAGTCCTGATTGCTCCTCTTCCAGTCCAGCTCTCTGCTGTGGCCTGGGAGGGCAGTGTAGGATGGCCCAAGTGCTTGGGCACCTGTGCCTGCATGGGAGACCAGGAGGAAGCACCTGGCTCCTGGTTTTGGATTGGTGTAGCTCCAGCCATAGTGGCCATTTAGGGGGTGAACCAATGGAAGGAAGACCTTTCTCTCTGTCTCTCTCACTGTCTAACTCTATCTGTAAAAAAACCAAACAATCAAACAAATGAAACATGCACCAGGTACAGTGGTTCTCTCCCAATCAACTCACCCAACTAGCTTTCAAAACACACTGATGCTAAAACCATAATCTTACATCAATTAAAGAACTTGTAGGGGCAGTGAGGGGACAGATGCCAGCATCACCACTTTTTTAAGCCTCCCAGATTATTCCAATATAGAGTCAGGGTTAAAAACCACTAGGTAAAGCCGGCGCCGTGGCTCAATAGGCTAATCCTCCACCTTGCGGCGCCGGCACACCGGGTTCTAGTCCCGGTCGGGGCGCCGGATTCTGTCCCGGTTGCCCCTCTTCCAGGCCAGCTCTCTGCTATGGCCAGGGAGTGCAGTGGAGGATGGCCCAGGTGCTTGGGCCCTGCACCCCATGGGAGACCAGGAAAAGCACCTGGCTCCTGGCTCCTGCCATCGGATCAGCGCGGTGCGCCGGCTGCAGCGGCGGCCATTGGAGGGTGAACCAACGGCAAAGGAAGACCTTTCTCTCTGTCTCTCTCTCTCACTGTCCACTCTGCCTGTAAAAAAAAAAAAAAAAAAAAAAAAAAAAAAAAAAAAAAAAAAAAAAAAAAACCACTAGGTAGAAGGTACCAAATTGAATATGATGTCATTTAAGCACCAATTACAGAATGCTATCCAAAAAGATATCCAAACAGTTCCTAATGTTGTTTGACACTCTTCACCAACTACAGAAGTCAAAAATTTGTCCTCATTGGGCTTAATGGTGAAAAGCAAAGAAGACGTTGAACAACTGAATTTACTTCCATGGCAGTGCTGCCACAGTGCAAAGCCAAGGGAGGTTCGGGTTCATCCATGTTGGTGCATCATCTTCCCTCTCTTCTGTCTCACATTCTCCTGTCGCTCACTTGGTCTCATGACATTTCTTCTACAGTTTTATATGACTGTACATATGTGTGATTACATCCATGTCTACTATCAACACTAACAATTTTTCAGCTTTTATTTTCTTTTGAAATGGAAGAGAATACCCATTAGAAGGGCTTTCCATTAAATGATGGCACCATACTCAACACAATTTCTTGTTCATTTTGCAAACTCTAGAAATTGGAGATCAGACATGACAACATATCACCAGAAACTAGTGTTATACACCATTGTCATCTGAGATGCTGTTCCTTCTGCTAGTTCTTCTCCATTGTTTGTACTTTATGCTCCCTTTTTCTATGACCTGTCAGCTGAGCACTGAGCCTTTTTCAGCAACAGACACTGTGTTTTTCACTTGACATTGCAGAAAGAATAGTCAAAGTTTTGAGCTCTTTCTATATCACTGTGCATAATAGAAAGTGACATGTGTTCCTGGGATTGTCAGACAAGACCCAAAGGGCATCTGGATACATTAAAACTGCTTGGCTGTGCTCTTGAGTCCACTGGTTTGTCGATCCTTCAGTTCTGTCTTCCCAAGGACTTAAAATTTACTTCCCTTTCCTAAAATCTCTAGTTAATTAGACATTTCAGAATACAAACTAAGCCTATTCTTTTTTCCATAAAAAGGGAAATATAAATATTGTCACATCTAGAATATTTTAGCAAGCTGTTGGAGAGTGAATCATATAATTGGATAACTTTTGAGCCTTATCTGACCCAAAAAAGCCTAATCTTTCTCTTTTCATCTCATCTTCCACTGTATATGTTGTTGTCTATGTAGGATTTAGTATTGAACCCATTTTCATACTGAATGGAAGTTTTGCTGTAGAGTAGGCACTTCCAAGTTAGTGGTTGTTTATTTTTAAAGTATATTTATTTATAGAGAACAGATTTCAAGTATTTCATATATACAGTTTTTTTTTAAGATTTCTTTATTTATTTGAAAGCTGGAGGTACAAATAGGCAGAGGCAGAGAGAAAGAGAGTTCTTCCATCCACTGGTTCACACCCCAGATGCCGCAATGGCTGGAGCTGCACTGAGCCGAAGCCAGGAGCAGGTATCAGGAGCTCCTTCTGGGTCTCCCACATGACTTCTGGGGCCAAAGGACTTGGGCCATCTTCCAGTGCGTTCCCAGGCCATAGCAGAGAGCTGGATCAGAAGTGGAGAAGCCAGGTCTCGAACCAGCGCCCGTATGAAACGGTGGCCTTAGCCGCTACACCACAGTGCTGGCCCCAATATATACAGTTTCAAGAACATAGAGATACCTCCCACACTTCTCCCTACCCTCCCTTCTCCTTCCTTTCTTATTTTTCTTTTAATTTTGCAATGACATGCTTTATTTATCATGACAAACCTAATCCTCTACTAAATAAAGCATTCAACAAGTAGAAAGTAGAAAGGCCATAGTTCCTCAGGAGTATAGACAAAGGCTATAAACAATAATCAAATCTCATGATGTCAATTTCACCCATATACAGTTTTTGTTCTCTGTATGTTAGCTAGCACAACTCAGTAGCACTTATTAAGTTATCAGAGTTCTTTTGCTGACTAGCTTCACTGAGACATTTATGACAAATTCAGCTCTAGCCTAAAACTCCAACTGCCTGCTGGGTAAAGAGAAAGAAGGAAATGCTTAATGAGCACAGATCTATGTAGAAGTCCTAAAGCTAAATCTTAACAGAAGTGGCTCCATTCCAATATTACTAGGTAGACATACATCAAAATTTAGAGCAAAAAATGAATGAGAAGGGAAGTTCACAATATTAAAGATGGAGGTGGCCTTTAGCAGATAGAATATGCAGATATACCAGTGCATAACAGACTCCAGGCAGTTCAATTACATCACAAATCTACACTTCAAAATGAGCATACTTCAAAATGTTCATGGAAAAAAACTAAAAATAAGTTTATATTGACGCAAAATGTTTTTGGAATTTGCATAGGTGTATCATAATTATATTTTTAATAAACTTTTTGATGACCCATCATATTTTATGGTCAGCAGTAACTCTGGTGCTTACTTTATCTAAATATCTTCCAGTGATATTTGAGTGAAATAACTGAATGAAATAAATGGAATGTTTCAGATGCTATGCACAAGTTCAAAGAAAAAGTATTAATTTTACTCTTGTTCAATTGGCTTATAAAGAGCCTGAGCTGCTGATGCTTATGAGGTACGTGTGTGTGTCTGTGTGTGTGTGTTGTTTTGGTAAAAAGTAGAAGGAGGGAAGAAGGAAGAGTAAGGAAAAGTTAAGGACAGATAATACAACTTTCTAAGAAATAGACAAAGAACCCATCCATTGGTTCACTCCCAGGGCTGGGCTGCACAGAAACCACATTGGTGGCAGAAACCCAGTTAGAGGTATCACCACTGCCTTTCAGGGTCTGCATGCGCAGGAGGCTGGTGTCAGGAGCTGGTGCCGGGTACTCCCACGAGGGGCCGAGTATCCTCACCAGCATTTTAACTGCTAGGCTAAAATGTACCTCAAACACAACTTTTAACAAAGCATATTTTCACATGGAAAAAATTTAAACTCTCATGTTATACATTAAAATAGTTTTAAATCTTTTAGAATTTGTATTATTCACCAAATTTGCTTAATTTGCTATTTTGAGAATTCTCATCCTCTTGTATCTGAGATATTACCAGTGATTTAGAGAAGAGTTTTAAAGTGCAATATTATTTTTGGTTCAATAGACAGTGTCATGAGTTTCTAGAACTGTCAAATAAGATTCAGTAGCTATCTAGGTACATAGAAACTAGATGTCCTTTTGAGTTGAAAAGGAAATATCAGAACTTGACTTTGAATAAATGAAGCTGAAAAAAATCAAGTTGTCCTTTCTGGTTAGTAACAAAACAGGGTTGCTGAAGTTAGAGGTGACACGTGACCATATGCTTGTTCTATCACAAACATGTTTTAAAATAGGGTCCCCAAATGTTAAATTTCTCATCACTTTCAATTTCTTAGATTAACTTGAGTGAAATCAAATGCTTTGCCTGAACCTTGTGCACAAATACTTCATTTGCAGTAACTATAAATGCTTACCTTACCTACTGTTGGATTTATCACTTGATACATTTGATTTTGTAATATAGACTGCATAGGTTGGCCAAATTGCAAGAACTGAGTAAAGTATCACTTTGCCCCAGGTCCTGTACTTCTAGCAATGCCTAAATTTGCAATTTTCTTATTAACTTAACCCTCATAGATCTTAAACTCAATTAAAGGGCCAAAATATAGACTTTTAAACCAAATTGCAGTTAAATATTGCCTGTTGTTTTACAACCAAATCCAGAAATTAATATTTTATTCTCATTAAGTTTTTTCACATGAGAATTTTGGAATCCCCATCCTGGATTCCACTGTAATAACCTTTATATACGTGCATGCATACATACATACTTACATGCATGCATGCAGGTGCAGGTTCCACCTTAGATTCTATTGAAATCATGAAATGAGATTACTTTTCTTCCCAGAGACCATTGTGCCAACATATAGATTCTGATGATTTTTCACTTGGTTATATGTATAGATCCAGAATTTAAAATTTAGCCCCATATTTATATGGGGCTTCTTTATGGGAGAATTTCTGTATACGTAAAGCCTTTGCACTGCCTCCTTCAGGAAGGGAAGGGAACATGGATCCAAAACTCTACATTCTGTTTCTGATCCCATTACTCCAGTATCTCCAGAAAAAGAAATGGCAGCTACCAATACAGCATGTAGCCAAAAAGTATTTTCACTGTAATCTCTTGCCAAACATTTTGAAGAGGGATGGTATGGAAATTTTTCCCTCTCAATATTTTAAAAAACAGTTGAGGGGTTGGTAGTGTGGCATAGTGGGTAAAGCCAGGAGCCAGGTGCTTCTCCTGGTCTCCCATGCAGGTGCAGGGCTCAAGGACCTGGGCCATCCTCCACTGCACTCCCGGGCCACAGCCTATAGCACTGGCATCCCGTATGGACACATCCCATATGGGCACCGGCTGGAGACCTGGCTGCTCCGCTTCCAATCCAGCTCTCTGCTATGGCCTGGGAAAGCAGTAGAAGATGACCCAAGTCCTTGGGCCTCTGCACCCACGTGGGAGACCTGGAAGAAGCTCTTGGCTGCTGGCTCCTGGCTTTTAGCTTCATATCAGCCCAGCTCTGGTGGTTGTGTCCAATTGGGGAGTGAACCAGCAGATGGAAGACCTCTCTCTCCCTCTCTCTCCCTCTCTCTCTCTCTCTCTCTTCCTCTGCCTCTGTGTAACTTTCCTTTCAAATAAATAAATAAATATTTACAAAAGAAAAGAAAATATAACAGTTGAATAAACCAATTGGAAATCATAAATTATAATAGCCATTAGTTTACATTAGAAATTGGTTTTAATTTTTGTCAATTTGAACTCTTCCTTCTCTGAACAGATTCTGTTTTTTGTTGTGTATAGTCATTACTGACTACACCATTTATTTCACATTTGTTTGATATTTAATATCACTGAGTTTTCTCTCCCAGCTAGATTATATTTTTTCAACAATGGAGATAGTATCTATTTCCACTTTTGGTCAGCAACTTCAAATATAATAAATTCTCAATCACATTTTCTTCATTGAGAACAAGCTCAGCGCCAGGCTAAAAGCCAGTAGCTTTTCAGTATGAACAAAAGTAGCAGAAAGCAAGCAGGGTTTTAGGAATTTATAGGTATAACTTGAATAAAAAGCATTGATCACTTTAAAGTATTCCAAAGCTAATGCTTTAAAACTCATTCTATTCCTTTAATTTGTTCAAAAACATCACTTTAGGGTAAGATTTCATATCGACTTTGACCCACTTGGCAGAGAAAGTAGAAGAGGTAGATAATAAGATGCTGTTCCACGACACATACATTATAGTAATTCATTTACAGTATGAAACCTTTGCCAATGATAAATGCATGTTACTGTGCTACAATTATGAATGTACCTTGGCTTTTCAACAATAAAGCTGCCAAAGGTTGCAAAGTGCACACGGGAGAAAGAAATTTTAGTTCAAAAGCTGAACTAACCAAGAAGTATAGTTTTTTTCCTTAAGTGTCTATATGACTTTTTAAAGGCATTTTTCGTTCGTTCTTAATGGAGATTATGTGTTTTTTTTAAGGCACACATTCCATTTAATATTCTTTTAGTTTTAAACATGATTTTGCATGCATGCCACCCTCTCAAATTATCTTCAGATAGAAAACATTCACAATGTCTCCCCTATTGCCACACAATTTAAGTACATTCGAGAAAATGATGATGCTAATGGCTTTGAAATTCTTTGCAAGATCTTGGATTGGACTTGTAAATTACTCTTAAGCTTTGTTTCGTTGATATTTTTAGAAATTATTTTTATTTTAAAGGGGAAGCAACAGCAAGAGAGATATCTTCCACCCCCTGAATCACTTTCCAAACGGGCACAATAGCCAGGTGTGGGCCAGGCCAACACCAGAAACCAGGAACTCCATCCAGGTGGATATTAGGGGACCAAGTATTTGAGCTATCAAGTCTTTCCTCCTTGGGTTCACAACAGGAAGCTGGCTTGGAAACAAGACCAGAACTCAATCCCAGGCACTCTGACGTGAGGATGCAGGCGTCCTAAGAGGCAGCTTAATCCGCTGTGCCACAGTGCACACATGCACACACACACATGCCTTGATATTTTAATACGCAATAGAGATCAGGTAGAATTAAATAATCTGGGTCTCATGCCACCGCTGTGCCTTTTAATCTTTATTAAATGGTATAAGACCAAGCTCACTATGGAACTAATGAATGGCAAATCTTTGCTGACCTAGCTAGCTAGATGCTATGCTGATGTGAATGAAAGTCATATAACGCATAGTTATCCAGAATAGGTCTGTGCAAATAACAATTATAGGTTAATCAATATCATAAACGAGTATAAGAAAACATTTGGTATATATTTTGAGGCTACTATTAAAAAATTTGTGGAGTAAATGGATTTGACTGCTTCCTATGGTTTGGATAAGGCAAGAAATTGTAGGAACAGGTAAAGAAATATTTGATAATATAGAAAAAGAATAAATCATAAAAGAACTTGATGATCTCTCTTAATCATCTTCATTCATCCAAGTTGGATAAAGGCTTTGGCTAACTTTAACTTAATTCTATCTGATCCAATGTGAAAAAAAAACTTCTTATTTTGAAGACTATTTTTAAAAGACTTATTTTTTTTACTTAAGAGGTAGGAGAGAGAAAGAGAGTGGTCTTCCATCCACTGGTTCACTCCCCAAATGGGCACAATGGCTGGAACTGGGCCAATCCAAAGCCAGGAGCCTCTTCCAGATCTCCCATGTGAGTTCAGGGATCCACGCACTTGGGCCATCTTCTGCTGCTTTTCCAGGCCATTAGAAGGGGGCTGGATGGGAAATAGAGCAGCTGGGACTCAAACTAGTGTCTGTATGGTATGGTGGTGCCATAGGCAGAGGCTTAACCTACTATGCTATAGAATTGGCCTCTTGAAGACTATTTTTTGAAAGTACCAATTACTAGGGGAGGAATGTAAGATACAAGACAAATGTCTTTTAAAAGATCGGTGATACAAATAAATAATAAGAAAGAAAATATACCAGTGCTTCAAAATTTTTGTGAAAATGAAATTAAAAAATAAATTAATTTTGGTGCAAAACTTTTTGAAATCCATGCAAAGCCTTTTCATAACACATTTTCAATGAAAACTTCTCATGTAATCAAGTTTTTATTTCATTTTTTTGCAATTATTTATATAATTTAGGTGCTTAATGTTGTATTTTTTATACTAAGAGAAAGGCCTGAGATTCTGCCCTGGATGTTACATGAAAGTCTTTAAGAAATAAATTCGGATGAATTATGCTTTAAATGCATTTGTTCCATGGATTAATACAGTATTCTTTAGAGAGGGCTGATTATATAAGAAGAGCCTTAACTCTGTATCTTTTTGGAGTTCCCTATGTTTATTTTGCTTTAAACCAATTTCTTCTCCATGCTTCTCATACTTTGGCCAGTTCAAACTTTCTGCAACCCAATTTGGATCATGCTTAATGATTCCCTTTGGTCTGTTGAAAAAAGTCCTTTGCCCTAACATTCGAGAGCTTTCACGATTTGCCTTTGATGTATTATTTATTTCTTGGTTTCCATTCCCTGTCATATACTCTGCTTTGGCCAAAGTGTTCTTGACTCCCTCCCAAGCTGTTTGTAGCAATGAGCATTTAGAAAATTCTCATTTGCTGTAGGCTGGATATATGCTATCTACCAATCATAAAGTGTGTTTCCTTCAGTCGGCACTCTAGCTGCTGCTGTGTTAGCAGTGTGCTGACACAGATAAGGCATGCTGGGTTCCTTTTCAACAGTGGAATGTTGTGTGAGGACAGGTAATATGTAAAGTAGAGATGTGAGAGAGTGTCAAAGTAAGTGAGGGAATAGACTGTGTACGCCCAAAGATATAGGACACAGGAAACTGCAAGTCACTTGCAATCGGATATTGCAGAAAGGTGATTGACTCCTCCAGCCCCTCCTCACCAAACTAATCTTTGTCCCATGTTCATGAGCAGTGTCCACTGACTACAGGAATAAGGTGACCCAGTCTGGCAGCAGCAAAACAGAATTGGTACTCAAAGCAGGGCCATAGCAAACCAGTAGCTGTGGGTTGTCTCCAAAATGAGCTCCCTTTGCTGAGTTCTCCAGGGACTTCCCTGGCAAGTTTTCCCTTCAGGATTCCTCTAGCTGTTTAGAAGGACTTTCCTAGCAAAATAATCTCCTCTTTTGGAAACTTTATATGTCTCTTCTTCCATTTGGGAGCAATTTGTTCTGCTGTTGAACTCAAGTCTATCTCCTTTCAAACTGCTCATGAGAAGGCCACTCCCATCTCATGGAGTAGAGGGAGATTCCAGAGCTCCCCGTGGAGATCAGATGGTGTATCCTCACCTTTCTGTCTCCTTGTTTTACTCTATTAGGGCTTTCATCTGCATACTTTTTTTTTCTTTTCAGCACTGCCTTCTCAATGCTATCTATCTTCTAGGGCTCTGAGCACAAGTACTTAGAACATAGTACTTGGGCCTTTCCTATCTCAGTCACCCAGGGTGCTTATTAGAAATGTATAAATCGGAATCTCTAGGGATGGTCCAGAGATCTAAATTTCAGTAAGCTCCCCAGGCATCTTTTGTGAACACAGAATTTTGAGAAACATCATTCTGCTCAAATGCCACGAAGTCTTCCTCATTCCCTTCAAAAGCCAATGTACTTTCTCTGTAATTTCTTTAAGAATATTTGCTCTTGTGCCATTTTAAAAGGGTTTACAATAGTCTGTCATAATCGATCATATCCTGATGGTCAATGCGCCTGTTTTTCTGTTCCCCCACGTAATAGCTCTAGGCTCCTTGCCGCCTGGGCCTGTGTGTCTCCGGAGCATCTGGTGTGGAGCTTGCTTCCAGCAGGAGCTCAGTTCTTATCTCTAAGGATGCATGAAATGTCACCTCCAGGCCTTTCCCCAGCTCCTCTGTCAGTGCACTGTGAACATAAGCTACAGTGTAATTCCAAAACGCTTGTAACATATTAAAATAAATGAACTGCTTAGAAAACCTCTTGCTTGAACTAAGCTTAGTTCACAGAATTTGGTCCCAGATAAATAGTTGACTCAGACTTTTTTGTTCTCTGTAAATCTCCTTATCAGCAGGAGGTTTATTTTTGAAACTCATGGCTCACTATAGTGAAAAGTAGCCACTTGAATCAAGAGCTACAGAACGATTCATGGTTCAGGTCATTAAAGTTACCTATATGTTTGCCATTGGTAAATCATTTATGATGTCCTTAGTGTAGTCTGAATTTTCAAAAGGGTAACTTTGGATGTGCATTTTTAGAGTGCGTGTGTGTGTGTGTGTTTACTTAGAATATATCAAGCTACAAAAAAGGGCATTTTCTGAAAATATCGCTGTTTAATTTCTACAAAATCCAAGTGAGTGAAAAAAGTGCATTCAAATCAAAGATGAGAAACATGGCTTGAAGTTCAATTGTGTAGCTGCAATTACCATGGGACAGTTCCCTGGTATTTGGTTTTCCTGGAATCAGGATGTAACCTAACCACTTCAAACATGTGTTGCTATGGATTTAAATGACCTGATGATTTGTTTGCTTTGTAATATTGAAAAGGCATAATGCTTTTTCTTATTTTTTACAAGCTGGGTAATCAGACAAAACATACAAGCAAGGAGACACACAAAATGTAATAGAACTACAGATTTTTTTTTTTAAAAAGCAACGCAGAGAGGATAAATTTCTCTAAGCCTATTATGAGTATTTCAGGAGCTTAATTAGCACTCAATACCACATTTAAATAAGACACTAAATATTAGTGAAATTATATTAATAAATTATACTAGAGTTGACATATAAATAATTTTCATCACAGAAGGAATATCAGAAACACTTTTACAGAGGAACAGATATACTTGAATATTTTATAGATGTATGCCTTTTTCACATGATAGGAGAGGAAAACATTTTAGGCAAGAAAACTGCAAAAACAAGGTTCAAATAAAATTTAAGCACAATATTTTAAAAGCAAAAGAAAAGTGGCCGGCGCCGCGGCTCACTAGGCTAATCCTCCGCCTAGCGGCGCCGGCACACCAGGTTCTAGTCCCGGTCGGGGCGCCAGATTCTGTCCCGGTTGCCCCTCTTCCAGGCCAGCCCTCTGCTGTGGCCCGGGAGTGCAGTGGAGGATGGCCCAGGTGCTTGGGCCCTGCACCCCATGGGAGACCAGGAAAAGCACCTGGCTCCTGGCTCCTGCCATCGGATCAGCGCGGTGCACTGGCCGCAGCGCGCTGGCCGCAGCGGCCATTGGAGGGTGAAGCAACGGCAAAAAGGAAGACCTTTCTCTCTGTCTCTCTCTCTCTCACTGTCCACTCTGCCTGTCAAAAAAGAAAAAAAAAAGAAAAAAGAAAAAAGAAAAGTAACTTCATGTCCCATCAGAAAGAAAAATAATTATAGAAAAAGAAAATCAATTTTTAGCACAGGCATATTTCAGGGATATATAATGCCTCCCCACAATTGGGTATCCTGAGAAACCCCAAGAAGGCATAACTCTCTTAAGTCAGCTCAGTTATTTTATCCCAAAACTCAATGTTCTCTATCCAGCCTCTTCTAATCATTTGCATGTCTCAGGGCTACATCAGGTTCAGATTCCTGTGGCCCATTTTTAAGTGTATCATATTACTTATTATCTTCCTCCTGCCTCTCCTCTAACTTTAATATTCCATCCTACCCACTTGTGCTAAAATGGTCTTTGCACACATTGTTTCCATCACCACTCCTCTACCTGAGGATTTACAATGACTTTGCATAACTTGTTACCTAAAACTTAACCTGCCCTATAATAACATCTGTCCCCAGTTGGCTGATGTTTCCTCTCTATAACAAAGTAAATGATTTTTTTTCATGGCAGTTTGAAGAATTGGTTTTATGAAAATTAAGACTTGTTTTATTTTTCACATCTTACTAGTTCCCTCATTAACTAGTAAATTAAGTAAAACTGTTGGCTTTTATTTATTTTGTATTTTTATCAGAGTCATGATTTCACCTTTTTGAAAATTATGAATTACCGGCTTTACTATACCTAAATCTTTGCTTTATAAGTCTTCAAAAGCACACATACTCTTCTCTGATCATACATACCTACATTCTTTTTTTTTTTTTTTTTTTTTTTTTTGACAGGCAGAGTGGACAGTGAGAGAGAGAGAGACAGAGAGAGAAAGGTCTTCCTTTGCCATTGGTTCACCCTCCAATGGCCGCCGCTGCAGCCGGCGCACCGCGCTGATCCTGGCAGGAGCCAGGAGCCAGGTGCTTTTCCTGGTCTCCCATGGAGTGCAGGGCCCAAGCACCTGGGCCATCCTCCACTGCACTCCCTGGCCATAGCAGAGAGCTGGCCTGGAAGAGGGGCAACCGGGACAGAATCCGGCGCCCCAACCGGGACTAGAACCCGGTGTGCCGGCGCCGCAAGGTGGAGGATTAGCCTAGTGAGCCACGGCGCCGGCTCATACCTACATTCTTTGAAACTCAGTTCATATCCCTCCACCTTTCCAAAAGCCTTATCAACAGATGTTAAGAAAACTTAATGAAGGTATTATTAAGATGTTGTTTAAGTTGTTCAAAGGAATTTAAAGAGCCACATACATATAAACCCACCAGGAATGCTCGTGTAAGTTTGTTTGCTAGATGACAAGATTGTTCAATATACTCAGGGCAACAATCAATGAAATTTCCAATGAACACAATCTGCACTTTTGTGAACAAGAATCATACACATTACTAGTGATCATTCTACAGCCTGCTTGGTGCTACTGTAGGCTCTGGAGATAGAGCAGTAATTGCAGTCCTTGCTTTCTTGAAGTTTGCATTGTGTGTGTGTTTGTGTGTGCATGCATGCACATAGGAGAGGTAAAATCAGGTATGAAACAAATAAATATATTCCTATCCTATGCCCTTTAAAGACATGTACTATCTTAAAAAAATACAATATAGGCTAGTGATGCTAAATCATGTAGGGTAAAGGAGAATCCTAGTTTCTACAAAGTTATTAGGAAAGGCATCATTGCTAAAGTGATATTCAAACAGAAGTGTGACGGAAGAAAGGGAGCAAATCATGAACCTATGGGGGTGAAGGGAAAGAGAATCTCAGATACAGGGAACACCACCAAGTACAAAAGCCCCGAGGCAGGAGCATCAGAACTGAAAGGGGGCCTGTTGTAGGAGAGAAGAAATGAGTCCCAGAGAGAGGAGTTCTGAGAAATCGCCCCAGGGTGGGTTAGGAGCAGGCTGATGTGGGCAGATCATGATGAACTTTTTGAGCTCTTTTGGGACTTTGATTTTTGTTTTTACTTCAAGGGAAATGGGGCATGACCCAGGAGTTTGGACAGGGGTATAGCATGGTTTGAGTGGGAAACGTTCTGCATGATGTGATGTGATCAGTCTAAAGGAATCAAAGGTAAAAGCAGGGCAGCTGCTTGGGAGATTTCTTGGTTTGAGCTGTGTCCCCCAAAAGATATCCTGATGTCCTCACTCCCTGACACGTGCGAAGGTGAGCTGGTTTGGAAATAGTCTTTGCAGATATAATTAAGTTAGCATGAGGTCATACTGGATTAGGGTGGTCCCTAATCTGAGGATTAGCATCCTTACAAAAAGGAGAGAAATTTGGGCCAGAAATATGGAGAGAAAGCCTCGCAAAGGCAGAGGCAGAGACAAAGGGTATGCTGCCAAGCTTCAAGGAATGCCAGAGGCTCACTGGTAAACACAAGAAGCTTGGGAAAGAGGGAAGGTCTAAATCCTCCCAGAGAGCCTTCAGACAGAGCCTGTATGTCTTCTTTCAGAGTTACAACCTCCAGGATATGAAAAAATGAATTTCTGATTTTTCTTTTAGATTTATTTCATTTATTTGAAAGGTAGAATGCCAGAGAGAGAGAGAGAGAGAGAGAGATACAGAGAAAGAAGGAGATCTTCCATCCACTTTTTCACTCCCCTCAAAGGCCTGCAACAGCTGGAGCTGGGCCAGGCCAAAGCCAAGAGGCAGGAATTCCATAAGGGTCTTTACATGAGTGGCAGGTGCACAAATCCTTGATCCATCTTCCACTGCCTTTCCAGGTTCATTTAGAAGGGAGCTGGATTAGAAGCAGAACATTCCGAACCTGTGCTCCCATACGGACTCTGGTTAACCCACTAAACCACAGCATCAGTCCCAGTTTCTGATGTTTTAAGCAATGGGAGTTTGTGGCACTTTTTTATGGAAGCCCTCATAAGCTCAAGACTATCATTATAATTTATGTGAAAGACAATTGTGACTTTGCCAATTTTGTACTAATCAAGGGCATAAGGGGAATTTGATGCAGAGTGCTTTATCAAAAGTAAAATCACCAGGATTTGGTTATGTATGTGTGGCGCCATAGAGAAGTTAGAGTAATTCAAGAAACTGTGCAACCTTTTAAGAATTGAACTCGGGGAAAATTTGAGAGCTGTATTTCTAACCATGATGACAGATATCTAGGAAATGTTTACTGTAAATGCAATGGAAGCCAGACTTAGCAGGATCAATTATCATGAGAGCTGTCTGTTCTGGATCTCATTTTGTGTATTGGGCTTTTAATATACATGAAGCATTTAATCCTCCCTAGACTCCTGTGATAGAAGCATTATTACTTTCATTTTACAAGTAGGAACCATTTACTGAAAGATGTTTTGTATAAACCCAAGGAAGTATTAGAGGAAAGAATGCAACCAGATTTTCCTGATGTCAGTGTCAACTTTCAGGAAGTAAATAAAACTTTTGGAAATAAAACAGTGCTTATGAGAAACTTCGATTCTAAATAAAATATTTCCTCTTTCATTTGCTACTTATTTTTTTTAAGATTTATTTACTTATTTGAAAGGCAGAGTTACAGAGAAAGAGGAAGAGATGGAGAGACAGAGAGTGCTTCCATCCACTAGTTCACTCCCCAAATGACTGCAATGCCCAGTGCTGTACCAGGCTGAAACCAGGAGCCTGGAGTGTCTGTTTCCCACATTGATGAGGGGTCTCCTACTGTCTGTTACTGAATACCAAATAATTGTAAAACTTAGAGGCTTAATAAGACAATCTAGGCAGTGTTTAATTAATTCTTATGTTTCTGGAAGCTGACTGGGCAGAGGTGGTACTTGCTCAAGGTTACTTACACATTTACAGTCATATAGTAGCTGGGTCCAGAGTTAAAAAAACAAACAAACAAACAAATAATTTCTTCACCTCTGTGATTACATTGATATTGGCTGTGGTCCTGCTTAAGTTGTGGATTTAAACCAACGACACACAGCCTTTCCCAGTGACCCGGGCTTCCTGTACATGGAGTTTGAATTCCAATAGAAACCATCTAAGTTATAAGAAATAAATCAGACAGTATCTTAAGGGACAGGCCTGGACACTGGTTATCCTATCAATCTCTACTGAATTCCGTTGGCCAGATACAGAGTCTAGATACAAGGGGAAGAACAGAAACTGCACCTTTCAATGTAAGGAATGCCAAATAACTTTAGAATCACACTTAAAACCACCAAAAGCGGAAAAATTCAGTTGTTTGTATTTTACACTGAACAAGTTGGAAGTGGAGAAATTATAAATCCTAGTGCATTAAGGGCCACAGGTTTGATTAACACCAAATCCTCCTTACTGCGGTATACTCTGTGTCGTTAGAAAAAAGTAGAACAGTCCGGCGCCGTGACTTAATAGACTAATCCTCCGCCTGCGGTGCCAGCATCCTGGGTTCCAGTCCCGGTCAGGGCGCCAGATTCTGTCCCAGTCGCTCCTCTTCCTGTCCAGCTCTCTGCTGTGGCCCAGGAGTGCAGTGGAGGATGGCCCAAGTCCTTGGGCCCTGCACCCACATGGGAGACCAGGAGAAGCACCTGGCTCCTGGCTTCAGATCTGCGTGGTGCGCCGGCCGGAGCGCGCCAGCCGCAGCAGCCATTGTGGGGTGAACCAACGGAAAAGGAAGACCTTTCTCTCTGTCTCTGTCTCTCACTGTCCACTCTGCCTGTCAATAAAAAAAAAAAAAAAGTAGAACAGAGTCTTGAAAACTTAGTGTCTGGGGTCAAATTGTCTAAATGTGCATTTTAGTTTTCTACTTTCCAGGTTTGTGAGCTCAAAAAAGTAATTTTGTTTCTCTTGGTGTTAGTTTACTCTTCTGTGAAATGAGTTAATAATAATATCTAATGTAAAGAATTGAGAAAGTGAAGTGACACATACCACAACTCAGAACAATATCTAGCCTATAGTAAGCAACCAATAAGGGTTTTTTATTGTGTGTTTCACAGCAGCCTAGTAGAATTTAAGAAGGAATCTGGTGATTTTGTGTTATAAATTTATACATGTTAAGCATGGATGGACAGTTTCTGTGGTAAATGACAGGAGTTTACATTGAGATTTGATGTCTGCTTTGCCAAGTTATTGACCTTTTTCATTGTGCTTTTACTCCAGTGTCTCGTATTTCAGTTATTATACTTTCCACCGTGCATTGGAGTGATTGGTTTGTCTATTTGTCTCCCTACTAGAATATCAGCTCTAGGAGATCTAGACCAAACAAGGGAGCTTGTTCGGAGGTTCCAGGAGGGAATGTGAATATTCACATTCTCTTAACCAAAGAACCGTCCTCTTTTAGGAAGGTTTCAATGAGTGTGCTGCTTTGGGAGAGATGCATATGGAGAGGTGAGGAAGGAAGGGGACACCCACCTCTCCAGCCAGATAGCTATAATCAATATTCAGGATCAGCGGCTGAAAGGAATCTCAGGCAGATCATCCTCACATTCTAGACTATTCTTATTCACCTTTGTAGCTTAGTGGCCTGTATAAAATATAGTAGATAGTAGGAGTGTAATACCTTGCAGAAATAAATACGTAACAGGCCAGTAAGGAAAGCAAGGGTGTGGCCTTCTGTAAGGATTTTCCTTTGTAGATTTGTAAGCTGTTCATGTGAGATTTTTGAAGGGACAAATGAAGAAAATACAGACTGGGATAATAACCAAACAACTCAATTACTTCAGTGTTTATTTTCATTCATCATCCACAAAGGGATGAGTTTTTCTTTAGAGCCTTAGAGAAGAATAATAGTTTTTAATTATTTTATTTTTGAAGTAATGTATTAAACATTATGCCATCAGTCATTCTGGATTAGATAGGACCCAACAGTATGTCCTCAGAAGGAAGCACCTTACCTTTTGAATGTATTATTAAGTCTCATAAACATTAGAAGTGACAGCCATGATTTAAACACTAAGAGAACTAAAGGAACTCCTCTGTTCTAAGTACTGTTATGAGTGAAATTTAATTTTCACTTTGATTTATAATAACCTTTATCTTTTCCATGATGATGTTATTCCTTTGAGAAATGACAGAATGATTTGGAATTCTATTCCCTAGAGTCACCATGAGGAAAAAATCATGATAAATCTCTACAGTTCCTCAGATTGGTAACTGAACGAATGTGATTTTGGTGTTATGAGAAGTTCCTGACACATTTCATTCCTCCCCGTCTTGCAATGTACGGGAGAGTACTGCCTTCTTGTATGTTACATAAGGTGGCCGTTAATGTGGATTATCTTTCAAATATAAGAGGCAGAGATTAATGCATAGATGCATTAAATAAGCTTGATGAAACAGCTCACATATAGATCTAGCATAAATATGAATAATTGCAAAGTGATTATTGAATGACACATTTTAGGAATAGGAGATGGGCACAAATACAAATATTGTAGAGAAAAAGTTTTCTAGGACTTTAAGCAATTTTTGGCAATTTGGTTTGGGGTATAAATACTGAAAATGGTTGTACGGGTATTTTCTTAGTGTTTGTTTGAGTTTCCACCAACATTTTTGTCTGAACTCAACAAGTTATAGATCATAGTTATGAGACAAAAATTAAGAAAATATATCTACCTCTGGCACTTTTCTATTACCTACTTCTTTGCACTCCACTCCTGTTGAAAATATAAGAAAAGTTTGATGCTAAGGAAATGTTCTTCTTGCTTTAGTTCAGTATAGAGTTTTCTTTCCTTCTGTGGGTAAATACTTGGTCCTCAAGGGAATTAAAATCTCTCATAAGAAATATTATTCAACCAGTGAATCAGTTAACATTATTACAAGGAGGGCATTGACCAGCTGTTCTCCTTTGGGGACAGAACTGAAAGAAAAAAAGACTTACTTAGGAAATGGCAAGTTATAAGGAAGGGAACTCCCCTGATGACAAGGTTGATAGAAGCCTAGAAAGTTAAAGTTTTCTCCCAAAACTAAGTGGGACCAAGTGGATGAGAGTTAGCCTATAACCTCCACGTTTCTTGCCAAGTCCCTTGCCTTTGTTTAATCAACTGTATGGGGGATGAGTGATAATATTTAATGCCTAGAGTTGTTGTGTGGATTTTAAAATGATTTATATGAAGCTTTTAGAACATAATTGGCAGCCAGTAAATGGTAGCAGTGATTATTATCACTACCACTGACATAGAGACTTGTTATCTCACATCAGTTCAAGGTGATTTGAGTGGCAATGATTTGCTCAGTCTTCATTTGGAGGAAAGGAAGCTTGGCAAATAATACACAAAGTGATTCTTAAAAAAACCATAAATGATAACGATTATTTTCCCTTGAATAACAGGAGTGAGAATTCTCAATGTTTCCTGGAGGAGGAAACCCATTTTTCTCTAATGGCATCTTATAATGTGCTGCTGCCCATATCCCTGCCATTCTAATTTACAATAATAATATGCTAATTTTATGCTTGTAATCTCAGATTGGAACAAGTGCCAGAGTTTTAGAGAAATAAATGACTAACTATATTTCTTTTGGAATACATTTATATAGAAACTTTAATGCTTCCAGTGACCCAATGATTGCATTTTAAATGCACATCCAAAACTTAACTCCAGCTTGCTCAACTTTGTCTTTTTACATGCACTTTTGATGATAATATGTGGATGAATAAATGAAAGGATTTTGATTTATTTTAATTATTAGATTTTTAGGAAAAACATTAAAAAATCCTTAGTTTTTTAAAAAAATTCTCACCTCCTTCCTTTGTTCAATCCTGAGATTGTAAATAATTTTATTCTTTAAGGTTTATTTTATAGATTTTCTGCAAATTTATAAATTATATCAGCATATATTAGGAACAGAACCTATATATATTATATGTATATATTGATATTGACATAAACTGTGTATATTTCTAAACCATGGTAAAATAAAAAACCATAAGTTAATCTAAGAAAGAATCTAATGACTCCCACTGGCTTTTCCTACAAGATGAAAACTGCTGTGGGCTTCTTATTGCATATGTATTCTTCTCTAAACTGTGTATTCAGTACTTTTTAGAAATAATGGAAGGAAAGCATATTCTCCACCCCCTGAGTAGAAATTGATGTTGATTTGCCCCTATTTTCTTGTGTGTAGCATGGTCTCACTTTTCTATTAGAGGAGTTAAATGGAGTGTGTTTTATATCACCCTTGTTGGTAATATTTAATCACTTAAGAAGTATTTACAATGTGCTCTGTACTGTGATAAGTACTCAAGAGATTAATACAGTAGGAAAAGATACAATTGCCAATGACATACTTTATGAAATATTTCTTAAAAAGGCAGGATTTATTCATTAGTGGTAAGTTGAAGACAACCATTTCTTTATCTCTTCATTTTTCCATTCCTTCTATCATTCCTGCACCAAAATTTAATTGAAATTTCCCATCTTCTAGAAATGTATTGAGTTTAAGGGTTATAATGGAGAAAATAAATGGTTCTTTCTCTTGAGGATAATGTAGTAATGATTATGAAGGAAATACAAAGAAAGAACAATGGGCATACAGAAGAAAGAATGCCTAATTCCAGGTATTTTTGACGGAATCCTTAATAGAGTTGATTTATTTTTAAACTGACTCTTGAAAGGTGACTTGGAAATCACTAGAGAGATTATGGTCAACCAGTGAATAAGACTGTGAGGTTAAGGGACTTGTTATCTGGGTTAGAATGAATGGACAAGCAATGAACTATGAAGCAGAACAGCATATTTGGAAATCAACAGAGTTTAATGTTGCAGGGGCATATGGTCAAAGCAAGTGGTAGAAGATGGGACTACACTGAGAGTTAAGATGTTGTCTGTGTGATGAAAGATCTTAAATTTTCTGCTAAGGAATTTATCTTCTAGGACATGGAAAGTAATGGAAGGATGTTATCAAGTGGAGTGTTAAGATCCTGGTTGAGTTTAATATAGATGATACTAGTGGTGATATGAAAGGTGGAGCAGAAAGGATAAGGGTGGAGGCTCTGACTTCAGTGGGTAAACAGCCTGCTGCATTCATCCATGACAGATGTGATGAGCTTCTGAACGGAAGCACGGTGGTGGAGGTGAAGCAAAGGCAATGTCCTTGAGAACTTTTAGGAGAGACTCCAAAGGCAGCCGCATTAAATGTGATAGCTATGCAATAGGAAACAGTGTCTGAGTACAAGTAGCTTTACAATTTGGGAGACTGGATATTTCCTATTAATAAGCCAAACTTTGAGCAGATGGCATGGTACAGAAATGGGAAGAAATATAGAGTATGATCCACATGTGGATCTTAAGGATCCTATAGAATGAATGTATTCAGAGAAATGAATAACTTCTCCCGGAAGGAGGACCAGGTTTGGGAGCATCTGACTATTTTTAGGAGGACGTTAAGTCTTTTTCACATTGGTAAACCTTCTTTAATAAAGTTATTACAAAACTGCAGGCACAACAGTAAAAAGTCACATGAATAGGTTCCCGCCTAGGTTTTGCAAGAGTCCTTGGTCTATTTTCTGTTGCATTACCAAATATCTGAGACTCGGTAATTTATAACAAATGTAAGTTTGTTTCTACTCATAGTTCTAGAGGCTGGGGATACTAGAGCGTGGCTGCACATGTGCCTGACTTCTGGAAAGGCCTCGTGCTGCTTCCATTTATGGTGGAAAGTAGAAGGGTCACGGGTGCCTGTGGAACAGTCCAAACAAGGAGCCTGCCTCACTTTATAACAACCTGCTCTCATGAGACCTAACCCTGTCCTGTGACAGTGAGAACTCACTGACACTCTAAAGGCATGAATCCATTCATTAGGCTTCTGACTCTGTGATGAAAATGCCTTCCATTACACCCCTTCCCCCAACAGTGCTGCATCAGGGACAAAGTATCAACATGAGTTTTGGTGGGGACCAGCCACATTAAAACAGTAGCAATCCTATATTGTGAGAGTTCTCAATAAATAAATAGTTATTTCCCTTGAAGAAAATGTAGCAATGATTAGGAAGGAAATACAAAGAAAGAACAATGGGCATGCCAAAGAATGAATGCCTAAGTCCAAGTATTCTTTGGAGGAATACTTAATAGAGTTGATTTATTTTTAAACTGACTCTTGAAGCTTCATTACTGTCATGACTTCACTCTGCAGAGTTTTATATCTCTGTCATTTATATTCCCACCTCGACACACATGTGCGTGTGCTCACAAAAGCCCCCCCCACATATATTCTGCTTCCCCTACCATCCTCTCCATTGTGGAATTTTGTGGACCTTTCCTATAATTTCATTTTACTTTGACATCTTATAGGGTCATCAAGCCCCTTATGAAAAGCCAGTATAACATTTTAGACTTTAACACAAAATATTGGATTAATCTGCTTCACAAATATTTATTATTTCAAAAAAGAAGAGGCTTTATTAACAGCAATATTCAGTGTTTATTAACTAAGCACTATATAGCAGATGGACATAGCAACTTCCTTGATTGTCATATACATATACACACACACACACACACACACACACAATTTTGTAGTAGGTTTCCTTCCCCTTCCTAACTTGTAGATGAGAAAGTGAGTCACAGAGGGGTTAAATAACTTCCAAAACTGTAAGTAGTTGCCCAGTGTCAAGGCCAAGGCTTGGACTGCAGCAATCTGGCTACTAAACCTGTGCTCTTAACTGTTTTGTCTTTGTGTCACTTCTTATGAATGTATTCATGCTGTGAATTTGTTCATGTGATAGATGCCAAGCACAAAGACCATCACTGGTCTTCCCTGGTACAGACACAATGCTCAAACTGATGCAGTTTCTTGATTTTCAGTCAGCCATCCTATTTCAGGCCCATTCGATCTCAGTTCCTCCTCCCCTTTTCCCATAGCTTAAGTCATATCCTTGTCATTGTGAAATCAAACGGAAAGAGGCAGAACAGTGATCTCTAAGAGACATCTGCATCCTAATCTCCCCGATATGGTGGATGTGGTGTTACTTTGCTGGGGAACACAGTTAGGGGCCTTAAAGAGATTATCCTGGTTCGTTTGGGTGGGCTTGTTGTAATTACTTGAGCTTTGAAAGCAGAGAATTATCTACAGCTGGAATAAGCAGAAAGGAAGGCAGAGAGAATCAAAGCTAAGAGGAAATTGATGCCTCTCACTGCTAGTGTGAAGATGAGAGGTGGCAAGCAATCAGATTGCTTATCCCTACAATCACAGGGAACAGGAATCTGATCTTGAATGAAGAAGAGGATTGTCCCCACAGCCTCTATAACAGATTGCAGGCTTGCTGTCTCTGCTTTCTTCATCGTGGAACTCTAAGCAGGGAATCAGGTAGACTACACTGTGCCTAGACTTTGTTCCACAGAAATTATTTTATATTGTTTGGAAAGCAGACATGCACAGAGGAGGGGAGAGGGGGAGGGGGAGAAGAAAAGGAGAAGGAGAAGGGAGACGGCAAGTGAAGCAGAGCTCCCATCTGCAGGTTTATGCCCCAAATTCTGGGAGCAGCCAGGGCTGGGCCAGGTTGAAGCCAAGATCCCAGAACTCAATCCAGGTCTATCCAAAAGGGTGGCAGAGATGAACTTGAATGAGCATCATAGCCTTCTAGGGCTCACATTAGCAAGAATCAGGTTTCAGGAATGGAGCCAGGACTGGAATCCAGGTACTCCCACATAGATGTGGGTATCCCAATTATTTTGTTTTAAAAAATTTAAGGATGCATTTTGTTTATTTGAAAGACAAAATGTGTATGTGTGTGTGTTGTGTGTGAGAAACAGAGAGAGAGAGAGAGAGAGAGAGAGAGAGAATATCTTCCATTCTCTGATTTATTCCTCTTCAAATGACTGTAACAGCCAGATCTGGGCTAGGTTAGGCCAAAGCCAAGGACCAGTAACTCCCTCTGGGTCTCCCACGTGAGTGGAGGTGGCCTAAGCACTTGGTCCATCCTCTGTAGCCTTCCCAGGCACATTAACAGGGAATTTGATCAGAAGTAGAGAACCTGGGACTTGAACTGGTGCTCTAATGTGGGATACCCGTGTTGTCAAGTGGTGGCTTAACCTGCTGCACCACAACAACAGCCCCTTGATTATCTTAAAAGCTGCATAAACACCTGCCCTGGCCCAACAGAAAGTTTGATGAAAAACAATGATATTTGAAATTAGGGTGTTTTTTTTTTTGAAACTTGTTAAAGCACAAAGAGAATACTAATACCTCCATAAGATATTATGTAGTATTATTTTTGCAGTTCCCACCCCTTTTTTTAATCATACAAGGTGACATTTCAGACTTCAGCTGCATATTACTGAAATTAATTAATTTCTGCTGGCCCCTCAGGGAAAATTAGAAGAAGGGGAGCTCTGGTCCTGGGCTAGCAGGAAACCTACAGCACTGGATATTGAATCTGAAGTTTCCTCTATGTATTACTGATGGTTGTGGCCAGTTTTTCTCCTGGATTATGTCAAAATAAATACTCACTAAGGAGAAATCTTTTTTTTTTTCTGATTGCACATTTTGCTTAATGCTATGCATTCCCCTTTATTTTCTCATTTAATTCTTCAAAATTGGCAAGAATTATTTTTCATAGATGATGGAACTTGCTGAAGATTCTAGTAACAAATAATGTGGTGGCATTCAAATGCAAGGCTTTTGGGTATTAGCAAAGGTGAGAAGAGGGTGGCTTACTTCCCTGGAAGGCCCTAGAAACTGAAATGAGGCAGAACTCAATCTTTTCCATCCTTTCATTGAGACACAATAGCTCACTGCCTTTCTGTATAACCCTTTTACATTTTCATAAGAAAGTGCTTCTACCCCAGTGTCTGTAACTAGATTTCTCACTCTCAATTGAAAATTTGGTGCATCTGAACCCTTGCATAATTTCTGTAGGGTATTTGGTATTTTATTAAAGTGTGTATAATTTGAAAGTCATGCACTAATCTTATTCAGAGCAAAGTGTCTTGATGTATTTCCATAGAATATTATCTAATGGTACTAGGAAACTGAGCAGCCTCTATCAGTTCCTGCCACTCCAACCCAAGTTTCCAGTGTTTTGTGATTCCAAGTCAACATTTTTATGCCTTTAGACTGGAAAGCTTATCTTAGTGAGGTCACTGTATTTCTCTCACTGGTTTTTAAGTTTCCAAAAGGCAAAGTCCAGTGCATATCTTAGAAGACCTCCTGGACTATTTACGTAGAACTCAGTAATACTTGTAAAAGTAAATGATAAAATCCCACCATTAAAAACAATAGAATAATAAATACTAATTTTATTGTGAAGGAATCTTACTCTGAATATAACCCACTTGACAACATTCTTTTTTGTTGTTGTTGTTGTGTGGAAAAGTAGCTTTCCGGAAACCTAAGTTGTATTCAAGCTGGTATCCACTATTCATTTTTTTTCCAATTTAGGGCTCATTTATTTATTGTTCATGGTGGTACTTTGTTTTGCAAGAGTTTCTGTGTATTTTTTAAATACATGGTTTTTAAAAAAAGATTTGTTTTTTATTTATTTGAAAGGCACAAATACAAGGAGAGAGAAGGAGAGAGAGAGAGAATCTTCTATCCATTGGTTCACTCTCCAAATGGCTGGGGCTATGTCAGGCTGAAGGCAGGAGCCAGGAGCTTCTTCCAGATCTCCCACTTGGATATAGGGACCCAAGCACTTGTGCTATCTTCCTCTGATTTTCCAGGTGCTTTAGCAGGGAGCTGGATCAGAAGTGGAAAAGCTGGGACTCGAATGGGTGCCCATATGGGATGTCAGCACTTCAGGCAGAGGCTTAACCTTCTGCACCACAGTGCTAACCTCTTCTGTGTATTTTTGTATGCTTATTGCTTGGTTGAGGATAGGCTGTCACAGTTTACAGAAAGGAAATATGATCAAAATTAATAAAGGAGCTAAATGAAAGCTTGGCCACTCAATCCAAGCCCAGGGCTCCATGACCCTAGATAGGTGAATCAGAAAAACAACACGTCCCTTGGGCACATGAGACCAAAAGAGGCAGCCTCCACTTACATCTGCTGTCACTTTTATGTACTATAAGAGGTGAACAACAGTACAAGGTGGTCTGCCTAGTCAGACGCTCTCACAAACAGCACCAAACACTTATTTGGGGAAATTTCCTAACATTTTCATTGGCTTTTCTGTCTCAATTTTCTTTTTCTTATACTCAATCTCTAGCTTTAGACTTCTGTTTTCCATTCTTCTCTGAGGTCTGTAGGTGGTTCTGTGGATGACCTCATTATTTTAAATTGAAATATTTTTGCTATTTTTTTTTTACTTTATTCACTTTGGTATCCATGAGTTTGATATGGGAGACAGGGATTCCCAACTATGGTGTTGGCCCAGTAGAATCCATATGTCCACCTAGCAGCAAGCCTACCCCTCTGCCTTTTGGGACAGGAGAGAACTAGGCTAACTTCAATTCTTTCAGGTAATTTAAGTGAATATATTAAAGAACAATTTGGAATAATCATACAGAAACAATAGGCAAATACAGAGTCAATATGATGTTCTAAATGTCTACAGGAACCTAATTGTATAAACTATATGGCAAATTGATTGGTTTTGGAAGAAAATGCATTGAAGCAACTGAAAAGAACAAATGATCACATCATAAAAAAGTTTCATTATATGGGAATGGTAACTTTATGTTCCAGACCTAGCTCATAAATGTATATTATATGAAAAATGATCAGTATTGATCACTCTGGTTGTACAAAGCAGGTGCAGGTAAGCCAATGTGTCAAAGTACCCATCACACTTATACCATCATAGTCGTTAAAATACTCAGGGAGAAGCACTTGCTATTTTTTAAAGATTTATTTATTTGAAAAGCAGAATTACAGAGAGGCAGAGAGAGAGAGAGAGAGAGCGAGCTTCCATCCACTGGTTCACTCTCCAAATGGTTGTCATGGCCAGAACTGGGCCAATCCAAAGCCAGGAGCCAGGAGCTTCTTTGGGGTCTCCTGTGTGGGTGCAAGGGCCCATTGACATGGGCCATCTTCTGCTTTCCCAGGCCATAGCAAATAGCTGGATCAGCAGTGAAGCAGCTGGGACTTGAACTGGCAACCATATAGGATAACAACACTGCAGGCAGAAGCTTTACCCACTAAGCCACAGCTCAAGCCTCAGGAATTGTTCTTAATAATCATTATTCCTTTAATATTTGCCCACAGAAGGTTGTTATTTCTTAAGACATTATGATGAAAAGGAATGAAATATTTAAGGAACAAAGACTATTCCTTCCAATTCTGACCAGAATTGCCAGAGCCTCCTAAAATAATGCAAATAGCTGTTCCCAAACATTGCCATCTCCAGAAATCCTCTTTCCACCATCCATCACTGTCATGATGTTTTCATCAGCTACCTCTAATGATTTTGTTGCTGCTTCTGACTTGAAATTTTGAGATGAGTGAATTGATAAATGGATGAATGAACACATGCTAACTTAGAACTGCCTTGTTCTGAATGGATGGAAGTCAGTCAGATAGCACTGATGGGGGATGTGGGCGAGGAGAGTGTTCTTTGTCCATATTAATGAAGCTCTGTCATGTTATAACCCAATGATTCCACCAACTGAAGGGAGACAGACGGCTGCAGGGAACAGTGAGGAATTTTAAAACAGTCCACATCTCAAGCTGCATGATGAGAGCATGTAGTGAAGAGCATTTGACTTTTTATACCCATGAATTCATTTTCCTTGTAAATATATTTTTAAATTGATATAAATAAAATACATGGAATGACAAATCCTTAAAATTGAAAATTTCCATTTCTAATCCAAATTCTTGACCCACAGTGTCACTCCCTGATGAGAACCTCATGAGCAATCTTACATGTATCTTTCTAAAATATTCAGAAACACAAACATTTTTATGTGTGTGTGTTCATTCTCTTTACTTCCACTAATGGGATTATCTTCTATATAGATTTTTATACTTTGTTTTTATCAGTTACAATGTATTTTAGGAATTATCTTATATAAGCAAATCAAGATTTATTCTTTATGCAAATATGCTCTGATCATATTCAAATTAAATTTTACCTGTTTCTTCACTCAGACCTAGAAGCAGCTATTTTAAAAATTAATTTTGTGTTAAATTCCCTTGATTGCTAATTTCTTTTTAAATTTACTTATTTGTTTGAAAGTCAGAGCCACATAAAGAGAGGGAGAGAGGAAATCTTCCATCTGCTAGTTCCATGTCAAAGTCAGCCAAGAGATACAGCTGGGTCTCCCACGTGGGTAGCAAGGGACAAGGTATTGGGGTCATCTTCTGCAACTTTTCCCAGGCCATTAGCAGGGACTTGGATTGAAAGCAGAGCTGCCAGGAGTGGAATCAGCACCCATATGGGGTGCTGCCATGGCAGGTGGAAGCTTTACGCACTATGCCATGATGCCAGCCTGTGGTAGTTACTTTTAAAATAATATGGGTAAATCATTCTTATGACTAAACTTTTACTACATTTAAATAATACTACTGACTACATTTTATGAAACATGGGCATTTAGCTTGCTTACATTAATTCTTCCCTTCTCCTTTTTTCTATTTTTGAGTTAATTGATTACAATTCTGAAAAATGAATCTGTAACTATTTCTTGATCCATGAATTTTAATTAGTAGCTGGTATCCCTTTCAGTTGTCTTACCTTCTGAGAGAGAAACTACATCAAAATCCATTCACCCTTTCTTCCATAGAAAAGCAACTTTAGTTGGGCTGTGACTGCCCAGATAAAGACTACAGTTTCCACATAGCCTTGTTGCTACGTGTGCTCAAGCAACAAAAATCTTGCTCATAGAGCATCATGTGGACATGAGGTCTGTGAGCTTCAAAATACTTAAGTGGAAACAACTACCTTCTGCTTCTGTTCCTTTCCCCAATCCTTGGAGGAAAAATGTATGTTTAGTGTGGCCTAGGAAGGCTCACATTGTGTATTGGGTAACTGCCATGCTTGGACTCTGCAATTTTACATGGAGGAGAAATCGTTATTGACCAGGACTTTAAATATAACATGAGATAAAAAAGAGCTGCTGACTTTTTTTGAGCTGTAGTATTTTGGGGAGTGCATTTGTTACAATTTAATTGAGATTTTAACTCTGAAATATAAGATCTCTCTGTCTTTGCCCATCTGTTTCTTACTTTCATCCGCTCTATGGTATGTAGCATATGCAGTTGATGTCCTGCAGTCAGTGTACTGAACAAACCACCAATCAATCATTTATGCAAGCCCTGCCATTCTTGGACTCAAGGCTTTCTCTCAGCTCATGTCTGGAAGTTCCAGGAAGTTAACACCTAAAAAGTAGTTTGTAGCCAATGATGGATTAAAATTTGGAGACTAATACCTCAGACTTCCTGGCCTTAGGAAAGATCATTTCTGAGGCATGTTTTACTCTGTCTGCAAGGTTTCCAGCAAGATAGCATTTTAGTTGCTCACATCAGTAACTTGATTGATAATACACTCTTTATGTAGCTTCCTAGCCTTGTCTTATATCTTCTTTTACCTGCTCGTACTTCTTGGGAGCAGCTCTCAGATAAACCGCGTTTGCTCAGATATTTTTTGGGGTATGCTTGTTGAAGAACTTGAGGTAGTATGAAAAACTGAGTAGGAAACTTCTTGTTGACATGCGATTCTGGAATTGAGACAAACGAATTCTGAGATAAACTCCTGGGAAGTGGTACATAGCTTGGTGACTGATGAATGCACAGAGTCACAGTTTCTAAGGCTCTCACTTGTGATGAATTGGGAGATATAGGGGAAAGGAGATATACTGGCTTATGCTATAGCTCTGGCCCTGAGACATGTGAGTAAAATAATTATTGAATGAATCCTAGAGTTGAGTGGCTATTGTTAACTGCCATAGAAGTCACAAAGGAAGAATATAAAAGTCTCAGGTCATCTATTGATAAACTGGACAAAAGCCAGGAGATCTTCATGACAATAATAAAAATCACAAATCTTGTAGCTAAGGGGACATGATCTATGCAATAGCAATCAGAGATTTTAACTGTGATGAGATTACATAGGAGGTTGAATTCATAACTATCTTATAGCAAAATCAGGAACCTGAGAGGGAAGGAGTAGAACCCTTAGAGCCAGATGAAAACATTTGGGTGAATAGATGTGAGAAGTTTGAATTCCTGTATTCTCCCAGATGTTCTATGCCAAAAATCGCCAACCCACCACCAACCCTTTTAAGGGGAGACAAACCTTGTTTGCATGTTGCCTTCCTCAGTATTTACCCCTGCCTCCCTTCATTGCCTGTAGACCCATAAATAGAGTTCTTTCAGTATGCCCAAGTATTGTAACTGTAAAAGAGGAAAGGGATGGCCTACCAAAAGAGCAGTAGAACCTGGCCCAAACACATTTGCAGCAGTTGGGAGAACATGTCTCTGAATGAATCTTGAAACACTATACCAGTTGTAGGGAATAAGAGTATTGAATGTAGAAGTAGAAACTGGACACTATGGAAATGGAGAGTAGGATCTCATAACTCAAGAATAACATTTGGAAAATGTGAGCATAATCTCGTCTTCTCATCATATTGGGATGACTCCTTGAAGTTTGAAATGATAGCCTACAGTTAATGAAGTAAACTTGCTAGAACTGCCTTAACAAAATTTTATAGGAGTAAAAACCAAAGAACTGAGAATATTAGAATGAATGTATAATTAAATCTGAATAAAATACCATCTGACTAGGTTCACTGGAAGGACCCAGAGGATACTTCTTTTCCTAAGGTGGTAAGGAATTCACCACTGACAAATTTACCAACATGGATATGAATCACGGTTGTGACTGTCCCTTTAGCTATGGGTTAATGCTATAAGATACTTAAATAAAACTTGTTTTCTTAGAGACAATATGGCTAAAAAATAATGGGATATTGACCACCAGCAGGAAAGTATATATAACTATAATGATGGGCAGTAAGTTCTGAATTATGTGCAGGAGACCTACTTTTAGGGATTAATCTTAGTTAATAGGCCACCAAACCGGGGATGAGACAGATGGGCAGTCAATGACGAGTATTACTTGACCTGCATTGGGGTCAACAAACTATGGCCAGAATATGGTTTTTTGTCGGTGGAACACAGTCATGTCCATTTATTTACCTATTGTTTATGGCTGTTTTTGTACTACAGTGGCAAAGTTAAATAGGTGCAATAGAAACTAGGTGGCCTGTAAAACCATAAACTATTTACTATCCAGCCCTTTTCAGGAGAAGTTTGCTGACCCCTGCCCTATGTAATCAAAGGAGGTCAAGAACAAGTAAGAAGAAGATTGATGTCAGTCTCAATAATGGAAAATCGCAGCCCATGTTCCAGGACCTTGGCCAGTTTTTAAACTAAGAGTTATTGATTAAGAGGAAGGACCCTGCAGAAGTAATATATATAGAAAGCACATTCAGTAGCATTCCCCCACTCCATTCCTTTTGCTTTATTTTTTGAAAAGTCTTTATTTATTTATTTGAGAGGGAGAGTTACAGAGTTGGAGAGACAGAGACAGAGAGAGAGAGCTTCCATTTGCTTGTTCACTCCTCAAATGGCTGCAACAACTGGAGCTGGGCTGATCCAAAGCCAGGATCTTCTTCCGAGTCTCCCACATGTGTGCAGGGGTCCAAACACTTAGGCCATCTTTCACTGCTTTCCCAGGCCGTAAGCAGAGAGCCGGATTGGAAGAGGAGCAGCCAGAACAGGAATCGGCACCACAGGCAGAAGCTTAGCCTACATGCCAAAGCACCCGCCCCCATTCCTTTAGCTTTAATTTAAGAATAACATGTAGTGTGGAAAGAAGAGATGTTCACACCTTTTGAAAGAGCTTAGTCACAGGTTCTGAGCTGATATTAACACCAGAAGAACACAACATCAACATAGATGCTTCTTTAAAGGAAGTCGTACAGAATCAAGTGATAAATGAGGTCCTATTCCATATCCACTTGAAAGAGTCACGGTGTAGTAGGAGGGCTCCAAGATGGCGGAATAGGGAGGGAGCTCACTGATAGTCCGGGAAAAGATAGTTTAATAAAAGTGGAGATACTGTAGTCTCAGGGAAGAGTTAGGGAAAAAAACTGCAGAGGAGACTCTTCCGGAACTAGTGGGACACGGTGGACCTACGTGGAGGGCACAGGCACCCACGGCTCGGGACTCCAGCTGCCGAAAGAGTCTCCACTCCAGTGCTGGAAAGGGAGGTGAGGAGAAACCGCAGTAACCGAGACGCTGGCGGAAAGTGGCAGGAAGCGCCTAGAGGGACCGAGGCTTGAAGCCCCATGGGGGAAAGCACACCAGCCTAACTAAAGGAGAGAAAAAAAAAAAAATAAAAGGGACCAGTATGGACACCATTCTCTCTCCCCACTCATCTTACAAAGGCGAGCAAGACAATAGAGAAGGTGCTATTTTGGACATGCCTAACAGCTGTGCCAGCTCAGGGCTGCGCCCGCCCTCAGCCAAGCAGTGTAGTCATTTATGTGGTCCTGGAGGAAATATGGATAGTAGATACTTCAAACTGTTTCTTTCATAGACTCCTTGCTTATTGTTTGTTACAATGAACTTTCCCTAAACTCACAGATAATCCTCTTTGGGGGTTGCGTGGGACCAGCTGATGGAGATTCAAAATACCTGGGTCTGGGTCACAGCGGGACTGCTTAACATGTTGGTGGAAGTGAAGAAAAATTTCTGCCACACTGTTATCACTTTTTAGAGTCCTAAAAGACAGCAGTGAGGGAAGGGTATCCCTCTGGGAGAAGCTTCATTCAGTAAACTTTGTCATCAACTTTATTTGAAGAAAGAAATGGTTTGAGACACAAAAAATTCTGGGAAATGTTGAGTAACTTGGCAGGTCATGGAGGGATCTGTAAGGTGTAAGGAGACCAGGAACAAGAGGAAATGAGGAAGAGGCATGCATGGATACTTGTGGGAGTGGCACAAAGATTCATGGATTTTTTTTGGTCTCATGACAATTCTTACCAGAGTATCAATTTTTGGAAGGGCCACTAAAATCAGGTTTACAGAGTTACTCATTTGTGCATACCAGCCAGTTTCCGTCCCTCCACCTTATTTGTGCATGAATTGCCCAGGAATGGAGAAGTCACATAGGTAGGGATAGTGGTTCTCCATAGGACCAGTAGCATGGGTTACTCTTCCTCAGCTGTATTCATGACTGAATGACTGGTCAGCCACAGAGTTTATCAGTAAATCTCAATGTGATATTACTGTCTGAGGAATCCAACCAGTCACTTGCAGAATAGTTGATTATATTGACAATTTACCATTTCGATCACTGATGTCTCTCTGTCTAAAGTGCCTTGATTGACAGCACAGTCTGAGGATTCAGAGTATCTGATTTGTTTTTGAGATCTCCATACAACATTTCAGAAGTATGCTTCCATTATTGGGTTAAAGAGGTGTAATAGAGAACATGTGACTAGGGATCCACAGGTCAGGAACTGTTGCTCATACAGAATGTTGGAAGGGGTCTAAAAAAAGAACATTCAAGGTGTCACCTTGGGAAGACATCCTACAGTCTTACACACTGTCATTCAAGATGCAGTACGTGCTTCAAACCAATGGCCACTTTACACAACTGCAATATAAATAGCCAAAGCGTATAGGTATATGAAACACATGATGGGAGTAAAGTCTCTCCAACTCACTGTGACTCCTTTTTATTAGGCAATTTTTGCTTCCAGTACCTATGATATAGTCTCCACTTGACTAAATTGCTTGGTTTCTAAGTCCTTGACTATAATGCAAGTTAAAAATGTTATCTCGAAAACAGAAAAGGAGGGAAGGGAAAAAAAACAGAAGGAAGGGGAGAGAGGAAAGAGTTATTAGTCTACGAATAGTATCTATGAACTACATTGAATCTGTTTTCTTCGTATTTATCACATTAACAGGAAAACTAGGTGTCAGCTGGTAAGAAAAAAAATTGACTTGTTTTGCATTACATCAATTACTTAAAATGATCCACATTTGTTTTACATATTTAGCTTTTAAAATGCAAGAGGTTTTTTTTCTCCTGATGGAATTTCTTTTAACGTATATAAAAGTACTTTGAAAAGTTCATGAAAAATACATATTATGAAAAACTATGCATGGACTTCAAAATTATTCTACATTAAAAATCTATTGAATGCCATTTGCCATGACTTCTATATGAATATATTAAAACATATACTTTTCTGAATACCATTCCAAGTACTTCGTCTCTATCCACAATCATATGATAGAATAATGCCAATTTTATTTTACACCTTTATTTTTAAATTTCCTTTTCCTGCCCCATTGAATGCCTAGGACCTGTAGTATACTGTTAGATAGGAGTGGAGATGATATGCAGAAGCAATCTTACCTCAATCTAGAATTTTAACAACCAAAAAACCTCATTATTTTGCCATTTTGAAAGAAGCTTTTTGTAAATGTGCTTTTTCACTTGAAGTTTATTTCTATTGATAGCTAAACACTTAGATCATTAATAGGTATTTTTTGTCAAGAATTTTTGGTACATGTTAGTATCCCATTTTTCTTTATTTGATGAAGTGAATTAGATTCATCTGCTTTTTTGTTAAGCTAATCTTATATTCTGAAGGAAAAAAATTAAATTTGTCTTGATTTAGTATCCTATATTGGTGTTTGCTTTACTGGTACTGTATCTAGGTTTTTTTCTGTTTGTTAGAGATTAGGCTATAACACTCTTTTGTAGATCTTTGCCAGGTTTTGGTAAACAGCTTATGCTGTCCTTATAAGCCAATTGGGAAGTATATGTTCTTTCACCACCCCCACTTTCCCACCCCTGATAAATTTTGGATGAGGCTCACTTTGCTTATTTCTTCGATATTCACATCGGTAAGAATCCTGTGGTGTAGCCATTTAAGTCTGCATTTTGTTGTAGGAAGATTCTGAATTAAGAATTGTGGGGCTCACCTGGGGTACGTGGTGGGCCAGCCAGCCCCTAACAGAAAGTGGTGGAAGCTTCCCAGCTCTGCCCAGAAAGGCAGCCCACCTGATTGGTGAGAAAATCCACCGGACTGCAAGAAAACAAAACTCAGCTGAGTTAGGAGGAAGCTGCCCAACCAATACAAGCTCCTCAAACTGCATCCCCTGGGCAGAAGACACTCCCACTGTCTCGTCTACTGCTCCCTTGCTATGTATTCAATACACTTATATTCACTCACTCTACCTGTGGACCACTCTGAGTCCTTTCACTACCCGTGACATCTGTCCTAAATGGTCACTTCCTTTGACACAAATCCCATCCATAGATTTACATTTTTTGTAAGAATTGAATACTTTCATCTGAACTGACAAAATTTTTAATATAAAAATATCTGTAATATCTTGTCATCTGAGTACTTGTGAGATCTGTACTAATGTAACACCAGCGTTGTGGCATAGTGGGTTAAGCTGCCGCCTGTAGAGCTAGGGTCACATATGGGTACTTGTTTGAGTCCCAGCTGCTCCACTTCCAATCTGACTCCCTGCAAATGTGCCTGGGAAAGCATCAGAGAATGGCTCAAGTACTTGATCCCTTGCCCCTACGTGGGAGACCCAGATGGAGTTCCAGGCCCCTGGCTTCAGCTTGACCTGGTCCTGGCCTTTGTGGCCAAATGGGGAGTAAGCCAAAGGGTAGAAGATTTCTCTCTTCTTGTCTGTGACTCTGCTTTTCAAATAAATAAAAAGTGAATGCTAATAACATGATTCTTGTTTTAGTGCCTGTCTCTGTAGTGTTCTTGATTGGATTTTATAAGTTTTTTTGATTTTCAAATTACCAATATATTTATTTGCATAAATATTTGCTGTTATCCTTGCTATTAACTTATCTTCATTTTTTTAGTTTGCTGTTCTTTCCTCAAAGTTAGAAGTATGTATAACATTGTTTTTGGTTTTTGTTTTCTGTTTGGTTGTAAAGTTGCAATTTTTCTTAGAGCATAATTTAATCAGTTTCCTCAAGTTTTGTCATACTATATTTTCATTAGCATTCATTTTAATGTATTTAAAATTTCCCCAGTGATAACTTCTCATGGTCTCATGGGTTATTGAGAAGTATACTTTTTTTGTTTTTAAGATTTAATTGAAAGAGTTAGAGGAAGAGATAGAGAAATAGACAGAGGGTTTTGATCTGTTGGTTCACTCCCTAGATGATGTCAACAGCTGAACCTGGACCACGCCAAAGCCAGGATCTGGGAACTTTGTCCATTGGGTGGCAGGAGCCCAGGTAATTGGGCCATTTTCTGCTGCTTTTCCCAGGCAGGCCATTTGCAGGGAGTTGGATCAGAAGTGGAGCAGCCCAGTGACAAATCGATGCTCATATGGGATACTGGCATCACAGTGGAGGCTTTCCCCACTTTGCCACAATGCCATTCCCAAAAGTATACTGCTTTATACGGAGGTACTTGACTTCTACTTGGATTTTTTTTATAAAATTGAATTCTGATAATTTCATATGGCTAACCAACAATCTGCATGATACCAATTTTTAAAACTGTTATATAGCCTAATTGATTATTTAGACAGCTTTTTCAGCTTTGATATATGTGCAACTGAAAAGAAAATGTTTTCTTAATTGCCATATAAAAGTGTACTATACAACTGTGACATGACATGTTAATTCCTTTGTTCAAATGACCTATATCTTTACTGTTTTTTTTTGTTTAGTTTTGATTACCTTATTCTATCACTATCTGAGAGAAGTATGTTAAAATGTTCTAGTCTGATTACACATTACTCTTTCTTTTTCTCTTTATTTTTTTCGGTCTACATTAGTTGCAAACAAATCATTCTCAATTGTTGTATCTTCCTGGTAGTTTGTGCTTGAATAATATGGAAATTCCTTGTGTATACAGTAATTGATTTTTGTCTATTTATCATATTGATATAACTAATGCTATCTTCTTACCTTTTCATCCTTTGAATTTTTTCATCACTTTGAACATTTCGTGTTTTGATGTTTAAGTGGCATGTCTTAATGAGCTTCTGATTTTGCATATTTTATAAAGTATGATAATTTTCCTTTTAATTAGTTAGAATTTGTCATTTCACTGGTAGATACAAACCGGAAGTTTGAGTCCTGACTAATCCACTTCTGATCTAGCTTCTTGTTAGTGTACCTGAGAAGCCAGTAGAAGATCATCCAAGTACTTGGCCCCTTGCTGCAAATGGGAGACCAGAATGGATTTCCCGGTTCCTGGCTTCAGCTTGGTCCAGACCTGGCTGTTGAAGCTATTTCAGGGAGTACAACAGTGGATAGAAAGTCTCTTTCTTCCATATCTGACCCCTCAACCCTCCTTCTCTCTGTCATTGTGCCTTTGAAAATAAATCTTTGAAGAGGCCGGCATCTGTTGTGGCAGTTAAAATGCTGGTTTGGCTGCCTGCCTCTCATCTTGGAGTGTCTGGGTTTGAGTCCTGACTTTGGCTCTTGATTGCAGCATCCTGTTGATGCACTCCCTGAGAGGCAGTGGTAATAGCTCACTTGGTTGCATCCCTGCCACACATGTGGGAGACATGGACTGAGTCTCAGGTTCCCAGCCTCAGTCCCCCACCCCACCCTGTGTCCTGGCTGTTACAGGTATTTGGGGAGTGCACCAGTAGATGGGAGATCTCTATCTCTATGGATTGGAACATCTGCCTTTGTCTCTTTCTATATGTCAAATAAGTAAACCTAAAAATAAGGAACAGATAAGGAGCTAGTTAAAGGAAGAATATGAAGAGATGATTGGGGAAAGGATGTTCTTTGTGAACAGTGCATGCCAAGATAAAAGAAGAGCTATGCAGTTTATAAATTCAAGACCAGGGATGATAATGGAGATTGATACTGACCACAGGTTAGCTTAGGCCATGTTTTGAAAGACTTTTTAATCCATTGTCTGAGAACTTGATGGGAGATACAGGTCCAGATAGAATGAAGGGTTATAAACAGGATAGTGACAAGACAATTGAATTGTTTCTTCTTGTTGTTGTTTTTTAAGATAATTAATTTAAAGGCAGTGTTGCAGAGAGGCAGAAAGAGAAATCTTCCATTCACTGGTTCCTCCCCATATGGCCACAACTGCTGCAGCTCAGCTAATCGGAACCAGGAGCTTCTTCCAGATCCCCAGCGCAGGTGCAGGGACCCAGTGACTTGGCCATTTTCTGCTGCTTTCCCAGGCCATAGCAGAGAGCTGGATTGGAAGAAGAGTAGCTGGGACTAACACTGGCACCCATATGGGATGCCTGTATGCAGGCAGCAGCTTCACTTGTGCTGCCCCCAACAATTGACTTTAAAGGAGGTTACTTAAATGACAGAGACTGTATTGGACACAAACAAGATCAAAACCAAGGAAAAAAGTAAAGTGGCTATTAAACAAATTGAAGTGAAAAAAGATAAAAGACAAAGGAAGAAGGTATTGAAACATTCTGCCCACAATGAAATTGTAAGATTTATATTAATTCATGTCCCTGTCACTGTGTTGGGTAATGGAAGTGAGGGAGGAACTAGGAACAGTTCCTGGGTTTTGGATGAGATAAACTATATGAATAGATGTGATGTTGGATAGGATACAGAACACAGGAGAAAGAGCTGATTGTTTGACCCTCAAAAGTTTTTGAGAGGACCTGGCCAAAGCAGTAGGATAAAACCAGAAGAGAATGTTGATGTAGAACCAAAGGAGGAGAAAATCAAAGAGAAAATGATGGGCAGCACTGTAGAATAGTGGACTAAGCCTCCACCTGTCCCGGCTGCTTCTCCTCTAATCCAGCTCTCTGTTGTAGCCTGGGAAAGCAGTGGAAGAAGGCCCAAGTGCTTGGGCCACTACACCTGCGTGGGAGACCCAGATGAAGCTTTTGGCTTCTGACTTGCCCAGCTCTGGCCATTGTCGCCATTTGAGGAGTGAACCAGCAGATGGAAGACCTTTCTGTCTATTTCCCTTTCTCTGTCAGTAACTCTACCTCTCAAATAAAATCTTAGCCCTTCCCTACCAAAAAAAAAAAAAAAAAAAAAAAAAAAAAAAAGTCAATAGGGTTAAGTGCTTCAGAGTGGATGAAGTAGATAAGAACTATTAAGTACTGTTTATTATGTGGCTCCTTGAAATTCTGGCAAAGCATTTCCATGGTTGGTAGATTGAAATTGTAGTGGGCTGAACGGTAGAAGAGAAAGTACATTAGAAGTATTAGCACAGCTGTAAATGAAGGGGGAAGGTCATGTTTCCAGTGAAGAAAGGGGAGGGAAATCTGAGCAAAAGTGACTACATGCCTTTTGCATATATTAGCTTTAAGAACAAAATAATTTTCAAGTAAAACGTTACCTCCTGTCAAGATCTAAGGAAAGAGAAAAACCTAATTTCCTTAAGTTGCTTTTTCCCTTTCTATCTTTAACTTTTATATAAAACTTGGTCTTCTGATCGTATTGCTTCTTGTTGGCCCTTTCCAGAGAAATGTGCTTGGAAATTGGTCATTTAATGATTTTAATGCTACATTCCAAATATTTCCCAAAGATGGCTCATTGTTTTTCATCCATCACACACTGGAAAAAAGAGTGAAAAGGTGGAATGTTAACTAATTTATTTTTCTACATTATTTTTAATTTACAAAGACTGGTTCAATAGTACCTAATTGCAGTATCCCCACAACAGAATTCAAAAGTGCAAACTTACAGACTTTCCTCTTTATAGGAGTGATAAGTAGCATGAAGAAAATCCCAATGAGTATCTATCATCAATAAAGATTGAACATAAAGGATAAACTGTTTAGATAAGCTGAAAGAAGCTATATTCTTCTCTTGATTAGCCTCGTATAAATCGTTCTGTGGGTTATTGTCACAGATGTGTATTCCCAGGAGCTAAAATCCTTGAGTGCTCCTGCATTTTTTACATGGCTTGGACTATGCTGGTAGAAAAAGAAAAGGTATTTTAATATAAACATGAGAAATTTAATTAGCAGGATAAATCAGTTCCCTATATATTCTCAAGATAGTTACAAGTATATTTTTGCATTATTGATAAAATGTTGTTTGTATGTATGTGTGTGTGTATCCTGTATGCTTGCAATATCAGATGGTAGAAAATTTTATGAAGAGATTTGTCTAAAAGCGTTGTTGGGTATATAGGCCTTTTTTTTTTTTTTTTTTTTTTTTTGTCTGCTTCTCTTACAGAATTGTGTGACTTAAAAAATGTGGTTGAATCTTTCTGGTTCTCACTGTGCTTGTTGTAAATTTGACTCCAAGAATAACCAGAGTTTTGTCAACTACAAATTAGATGATACATTCACAAAGTACTTCATGGTGCTCAAAACTTAGAGAATGAATAGATTAATTTTCATATGCCATGTTATTTCACAATGTCAATATATTTCAGAAGCTTTCTCCATTGGGGAGTACCGACATGCTGCTTTTCAAAATGCCTCAGTGAGTTGGGCTCCGGAACCACAGACTTTTTTTTTTCAAAGCTCTGCCTCTTATCCATTTTTCCGAGTCTTTTCTCTGTCTTGGTGACTAGTTTTCATACTGTTGTCTGAATCTCTATTCTCCTTGGCCAACTAGTCCTGTGGACCTACTGATTTTTCTCTCTGAATATCATTCAGTATTACCTCAGCTCATGTCTAGGACCACCATGTCAGCCTCATCATCACTGTATTTCAATCCATTGCTTTGGTCTGAGCTCCTGCACCAGGCCCGAGCAGACCAGATCAAGCCAAAATGGAGTCACTTTTGTGAAGGGCATGTAATCAAATTGAAACTTTAAAAAACAGGTAAGGTGCCAGTGTTTTGGTGCACTGGGTAAAGTTGCTACCTATGATGCCAGCATCCCATATGGGTGCTGGTTCATGTCCAAGCTGCTCTACTTCTTCTTACTGTTCTTTTATTTTTTTTAACAGTTCTTTATTTGAAAGAGACATGGTACGATAGAGAAAAAAAGGGGAGAGAGATCTTCCATCAGCTTGTTCACTTCTCAAGTGCCCCAGTCACTAGGGCTGAGCCAAACTGAAACCAAGAGCCAGGAGCCTCATCCCAGACTCCCATATGGATGCAGGGGCCCAAGCAAATTGGGCTGTCCTCTGGATTCTCAGGAACATTAGCAGGGAGATGGATCAAAAGTGGAATATCTGGGACTTGAACCGGTGACCACATGGGATGCTGGCACTATAAGTGATGGTTTAACCTGCTACACCACAACACAGGCCCCATGCTCCACTTCTGATCAATTTCCCAAATAATGGGGCTGGAAAAGCAATGAGGATTGCCCAGGTGTTTGTGCCCCTGCCACCCAAGGAGGAGATCCTGATGAAGCTCCTGATGTCGGCCTGGCCCAGCCCTTGCTGTTGAAGCTGTTCTGGGAGTGAACCGGTAAATGTGAGATGCCTTTTCCTCTCTCTCTCCTACTCTCTGTAACACTGCCTCTTAAATAAAATCAAATCAATTAAATCTTTTTAAAAAAAGATAGGACCTCAAATCAGTTTTCCCTAAAATGTAGATATTCACAGCAACCAGTCAGAGCTCAGTCTACCACATCAAGGTGATAAGAGTCAAAACAGAGGGGCTTCCTTAAAAGAAACCTAATGCTAATCTGTCAGCTTCTGAGTTTTACTGTTCTATTTCCTTGTCCTCATCTTAAAACCTACTTCCTACCGTTGCCCAGTTGGCACTCTCAGTATATTTTATAGAATAGAGACTGTACTGATTCATGAATTATAAACAATAGCCAACTCATCTTTGAGCAGTTGGGTTATTTTTCTTGACAGTCCATAACCTTAAGTTAACACCACATCCCATTTTTACAGCAGGATAGTTTGGAGTGTTAGAAAGATGCTACAATACAACTTCCACCTTTCAAAGTCTAATTGATTTAGCTTGCATAAATGTGAGTTTTTCAGAGATACTATATCTACTTATTGTACTCTTATCACCTCTACTGCCTTTAGCCATGCCTCTCAGTACTATTCATGACTTAATGAGTAGGTGCTAATTAATAGAGGAAACTTTAGGGAGGACATTTTCATTGTACACTTGATGTTATACCAAGAGCACTGGGTATTTGTTTATGGCTCTTAGCTCACACCAACTTATCTATGCTTTCCTCTGAACCACTAGAAGTTTTCAAATGATATTTTCCAGAGATTTTCTCTAGCAAAATTTTGTTGCAGTTTTGACAGTGAGAAGCATTGAACAGAAAGTAGACTGACAAAGGGAGAGTGACATTATTTTATGGCTGAAGCAGGGAGATACTAGTCAGATTTAAGAATTGAAGTTGGGTAGCTCTAGTAAAGGATGAGGAGGAGCATACTAAGACTTCAGACAGTTAGAGACCAAATCATGTATGCAGGGTCTGGAGAGCATTGGTAATGACTTTGGATTGTGTTCACCATATTATGGGAAGCCAGTATAAGTTTTAGAGCCGAGGAATGATAACAATGTTCAGTGTGTTAATTGAAAATTGGTTGCTTTGTTGAAAATAACCTGTAGATATTGTTGGAATAAGAAGACTACTAAGAATAGTTTGAGGGCTGGTGCTGTGGCACAGTGGGTTAAAGCCCTGGCCTGAAGCGCTGGCATCCCATATGGGCACTGGTTTGAGACCCGGCTGCTCCTCTTCTGATCCAGCTCTCTGCTATGGCCTGGGAAATCAGTAGATGATGGCCCAAGTCCTTGGGCCCCTGCACCTGTGTGGGAGACCTGGAAGAAGCTCCTGGCTTCAGATCGGCGCAGCTCCCATGATGGCAGCGGCCATCTGGAGAGTGAACCAGAGGATGGAAGACCTCTCCTCTCTCTCTCTCTACCTCTCTCTGTAACTCTTTAAAATAAAATAAACCCTTTAAAAAATAGTTTGGTCTATCAGGCTAGGTCATAACACATGAAAAGTGTGCTGTGGTTTGAGTCAGTTCTCCAGGCAGCACTACAGATTCCTTTATGGTACTGCTACATCAGCAAGTGCCATAATTACTGAAGAAGGAAAATAGAGGTCTAGATACAGCAGTGTCAAGTACATGACCTTATTTGGAAGTGAAAAACCTGTACTATATATTTCATTTGCCGAGGCAAGTCCTATTGGCTATGTTCAAGTTCAAGTGGGTGGAAAAAAAAACTTCTGCATTCCAGATGGAAGTGCCGGTGTTAATCTGCTTCTGATGCAGTTCCCTTTTATTGCACATGGTAGGCAGCAGGTGACTAAAGTACTTGGATCCAGTTGGAGCACCTAGAAATTGTTTCAGCCTGGGGTAGCACCAGCTGTTTGAGCCATTTGGGGTATAATCTAGTAGATGGGATCTCTCTTTTTTTATCTTCTTATTCCTCTTCCTCCTCTTTCTGTTCCCCAACCCCCAACCTCTACTTTTAAAATGCATAGTTTTTTAAAAAATACTTTTTTGCACCTGCAAATACAGGCAAACCAAATGTGGGTTAACAAAAGCAAGGCCTTCCACAGGGACTATCTCTGTAGCCTTGGAGAAAGATAATGGCAGTCGAAGTGGTCAGAGTATATGTATACGGAACACACTTTGAGAGTAGAATTTAAGTATGTGCTGCTGAGTTAGAGGTGGAATTGAGAGAAACAATAATTTAGAAGGACTACAGAACTCAAGACTAGAATTATGTATGAATGGAGATACATTCTGCTGAGATGAGGAATATCGCATGAGATATTCGCAGTTATGTCAGATTTGAGGTGACAAGCATTCAAGCAGGGATAGCATGAGTCTAGCCCTTGGGAAGTAGGATAAGACTTGACATAAATTTTGGAATTGTAAGCATTAGATGACATTAAACAAATAAGCACAAATACATAAACCATAAGACCAGACCAAAAACTGGATTTTAGAGATAATTGAAAAGGTGTTGTGAAGTGACAGGACTTTTGGTAGCTATCAGATAGTAAATAATACTTTAATTTATAAAATGGAAAAGGGTGGAAAGAGCTAACATAGGATTAAGTAAAAGCATTCAGGTTTGAACATACTCAGAATGAGGTACCTTTTGATGCTGGTGTCATAAATGAAAACAAATGACAAGGGATGAAGATGGAGTCTTTTTAAAAAATCCACATTACAGAGGAAGGAGATAAACATTCATTGAGGCTGAAAAACAGTGAAAAGTTTCCACAGAAATGAATGTAATGGAGAGCTTCATGAAGAGGGTGGTGGTTAACAGTGAGTGTCAATTGGAGCATACTTAGAAATGGAGGCCAAACATAGAGAATTCGGATTATCTGGTACCTCGTGAGTTTGAATTTTCTAGGTTTCCTTGCTGAACTTGGTTGACTTGAGTCTATCTCCAGTCAAGATATTCCCTCTTTTCTGGAGACTTCTGTCACTCCCAGACTGCTCACTCAGACTGAGAAGGAACAAAAATGTTTAAGTCTTCCTGCTAGTATAGAATGTATCATAATAAAAAATGGCTAACATTCAGAGGTGTCTTACGCCAGTTTTGGGGAGAAGGTTCACTGCAAAGGTAGCCAACTTGTCCGAATGACCAAACTAAACAACTTAGAAGCATCTCTTTAAATTACATATGGGAAGCAAAGAATGTAAGAAATGTAGGACTCACTGTGATCGGGTCAATTAATTCTCCAGAAGGCTGCTTGATGGAGGTGGAACCTTGACTATGGGTGCCTCACTCCACTGCTAAGGGACCTAAAACACAGCTTGCCCAGGATAGATATCCCAACGGCCACATGGCTCATTGGGAATGTTTTGAAGGACATCCCTTTCCAGATAATGGAGGAACAAAGTCTGAGCTGGCCTGGGAAAAGTCCTCCCCATTTCAGGATTTTGTATGCCCACTACAATTGTCAGTTATTCTGAGGGCTACATCCAAGAAACTCATGTGGGCAAGGTCGGAGTAGGAGGGAGAGCATAGTTCAAGGCCACTTGAGAAATGGTATGCAAGTCTGAATTCTGTGTGCTTTACATGTGTTGTTACAACCATGATGAACACATCATTTTTTTCCTTTTCATGTTCTAACAAGAGCTAACTGCTGATCTCGTGGCTACTTAGAATGTTCAAATCAAGAGGTAAATGTTTGCTTGATAATTCTAGAAGCTGTCCTTGAGAAAGCTGTTTGAGTTTGCAAATTAGTCTGTCCCACCACAGTCAGTATGACCAGAGGATTGGACTTAGCACTGCAGGCCGAAAGCAACCACTGTGCCTGCAGCCAGCCCCGCCCCCCAGAGGCCAATGTGTATGCAGCTGGCCCTATTTGTTCTCCTGTTTCCTGAGTCCTCCTTAACCCCCCAAACCTCCCCCCCCCCCCCCCCGCCAAGCTGCTCCCTCAAAAGCTTTCCTGCTAACCAGGGAACTGAGCAAACCAAGCACTTTGAGACTGAACTTGTGTACTTCCTCCTCAAGATTGCTGATCTCTTGAATCAAGCTCTTTTCCCTGCATCAGTTCTCTATCCGGAATTGGCTGTCCAGTGTCCAGCAACCCACACCTAATGTTTCTGGCACAAAATGTTCTAATGCTTTCACAGTCCTTATTCTGTCAAGACCCTGTGTGATCTATGCCCTTCTCACCCACTCTCCCCTATCTCTTGAAATTCACTTTCCACTACTTTTCCTGTCTTACTCTACTGCATCTCCATTGGTGTCTATACTATTAATTGTACACACTGGCCGGCGCCGCGGCTCACTAGGCTAGTCCTCCGCCTTGCGGCGCTGGCACACTGGGTTCTAGTCCCAGTCGGGGCGCCGGATTCTGTCCCGGTTGCTCCTCTTCCAGGCCAGCTCTCTGCTGTGGCCCGGGAGTGCAGTGGAGGATGGCCCAAGTGCTTGGGCCCTGCACCCCATGGGAGACCAGGAGAAGCACCTGGCTCCTGCCATAAAAAAAAAAAAAAAAAAAAAAAAAAAAAAAAAAAAAAAAAAAAAATTGTACACACCGCAGAATTTGGGGTTAGGGCTTTCTACTTGCTATCCCATGCACTGAATGGTGTGTTTCCAGAACATCTACCTGGCTTGTCAGTTTATTTCCCTCAGATCCTGTCTTCTGAAATCTTCCCTGAACGCTTCTTCTATATTATTAACCAGCTCACAATGCCTTGATCTTTCACTCTATATTGTTTCGTCCTATATTATTTTTGTTTATATAAACTCTTCCCCACATGAGTTCCATGAAGTCACAAATTAAACTTTATTACTGCCTTTTCCTTGGTGCCTGTAGTACCTAACACAAAGGTGCTTATGTTTATTTACTGATGAGACTCAAAGAGGCTAAGTGCCTTGCTCAGTTAATAAGAGGTAAAGCTCTATCTCAAGTCCATATCTTTGAATCTAGAGTCCATGCTGTCATTCAAAGTGTTGAATATTCATAGAGCCTTCCAACCTTCTGTATCTGCCTCCTATAATGCCTGCTCTTTTTTTATTTTTGTAATTTGTGTTACCTTCATGTCTCCTTATGATCATTTTAGTTTGGTTTTATTTATACAAATGTATTCATGGCAGCAAGAGGCACAGAGAGATGGTGACCCTTCCCCAGGAAACACTTCCATCATTGCTGAGCAGAATTCCACAGTCTGAAGGGAGAGCTTTGCCACTAGCATCAGTAATTAAGAGTTGGCAAAATTCCAATAGCTCACAGGACAGATGCACTTTGTCAATTGGCTCCTAATAATGAGGAGTAACTAGATAATTGGAAACAGCTATGATGTATGATGGCATTTGTGACCTCAAGAGAAATAAATAGCAAAAAACTGGAAAAAACTGACATATACCTTCTTACTACTCTAGTTATAAGAATTCTGGGGAAGGGAGTGACACAAAAGAACTAAAAATTGATGCAATTATTTATTTTAAATCATCAATGTACTTAGCTCTTTTTAAACTATTAAGCCAAATCTTGTTGAAATAATTTCATTAAACACTTGATTTTTATTTGTATCTACTTCTCAGGTTGATAAGTTATATGACAAATGACAACAGACCTTAAGAAGTAAATATTATCTTTTTATATATATATTTATAAATCAGATTAGTAAGCGTGTCCAATTCATTATACAGCCAAGAAAAAATGTCAAATTTTCTGTTTATGGAATGAACTAAAATTCTATGCCATTTGGGTTTATATTTAAGTTCTACAAGTTGGTAAAATTATTGCCATGTGAATGAATGTGAAAACTTTTATACCTATCACTACTATGTATCCCTCTCATCCTATAATTTAATAAATGCTTTTTTTTAAAGATTTATTTATTTACTTGAAAGTCAGAGTTACACAGAAAGAGGAGAGGCAGAGAGAGAGAGAGAGAGAGGTCTTCCACCTAATTGTTCACTCCCCAGTTGGCAGCAACGGCCGGAACTGCGCTGATCCAAAGCCAGGAGCCAGGAGCTTCCTCCTGGTCTCCCACATGGGTGCAAGGGCCCAAGGACTTGGGCCATCTTCTACTGCTTTCCCAGGCCACAGCAGAGAGCTGGATCGCAAGTGGAGCAGCTGGGTCTTAAACTGGCATCCATATGGGATGCTGGCGCTTCAGGCCAGGGTGTTAACCTGCTGCACCACAGCACCGGCCCCAATAAACGCTTTTAAAGTATTCTCTTAAAATAGTTATTATCAGATTACTTTAATGTATATTTTCAGCTAGTCTTTGATAAATTGCTTGGATATGCAAAAGGAAATAGAGAAGAGCCTGACTTTTGTAACTAAGGTATCAGACACTTTGAATAAAGCATTTTCCATTCCTTAAGAGTTGAGTTCTGACATCTTAAATTAGTTCTAAACCTGAAGCAATCATTGAAAAATCCCTATTTACAAATAAATTTCTAAGAACAATAACTAACTTCACTTTCACATAGATGTGTGTGTATAAAAATACTGTTACCCAAACAAAGATAAATCAGTTAGGCTTGAAATTGTTAGACTATTTACTGTGTTCTGAAGCTACAATATCATCTAAAGAATTATTCCTGATTAGCACAGTACATTGTTCAGTTGGGTACTGTGGTTAGCCAGAGGTTATAAGATATATGACTACTTGTCCTTTTCAAAAATATTTCTATATTGTTACATTAAAATCTTCAATCATTAAAAGATTAGGCAGGAAATATATTCCACCTGCTGTTTAAGAAGCATAAATTGCCTTGTTATGCTATTCAATGGCTGATAAATACAGAAAAAATAGTCCAATCAGAAAAGCAGATTAAAATGAGTTGTAACATAAAAACAAATAACCTGTAGAAAATAATGTACTTTTTAAAATTAATTTACTTATAGTTGTTTAGTTTTTAACAGACTTACTGTGGTTAATGAGTACAATTCTAAGAACACAATTTTCCCCTCCCTCCCCCTTCCCTTTCTCTTTCTTTTTCACTTTTGAGGTAACATATTTCTTATTTATATCACGGCCAAGGGCTTAATGCCCACCAGATAAAGAGTTAAGAGTACAAAGGCACTAAACAATCATCATGTGGAGAAGTGACCATTTCACCCATAAACAGTAAATTTTGAAGTAAACGAGGATCATTAAAACTATACTTGTTAATACTGTTAACCATTGGTTTGAAATAAGCCAGACTTAAAAGGCAAATTTCACATGTTCTCCTTTATACATGGGAGCTACAAATTAAAAAGAAAATAAAAAGAAATGCCTGAGTGTATCAGTACTGAATATTCTTCTACTACCTATAGTTTATAACAGTAGACTGGTTTCTTATATATCCAAATACAAGTGCTGGTCAAATCCAGAATATTCTACAACAGAAATCATCTGATTATTTCTAACATTATGGTTAAAGAAAAACAGAATTTAAAAAAAAAAAAACCATTAGTTATTTCTTAGCTAAGCAATGGTTACTTCAAATGCAAATCCAAACAATATTGATAACTAATTTATTTTCAAATAATCTTCTATATCCTGTCTTTAATATTGTGTTAAAAAAAAACCTTAGGTTGAAATGAAATTACATTTCTAAAGGCCTTAAATATTTTCTTTGAAAAATTGTGGATACATCTTGGCCTTTATGAAAACAATTTCTACACATCACAAAAATTTTTATGGCATAATTTCCATTTGATCTTTGAATAAGAAAGCATAGTAACAGGGGCCAGCACCATGGCTCACTTGGTTAATCCTCCACCTACGGTGCCTGCATCCCATATAGATGGCGTTTCTAGTCCTGGTTGCTCCTCTTCCAGTCCAGCTCTCTGCTGTGGCCTAGGAGGGCAATGGAGGATGGCCCAAGTACTTGGGCCCTGCACCAGCATGAGAGACCAGGAGGAAGCACCTGGCTCCTGGCTTTGGGTCAGCACAGATCCGGCCATTGCGGCCATTTGGGGAGTGAACCAACAGAAGGAAGACCTTTCTCTCTGTCTCTCTCTCTCACTGTCTGTAACTCTACCTGTTGGAAAAAAAAAAAAAAAAGCATTGTAACAGATTCTGGGTAAGTTACAAAAACAAAATCAGAGATCTGCCTTTGTAATTCAAAGGCTGTGCAATGGAAGGATTTTTCCAGGGCAAGGTAAAACTTTACTATACAAACTAGTTTGTGAGCACACAAAGTAAAGCCATCTGGTGTAGCTCAAAGAAAAACACTCAACACTCCAGAAAGGATTTGATGAACATTCCTTGGGCTTCGATCCATTCTTAAGATAAGTTTTGAGTTTAATTTCCATTAGTTCGGTACAAAACTAGTGTACAAGAACCAGCCATTGAAGAGGGACAGGATTGAGAAACTGAAGAAAGATGACAAATCCAATATTTCATAGACAGCAACTTACTGGAAGAATGTATGGACGGAAACATGGTCTTGGGTGGCTATGAGACAAGTTCAAGCACAGTGAGGAAGCAGAGAAAGGATTTTAAGGTACATAAATTTTCTCAAGGAATATTGACATTTTTAAGAGCTGTTCTAGGTGTGAGATAAAACCTTCAGATAAGAGTCATAGGTCATCTTAGTGACTCTGCTTACCTTATCATAGGACTTAGGATGAACTTAGGGTTTGCCTAGAGGCAAGATGATGCTTCTATCCAAGATGGGTGTAGTTATGTCAAGCTGAATCCTTACGCAAGTTATATAATCTTCAAGCCTCTATGCCCCAGTTTTCTTTTGTGTAAAATGGGCTTAAGAATTGTGTTCAAGTCACAGAGAATTTCCACAAGTTAATTTGACTGATCTGATAATTTATATCAAGCAGTTATCATATACAGCACAGAGAACACTGACTAGATACATGAGTTGGTCATAATTATCATACATATCAGCATCATCATTATCTCATCTTTATCAATACTGAATAGGAAATTGTCCAATAAGCAGAGAATTTGGATTGTGATGTCTAAGTGACAAAATAGGGCAGTTCAGGAAACTAAGCTGGCAAAATCTGGGCATGAAGCAGATGCGTTTGGTCATGCATGTGCTGTGAGAACAGGACATCTCCTTAAAGGTACTACTCCAGGCTAGTAATGAATCAGGGCACACATAGCCCCAAACTGTCATTGACTCTAGCCAGCCAACACTGGTCATTAAATACAAATTCTTCTGTGTTGTGTGCTGACTGTCCTGTGTTAGAAAAATCTGTGTGATTTAGAGCTTAGCTAGAAACGTGGCATAATTGAAGCTTTGGTTTAATTGGAAAACATGAGAAAGAATCAGGGGAGGGGCCGGCGCTGTGGCTCACTTGGTTAATCCTCCGCCTGCGCTGCCAGCATCCCATATGGGTGCCAGGTTCTAGTCCCGGTTGCTCCTCTTCCAGTCCAGCTCTCTGCTGTGGCCCAGGAGGGCAGTGGAGGATGGCCCAAGAGCTTGGGCTCCTGCACCCACATGGGAGACCGGGGGAAGCACCTGGCTCCTGGCTCCGGGCCGGCGCTTTGGAGAGTGAACCAACAGAAGGAAGACCTTTCTCTCTGTCTCTCTCTCTCACTGTCTATAACTCTACCTGTCAAAATAAAAAAAGAATCATGGGAATATAGCAGCAGTTATTATTTTTGTAGTTGTGGAGTTATTCAGCCTTCATTTTTCTATTTTAGCTCTCCTAAAATAGTTATCCAGCTTCTCCAAGAAGTAGGAACATGAAGATCAACTGACACTTTTCATTAAAATGCTAAGGAATATAATAAATACAAAAGCTATACAGATTAGCTTAAAACTCTCCTAAACAGTGGGGAGTCAGGAGTGAGATAGGTAGTAGCAGATTAGCTAAAATGTCTTTACTTGACAAGTTTTATGGGAGACCACTAGACAGGTGGCTAGAGAAAAGGATTGTATAGGAGTTCCCTGTATACTGTTCTTGGCAAAATGGTATGGCTATAAGATGCTAGAGGTTAAATGTAATGGGTAGCAGAGTGATCTTTTTAGAGACAAATTAAATTGAGTTACTTTTCTATTCCAAACCTTTCAAAGCCTACATATATCACTAGAAAACCAAGTCCTACTCATTAGAATGGCCTGCATGGCCTTAAGTAAACCGACCTGGTTTACTTTAATTGCCTCATCTTTTACAGATTGCCTCATGACGGACTCTGATTACAAGTATGGTCTTAGATCAAATTCCACCTTTTGAAAAGTTTCTTGCGTCACCTTGCTTGGCTAGGAACAATGCCAGACTAGTTCTTTTATATGTTGAATATCATACTTACTATGTTGTATATTAACTTACATATATAGAAAACTTATCAAAAATACTTTAAAATACTTCTAACTCATGTTAGAGTTGGTGGATATATTACATGAGGTAATATGTCAAGCAACCATCACTATATCTGGCACAGAAAACACAAGATGCATATTTTTCAAAATTTTATTTGAGAGATAGTTACAGAGAGAAGCAGAGGCAGATATTCCATCTGCTAGTTCACTTCCAAAATGGCCGCAATGGCCAGAGCTGAATGGATCTGAAGCCAGGACCCTAGAGCTTATTCTGGGTCCCTTACGTGGGTGCAGGGGCTCAAGCTCTTGGGCTGTCTTCTACTGTTTTCTCAGGCCCATAGTGGAGAGCTGGATTGGACAAGAAGCAGCCTGGACAGGAACAGGCACCACAGGCGGAGGCTTCGCTCACTATGCCACAGTACTAGTCCCATTCTATGATATTTTAAAGATTTATTTATTTGCAAGGCCAAATGGCAGAGAGACAGAAATCTTCCATCTTCCACTATGCCACAGCGTTGGCCCCAGATGCATATTTTTGGTCATTGTGCCATCATCTTTGTCATTGAAAGGGAAGAGACCAAGCAAGCAACATAGGCAAAATGGGGGCAGTTCAGGAGACTAAGCTGGTCTGTGGGGAGCAACTCGGACTAGACTGCGTTACTTGAATTAAGACTTATTCTATGCATCTGCTCTCCCACAATATGGCGCTGGGAGAGGAGGAAATAGCTTCTACACAGCTGCCTCCAGTTCAACCAATAAACAGCAGGACCTGCTCCTGATTGGAGGAGAGCAGCGTACTCGGCGTGTGGGTAACAGAGTTGGGATTGGTGGAAGAGGACTATAAAGGAGGAGAGAGACAACATGCACCAGGAACATCTATCTGAAGAAACATCTGAGCAGCCCCCGAGAGAGCCGGCCGGCGGTGTGCCGCTCCCCCGTGGAAGTGGGGAAAGTGGCAGGCGGAACCGCCCTTCCACGGAGGTGGAAGGGTCGGTAGCCAACCCGGGAAGAACCAGCAGCAAACCCGGAGAGGGCCGAGCAGACAAAAGAACAGCGCAGGGTCCTGTGTCGTTCCTCCGTGAAGAGGGGGAGCGACACTGGTCAACTGTAGGCATAAAGCAGACCCTGTTGACTTCCTATATTACATGGGTCACCGTTGATCACAGGTAGGGCCCTCTCACAAGTCCTCTTATAGCTGCTTGTTTCTTCTGGGAGAACATTAGATGCGTACCCCTTTGGAAAGACTTTGATTAGATCAGACCCTTCTGAAATGACCTCTCTTGGTTGACTCTTAAATAGATTTGTGATTCTATTATATCTGCAGGATCCTTCCCCATATCAGTTACCTTTTTTATCTCTATAACAAAGTACCTGAGATGTTAACTTTATAAAGGAAGGGAGTCTATTTGCGTTAACAGTTCTGGGGGTTCACAGTCCAAAACAGTCTCCATTGGCTCAGCCTGTGGTAATGGCAGACACTGGGTATCACCTGGCAAGAGACTGAGAACATGTGTGTGTGTTCATGCCTGCTTCTCCTTAGAAGGTCACCAGGATTCAATCATGGGGATTCCACCCTGACCCCTAAGTCTATCTAACAATTTCTTTAATACTGTTTCAAGTTTCTACACCTCAGAACCACTAACATAAGGCCGTGGGGACTAAATACCTTCAAGAGTTTGGGGACCAATATTAACATATTCTTCTCAGTGCCATAATTAGTTTTATAATGCAAACTAACCATAGGAAGGATGTAAGACCTATTTATAAGTTCTTTGCATACCCCAAGGGAGAAGATTATACTGGGCATATATATCATGGGGTATGAATCTTGAGAACTATTTTGAATTGTGTCTATTATGATAATCTTATCAATGAGAATTTATCCATGAGCTTTATGCTTTATGAACAGTTACTTTTTATAACTGTTATGTAAATTGTAGACATGATGTAGTTTGCCTTTTGAGTTACAGAATCTGACTCCTAAAGGAAAAAAATGATAGCATTAAGGTCAAGAAAAATAAAAGCAAACCTATGGAAAAAGCATTCTGTAGATGCATTCAGGGTTTGAATAGCTTCTCTGAAAACTTTATATTCATTTAATTAGCATTCTTAGGTTTAATTGTTTTCTTAGAATTCAAAGGATAGTTAAAATATGTGTAAATTAACAGATACTTCTAAGGAATTTGTATATACTGCAGGTGTAAACATAACCCCAAAATACGTATCACATCTCTGTTAATACATGTGAAATCTGTATAAAATTACATTTGATTTTAGGTCACTTCTAGCAATTGAACAACTATGATTTGGCACTGAAGTAGGAAGCTTGTATTTTTTAAATGGAAACAGAAGGAAACATAAACACATAAGTACGCAGGAAAGAATTCAGGTGTGAGACAGAGAGCAAAGTAATAAGGCTTTATTGGGGATAGGGCATCCGTCAGAATGGGACAGATGGAGAGTGCCCAGGCACTCAGACTGGGAAAAAGTGAGGTAACATGGTTAAATGGAGAGAATACAGGCGGCTGGCTCAGCAGAGAGCTGAACAGCAGTCATTGTTTAGGCTGGGGCTGATGAAGGAAAAGGAATCCAGGATTCTCCCTCCTCCTTTTTCCCCCTCCACAAAGGATTTGTTGAGAGGAAATCAGCAAATTGCTTCCAGGAAGGGCATCTGTGAAGGTTTTATTGCCCCGTGTTATCAGGTAACCCATTTGGTCCTGAGGGGAGAGAATTCTGCTAGGAGCTTTCCTTGGGGGATAGGGCTGGGACCACCTGGAAAGTTAGCAGGGTCTGCGTAGGATCTTGAAGTATCAAATGCTGGGCTTTTGCAGATGTCAGTTTTCTTAGGCTTTTCTAACACACACACACACACACACACACACAGGCTAATTTCTAACTTTCAACCTAACAATAAGGATATTAGAAATTCCACTGAGTGCTGTGTGCACAAAGCCTTTATAACAGAGTCCCATTCCTAATGGCTTTGAGGTGGACTTTATCAGCTCCAGAATCTATCCCATAGAGTGAAATTCTTCTGTCTTCACTGTGGTGATTGAAAGTCTACTCTTTATTAAAGATTAATTCACTGAATTAAGAGTGGTACAAGGGTTGGGTAGGCCCCACAGGACTCTGTATTACAGGCCAGAGAGTTCAATATCCTGATGCCAGACCTTAATTGAGAAGTTTATCAGGAATTTCAAGCCTTCTTCAAGCAAATTAATAACCAATCTTCTCACAGATCACAGCTGGGGTTGCTCTCCTTGCTATCACTGCATCTTCAGAACACAGTGCTCTCCTGTCACTGACCAATCAAATGGAAGCACGAGTGCTGTGCACCAATCAGAGATCCACACACTAGCAGATCACAAACTGCACATCTCCAACTTTGAACTATAAGATTCACTGCCTTTAATCCGTCAAGGAGTCTGGAAATGGAGCCATTGCTGCCTGACTCCTTGATTGGCACATTGCAAATGAACTGCTATTCTTCCAGCACCCTGGTGTCAATAACTGGTTTGCTATGAGCCACATGAGCAAGCCCAGTTTTACGGGCTCTCTGGAAATCCCTGCAATTAGTTTTGGGGTGTTTTATAATATCTTTGTCTATGATAAAACTGTCATTTCCAATTCTTAATATTTTAAGGCTGCCATTTCTACCAAGGAAAGAGGATAATATTTTATCTATCTCCTTAAAACACACACACCAACACACACACACACACACACACAAAGGGAAACCTGAGGAAGAAGGAAATTTGAGGGAGCTATTTTCAGTTACTACAAAATAAACAGGAGAAAGGTGGTAGTCCCAGAGAAAAGGGAAACAAATGAAGTTAGTTCTATTATGTCCCTGGCTTTCTGCCCAGACAAAATTTCCAGACCTAAACAGAGTTGAGTTGAAAGGCAGAGAAAAGGGATCAAAAAGATAAAGGCAGCTAAAATTTTCAGGGCATAATGCTGTACAGAAGGGAATTGCATAGTTAAACAGCTTTACTGATCTATATTGGGGTCCCTTTAGATCTTTGGCTAGAAATTGTTTTGTGCACTTGCACATTGGGTCACTTCATGTGATCAGGGAAAGAATACCAGGGTGCTGTAAATCAAACTGTTTCCAGAACTCAAAGAAGGATGGGAAAAACTGAAGTTCCAACCAGTCACTAGGTCATGCGTTAATAGTAGCCCTAGTGAAAAGGCTACTAGGAATTACTGCGAGGAGTCAAATGGGTAATAGGCAGTCAGGGTGGTGCCCTGGTAGAAATTTGGAATAGTAAGGTGCCTGTTCCCCCCAAAAGGTTATCTTTAGCAGATCGAGTGTCTGGCTTCCTTAGGAATTCCCAAATTTACAAATTTACTGTGAGCACAGCAAGGGAGTAGAGATTTCTTCCCCCGCCCTTACGGATGATTTTTTTTTTTTTTGACAGGCAGAGTGGACAGTGAGAGAGAGAAACAGAGAGAAAGGTCTTCCTTCCGTTGGTTCACCCCCTAAATGGCCACCATGGCCAGCGCACCGCACTGATCCGATGGCAGGAGCCAGGTGCTTCTCCTGGTCTCCCATGGGGTGCAGGGCCCAAGCACTTGGGCCATCCTCCACTGCACTCCCGGGCCACAGCACAGAGCTGGCCTGGAAGAGGGGCAACCGGGACAGAATCCGGCACCCCGACCGGGACTAGAACCCAGTGTGCTGGCGCCGCAAAGCGGAGGATTAGCCTAGTGAGCTGCGGCGCCGGCCTACGGATGATTTTTTTTAATCATAAGCAAGCCAGACAGGTTAGAGAATTGTAAATCAGGTCTTTTGTTGAGTTTATCTCCACCTTGTTGATTGACAATTTTGTGCCCAAGACTGTCCTTAAAAACCCGAATGCTACGGGCCTTCTGTGTTTTTTCTTCTCTTGGAAGCCCCGCTCTGTGCCAATCTGGCAATCTGGCTGAAGGTCCTTGACTCTAGTAAATCTTTCTAAGTCTCTCTGCCATCAGCTTGGAAATTCTTCGTCCATATGAGACAAAGAACCTAGGTAATGATAGTTTCTCCGCAGCTGTTTTCCCCCAATACTACTTCCAGAAACTTAAAAGTCATAAAAGAGTCAGCTTGACCAGCATTTAAGCTGATATCATGTACACAGGAAAAAATTACACCAAATTAATTTAAGACTATTGCAATAGCGGACAGTGGTGCTGTGATTTTGAGACATTTGGATGAACTAGCGGAAAAGTATTGAGACATTACTGAGGAGGTTCCTCAATGATTAGGCCACCTCTGTTTGCTAATGGGCATGTATTGATGTGAAGTTCCTAGCTTTGGTAGAGACAGGAAATACAGTCCCTATCTGATTATTACATTTCACAAGGACGATTCTGAGGTCCTTGACAAAGACATTCCTGTGCTGTAGAAGATTTACATCTCAAACGGACAGAGAAATGATTTACAGTTTTGAACTTTCTCATGTAAGTGCTTTAACAAAGGAGTTGGCTGGCCTATAGTCAGGGAGAAGTATGTCTAAAATTTTGTCAAGTTGAGGGGGATATTAAGGCAGTCTTAGTTGTTTAGCAAAACAAATTACTGATGCTAGAAAGGAAAACTGACTTGGGTTGTAGATTTCATACTGATTAACGAGTGTTCCTACAATTCCATAAGCCAATTTCTTGAAATAAATCTCTCGCACACTATATATTTATGTGTGAGTTGTTTTTCAGTATCCACTGGGGATTGGTTCCAGGACCTCCATGGATACCAAAATAGGCAGATTCTCAAGTCTTTTATATAAACTAGTGTAGAATTTGCATATAATCTATGCATATCCTCCTATATATTTTAAATCATCTCTAGATTACTCGTAATATGCAATACAATGTAAATGCTATGCAAATAGTTGTTATATTGTATTGCCTAGGGGATAATTAGGAGAAAAAATGTCTGTACATGCTTGATACAGATAAACATCTGTTTGCCTAAGCATAAAGTAGCATTTCTCAAATCATACTCATTCATTTAACCAGGATTCTTTGGCATGAGCTGCAGAACAGACTTGTATAGTCCAGCTCTTGCCCAGGGCAAACAAAATAGGGATTTGAAATGGAAAAATACGCAGCCTTTCCCACACCAGGTTCTGGTTCTATACTTTAAAAAGGTCAGTGCATGTAAACCCTAAAACATGGCATTAACTTTTACTACAACAAGGATGTTGAGGAAAAAGTATTCACTTTATTTAGTCAATGGCTTGTATTATGTTGTGAACTCCCACCCTTTAGAGATAGAAGTGAAAACAGGTAACTCTGCTTTGGTTGATATTAGCCTGAGTTGATAATTTTCTCAAAGTTTCTCACTGCCTCAAATACTAAGGACTTCTTATTCCCTTGATCGCTTCTTCAGGTGAAGTCTAGTGTATAGGGGAAGAGATTGTAAATTATCTCGAGTTAGGGGAAACTCCAGTTCCTTTTGTAATTGAGGCTGGTAGTATTGACTGCTCAAGCAAATTCACTAGCAGCTGGGGAATCGGAGCCTGCTATATTCTGAGGCTTAAGTGTGTAGCTGGTGAATCCTTTTGCCTTAGCCATTTTTGACCTTAGGAACATGTTCTGTGGTGCTCCCTCACCTTGCCTTCTGCTGGCTGCAGCACTTGGGGCATCACCTGATGCACTGGCTGGAGATCCTCTCCCAGACTCTGGCAAGGAAGAAGGGCACTCTGCTCATCTACAGTGTGCACCTTTGAAAACCATTGATTCTCCACTCACCTGTGTGACGTGGAAATGGAGGGTGGCTGGGGATTGTTGTCACCTAGAGCCTCCAACACCACCAGTTAGTTACCTTAATCCTGCAGGTTTGCTACAGGGATTTTGGGGAGATGATCTCCTTGAACTCTTCCCCAGAGACTGTGAACACTCGGTCCTTTTCTGTGTGGTACCTAGAGGCAGGATTCTACTTTCCTCTCTCCTAAGTTCTGTTCCTATTTTCCTTCTTTCCACAGTGTCCCAGAGCAAAAAGGAGGGAGGGATTATTTTATTGCTCTAATCTAATGTGATTTCTGTATCATAAAACTTGTCTGACTCTTCAAAATAGGCAGAAGATTCACTCTATGCTAAAGGGAACTCTTTGTCTTTCAGTCTCCATGTCAATGAGGTAAAAGGGGAAACAATGTAAACTGGCTATGTTGGCTGGCAATACTATCCCCTCAGAACATAGCTCTGAGTTAAGTATCTGAAGCCAAATATTGCCCTCTTCCTTCACCTAGAATCCCTTCTATATCAAAGCCCACTCTTCAAAGCCATGTTCATCTACCACACCCCAAGTATATGAAGCCTTTAGGTTGACCAACTGAAAGTCTTAGAAGATAGAAGAGGCAACTCATGAAAATCATTCCAAATGTTTCCATTCAGATATCTTCAGGATCTTTTAAGTAGATCATATGTCATTTTATTTTTCTCTGGCAAATAGGATGATGAACTACCACAGTTTAATCGGAGGCTTGGAGATTTCTTGAGCTACAGGACTTTCCTGGATAAAACTAGAACAGTTGTGGGTAAACTAGGACAGTTCATGAGAGTCACAAGTGTTTAACTTTCACTCCCATTGCTATTTGTTGCAGTGGCTGCTTACCACACAGTATAAGCTGCTATTTTTAAATTGGTAGGGGTACACATTTGGGGAATATTTTTCTCAGTCATTCCTTTAGCCTCAGATAAGGCTGGATGGGTTTCCTGAATCTCTCTGGGACAAGAGGCCTCATAGGATATCCTTTACCACTGAAATCCCAGGCTGCCATGCTGCCTACTTTATTGCGCCCTTGTCAAACCTCAGCTGGGAAGTAATCCTAAATACCTTTGCCTGTTCATTTTTTCAAATTTAATTTCTAATGACAGGATCCCTACTAATGTCCCTAGGAAAGCAGGAAATGATGGCTCAAATAGTTAGGCCCCTGCCACCTACATGGCAGACCCAGAGGGAGTTCTAGGCTCCTCTTTGTTCTGGCCCAGCCCCTGGCTGTTGCAGCCATTTGGGGAGTGAGCAAGGAGATGAACGATATGCGTCTCTACCTCTCTAATTATCATGTCCAAATAACTAAATTTTTCAAATAATAAAAAGGAATGTCCTGTCTCAGTTTGAGTAATGCCACATTAACAGCCATTATTTTTCTTTTCTTTCTATTCTCTTCTTGCTCCCCAACTGATAGTCTTTGGAGTTGGAGTGGTGGGCAGTGGGAAGGATACTAGAGAAATTTTCAAAGTGGCTTTGCCAATTTTCATCTCCATTGAGGGTTTCTAAAGCTTAACAGGCAATAACTGAGCATTAGTTCTCCATAACTTGGAATGATATCTCCCTTTGGAGTAGGAGTAGTCTTAATTCCCATCCCCAAATAAAGGAAAACCTTAGGCTAATATGTACAGGTTGAAGTAGGGTCACACAGAGAAATTAAAATGTTTCACACATTTTTCCATGTGTAAAATGTTAAGTAGGAACACAGCTACCTTAACTAGCTACAATCATATTTTTTGACTCAATGTTTCTTTATGTATGAGGTTCTATGCATAATTGTATGAATGGTCTCATCTAAAACTCACAGCATCACTGTCAGGTAAGATTCATGTCCGTTTTCTCAATGAGTAAATGGGTTTATGAAGATTAAAAATTTGCTTAAGGACATACAGCAAGTAAGAGAGCTAAATTTTAACTCCAGTCTGAGCCCATAGTCTTGTCTTTATTCCTAACTATATCATCATCCCATTACCACTTTTTCTGTTTTGCCTTCAATTCTAAGTCTGGCTTAGCACACCTCAACTTTTATTATGACAGAGTGAGAGAAGGAGGTAGAAACACAAATGAACTTGGTATGTTTATGTAGCAGTGGTGCCAGACACACAGAAGAATGGAGATTTTTGTGAGAACATACTGGAACAATAAGTGAAAATAAAAGAATATATATGCAAATGCAAGGCTTTATTACTGTGATTACTGGAAGCATAAAAGCTCTGAACATTTCTATTATGTGTTTTTAGCATCCATAATGCTTCTAGACTTTACACATGAGAAGATTTCTCAGCATATGTGGTTTCATATTTTCTATAGGTGAAGTTGCCAATGAATTTGTTGCTTTTAGTTTCTTTTTAACCTTAAATGTCAATTCTTAAACAAAATTCCCTTCTCGTGGTTGGGGTACATTTCACTGGAACATCAGTTCATCTTTCCTGACTTAGTCACTGAGGGTTTTATGAATTTCAGGCCTTTTCTTGGTTACCTGGTGGTGTAGAAGAGCTAATTTTATCTGTATAGCTCTAATTTATTTTGTCTAATTTTAACTTTGTTTCTTTATCAGTTTTATTTTGCGGGTGATCAGTGAAGAGTCTGAGTTTCGTAATTAAAGATCTGAGGTAATGTGGCTAGGTTTGTGAGGACACTTTCAGCACTATCATATGTTGGGCTCTGGAGAGCATTTATTTGTCTCTGAATTTAAGAATGTGAAAAGTAATCCTCTGAGGTTTTAGACATAGATAAGGAAAATATGACAAACTATTCCTAAACACTTCTATTTGTGTGACAATGTAAAAATCATGCTTAATATATGTACTTTTAGCTTTACCATGTCAACACAATTATAAATTTGTGGATAACAAACCAATTAGCCAAGTATAGTATATGGAACACACTGGAGTAGAGTATATTCTGAAAGAGTTCCATAGTTAATCGAATTGGAATCAAATTTTAGATTATTAGGCTGATATTTTACAATGAGTAACTCCGCATTCAGCTATATCCAGACGTAACTTCAGATATTCTAAACACTTTCCTTCTCTGTAAAAAGGCAACACAGCAAGTCCCAATATATTCAAGAAATTGGAAGTTGTTTTGGCTAAATGATTTCTAGAAATATGTGACAATTGATCTATTTGATGCTATTGGATCAGAACTTCCATCCTGTTACAGGGATGATCTGCCCATGACATTCCTGTCCAAAACATACATTTTTGTTTTATGGACTAAGCTGAAGTGAACTTTCTGTATCTCCGATCAAACTATCTCATAGTCTACACAACAGCAATTACAAGATTTATCTTGAATCCTTGCAGCTCTGGTGGCAGTTTTGGAAGGCTCATCATAGCTTGGCAGCTAGGTTATTGGTTTGAAGCTCCATATATGGTACTATTCTTTGAAGTATGACTTTTAATAAAAATGTTTTTGGAGTGTGATGGAGTGAAAAGCATCTCATTTGGAACCAAGTTAATTTTATTCTACAACTAGTTATGGATATTGTCTGTTGCTAGTCACAGACTGAAAGTTTGAGTTCCTGCCCAAAAAGGCAGCCTATAGTAGAAGTGGTTTTAATTCCTGCTTCTCTGAACGTAGGCACATTTAGGAAGATTCCTTAGTATTTCTGATCTGTACTTTCCTCATTTGAAGAATGGAATTTATATTTATTACACAGTATTTTTAATGAATAAATGTAATTTATAATTATTACAAAGTTTTTTAATTAATAAAAGAATCTATAAGTTCCTAGCACAGTATAAAGTTCAGTGATATGAAGAGTGTAAATACTTCGATATAACCTTGAGTATAAATTTTAGATTTTTCTCTTATGTTCTATGAAAATGGGTTATTATGTAGAAATTACTCATTTGTTATCCATTTTATTTTGTTAAAGATCTATATATTTGAAAGAGTGACAGAGAGGGAGAGGCGGACAGGTCTTCTGTCCTCTGGTTCATTACCCAAATGCCCTCAATGGCCAGGACTGGGCCAGTTCAAAGCCAAGAAACCTAAGTACTTGGGCAGTCATTTGCTGTCTCCAAGGCTCATTAGCAGGAAGCTGGAATGGAAGTGGAGGATCTGAGACTCAAGACAGCATGCCAAATGTAGGAGTCCTAAGCAACAGCTTAACACTGCTATGCCACAATACCCACCCCATGTAATCAAATCTTTAACCCATAGGTTTTATGAAGGTAGCTCAGAGAGTTCATGGAAAGGTGCCAGCAGTTGGAGTAGCAGTCAAGATACTGCTGGGGACACTTATTATTACTGATTGAAGTGCCTTATTTCAAGTCCTAGTTCTGCTCTCCACTCGAGCCTCTTGCTGATGTGCACACTGGCAGGCAGTAAGTGATAGCTCAAGTGTTTGGGGATCTGCCACCCAAAGTGGGAAATGCAGGTTGAGGAGTTCCTGAAGAACCTGACTTCATCTTGGTCCAACCCTAGATGTTGTGGGCATTTCGGGAGTGAACCAATAGATAGGAGATCACCATCTGTCTGTCTGTATGCGTCTCTGCCTATCAAATTTGTTGAGGACAGAGTTAAAAGATCAGTTCATTTTGGTGCAAAAATACTGTAAATACATCTAAATATAATAATTTATATTATCTATGAACTTCTAGAAGTTCATTTATACCTCACCTATAGCCAAGGAAGCTTTGTATGCAAGGATTAAGCTAATCAATTTAGAGGCATATTTCTGTGAATTATATAGTTAATCTCTTTTATAGATGAGGAAAGTAAGCATTAATCAAAGAGGTACTATTCTATAAACAGAGCTTCTACCATTACATGAGAGACTATTGTGATGACCAAGTACACTGCAGAAGATACCTAGCATGATATTTATAATGTAGTAGAAGGCAGAATAATATTCCTGCAATCCTAATTTATATCTAGTATGAACCTCATAATGGTTTTATCCATACCTGTTTGGTCTATACCAGAGAAGCAATAAATACCATAAGGTATGAATGACATTTGCATCAAATAATGAAATCCATGATAAAAAAAAAAAAAAAAGCTTTACTTGTGTGTAATACTTAAATCAAAACATGTGCATTACTTTCATGGATCAATATTCTGAACCTTTACAGCTGTATCTCAGGGAGCTTCAAGATGGGGATTCTTTGAGTTAAACAGAAAACCAAAATGGCAAAATTCATCACAATGCCTTTCATTTCATTTTCCAGGTCATTTTGCACTGGGATTAAGTTATAGGTACTGGTGCACTGTGACTTTCTCCAGGTAGCAGGTCTGTAAGCACATGTTGTTTAGAGCAACAAAAATTGTATTTTTATGATTTCAAGTAAAAGCCCCCACCCAGACACACATACATGCCGCCCCCACTTCTGCCGCATAGAGGATTTTATTTTAAAGGAAAAATTTTGATTGCCATTGGAGATTTTTGAAATAATGGAGGCAACATGAAGAAAACGTTTCCAAGGAGTCTTTAAACACAGGTCTTGAATGGTGACCTCAATATATAAATGGAGAGAGAAAGAGAGAGAGAGAATTAATTCATTGTACAGTAGAGCAGAAAACTCACATCTGTTCTTTCTACAACCCAGTACACCCCATTTATTAATGCTGTTCTGTGCACTGTCAGGTCTAAGCAATTAACTTGCACAGACTGGCTTCTGTGGGGATAGATAGATGGTGTATTTATCAGGGGGAATATAATGCTTATAGGTCATTTAATAGAGAAGAAAAAGAAATGCAATATCTCCTATGTTCTATCTAGTCTAAAGACAATATACCTTTATAGTCATGGGTTAGTTTAGTACCAAAGTAATATTCAAAATTTTAAATAACAGAGAAATGTTCAGTGACATATTGTCTTTAAGAATAGGTCATTTTGGGTGACATCCAATATAGTTATTTTAGTTTCTTGGTGAATGACTCTTTTCTAAATATATGGCTTACCCACATCACTGGATAGTTTTCTAAATATATTGGTTACTCACATCCGATTATCTGGGAAAGGGGAGAAAAAGAAAATGAGTTTGTCATTGCCATTAAATATAGCAGCAAAAGTAGATATTCACAGGTATGGCTTAGGTTAGGGACTATTGTGTGAGCTCCAACGACCCTATAAATAAGAGGATGGTATATTTTGCATGGATTCCTGGTTTTATGATCAGGAAAAGTGATATGTAACTCTATATTTATCTTGAATTTTCTATTTTTATTTCAACTTTTTCAATTCTTCCACGGGTAAAAAGTGCTTGTAAGTGCTTATTTCTTCTTACTTCACTGTGATTGAGATAAAGTGAGAGAAAGCATTCAGGGGAAAGTGCGCATAGCTGATGACTTTCTCTTTCTTCCAGGAGACCACACACATTCTTATGTTCCTTACACCTCCACCGTCCACCTGTCCACCTTTGTCCTGTAAAATTTGTGCTCCAGGGCAACTAATTGGAGACTCTAACCTCTTTTTTTTTTTTCTAGCCACTTGTGGCTTTAAATATCTAGAAGCTGGTTATGCCAAAATTTGTGAAACATGTTCCAGAGTTTTACAAATTGCCTGATCAGCATTGCATTTAGACGTATAATAAGCATCTCAGATTTGCAATATTTAAAATTAGACAATTCCTTCTTTGCCTATCCTCTCTTATCCGTATAGCATAATAATCCCCTTCTCCTGTTCTCAGTTTCAGTGATTGATTAAAACATTCTTCCAGGGATGACTTGGTAATACTGAAGGCATGGCAGGTTTTTCCTTCTCTCACAATTAACTTATTAGCAAAACTCTTAAGAGCCAAAATTGACTCATTTGTCATTTATTTTGCCACCACCTGGACTTGTGCAATATCTTTCTTGTTGATATCTTTACTTCCCTTTTGTGCAGGAAATCGAAATATAAGATTAATTATTTTTAATGCAAAATCATCTTAAATTTGTGAATACTCTTTTCATTATACACACTTTATGAACATTTGGGGAGTGAACCAGAGGATGAAAGATCTCTGTCTTTCTGTCATTTGGCTTTTTAAATAAATAACATAAATCTTGAATAAATATTGGATGAATAAATATACAGTGAGATTATCTGCATAAGGCTTATTCAGGGCAAGGTCTTCTAAACCTACTTTTATCACATAGTATCATTAAAGTAAAAATGTGGCTAATGTTTAATACGATTATTATCACCTAACAAAATGGGACCCAAAAGATATTTCAAACCAATTTCTCCCATTTAGTAATAGGATATTTAGAATATTACGGGCCGGCGCCGCGGCTCACTAGGCTAATCCTCCACCTTGCAGTGCCAGCACACCGGGTTCTAGTCCCGGTCGGGGCGCCGGATTCTGTCCCGGTTGCCCCTCTTCCAGGCCAGCTCTCTGCTGTGGCCAGGGAGTGCAGTGGAAGATGGCCCAAGTCCTTGGGCCCTGCACCCCATGGCAGACCAGGAGAAGCACCTGGCTCCTGCCATCGGATCAGCGTGGCGGCCATTGGAGGGTGAACCAACGGCAAAGGAAGACCTTTCTCTCTGTCTCTCTCTCTTACTGTCCACTCTGCCTGTCAAAAAATAAAAAAATAAATAATAAAAGAATATTACGAATGTAACATTCATTTGGGACTAGGTAGACATAGTCTCAGACTGATATTTACTAAGTGCTGTGTAGTCTGATTCCTCAAGCAGATGGTGAACCAACCTCCTGGGAATACAATTCGCCAGGTTTTCTTTGAAGCTTTTGGAACAATAAATAAAATACTGTGTTGCAGTGGTAGATTTATATATGATAACTAAGAAAACACTATTTGTAAAGGCTGGAAGAGTTCATGTGCTCCATGGTTTTTATTCATCTGTTCTCCTTAGTGCTTTCTGGTGACTTAGAATTGAGGAGATAACTTTAGATACAATTTTTCTCTAGGAAAATGTGGTTTGCACCCTTCCACTCCATGCCAGACCTGGGGTTATGCACAGTAGAGTCAGTTTATACAAAGAGGACAGCTGAGTGAAGAATGGCTACAAAGGAATCCTCTTCAGAAATACCTGGATAAACTTAACTGCTGCTTCCTCAGCATGTTGTCTTGTATCATTAATTAGTGGGAATTAATCTGTAAAGTGATTTATATCTTAAAGAGTAAGGTAAATTTCTGTCTGGATGACTTGACAGAATATTGAACTATATACTACGTTAAAACTACCTTTAAAAAAGCATCCTGCCAAGTTAGTCCTGTTCCTGTCTCACCATTTTTTTTTTTACTTCTTTTGTTTCAAACCTTGATTGGCTTCATTAAGAAGATGAAAACAATCCTAAATGTGCACCTTATAACAACCTCACAGAACATGAATCAGAAACTGACACATTTTGGCCTCCCAAGATTCCTATCCATCCCACGTGGAAATATTCCGCACCAGCATTTAGCCTATCAGCTAAGGTGCAGGCTACAATACCTGTATCCCGCACTGCAGTACCTGATTTCTATACCTGGCTCCAGTTCCTGAATCCAGCTTCCTACTAATGTACACCTAGGATGCAGCAGGTGAGGCTTAAGTAGTAGGGTTCCTGCCACACGTGTAAGAGTTCTGGATTGAGTTCCTAGCCCATCTTCAGCTTGGCCCAGCCCAAAAAACTGGGCATCCAGGGAGTAAACCAGCAGACAGGAGCACTCTCTGCTCTCTATCTCTCTAATTAACTAAAAAAGAAATTACATTCTTTGCATCACCAGTTCCTTCCAAATCTCAAGTCATTTGGCATCAGCTCAAGTTCAAATTCTCATCAACTCAAAGGCCCCAAATCTATCCATCTAAATTGGTTGCTCATGACACCCTGGGTTGAGTCACTAATGGGAAAAAAAAAATCCCTCTTTGTGAAACTAGAAAGCTTGTTACCCATTTTCAAAATACATTGATTGCAAAGGCTTAGAATAATAATTATAGATATTCCTATTCAAAATGAGAGAAAACAAAGGAAATTCCAGCCAGCAGACCCCACCTCAAGGACTGGGGATGATCCTCCAGTGTATTTGATTCAGCCCTCTGAGTTCACTGCTCAGCCTTGAAGTCATCCTTGAGCGGGAAGAGCAGTGCGTGTTTGCAGATGAGTTGTTCTTTGAGCCTGTTTCCTGTCCATAATTTTGGCAACCTTTTGTCTTTTCTTTGCCCCATTCAGTCAAAGCTGTCAGTATTTTTTGCTGGTATTACCCTCCCAGAAACTTGTGAGCCTCAAGAATATGTCACAGGAATTCACTCTGTTAGACAAGGTACCTTCCACTTATCTTTACTGAGTAATCACATCTCTTGTTTTGGCTTCTGCTGAGAAGGCTGGAGAGGATCTATGAGCCAAGTAATCTCTTCAAAGAGCCTTCTGTGTGATTGAATACTGTGAGCTTCTGATCTTTCCAAGGTACTGGCAAAAAGTCATCCAGACACATCCTCAATTGTCACTCCAGAGAGTATTTTCCTGACAGTGAATTCCCTAAATTTTACTTCATTTTCAATCTGGATCAGTTGAGAACTTCCCAGATCATCAAATCTTTGTTCCATTTTCACTTAACACTTCTTCCTTCAGTCTTTTCCATATATCAGTTTACAATAAGAAGCAAGAAAACAATCAGATGACATCTTCAACATTTGCTTTGAAATATCCTCAGCCAAATAACTGAGTTCCTTCACTTTCCTATAACTGGCTCCTCATTTCCTTCTGAGCACACATTTTATGTGATGCATATTATATAATTGAGTGTATGCCTCTAACAGGTATGGAATTCTCTATTATAATGCACTCCTCCTTTGTAGGAGTTATATTGAAGGTGGCAAAAGAGGAATAAATTAAAATATACTTAGCAAAAAGAATAACATAAGTTCAAGGAGAAGACTGTTGTGCTTGAATCTCAAATATATTTTAACATAGCTCTGTGACTACAAGATGTTACTTAATTTCTCCACGCTTTAGCTGCTCTATATGGAAAATGCTTATACTATCTCATGGTATTGTTTTCAGTATACAAGTGAGATAATCCAGTAAAGTGAGTAGCATAGGTTGAATACACAGTAAGCACTCAGGAAAGCTTAGGTGAGTTTTTTTTCCATATAATAATTATTTTTTTGGACTTAAAATTTCACAGGAAATAGGCATATAATGCATTCCCCTGCACCAAACTAGAGATATGGGGAAAAGAAGCCCAAAATACAAAAGCAAAGGAAAGATGATTGAGTGATGTGACTGTGTTAACAGTAGAATTTTTCTATGCCTGTTTCAGGTAGAGAGAACTGGAAATCAGGAAGAATCTTAGTACTCAAAGGTGAGGGAAGGCATGGAACTCAGATAGCAAATATATCCCAGGCAGATATAAATGATGAAGAAAAATTGAGATGATTCCCATCCTTTTCCTGGTCAAAAACATTGAAAAAGATATTTCATTTGTAAATACGTCCATGTGCCCCAAATTTATAAGTATATTTATCACATATCATATAGGATAGGCATAAACATGTATGGATATCATAGTATTTGTAGAAAAATAGCATTAAAAATAATGCAAATTTTCCATGAACTTTGTGAAGGCCACTGATAATCATATCTGTCTGAGGAATACTAAGGAAAGGAAGGAAACACTAAATGAAAATTGTTTTAAATTTGTGATCTTTTTGGGGCCAATGCTATGGAATAGCAGTTAAAAGCAGCCACCTGCAGTGCCAGCATCCCATTTGGTTACTGGTTTGAGTCCTGGCTGCTCCACTTCCAATCCAGCTCTCTGCTATGGCTTGGTAAAGCAATAGAAGATGGCCCAAGTCCTTGGGCCCCTGCACCTTGTGGGAGACCCAGAAGAACATCCTGACTTCAGATCGGCACAGCTCCAGCCCTTGTGGCCATCTGGGGAGTGAACCAGCGGTTGGAAGACTCTTCTCCCTCTGTCTCTACCCCTCTGTAACTCTGCCTTTCAAATAAATAAATAACTCATTAAAAAAAAAAAAAAAACTTGTTTTCTTTTGTTTTGCCACATCCTCTCTCTGAAGTCAAAATTATTTTGTTGTTACAATCTGAAATGAAAGCAATGTGAGATGTATATAGATTTGAACTCAGCTCTGTTCCTCTTCAAAATCTCTGTTGGCTTTCCATGACATCATAATAATATTTTGCCACTGTTTTGAAAATATCAGGATTTTCTTTGAGGAAATTGTCATTTTAAACTTCAGGTATCTAATCTTAGACATCAATGAACACAGAGTAAGGAATTTAGTTCAAATAGAGGATAGATAATTAGCTTTCTTTGCCTACCAAAAAGATTAGGAGTTTTAAATAAATTTGAAAAATGTTTATTCTAAATGAAATAGAAATTGGGGGCTGTACCTAGCTATGGAGATATGATTGGGAACAAAAGAAGTAAACAAAATTCAGGAATTGTTTTCTATATTAAGGATGATACTTATGGCAAAAATATAGTTTTTTTCTTATTTTTTAAGAATTTATTTGAAAGGCAGAAGCAGAGAGAGAGATGTCTTCTTCCATTCACTGGTTCACTCTCCAAATAGTCACAATGGCCAGACTGAAACCAAGAGCTTCATTTGGGTCTCCAAGCTAGGTGCAAGGGCCCAAGCACTTGGGTCAGTCTCTCCTGCTTTCTCAGGTGCATTAGAGAGCCAAATTGAAGTGGTGCAGCTGGAAGCCGGCACTGCAAGTGGTGGCTTTACCCACTATCCTACAGCACTGGCCCTAAAAATATAAACTATGCAAATGACTAGCAAATAAAAATGTTATTTACTGTATCATCACTATTTTTGTTCTCTGCATCCTATATGCACCATTTCTGGGCATATGAATCTGCAGTCTTGACTTTCATTCTGTAGCTGTTATGAAACCTATTAAGCCAAGTTTTATGATTTGATGAACTGGTTTATCAATGGGTTTGATGTTAGTGGGAGTATAAAGAAATAGTATTTTTTTTCTCCAGTCACCATCTTTAACCATAATTTGTTGTTTCTCCTGTTTCTGCTACTAAATATCTCAAAGTTCTTTTAGCTCTGTTAGCTTTTGAAAAGCCTAACTCAGTTTAGTCCAGGCCACACTTAGAATTTCAAATCCACTTTATAGCTTTTCTATATAGTCATCCTTCATTTTTGTAGTTCTCTGTCATGGATCCCCTGTGACAATTGTCTCATGGAGTACACGGGCAGGCAGGTGGATTCCAAGGGAGGATCTAAATGAGGAGTGTCTGTGGCACAGCCGCCAGATTAGAGAAGAAGAATTCTACAGGATGACCCGTCCTGACAGTTCATCACTTCCTGCTCAGTCTTCTCTTGCTGCGGTCGCCTTGTACCAGGGGCAATTTTTTGTGAATGTTCCTGACCATCTCAGTTAACTTTTAGTGGAGTCGTTTAACCTTAAGATAACGATTCAGAAGTGTTGCGCCATGCAGTCCAGTGTATACTACTACCCTACTGTGATTACATAGTGCATCCTCATAATTTCTCTTTCTCCTGTTAAATTCTAGAGCAGGTCAGCAAATCTGGTGCCTAAAAGGGGCATCTACCAGAAGAACGAGAAGGTAGCTTACAATGCTTGTGGCCACTTGATATTTTTACCAATTGCTTCCCAAGAGGGACCAGCTCTTGGCTTATTGTGCTATGGAAAAAGAAGCTGTTTGTGTTCAAAGCAAGGGCTTGAGTACTTGGAAGTTAAGGGTAAGTACACACCAAAAGCCATGGAGAATTCAGATTTTGAAGAAATACTATGTAGGATGTGCAAGACTTACTTTGTTGCAAAATTGACCTGGATTCAAATCTCAGCCCTTCATCCTCCTGGTGATTCGCACTCCAGGAGCATTCATTTTTCTGTATTTCCATTGCCTGCCTCAGGAAATGCTGATGAAAGACTGCAGTGGAGTGATATCTGTGAAAAGATGTGGCACAGTTCCTGGCAGCACAGAGAGCTTCCTTTAGGAGTGTCCTCAGCCTGCCTTACAGGTCATGTTCTAAGTTGTTCTCTCTACAGATTTCCCAACGGAGCTATTCTGTCGTACTCAATTCCCCAAATCTTATACTCTGCTAACCAAAACAGTCTGAGCACAGGAAAGACATTTAACTCTCAACTCCCCATCTTGCCACATAAAAGAAGCGTCTAATGCAGTGTTCTTTTAAATTGTTTTTCCTTCTGTTTTCAAAAGCAAATTCTATTCCCAATACTCTCAACACCTATAGATTTAATTTCTTCCTTTCTCTCAACCTACAAAAATGCTGACACCTTTTCTATCCTAAAAAGAAACAAACACTAAAAAAAGCAAACAAAATTTTCCTTCAGTCTTTTATCCTCTTCTGGTTATATCCAGCCATCTCCATATTTTTTCGAGAAGCATCATAAAAGAGCTACTTGCACAAGGTGTCAGTGCTTATAGAACTTCCAATTTTTTCCCTCAACTTGTAGTTTGACTTCTAGTTCTCCTCTCATTGAAATGCATCATGATCAGAGGCATAAAATAATTGACATTTCTAAAACTCTACTAATTCTCAACAGCCTCTTATTTCCCCCACACACAAAAAGAATAACACTTACCCTGAAATGTTCTCTACAAGGTTATGTCAACCCAATTGTCAAAGCCAGAAGCCTTGGGACACTCTCAAGGCCTCTTCCTCATTCTCTGGCTTCTACCCATGCATACAATCATTCATCCATCAACTATTACTTCCGAATAACTCAAATGTAATTTGTATACTCCTCTCCTGTCACTTAACTACTTCAACAACTTCCTATCAGTATCTCTATTTCTACACTTCAACTTTGCCCCTATATCCCATTTCCTATACAATCTCCTTTTTTAAGATTTATTTTATTTATTTGAAAAGAAGAGTTACAGAAAGAGGGACAGAAATCTTCCATCTGCTGGCTCACTATCCAAACAGCTATAACGAACAAGGTTGTGCCAGGCCAAAACCAGGAACTTTGTCCAGGTCTCCCATGTGGGTGCAAGGGACCCAAGGACTTGGGCCATCCTCTGTTGTTTCTCCAGGCCCTTTAGCAGGGAGCTGGATTGGAAGTGGAACAACCGGGCTTGAACTGGAACCCGTATGGGATGCCAGCATTGCAGGTGGCAACTGGATCTGTTATACCATGATGCCAGTCCCCAGAATCTCCTTTTCTTATACAATATTACCAAGGCATTTTTAGCATACTATCTCTTCTGCACTCAACATACTCTTCAGTCATTAGAAACTAGGTTTCATTCTCTGAATGTCGTATTCTTTTCATTCTCTATGATTTAACATGGTCCTTTCCCCTTCTAATGTGATTTTGCATCCACTGTCAAGAGCCTATTTCCTGTCTCCTTAAATCTAGAATAGTCCTATGAATTGCTTTAATCACTGGAATGTCACAGAAGTAGTGGGTTTCCCAATTCCACACTTGGACTACAAAAGGCTTTGCTTGCTTCAGCTCCTTCTCTGGGAACCCTGGTTACACTTGTAAATAAACCTGGAAGAATCTGCTGGAGGCTGAAAGATCACAGGGAGCAGAGATAACAATCCCAAAGAAGGCCCTTCTTGGCTAGTCACACGCTGATTTATTATTACGAAGAAGTGTTACGCATTTGATACTGGCTCAAATTAGTAGAAATGACCTGCTGACCCATAAAGTTGTGGGCAATAAATGCTTTTTGCTTTAAACTACTAGACTTTTGCAGTGATTTGTAGAAATAGTCAAATGATACACGTTTCTAAATAGATCATAGAAGGCAGGGAACATGTCAGATGCATCTTGGGACTGAAAATGATCTTAGTAGTGTACGTCCCATGTTTTTTCTTATTCATTTAACTTTTGCATACTCATATTTTCTTGACAAATATTTTCTACTGAAGCCTTTATCACTCTGAAACACAACTTTAGAAATGATATTACCTTCTGTTTTCATTCAGATCATGGTGGAATCCTGTCAACTATATATTTTATCCTACAGTTAGAGTCATTTCTTCAACATTAGGATAATCTCTCCCTGTGACAAGTGTGTGTTGTCTCTTTCATGTTAATAACTGTCTTTTTCTTTTATAAAGGCTATCATCAGTTCCCTCTCTTGGCCACTTTGTGCTCTGTTAGGCTTTTAAAATGTATTCAATTTCTTGTAATTCTTATCTTGTCTACTTTACAGATCTTTTATTTATTTTACTTTAAAATGTCATGGTGAAGAATTTCATAAGGCTAGTCTATCTTTCCCACTTCCTGATCTCTTACCACACATCCTCAAAACACATTACTCCATTCTCTTTAGATTTGCCTGCTAGGACACCAGATCTTCTAATGCCCTTTGAAAAATGTCTGCAATGAAAACATTTATCCTATGTAAAATGCTTGAGATCTGATTTTTATCTCTTACCTACATTACCCCTCTTGTGAATTTTGTATGAATTGTATTATCTGAATACTCGCTTGCAGCTACATAACTCAGATTCTATTCCCCCATCCATTTCATGACTCTGCTTTAAGGTGCACACTCAATCACTAAAAAGAAAAGCTACATTACACAGCCAAAATGTGTACATGCAAAGTCAGGTTTGTAAGAATTAAAGATTCATGTAGCGCTGATAATAGGAAATATAAAGTAGAGGAAAAACACTTGTGTGCATAATGGTCCATGTTACCATTCCTTATGGAACTTGCTTCTATTTTCCCCTTGCTGAAGGTAAAATTAGGTTCAGCACACATAATGTTTAAGTCATATTTATTAGTCCACACAAACAAGAAAAAGGCTTGTGGGTTATAGTTGTTGTAATATTCAGAAAAATGAGAGTATGCCCACCTAGTCTTCATGTAATGCTATATTAAGAGATTTGGCACCCAAGAGGACAATTCGGATGCCATAAAATGTATAGGAGCCTACAGAAGAATATTAACAAGAACAAAGACTGTGGATAATTAGCGATTCCTGTACCAAGGAAATCCTAGGAATAATTGTTACTGTAGCAATCTTTTACAACAGGAAGAATTACATCAGTGAGTTTTGGGTCTCAGAGACTGGGAAAGAGATCACTGTTGCTCCTGATTATGAGGATGGTATGATGGAAGGCGCTGTGGGGATTTTTGGGTGAAAAACAACTAGCAAAGCCTCCAATTCTTCTTAGCTGATGGGGATATCAACAAAGATCATGCATGACGGCTTACTATTGTGCTCTGGAGAGCAGGTTAAGGGTAGGAAAAGGGGAGGTAGAGGATTGTTGGAATGGATTTCTTGATTCTTAGATAAAAAAAAAGTATGTAAGTTATAAGAGCAGTTCATATGCAAAAAATTATTATGTTATTCCTTTTGAGTATACAAGTAAATTTGAAAAGTAGGTTTTACATTTACTCACTTGCTTCTCTTATACAGAAGTATGCAAAGTAAATAATGTATTAAACAGTGTAAACTAAAGTTCTGAAACAAAAATAGCGAATTAAAACTGAATTAAGAGACAATATTTGTTTTATTGTCACGAAAAACTTATATTTTATGTAGAAAGACAAAGATAGGGAATCAAGATTTATTTTGTTGATTTCAAACTTAAAAACTACCATGATTAGTATCTACAAACAAAAAGGAAGCATTTATTATCTTTAAATCATAGTGTATTAGCTCAAACAAAATAACTCTGAGGTATATGAGCTGAAATGTGGTGCAATTACTCCTGGTTTAAAAATGAAGCCAATGTCAGTCATCATGGTGACCTAACATTGAATATACACAATTAGTAACAAATGTTCCATGTTCTGAGTGATAATTAGGACTTCTTCATTTTGACTATGCTAAAATTAACGGGAGTAAGCAGTGGTACAACTTGGGAAGAACCTAGAAAAAAATACCAAAAAAGAAAAAAGGAAATGATGTAGACAGTACCTCAATACCCATGTTTCGATTCTTGTACCCCTCAGTTCAAAGTGCTTTCCGTCTTCCTTCCCTTTCCTAATCAGCTCTTCACAACTGAGTCTTTGAGTCTTGCCAGTTCCCTTCTCAAGTTTCTTCACACATCTGGCAGATTCTTAACCAGTGCCTATTTCCTTTCCCCTTTTTAGCTGGATAGGTGTGAGTTCACCTCTCTCTGCCCAGGGAATACATTTTAGTTTTAGCAAGAATCTTGCATGAAAAAAATTTTTGGTGCAAAAAAGTGACAGCTGGTAGCGGGAAAGGAGGGTATTAGGGAACATTAGGCAAACATGTATTTTTTTTTTTCAATGTTCAGAAATCAGGCCTTAAGATGCCTCTGAAATTATAAATTGAGGTAATTGTTGCCTTTAATCAGATTAGCTTGCTTCTACATGTCTCTAAGTGAATTTATCTCAATAGTACATCTCACCAGAAATCTTTCAAATTCACATCAAGTAAGGTCGTAATCATAGCCTAAAATTTGGTATGTACTATGATCTAACTTAAAACCCAATAAAATTTCAAATGCAAGGCATATTTGAAACTGAGAACCAGCTGAATATTTTAAGAATATATGAAGTGATTCAATGGGGTAAATTAGAAGACTCATGTGGTCTTCTGCAAACCCCAAGTGATATGAAATTGTGTGAAATATGACCTGGGTTGCCTTAACTTTGTAAAATGACCTTAGATCTAACAGAGCAGTTTGATTTAGGGGCTGACTCTGGCAGAGTGACTTTTCTAAGCGCTGAGATCAGTTATTGTGTTAACAGTAGTTCACAGGTGATATTCTAAAGAGCTTGCTGCTTCTTGGATGGTAACTTATTCTCTTCTTCTAGTCTCTAAACTTTCAGTACATTACCTATGTGTTAGTCACTTATTTTCACATTGTAGAAGTGGACAAGATAGTGGAACTTGCCAGTAATGCTGAAATTCTGGTGAAGACCAAAATTCATACCATCTCTGTTTATATTAGTACTGAATTTATGTTAATTTGTATTCATAATTTTGATTTTAATAACAATATTGTTACTTTTAAATACCTAGTTGAGTATCCTTTTAACAGAGTTGCATATATATATATATATGTATATATATACACATATATAAATAAATGCCATGCTATATTTCCAGGAAATTTAAAAGCCTAAGTGTGAGTAGATGCTACTAAGATTGTTAAAACAGGATTCAAGAAATTAACTACATTGTTAAAATGCATCAATGATTAAAGTGCCATTTAAGAGGAAATGTTTATAGATCCTGTGGGCCAGTTTAGGGTGTTTTAGATATATTCATATTAATAACTGCTGTAAACAAATGTTTACCAAATATGTCATATAAAATCATTCTTCTCAAACACTGTTAAGTAAGGCTAGCTTCTGTGTCAATTTAAAAAGTCTCATTATTTATATTATTTTGAACTATATCCTACTTTAAGAAAACACACATTTCTGTATAATTGTTCACATTTCAAAAAGCTGTATCATGATAAGATTCATGATCACATTCTCTGAAATAACATGCTCTCTCAGCACACCTAAGTACCAGTTTACACATCATTAACTACTTGACAGAGAGGAAAAGGTTGGAAATAGAAATTTAGAACTAATGTAATGGAGTCACTAATAATTGAATGTAAAAACAAGGCTCACCTGAAATTTATAAAGTAATTTAATAGGCAAAGGTATTTTTAATCACAATTTTAGAACCACATATATGGAATAGAGTAGGCAAAAAAAATCTATTTTACTTACATAATCTAAGATAAGCATGATCTGAAAATTTCCTCAGCTATCTTCAAATCAGAACAAAAGGTGATGATTTTTTGTTCGTGGCCTAATTGTCAGCAGCACTAAATTCGTAGGTACGAGTTGTTATAGATACTATGGCAACTTAATAGTCCTACCATCACGCGGCTGGGAAACATGGATCGATAGCACACAGTGGCTGCAGTCAACATGCAGATTAATGAACAGGGGCGTATCCACCCGGGAACGCTAGAACAAAGACTGGTTGAGCATTTTAATTGCTAAGTTGCTGCTAAGTCTCAATTCCCCATCAATCTCCATCCATTATGACCACTGATGCATAGCAGACATTAAGAGGAAAACAATAACATAATGATTCATAAGTGTTAGGGTGCAAATGAATGGTTAGCTCTGGGAAAATCATGACTGTGATTACTTTGTGGTTCAGACTGCTTGAAAGATCTGACATACTATTTATAATTTGCATTGTTCCCTGGACCTGACCTGCCTATATTTAATAAATTGATTTTAATGGAATTAATAACATAGCAAAAGGTTAGTTGAACAATCTTTTCTCTAGCTCTCTCAACACAGGTTTGAACTGTTCCTAAAACTAATTTACTTAACTTCAAAAATTGCAACCAGGGAAATTAGAAATGAAGAGGACTTAGGAAACCATGAAAAATTTACTGTGAGAACAAGATTTTCTTAAAGTAGGATTGTGTATTTTTGGTGGAGTTTTATAATGTGTGCATTCAATGGCCTTTATCTTAATTGTCTTTCACCTTGACAGCTTAGTTTACATCCTGAGGTTTCAAGTAAATCTCCCAGAAGTTGACCTCCATGCAGTACATAAAGGTTTCTTCCAATATAGAGGAAATTTTCTATAGTTGCTTTAGAAAGTATAAACGTGTCTCTCATGTAAGTTTGGCACTGTAATTGAGAATGTTTCTTATCTAATAAATATTTATGTCAAAAAGTTATTTAATCACTCCTCTTATAGGTTAAGCGACTCAAGTTTGTGCCATTCCCAAGTCACACTGCCTATGAGAGGCAAAGCTAGGATACCAACATAGATTGATGTGACTTGATAGTATGCCTTTCCCTCTCAGCTTGCTGGATCCCAGGCATTGAGTCTGACCTGACTTGTCCTAGACATTCTTATTAATCAAAGGATTTAGAAACTTTGAGTTTTCTTAAAAACTGCATATACACTGGGTATCATTCTCATATCTTCTGAAGGCAGAGGCATTTACTTCAGTGGAAAACATCTTTTTAACCTTGATTTAATTTACCTCTCCCAAGTCTCTCTTTCTTTCTTGGATGAACTTTGTGTGCAAGCCACTGCTATTCTCTGGCTTCAACTGAATGAGCTATGTTTGGAGACTTAGAGTATGTCAGGATTCATGCAAGAGTCCATGTTCAGTATGTGGGCTTTGTCAGAATTCTTCCTGCACAACTAAATATGTATGTTTATTCTGTATGGAAAAATGTACTGGGATTTCACTGCCCCCAACTGCCTTCACCTTTGGGTGAGATGTTTGCTATTTCTTGAGTCCCTCTGCCAGCCAATCCACAGCCAGCAATAAGGGTCCAAGCCAGGGCCTAATTATCCACACTCCCTGCCTCCATCCCACTCCACCCCTTGGGAATACCTGGATTCTCTACACTATCCACACACTGTGGCATTCATTCTCCATCTCTCTGACCTCCTCATCTGTGGTGGTTTATGGATGTAATGGAGTTTTTAAGATTATTACAAACCAGTAAAAAGAAAAAAAAATTCAAAAGTATATATGCTTACCACATTTTGTGAAGAAGTTAATAGAGATACTAGCCTTCACTTGCAAATTTAGTAGCTTGGAATCACAATACTGGAATAAATGTGTAAGATTGTATGGCACTCTCGCAGGTTTTCTAAGTCAGTTTTGAATACATTATTACATGGTCTGCAGATCAGGAGAAACCATTATAAATGATTATTCTTGAATTAACTCTAGTACAATATGCTTCTCTTTGCTTCTTTAATCATCAAAAAAATTGGCATGGAATTAAATTTTTACTAACTCCATCTTAGTTGGGATCGATGTTTACGTCAGATGTTTTCACATCACTGAGACTGATGTGTAGTTGAAGCTGGTAATGGTGCGGGAATCTAGCACAGAGGTTGGTAGTTAGGAGATTTACACACCAGCTCAGGTTCTGTCAAATACGCTCTAAGAACAGGGCAGGGTTAGTGCCTTTAGTTTCTTGGTGTCCTACTCCTTGTCAATAAATTGAAAGAATGTTTTTAAGATAATATATTTAATCAGAACCCCTTATAAGATAATTTAATTATGATATCATATAAAACTTATTTGTCTAAGTTATTAGTTTTTTCAGATATCCAATCTTGCTACTCTTTAAAAACTTATTCCTGGAATAGCCATTCAGCCTAGTGATTAAAATGGTGGTCAACACTCCAAGTCCCTCATTGGAGTGCCTGGGGTTGATACCCAGCTCTGGTTCCTTACTCCGGTTTCTATAAATGTATACCTTGAGAGACAGCAGTAATGGCTCACATGATTGGGTACCTGTTGCCCCTGTGGGAGATCTGAACTGTGTTTCCCAAAAACATTTATAATAGCTTGAGGTTAATGCACTTTCGGAACAGCTCTTTGAAGCTCTATGCTGGATAACATTGCTCTGTGTGCCCCTCACTTCCATGGCGACTCCCCAGCCACTTAGCACAGATAAGAATGTTCTCATATTCTGTGCTCTGACCTCAACTGAACAGTCACTGAACTATGAACACCTTTTCAAGTATGTTCAACTCATCACACTTGATTCTTAGAATATTTTCCTGCTTGATTTTTCCCCTTTACTCTCATTTTTAACCTCAAATTCATTGTCCTTGGCTGGTACGTACTATACCTTTCAATTAAGAAACAGCTGTGGATTTAATTAATGTGCTGTTGACTCCCACCCTTTTCCAGGTCATTAATGAGGAAGTTAAATGAGAACAGACGAGGCTTTATCTTGGGTTCCATTGGGACCTCTGGGGAAGCTTTTCCCCTAATATTTCTGTTCATTTATATTGCTTCAGAGATTAAATGCTGTAGGGCAGTGAATGTGTTATGGAAACCTAGCATTTGAGATGTTATAGAAATATTTTGATTTTCCTAAGAGGATTACATGTTTTTACTCACATCATATTTTCACATAGCTGTTCTCTAATGGAGATTGCAAAGTGCGGTTCAGTGGAGTATGTATTTTGGAGGAAATCAATGGGTTGGCATGCCAGGTGGGTAGCACATACTATCTGTGGTATCCCCTCCCGCATTCTACCCAACAGCAAGCTCTATTAGATGTACAGTCGTCTGAGATATCTATAGTGAACATGTGGGAGGCAGGAAGAAAATCTGATAATAACCCTAATCAGTGAAACACTAAGTTTATGGTATTAGAATTGCTATGTTGGCTACACAGGTATTTTAGAAATCAAAATTTATATTTACATCACTTATGTTTAATAACATGTTCACAATACATTAGTAAATATTGACCAGAATTGACAATTCAGAGCAATTAGTCAGAATCTCAGTTGTCTTCTTAGATAATGAGCAAACTAGAGTATACAAATGAAGATAAGACAATAAATTTCAAGTTTATAAGTCTTTTCCTTTTAAAACACAACAGAAAATTTTAAACATGGAGAAAAATGTTTAACCCCTAAAGTAGAGAATGCTTTTTTCTTCCACTTTTATTTCTTGGACTACTTGCTAAATATAATTTGTAATACATGAAGGTAGACTCCAGGAACTACCATGGACTTCAACAAACGCTACCAGCTACACAAACAACACATAAGTCAAGCTTTTCTTTCCTTTTTTTAAAATTTACTTATTTATTTGAAAGTCAGAGTTACAGAGAGAGGCAGAGGCAGAGAGAGAGAGAGGTCTTCCATCCACTGGTTCATTCCCCAACTGGCTGCAACAGCCAGAGTTGTGCCGATCTGAAGCCAGGAGGTTCTTTCGGGTCTCCCACATGGGTACAGGAGCCCAAGGCCTTGGACCATCTTCCACTGATTTCTCAGGCCATAGCAGAGAGCTGGATTGGAAGTGGAGCAGCTGGGTCTTGAACCGGCGCCCATATGGGATGCCAGCACTGCAGGGCAGCAGCTTTACCTGCTACGCCATGGTGCCAGCCCCAAGCCACACTTTTCAAAAAAAATGCTATGCTGTTACAGCAAACACAGGATTAACTGGGTGTGGGGCATAGGCAGGCAAGGGAAAGAGAACACTGGTAGCTTCTTTCCAAGGGCATATTAACGGCACACTGACATGTTATGGAAGGTTTCCAAGAGAATATATGTAATTAGGACTTTGCATTTTCTCTGTTTCACTTTCTCATAATTGCCTGGGTAGTTCTAATAAAGTAGAGAATGTTCTATTTACCTGGAAGGGCAATACCTAGCATAAAGGGCTATATTAGTTTCCTTGGACTTCCACAACAAATGACTATAAATTTGTGCAAAGTGGCAGAAACGTATTCATCCACAATTTTGGAGCACAGAATTCTAAAAGTGCTGACAGGGCTGTGCTCCCTCCAAAGCTGTTGGAAGAACATTTTCTTGCCTCTTCTAGCTTCTGATAGAACCAGATGCCCCCCCCCACCCTTAGATTGCAATTGTCTTAATGATTTTTATTTCCTTCTCTCTGGATGTCTTTCTTATACATGTCTCTTATCAAGACATTTGTCACTGGATTTGGCATTTACATAGATGACCTCATCTCATCATGAGATCCTTAATTTAATGGCATTTGCAGACTTCCTTTACCAAATATCACATTTACCTCACCGTGGGCATATATTTTAGATGCTGCCAATCAACCCTATACAAAAGCACAAAGCAGGAGAGTGAAAAAGACCTTCCTAAAGCAATTTCTCCAACTAAGGAACCATGTCAGGGAACTGCTAGGTTAAGACATATATGCACACCATTTAAGAGAGTCTACATGTTTCAAAGTGAACTTTTCATTGAGATGAGCAAAGCAAGAAATCAGATTTATAAAGTACTTTAAGCAATAGAGGCTTCCAAGTCAATAGACAAAACATAACTCTCAGGCAGAATTTTAACAAACATAGAGGGAAAACGTGCATATGTTAAATTCCCTAATCTGTTATTCTGTGGTCTTCATTTCTCTTTACCTCCATCAGGCTATTGAAAAGGTGGAAAATCAAGAACCAGCCCTCCAATGAGGGTTGAAGGGGAAGAGACAAGTGATACACAAGTTGAACAGGTCATGAAAACAAATGGGATATACTAATTTTGAGTGAATACTTACCAGTAAATGTGCCTATATCACAGATGTGAAACAAAGACAAATTTACCCCAACACTGAATGTATAAAACACCCCTCAACACAGAAGAAAAGCTATATAATCTGGATTGACCCATTTCTAAACTGGGTTTTATTATTGTAGAGCTCTTGAGCTCTTCATAAGTCCTAGATATTGATCCTTTATCAGTTACATAGGTTAAAACTATTTTTTCCTATTCTATCGGTTCTTCATTTTGAGTGTTTCCTTACAGTACAGAAGCTTCTCAGCTTCATGTAATCCCATTTGCCCATTTTTGTCTTTATTATCTGCACTTCTGAGTTGTTTCCAAAAAGTCTTTGCCTTATACCAGTGTCTTGGCAGAGGTTCCTGGATACTTTCCTCTAGTAATTTGGTGGTATCAGGTTGAATATGTAGATTCTTGATACATTGTGAGTTGATTTTTTTTTGGTATAAGGTGTGAAGTAGGGCTCTTGTTTCATACCTGAGCATGCGGAGATCCAATTTTCCCAGCATCATTTTTTGAACAGTCTGTCTTTCTTTCTTTCTTTCTTTCTTTCTTTCTTTCTTTCTTTCTCTCTCTCTCTCTCTCTCTCTCTCTTTGACTGGCAGAGTGGGCAGTGAGAGAGAGAGACACAGAGAAAGGTCTTCCTTTGCCGTTGGTTCACTCTCCAATGGCCGCCGCGGCTGGCGCACTGCGGCCGGCACACCATGCTGATCCGATGGCAGGAGCCAGGTACTTCTCCTGGTCTCCCATGGGGTGCAGGGCCCAAGCACTTGGGCCATCCTCCACTGCCCTCCCTGGCCACAGCAGAGAGCTGGCCTGGGAGAGGGGCAACTGGGACAGAATCCGGTGCCCCAACCGGGACTAGAACCCAGTGTGCTGGTGCCGCAAGGCGGAGGATTAGCCTAGTGAGCCGCGGTGCCGGCCTGAACAGTCTTTCCTTTCTCCAGGGATTGGTTTCAGCTTGCTTTCAGTGATTAGTTGGTTGTAGTTGTGTGGATTGATTTCTGGAGTTTCTACTCTGTTCCTTTGTTCTTTATATCTATATTTATATCTATTTTTGTGACAGCACCAGGTTGTTTTGATTATACCTGCCTCATAGTAAGTCTTGAAATTTGATATTGTGATGCCTCCAGATTTGTTTTTGTTGTTTAGGATTGTTTTAGCTATTTGAGGTCTTTTGTATTTCCATATGAATTTAAATTTTTTTAGATCTGAGAAGAATTTATTTTGTATTTTGATTGAGATCACACTGAACATGTAAAGTGCTTTGCATATAATGGAAATTCTGATGATATTAATTCTTCTGGTCCACAAACATGGAGGATTTATCTATTTTTTGTGTTTTCTATTTCTTTCTTTAATGTTTTATAATTTACATTGTAAAAACCTTTCACATCTTTGGTTAAATTTATCCCAGAATATTTATATTTTTTGAGGCTATTATGAAGGGTACCAGCTCTTTTTCAGACATGATATTTTTTGTGTACACAAAGGTTATTGATTTTTGAGTGTTTTTATATCCTGAAAATTTACCAAACTCTGAGTTCCTATAGTCTCTTAGTGGAGTCTTTTGGTTTCCCTATTTATAGGATCATGTCATCTGAAAACAGGGATATTTTGATGGCTAAAACTTCCAGAACTATTTTGAATAGCAATGGTAAAATTAGGTACTCTCATCTGGTTCCAGATCTCAGTGGAAATTCTTTGAACATTTCCCCATGCAACATGAAGCTGGCTTTTAGTTTGTCATAAATTGTCTTGAATGTAGGGATATTCCTTCTACACCAAATTTTCTTAGGGTTTTCATCATGGAAAAAGTGCTATTTTAATCAAATGCTTTCTGCATCTACTGAGATAATCACATGGTTTTTATTCTTCAGTTTGTTAATGTGAAGTATCATATTTAATTATTTATTGATTTGCAGGGATGAATCCTTCTTGGTCTGTGTGAGTGGTCTTTCTGATTTGTTGTTGGATTTAATTAGCTATAAATTTGTTGAGGAATTTTGGTTCTATGTTCATCAGGGATATTGGTCTATAGTTCTTTTTGTTGTATCTTTGGAATCAAGGTCACACTGGCCTCATATAAGGAGATTGGGAGATTCTTTCAATGGTTTTGAATAGTCTGAGAAAAATTAGAATTAGTTCTACTTTAACTGTTTGTTAGAATTCAGCAATGAGACCATCTGGTCCTCTGCTTTTCTTTGTTGGGAGGGTCATTATTAGTGAATAAATCTCCATATTGGTTATTGATCTACTTAGGTTTTCTGTCTTCGAGACTCAATATTGGTTGATTGTATATTCTAGAAATCTGTCCATTTCTTCTAGGTTTTCCAACTTGTTGGCATATAGTTGTTTGTAGTAATTCCTTATGATTCCTTTAATTTCTGTGGTAGCATTTCATTTTCACCTATGATTTTATTAATGTGAGTCTCCCCCCTACTTTTTTTCCCTTTGGTTAGTTATGCCATTGGCATTTCTTTTTTGTTTATTTTTTCAGAAAACTAGCTTTTCGTATTTTTTATTTCTTTTTTTGTTTCAATTTTGTTTATTCTCTAATTGTTTCTCTGCACCTTCTAATTTGAGGTTTTTTTTTTCTTGTTTTTCTAGGTCCTTGACATGCATTGTTAGGTCATTTATTTAATGTGCTTCCAGTTTCTTGATGTAAGCACTATTTGGTATCCTATTATCATTGCTTTTACTGTAAGTTTTGACATGTTATGTTGTCATCTTCATTCATTTCCAAGAATTTTTTGATTGTTCTTTTGATTCAGGAGCATGTTGCTCATTCTCCACATGTTTGTATATTTTCTAGAGATTCTTAGGTTGTTAATTTTCAACTTCATTCTTTCTGCTCAGAAAAGATACATGGTATGATTTCAGTTTTTTTGAATCGGCTGAGACTTTGTCTATGGCCTAGTTTATGGTCTATCCTAGAGAAAGTTACATGCACTGAGGAAAACAATGTGTATTCTTCATTTGTGGGATGAAATGTTCTTTAGATATCAATTAGGTTATTTGGTCCATAGTGTAGTTTTTGTTGAATTTTTGTCTAATTAATCTTTCCATTGATGAAAGTGGGGTCCTGAAGTATCCCATTATTATTGCGCTGGACAGAAGATACACAAAAACTGAACATGCAAGGATGGTGTATGGGTAGGCGGGAGGGTAGGGTAGAAAGTATCATTATGTTCCTAAATCTGTATACATGAAATACATGTAATTTGCATACCTTAAAATTTTTAACATTACATTTTAATATAAAAAGGGTAGAAAATGATATTCTAAGCAAATGGAAAGCAAAACAAGCAGGAGTAGCCATCCTAATGTCAGAAAAAATAGTTTAACAGAAAAACTGTTGAGAAAAAGAATGACATTTTATAATAATTAATGGATCAAATCAACCAGGAAGATGGTACTATAGTAAATGTATATGCACCCAATGCCAGGGCATATGGCTATTTTGAGTTTTTATTAAAATTATATGCATTAAATTCAACAAATGTATATATTGGGACTGTTTGTGATACACATGTATCAATGATTGAAAAAACAGAAATGGACAAAAATTGATGGAGGATTTTCCTAAATTTGAATAGGGAAGTTAGCAAAGAAAAACAAGAATATGATAGCTTTCACAGAGATAAACTCAGAATAAAACAGAGTAAGGGAAAGACAAGGCAATTTAAAATTTTTCAATAGTTAATTCGCATCTTACTTCCTCATATTATTTAAAATTTTATAGGTATACAAATTATAAAATTTCATGTGTTTCCTATATGAAGATTCAGGAACATAGTGATTCTTTCCAAACTACCCTCCTTCCTGCCCATGTCCACAGCCATCTTCCTCTTCCGTTTCCTAGTTCCATTTTTATTTTTTACAAAGATCTATTTTCAGTTAGCTTTATACTCATAAATTAACTCTATCTTAAGTGAAGAGTTAAACATCACATTAGCAAACTTATGACCTTTATCTTGGGTCATTTGATAGCATCCCATAAATCTTAACACTCTCTTTAATTTTTCTAATTATTTTTGGTCTGACTGAAAAATTTCAAAAATTTGTCTTCTAGCTGTCTTTCTTATGCCTTACCAAGTCTGCTGTTAATGTGGTGGAAAGCCTTTTGTATTTGATCTATTGAATTTTTCATTTCTAATATTTCATTTTGAGATCTCTTTAAAATCTCAATTTCATGGGAAAACTTTTCATTTATGTCATGTATGGATTTCTTTAATTCATGGATTTGCTTCTGTTTGCTTCTTAGTAATTCTATGATTAATCTTTTTGAATTCTATTTCAGGCACTTCATCATTCTCTTGATCTTCACCTTCTAATATTGAAGTGTTGTTGGGCTCCTTTGGGGGAGTCATCTTGTCCTCTTTAATCTTGTTTTGAATTTCTGCATTTATTTTTAGGTGTTTTGGAGATACTTGGTTTTTTTCTTCTGAGGGCTTTTATCTTTGAACTATGCCTTTGTGGCTCAGTGGAACATCTGTACTTTCAGTGAATATCCACAGGGCTGTGCTGGGTGTGGCCAGGGAGCTCTGTTCAGTGTTCCAGCATGTGGTGAGAATCTAGGGTGATAGTCAAGTTGGGTGGATTAGATCTCCTTTTCTTAACAGTAGGGAGGCTATGGTGACCTCTGTTGGCTTCATCACCCCCTCACCTCCTCTCTTTCAAGGTGAATAATTCCTAGGTGTCAGCCCTCAGTGGATGTCATAGTCACCTGCACTTACACATGAACTGTACACAGGAATTGAGCAGTCCTCGGTGTGAGCCCGGATCTTGCTGCAGTGACCCACCCCAGGCAGTCAGGGAGCTCTGAGCATGTGGAGCCACTCACAGTGATTGCTCAGTGACCTAGCTACACCCTGAACGCTCTCATCCGGTCACAGTGCTCCCAGTCTCAGCACTCAGGGTTCCCAGTCACAGTGTGTAGAGCATCTACTTGCCCTGCTTGCCTGTCCTGTCCACAGAGATGCTGAGAGGTCTCTAGAGCCTGCTGCCTATGGGTACTCCGCCTAGGTGGATTGTGTCCTGGAGCCTGTGAAAAGCTGAGTGGTGGGTGCACCTCACAGTCATCTGTGGGAGCCCTGTCCCTTTCAGTGCTCCTAGCTGAACTCAGAGTCATTGAGGAATGTGGTTTTGCCCCTCTGGTAAAATCCCTGGATCACAAGCGTGCACAATACCCACCGGCATCATGCACTGCTCATTTCACAATTGTGCTGGGGGTGTACAAGAGTCTCTGCACGGAGTCCTGATGCTGGAACGGCTCCTGCTCCCCATCTGTTGCCAGGTGGGCACAGCGAGCTGCTGCATTTGCCTCTGCTGATAAGATGGAGACTGTCCCCACCAGTGTCTGAGTGCACACACAAGACCTGCAGCAGCTGCTACCTACTTATGTCCAAAATGGTGCCGGCCCTCTCACAGCTGCCAGGCACCGTGGCGGCAGGGGATGGGGAGAGAGAGACATGCTCTTTTTCTTTTTCCTGAGTGAGTGGGTACCCTGTTCCCACGGGGGCTCTGGGCCAGAGCCACAGACAGTGTAGTCCGCTAGGCTATCCCTCTGGCAGTCCGATCCTACCTGGCTTTCCAAAGCTGGCACTTTGTCTGTCTCAGGGCTGCTGGGGTCGTTTGCTGTGCCCGTGCCCCTTGCTGCACCTTCCACACAGATCCACAGTGTCTCCTCCTCCTGCAGAATCGCCACTGCTGGTTTTCCTCCAACTTCCCACTTAGAATGAAATTTCTCTCCTTTTTTTTCTTTTTAAACTATATTTTACTACTTTTGTATAGCATTGAGTGGAATGCTCTGTCACTATTCCACCATCTTGGAATGCTCCGCTACCTGTGTCTCCCGTCTGTTCCTCTATGGAAGACAGAATGGCTCACTTGCTACAGGGCCATGGCCACACTCTTTCTTTGCCATTCAAAAAAGACAGACATTAAAGAGGGGAGGGCCTGTGCCAGGCTGAAGCCTGGAGTCCATGGGTGGCAGGAACCAAGCACTGTTGCCATCACCCACTGCATCAAGGGTGTGAAATAGTAGAAAATGAGATTGGAAGCACAGTAGTCAGGACTCCAGCAGGGTACTTCTCCCTCTTTCGCCAGTGTCCCAAGAAGCTACAGAGCTACTGTGCTAAGTGTCTGGCCCAGAATACAATTTTATATGGAATTGTCAAGATAGGGAACAGGTGGCTTTGAATGCAGTAGATGATACAAGCAACACAAGTTTGGAGGAAATACAAAAAGAGTTAAAAGAACTAAGAAAAAGCCTAGAGAGGCAAATAATATATGAAATTAAATAATTTAAAACATAACTAGGCATAAGAAACGGGGAAATCAATCTCATAAACAACTGAATAAGGAAGTGGTTAAAAAAGGAGACTGGGATAGAGAGGAAAATGATAGTGCTAAAAATGAAAAGAGGAGAGCACAGGAGCACTTGTTGTGATGCAGTGAGTCGAGCCACTGCCTGTGACCTGGGTGTCCCCTGCGTGCCAATCCAGCTCCCTGTGAGTGTTCCTGGGACAGCAGTGGATGATGGCCCAGTTGTTTAGGTCTCTGCCACCCATATGGGAGATCTGGATGGAATCCAGGCTCCTGGCTTCTGTCTGGCCCATATCTGGTACTGGCATCCAACTGGGGAGTGAACAAGTGAATGGAAGATCTCTGTCTGTCTGTCTGTCAGTCTCTCTGTAACTCTGGCTTTTAAATAAATTAATAAATCTAACAAATAGAACCGACATTGAACACAGACAGTATAGTTCCAACAAGTTATTCTATGTTCTGGTATCTCGAGCTGCTATAACAGAATATCAAGGAACAGGTGGCTTAAACAACAAACTTTCATTTCCCACAGTTCTGGAGACTAGGAGTTAAAAGAGCAGGGTATCAAAGCAATCAAGTTGTTGTTTTTAGATTTATTTATTTGACAGGAAGCGAGACAGATTGGGGGGAGGGGAGAGACAGATGAGGTGGAGAGAGACAGAGGGGGGTGGGGAGAGACAGACAATGGGGGAGAGAGGGAGAGATAGATCTTCCATCAGCTGGCTTATTTCCGCTATGGCAAGGGCTGGGCCAGGCCATCCAATCTGCAACATGGGTGACAGGGCCCTTCTGCTGTTGCTTTCACAGTCACATTAACAGGGAGCTGGATCAGAAGTGGAGCAGCCTGGAAACAAACCTGCCCCCATCTGGGATGCCAGCATTGTAGGCAATGGTTTACCCCACTACCCCACAACCCTAAAATGCTGGTGCCATAGTCAGGTTCTTGATGAGAGTCCTCTCCCAAGTCTCCCATGTCTGCATGCATAGAGGGGAGAAATGTTGTGTCTCTTACCTTTCTTAAATAATAGCAGTGGGACAGATGTTGTGGTGTAGCAGGTTGAACCTCTGCTGGGGTTTCTGGGATGCCCACCTCCCATATAAGGCTGGTTAGAGCTTGGGCTCCTCTGTTTCTGATTCAGCTTTTTCCTAATTGCAACCTGGGAGGCAGTATGTAACGTCCCTAGTGGTGTAACTCATGCAAGAGATTGGGATGGATTTCCAGGCTCCTGGATTCAGAGTGACTCTGTCATGGCTGTTCTGGGTATTTGAGGAGTGAACCAATGGGTTGAAGATCTCTCTCTCTCTCTCTCTCTGGCCAATGTGGATATATATTTGAAATAATATAAATGAAAAAAGTGCTCTTGTTTATATATATATATATATATATATATATATATATATAGACTCCACCTGAAAGCCACACTTGCGCATTCCATGTTGCTGATCTACTCCAGCCCTCACTGAAATAAGGCCATTGCCAATATTCAAAAGATCTTTTCTAAAAATTTAACACTACTGGAGGGCATGATGGGGGTCTTTCATATCTTTAGTTCAGACCATGAATCAGACATAGTAGAATAAATGCTTAGGTAAAATCTATAAAATCATAAAATAGCAGATGAAAAAGATAACATTTTGAGTTTTATTTCAAAGAACACTCTCATATGCAGCTTCATTTTGAAGGGAGGCTGGTGTACTTATTAAATGACTTACTTCCACTGTGAGAAAATTGCCTTCAAATCTGCTTACTATCTCTTCCTAAATGCTTATTTAGGGAAAATTAATTTACTTTCCTATCCCTCAGTTTTCTTACCTGTAAATCAGTTGTGAGGAACCTGGCGTAAAATAAGTACCCGTGAATAAACCTGACGGCAGCCATCTACTATTTGCTATTTTAAAGCTCAGAAAATGAAGACTCATAGGGGTTGTGTGACCTGCTAAGCATTACTCAGCAGTCAGTTACAGAGCAAAGACTAGAATTCCAGTGCCCAGATTGCTAATTGCTTTCTGTACGTTAGGAGTGGGTAAGGGATAAAGGCATCAATAGTGATCACAATACTTCATGTGTACGTAAAGTATAATAATGTTATCCAGGGATTAGGAGGCATAAAGACTTGAGGGGAACAGATGGGACAGATAATGGGTTCAGTTTTGGGAAAGCTGAACTAGAAATGTTGTCACAAGTTGATAATGGAGATGACCAGAACTTGCTCAATGACTTTTAAACGCAATAACAATAACATAGAAAGCCCTTTTAATGACCTACAAAATCTCATGTTATATGTTCCTGTTTCCAATTTCTTCTCTTTGCAAATCTGAAATTTTAGGACTATACTAGGTGTTGTTTCTGCTACAGCCTGTGACAGACTGCCCTCTTTCTAGAATGTTCTTTCTTCATTCTTTGTATGAATGTTTGTGCCACACTCTAACTTCATGCAGATTTCCTTGTTCAAACACCATTTCCTCAGAGAGGTCTTGCACCACAGCTCACTTTGTAATATCTCCAACCATTACAGCCTGCCCCCTTAGCTTGCTTTGTTTCTCTTAAAAGTGGTTATACTAACTAACATAACTTAGCAAACAAAGATAGCCACCCAAATCCTTGTTTGTTTCCTTTGTGTACCTGTGAATATGCATGTCTATTTAAAAAGGAAAAAAGGCAGCACATTACGATGTTAAAAACAAATTGGAAATCTTTTAAGTAAAGATTGGTTTAAAAATCTGCTTGTAAATGTGAGGTTGCATTTTATGCTTTGTCTGCTCTCTTTAAACAGGACTCAGTCAGCTCAATTAGGTTATCAAATACTGGAGAATCCCCAAGGTCTCTGAATACAAGCTGCAGCATTTTTTGAATACTTAATTCTCCCAAATAACTCAATAATAGCCTTGGTATTCGCTCTTTCTAATCTACTGTGTGTTGGAAACCTTCCATCAGTGATATAGCAGGAGAAAAGCACTGTTGACTCCCAGACGTGTTTCAACATTGTGCCTGCAATTTCATTTCCCTTCTTTCTCTCTGGGCTGGCATATTTTTGGAAGCTAGATATTTGTTTTAGGAAAAAAAAAAACAAAAAAACAAAACAAAAAAAAAAACAACTTCTGAGACAGCACCAAGAGAACAGGTATAGCATGGATCTTTTTTATTTATTTATTTATTTATTTTTTTGACAGGCAGAGTGGACAGTGAGAGAGAGAGAGACAGAGAGAAAGGTCTTCCTTTGCCGTTGGTTCACCCTCCAATGGCCGCCGCGGCTGTCGCACCGCGCTGATCCGATGGCAGGAGCCAGGAACTAGGTGCTTTTCCTGGTCTCCCATGGGGTGCAGGGCCCAAGTACTTGGGCCATCCTCCACTGCACTCCCTGGCCACAGCAGAGAGCTGGCCTGGAAGAGCAGGTATAGCATGGATCTTATCCAGACTTGATCATAGGTCCTGATATAAAGGAGGCTTAAATGGATACCTGATAAATTAATGTCTATAACATATGAAAGATTAAAAAATTCAAAGTTAAAACTGTTTTTAACATTTAGATATTTCATATCTACTTTTTAAACTTCTTTTATCTTTCTTCTAACCACATGGTTTTAATTTTATTATGTGAGAGTTTTTAGTTATACTTTAATCAAATATCCCTCTATTCTGCTTCTGGACATCTTTTTAAGCCAATTACTGTGCTTACAATTTAGAACCTTGTATTCTTAGTAGAGTACTTTGTACTTTAATAGGATCAAGTTTCAAGACAGACTAATGGACACTTTCAATCACGTTAATCCATGTATATTCTGGTCTTATTCCCTAGCAACTATCTCATTGATCTTTTGTCATTAAAATAATCATAAATAAATGGTTTAACAGGTACGTTAGCCTCTCAGTTATTAGCATGTAGAATTCACAGTGATGTTGTCAATCAAATCCCTTACCTGTGAAATGGAGGAGGCCCTTTTCCCTTTAATTTTATTATCATTTCCATATAAACTACTAGGGAGTGTTTGACTCTGAAACTCTGATCAGGAAAAAATGATTATTCCTTTACATTGAATATTTTTGAAAGTGGCAATAACTTCTTACTTCAAGAATGTTTCCCCAGGCATGCAAAAAGCAATTAAAAAATCACATAGTTGAATGATCAAACATGGCTTAAACTTCATGATAGAAGTTGTTGAGTTACAGAAATATAGAAATTTTAAGATAATACATAATTGGAGACTTTTGTCATATAAATTACAGAAGCAGGCCTTTAACAAACCTCAGATGGAACCTCCTTTAATATTCTCTCTGGGCTCAGGTTGTCTGTGCTTAACCTTTTAGGACCTCCATTAACTGGCTGAGGATCCATAAGCAATGGTAGCTATGTGGTACAGTGTGATCCTGCCCCTCTGGCCACACATGGTGTTCTTTAGAGGAGAAGACTGATTGAAGTATGGTGAATTGGTTCCCTAGGGATTTGGGTCCCAGGGTTATCTGTATTTGCTGTGGTATTCACAGAGATAAAAGTACAGAGAAACACAGAAGAGAGATGGAGAGGATGTTCAGATGGTTAAGTCCCTGGTTCTTATGTTTGTATTTAGTATCCATGTAATGGAACAAATGAGGCTCAAACACAGCAACTTAAAGATAATGTCTATTATCTCATAGTTTTTAAATTTTATTTTGAAAAAAAAAAATTTAAATTCATTTGAAAAGTAGAGTGACCAAGGAAGAGGGAGATACAGAGAGAGATCTTCTAGTAGCTGGTTTACTCTCCAAATGGGCTTGATGGCTAAAGCCAGAAACCTGGAGGTGCACTTCAGTTTGTCATGGGAGAGACAGGGACCAAAGCACTTAGATCATCATCTGCTGCTTTGACAGGTGTCTTAGCTGGAAGCTGGATTGGAAGCAAAAATTCTGTGAATTAAACCTGCATTCTGATGTGGGATGTTGATTTTGCAAGCAGTGACTTATCCTGTGCAACAACACAGCCAAATTTTACCATTTTTTAGATCTACAACATACCTTGAACTTAATGGAGTGTCTCCCAGCCTCTCACAATTCACAATATTGCGCTCAAGGGGTTGACTGAGGCCATAGCAATTGTAAGTCTTTTTTGAAAGAAGATCCATTTCTTTTTTTTTTTTTAATATTTATTTATTTGAAAATTACACAGAGAGAAGAGAGGCAGAGAGAGAGAGGTCTTCCATCTGATGGTTCACTCCCCAATTGGCCGCAATACCCGGAGCTGTGCCAATCAGAAGCCAGGAGCCAGGATCCAGGATCCAGGTGCTTCCTCTGGTCTCCCATGCGGGTGCAGGGGCCCAAGGACTTGAACCATCTTCTACTGCTTTCCGAGCCATAGCAGAGAGCTGGATTGGAAGTGGAGCAGCCAGGTCTGGAACCGGCACCCATATGGGATGCCGGCACTTCAGGCCAGGGCATTAACCCACTGAGCCACAGTGCCGGCCCCAGAAGATCCATTTCTGAAGTCAGTCACACAGCTGTTGTCAGGCATAATGTCTTCTCTCGCTGTTGACTTGATATACCATTGCCTTGCCACACTGGCCTCTCCAAAGGGCTTCCTGTTTCTCTCTGAAGCTGCTTTCCCAGAACTAGAAGTGAGATTAGTAGGATGAGAAGGTGAACAGGCAAAAATTAGAATCTTCTGTTTTAACCTAATCTTGGAACAGATATCTCTTCCTTTTTCCTGTATTTTATTCATTAGAAAAGAGTTACTGTGGCCAGCCCAGATTCATGAAGAGAGAATTACCCAAGGGCCTGAATACCAGGACATGAAGATCATTCAGCGGTATTTTAGTGGCTGCCTACTATTGCCTGCCCTCTGGCCACCAATGATTCATGTCCCTACCATATTCAAAAGACATGGAGCCCCTCCTAAGGTCCCCAGAAGTCTCATTCTGTTACAATATCAGCTCAAAGCCCAGAAACTCTTTATGTAAATCAGGTTCAGGTACAGATAAGAATTCTCAGTTTCTAAAGTAGAGCTCCTTGGGTAGAGTTCCTCTTATCTGAAAATCTGTAGATCCAGCAAGCTCAGGGGCAGATTTATCTACTCAAATGCACAGCAAACTTTAGGCTACTTATACAGTGGTAGCTGGCTTCCCCCTGAGCAAAACGTAGAAATAGGGCGAAGAATGATCAAGAAAGATATCTCAGTACTTTTGTAGTCTAATACCAAGAATGACATTCTACCACTTTTGTCAGATTTTATTTATTGGAAGTGAGTTACAGGTCCAGCCTATACTCAAGGGGAGAAGATTAAACAGGGCATAAATACTGGAGGCAGGGATCATTAGGGACAATTTTGGGAGGCTGCCTACCCCTCCCTTTCAGAGGTTTGACTGCATTTGTGCCCTGAACTATAATAGAGATGCTTTGGACTTATAAAAATTTCTCTGTATGTTTTTAAGTTAACTGCAGTTGATTCCTGCAGCTTGAAACAAAAAAAGCTACCTACATATGTCCTATTTCTATACACTTAAACTGGATTCTTGTTTTCCTTATATTTTTACAAAAGTCAACCTTATTTGGAACATCTAGGATTGACTAAAGATTTTCTACTATCAGTTTAATTATCTCCAAAACTTTTCTTCCCACCAGCTGTCAGTTACTTCCTTCTTCTTAAAGAAACTGGATAGATTCAGACTATTTAAGTTGGCATTTGCTCAGCATTTTTTTAAAAAGATTTATTCATTTATTTGAAAGTCAGTTACACAGAGAGAGAAGGAGAGGTAGAGCGAGAGCGAGAGCGAGAACGAGAGAGAGAGAGAGGTCTTCCATCCTCTGGTTTACTCCCCAGTTGTCTGCAATGGCTGGAGCTGCGCCGATCCAGAGCCCAGAGCTTCTTCCAGGTCTCCTACCAGGTGCAGGGGCTAAGGACTTGGGCATTGTCCACTGCTTTCCCAGGCCATAGCAGAGAGCTGGATCAGAAGTGGAGCAGCCGGAACTCTAACTGGTGCCCATAAGGGATGCCAGTACTATAAGAAACAGCTTTACCAGCTATGCCACAGTGCTGGACTCAAATCAGCATTTAATACTGTTAATTGCAGCTTGGTTCTTGAAAAAAAATTCTCTGGCTTCTGTATCACACTCTTCTGGATTGCCTGTCTTAAGTTTCTTTAAAAAATTAATTATTTAGAGAGTGACAGAGGGACAAACACATACAGTTCCCATATGCTCATTCACTCTCCAAATGGTTGTAAAGATCATGACTGGGTAATAGTGAAACTGGGAGCTGGGAACATAATCCAAGTCTCCCATGAAGATGGTAGGAATCTAATTATTTCAGCCATCATCTCTGTGTCTGTGTCTGCATTAACAGAAAACTGGCACTTCGAGCTGGAGCTGGGAATCAAAACCAGGTACTTAATTATATAAATTGGGTATCTTAACCAGTGTCTTGAAAGCATAAATACATATCCTGGAATCTTTTGTTGGATTTTTAATTTTTACATATGTTGTTAGTCCATTTGTTTCTTCTTCTCTCACTATATAAAGTCTGAATGAATGCCTAACACATAATTTCGAAGACTATGAAACAGATGACTAAATCTTCACTAAATTGTTCTATATTTGTCTCCATGTATAAACCATACCTATTTTATTTTATTGTTAACATTAACTAGTGATCCACACCTAGTTGACCCTATTTTTTTTTAAAAAAAATCTAAATTCCCTCCAGCATTCCAACTCCTTGTGGCCTCTGTTGGAATTTATTTGTTCACACATACGAAGAACACATGGTATTTGTCTTTCTGTACCTGTCTTTCTTTACTTAACCTGTTGTCTTCCATTTCCATGTATTTTGCTGAAGATAACAAGACATAATTCCTTTACAATGATAGATTTATTTGAAAGGTGCAGTGATAGAGGAGAGGCAGATGGAGAGACCTTCCATACTCTCATCATGCACCCGTTGTGCATAACAGCTAGGAGCCAGGAACTCCATCAGAGTTTCTCACATGGGTGGCAAAGACCCAAGTATTTAGGCTGTTTGCTGCTGCTTTCCAAAGTACATTAGCAGGGAGCTGGAATGGAAGTGGAGCAGCCAGGATTTGAGCCAACACTTGGATATGGGATGTGGGCATCCCAAGCAGCAACTTAATTCACCGCACCACAACACCAGACCTGATTTCATTCTTCTTATGGCTAAACTTACTCAACTTCTTTGAAGGGAAAAAAGATGGAGAGAGACAGAGACACACACACACACAGATTTCCCATTTCTTAGCTCACTCTCCAAATGCCCACAATAGCCAAAGTTGGGAGCCAGAAACTCAACCTGGATTTTCCAGGTGGGTGGCAGGAACCCAGAACCTTGAGTCATCATTGCTACTTCCATTTGCAGGAAGCTGGAATGGAGAGTATAGCCAGGACTCGTACCCAGGCACTCTGAAATCGGATGTAGCCATCCCATGTGGCAGCTTAGCCACTGCACTAAACATTTGCCACATAAGTTCACATCTTTTCTCAACTTCTCCAAATACTCAAAATTCATCCATATTCCTAGGTTAGTCAAGCTGGGAACTGGAATTTCATCCCTGATTCTCTTTCTTACACCAATTTCATGCGATCCTGCTCTAACTCTTGTTAATTTTCCTTCCTTAATTTCCCTTTTTCTGGGATATTTTTCTCCACTAATCTAATACTTTAAAAATAAATTGTTACTGTCTTTCTTGTGATGTTTATATAATAATTTGAGAGTAACGACCTGGAGTAAGATTATTTCATTGGAATGCTGGCTCTACTACTTACCTGGTTAGATCTGTTACCTGTAACAGGTTGCTTAGCCTCTCAGAAATTCAGGTTCCTCCTTCGTAAAAAAATATAAAACAGTATTAAAACATTGAAATTTTTATAATATTAAATGCGATAATGCAAAAAAACATTTAAAGTCAGGCTCATAGTAAATATAAAATAACTAGGATCCATTGTTTGTATTAGCTGAATAATGCAATGGCCTCCTAAGTAGAATTGATGTTTTGCTCTCAATCATCAGTCTATACCCCTCTAACACTGTGGTGGAGTGAGAGTGTGATCATATTCTTCCTTAGCTGTTATTAAAACATTCAAATGGGGGGCCAGCACTGTGGCATAGCAGGCTAAGACTCTGCCTGCAGCGCTGGCATCCCATAGGGGTGCCAGTTCATGTCAAAGCTGCTCCTTTCCCAATCCAGCTCTCTGCTATGTCCTAAGGAAGCTCCTGCACCCATGTGGGAGACGTGGAAGAAGCTCCTGGCTCCTGGCTCTGGATTGGCCCAGCTATGGCTGTTTTGGCCGTTTGTGGAGTGAGCCAGTGGGCGGAAGACCTTTCACTCTGTCTCTTACTCTCTCTAGATGTAACTATTCCTCTCAAATAAAATATTGAAAAAAAACAACAACACTCAAATGGTTATCCATTGCACTCAGATTGAAAATAAAGTGTCTTTCAATTACATTCATGATGTTGTTCCCATTCTACTTTCTAACCATGTATCTTGAAAGTCTTTTGGATCTCCACAATCTGGGATCCTCCTTTTTTCCTGAATAGTTACTATACATATATGGAGGGATGCAAAGACACTGGCTTGCCCTCATAGCTCATGTGCTATTTATGCAGCCATCAGTGTTGTCTTTCAGTTCTCCAAACTGATCTCTTTCTTTTTCTTTTCTTTTCTTTTTTTTTTTTTTTTTAGGATTTACTTATTTGAAAGGCAAAGTTACACAGAGAGGAGAGGCGGGGGGGGGGGGGAGGGGCGGTGTGTGTGTGTCCCCCATCTGATGGTTCACTCCCCAATTAGCCACAACAGCTGGAACTGCACTGATCCGAAATCAGGACCTGGGCCATTCTCTACTGCTTTCCCAGGCCACAGCAGAGAGCTGGATCGAAAGAAGAGCAGCCAGGACTCAAACCAGTGCCCATATGGGATGCTGACGCTTCAGACCAGGGTGTTAACCCACTGTGCCACAGCGCTGGCCCCTGTACTTTCTTTATCTTTGGAAAGACTGCTCCCTCTGCCTCTCTGTGTGTCTCCAGTTATTTGGTGTTGACATTCTTCTCATGTCTTGGGTTTCATATTAGACATGCTTTTCTCCAGGAATGCTTTCCTGACCACCAACACTACATTATTTCCCATCTTAAGCTCTTGTATTGTGCTGGAATTAGCTCTATTACAACTTTCTAATTACTTTTTAGTTTTGTTTATGGTCTGTAAGTTTCTTGAGGGTTAAGGCTGAGTTTACATTTATCATTCCAACTTTAGTACTTAGCATCATGTCGGTGGGTAGTGACTTTTCAACACAAATCTGTTGGATTTCTGGGTATTTTTCACTAGAAGGCTACTCAGACAATGATCTAACAGTGTAACAGACTGTGAATCCACCTGGAAAGGAATTTTTCCTAGTATAAAATTACACGTTATTTTTACATACATTAGAGCTAGCAAGGGAGAGAAGGGTTTATAATAAACACAGATTAGAGATATTTATTTATTTGAAATACAAAGTTACACAGAGAGGTAGAGACAGAGAGAGGTCTTCCATCTGATGGTTCACTCCCCAGATGGCCACAATGGCAGGAGCTGCGCTGATCCGAAGCCAGGATCCAGGAGCTTATTCCAGGTCTCCCACGTGGGTGCAGGGGCCGGAGGACCTGGGCCATCCTCCACCGCTCTCCCAGGCCACAGCAGAGAGCTGGATCAGAAGAGGAGCAGCCGGAACTAGAACTGCACCCATATGGGATGCCGGCGCCCCAGGCCAGGGCTCTAACCCGCTGTGCTGCAGTGCCAGCCCCAGGGATATTTACTTTAAAAGTTAGAGCTATTTTTTTTTTTTTAAGTCGAGTACATTGAAATGAACTCTATTCCTCGAGTGAGAAAGCAAAAGATACTGAGAAAGAATGTGAGGAAGAGTAGAATAAGAGAGAAAGAGGGAAAGTTCTAACTAAAGTAATCAGCTGCATTACTAACATTTCTGAGGGACCTGATAGTATAAGTGTGCAACAGAATTTGTGATTGAGGTTTAGTTAGCAATTGCCACTTTAGCAAGGACACGAACCATGCTGTTCCTGCAGTCATCAGCTCTCTGGCTATCTGGCATCAGAATCCTCCGCACAGACTACAGGAGATACCAACAGTGACTGTGCCCCTGGTGTGCACCAGCTATGGAAACAATCTTTCTTATGTTGGCAGATACAGAAGACATCTGTGCAGCAAGCTGAGCCAGAAAGCAGGAAAATGCTAGTTGTTGCAGGATAACCAAGAAGACTAACCTTGCCTTTCCCTTAATGTTTCAGAGATATTCTTAAAATGTCTAGAGAAAAATTATACATGAGAATCAAGAGAATGGAGAGCAGGTGGGGGCAGAAGAAAATACTTTTAGATTTGAATGTTGATATGAATCTATTTTTATCTCCATGTACTATGGTCTGTGTTTATATGAACTGCTTTACACGATACCAGCTATTTTATACATGCCCTATTTTGTACCACTTTCTTAGCTAGTTAAAATATCCGGTTTAAATCCCATATCTATATATGCTGTTTGCATGTTTCCTATTAGTACACATTTGCAAGATTGTGTTGCAATAACAACAAACCATGCATCTCTGTGTTCCTGCAAAATGGGACTTGTTCTTTATTTGTGTGTTGGCTGTGGGTTCTCTTTGACTTTGCTTCATGTGTTGTCTTCACTCTAGGAAGCAAGCTGAATAATAAACTCCTTTTGGAGATACACTGTCCATGTGGCAGAAAAAAAAAAAAAAAGATGCAAAGCCTAGCAACAAACTTCACTTCATATTTCACTGGCATACCTGACATTTGTAGAGAGAGACACTGAAAATCAGATGGCAATGGGTAGAGATGGTTATTCTCACTGAGTTTGCACGGGATACTTGAAGTGTAATCCAATAATTTTCATGCTTTCATAATTATAAATGTTATAAATTATAAATTTACTTCTTGTGTTATTTCCCCTTTCTGTATGTCTTAGCAGCATGTGCACTCCAGCCCTCACATTGCCATATTTGGTTTTCTATTCACTATGGTTATTTTTTTAGCTTATTTTAATTGCTTATTAGGTATAATGGTGAAATAGTCACACAGTAGCTATAGCGTTCTTATGACATTGTGTTCTGTTTGCCTTGATACTTTGGGAACTATGTGACTAAAAATCTACTTTAAGTTGATCTCCCCCACCTTTTTTTTAAGGAACAGGTTTCAGTACTTAGACTCCTATGTGACACTTTTCTTACTGTTAGACAAGTTTCTATTGTAGGAAATTTTTACATGCCTGTGAAATATTTACACATTTTCTGAAAGCTTTTAGATTATCTGAGCCAACTTCCAGTTATTCTTACATGCTCAATTTATTCCCATTACAGAGAGTTTAGGATCTTAAAAACTATCATTATTTCATATTTTAGACAATTAAATGCTCTGAATTTATAAAAATAAGACATTTTGACTTCGCTAGATTCAGGCATGTATAACACCTACAGTGTTTGGGAGTACTAAAATGACCTGTGTTTAATGTATCCATGAAAAGTCTGATTCGCTCTGTGACAAGGAGATTTCTCGATGATTCTGTTTATATTTACATCTCTCCAGTGCAGACTACTTCACCAACTTTGCTAATCATATTTTCATATATATTGAATATCTTATTTTACCCAAATAAGAGAAAACTCCCATCAAAAGATCTTAAACAATAAGGAAATTTATTGACTCATAAAAATGGAAATTTTCAAGAGGACTGTTTTAGAGCAGATGCAGAAAGCCTGTAATTAGATCTTTGCTTTCCTTGTATTTACTTTATCTTCAGACATAGCAAGGAGTGCAGGCTTCACATTCTGTATGTAATAACAACCGGAAGATTAAATATATTGCCACTTTTGGAAACCCTTTCAGGATAAAAAAAAAATAATCTCAGAAGAACTTATTCAGAAACTGTGGGGAAAATCTTCGTGGTATTTCATTGGCCCAAAGCAGGTCACATGTCATCCCCTACCTGGTGAGGGGGATTCAGTTACTCCTAGTGTGATCACGTGCCACCTGGAGATGGGCTTGATGGCCATCCCATGGCATCTGATTTCACTAGGAAGGCATAGATACCACAACAAAGCAGGGTTCACAAAGTAAAGACAAAGGGCTAAATGAATCCGGGTAGTCAGCCAAGCATAACTAATGAATTGCGCTCCAAATGTGCTTACTTGTTGTCTTTTGTTATTATATTCATAATGATAAGGAGAAAACCATTTTTTAAGCAGACATCAGCAAAAAGAATGGCTTTCCTAGAATTGTTCAAGTTACTTCTTCTGATTCCTTGAAGGATTTTTTTCCTGGCACACATTTGTGCTCTTATATAACTCCTGTCCTAACACTTGATCATCTCAATATCTGCAACGATAGTCCTGTAGTGATATGGTTACACAGTTTCCTGCTCTTTCCAACAGTGATTTTTCCTACACTATCTCTTGTTCATATTTTCTAATACCATACTTCAGTCCTTATTACCAAAACCATGCAATCCTTAATCTCAATTTCAAATGTCATTTTTTCTTATTACACTCTATAACCTAATACCAAGAAGAAACTCCCATCCATTGATTCTAATCCTTTATAATTTGTTAATCTGCCTTAAATCTTTTCCCTTGGGGCCAGCGCATTGGCACAGTAGGTTAATCCTCCACTTACAGTGCTGGCATCCCATATGGGCACCGAGTTCTAGTCCTGGATGCCCCTCTTCCAATCCAGCTCTCTGTTGCGGCCCGGGAGGACACTGGAGGATGTCCCAAGTGCTTGGGCCCCTGTACCTGCTTGGGAGACCAGGAGGAAGCTCCTGGCTTCGGATCAGCACAGCTCTGGCGGCCATTTGGGAAGTGAACCAACGAAGGGAAGACCTTTCTCTCTGTCTCTCCCTCTCACTGTCTAACTCTACCTCTCAAATAAATAAAATCTTTTTTTTTTTTTTTTTTTTTTTTTTTTTTGACAGGCAGAGTGGACAGTGAGAGAGAGAGACAGAGAGAAAGGTCTTCCTTTTGCCGTTGGTTCACCCTCCAATGGCCGCCGCGGCCAGCACGCTGCGGCCGGCGCACCGCGCTGATCCGATGGCAGGAGCCAGGAGCCAGGTGCTTTTCCTGGTCTCCCATGGGGTGCAGGGCCCAAGCACCTGGGCCATCCTCCACTGCACTCCCTGGCCACAGCAGAGGGCTGGCCTGGAAGAGGGGCAACCGGGACAGAATCCGGCGCCCCGACCGGGACTAGAACCCGGTGGCCGGCGCCGCTAGGCGGAGGATTAGCCTAGTGAGCTGCGGCGCCAGCCCTCAAATAAATAAAATCTTAAAAAAAAACTTTTCCCTTTAATTTGCTTAAGTTTGCTCATCTATCATTATAGTCACTGTATCATGTAACACTTTTAACTTTGGTGTTCCTTTCTCACTGTATTATACTTGTTTTGACAAAACGCAATCCTAATTAAAACAAATATGGTAACTAATATACAAAGCACAAATAAGTAAAGTAGTTGAGTGAAACTCACATTTTGAGATTTGATTATCTATAGCCCTTGTCTATGCTCTTGAGGAACAGTGGTTTTTCTATTTATGACTTGTTGAATTATTTATTTAGTGGAGGGTTAAACTTGTGATTATAAAGAAAACTTAAAATATGTCATGTAAAAATTAAAAATAAGGAGGAAGAAGAGTAGGATGGAAAATATTATAATGCTCTAAAATGGTATATATGAAATACATGAAATTTATTCCATTTTATGTAAGTAAAAAAATCAATAAAATGAAAGTAAAAACAAAACAAATTCTCTCCTTATAACATTCCTGAATCCATACAACTGAACAAAGCTGAATGACTATAAAGCTAACTATTTCACTTTAAATTCATGATTACTGTTCTCAGATGGACATTTAAAGTTGCCTGACCATAAGATCGTATATATTCCTACTCCATTAATGGTCTTCCTCTCTTTGATAACTGTTTTATATCTCTATTCTTTTTAAATCTCCCAATTCCCACCCCTTCATACCTACTATGAGTTTATTTTCTTGTTTTCTATTTTACCAAGAATTAAAAGTTATTAGAATAATTACTGTGTGTCACCACCAAGTCTTCTCATCTGGACACTGAATCCATAAACCTTCTTTCTTGTTGTTATGGATGTATTATCATTGTAGCAATGCCAAACTTTTCTCTGTTCCCTTTTTCCATGCTTTCCTGCCTTCTCAAAATCATCATTCCAGTACATTTCTCTTTATCCTGTAGCTTTTTATTTTCTCTTCATTAGCATAACAACTCTTTCTCTCAATTAAAAAATTGCATCGAACTTATTTGTATTCCAATCATTGCTGTTGCCTTAATAATTCACTCTGCGATGAAACTCCTCAAAATTACGGTCTGTACCTCCAGCTTCTCTTTTCTCATTCTGTCTTGAATTTATTTCATCCAGGCCTTTTCCCCTCTCCACTGAAGTTTCCACTGAAGTTGTTCTTGTGAAGATAACAAGTGACATCTTGTCCTTATTGTCAAATTAAAGGTTATTTCTCATTCTTAATACCATTCGAGTTTTCAGCATTATTTGGCACAGTTGTTAACTCTTTCAATATTTTCTTTCCTTGGCTCTCACATAGCGTGTTTTCTTAATAACTTCTGCTTCCTTTTTTTCTTTTGTGGGCTTCTCCTTATCTCCCTAACTCCCAACTTATTTTTTTAAAAGATCTATTTATTTGAGAGGCAGAGTTACAGATACGGGGCGAGACAGAGAGAGGTCTTTTCTCTCCCAAATGGTTGCCATGTCTGAGGTTGGGCTGACCTCAAGCCAGGAGCTTCTCTAGGTGCTGGCCCAGTCCCCAACTTTTGAATGCTTTCAGCTTGAGTTTCTAAATCTTTTGCTTTATGAACCCTCAAAATGTCAAATATATTCTTAAATTTAACACATCCTTCCTGCTCATAATGTATATGTGAGATTAAGGTTACATAAGAGACATGGTGAGTAGAGTGAAGGGATGAAATTAACATAAATGACGATTCCCACAAAAGTTGAGTACAGCTAAAAAACAAACCTCAGTGTGCTTGATATGCTTAGATATCCTTTGAAAAATGAAGAACTGAGTTGCATTTTTTAAGGTTTATTATTTACTTGAAAGGCAGAGAGAGAGAGAGAGTGTTCCCATCAGCTATTTCATTCCCCTGATTGCCATAATGGCCAGGAGTGGACCAAGACAAATCCAGGAGCCAGGAACTCCATCTGGTCCTCCAGTGTTGGATGACAGGAACCCCCCACCCACTTTGACCATCCTCTGCTGCCCTCCCAGGCTCACTAGCAGGAAGCTGGATTGAAAATGAAGCAGCCATAATTTGAACCAATGCTCATATGGGATGCTGACAGGGAAGGCAGCAGCTTAACCCACTGTACTGCAGCTCCTGAACCAGAACTAGCTGAGTTTTAAAATTGGAGTTGTCACTGGGCAGAAATAGAAAACCTGTACTGTTAAGGGGTATATCCATCACCTTAACTTTTAAGAATTTTCTGATACACTTTATCTATGGAGGATACCTAGATTAAATTGTCACTCCTAATACAGACTCTACTTTCAGCTCACTCTGGCTAATGGTGTGAGGATTGGAGATTGATCTTCTAGAAGTAGTACTGGCTTTTGGTAGAGAAACAAAGTCATAAGCCCATGGAAAAGTTCTTAATATATGGCTGCATATTGAATATTTTGCCTAGAAAGACACATGTGTTTTATGAACTTATATTGAGCAGAGGACTATTATATGAAGTACCTACCTGTAACATTGTATTTAAAGTAAATTTGATAATATTGCTTAGAAAATTGGAACATGTCAAATAAGATCTGCAATACAATGCAGTATCTTCTTGAGCTAATTAAGAGAACCAATACCTTTATTAGTTCTCACAGGACTGCTGTTGAAAACTCTATTAGAGCCAGTGTTGCACTCTTGGTTGAGACCTTATACTACCCAGGAACTAGACACCTTAGCATAATTAGGGTAGGGATGGAATTCAATGATGAGCACTTAAGATAATTTTGAATTGTATTTGAACAATGTTAGTGGAGGTATAGATGAAACTATAGTAATTGAGAGCAAGTTTAGAGTCTGGCACCAAGAAGTATGTACACTTTTCTTTTTTTTAACTTTTATTTAATGAATATAAATTTCCAAAGTACAGCTTATGGATTACAATGGCTTCCCCCCACCCCATAACTTCCCTCCCACCCGCAACCCTCCCCTTTCCCTCTCCCTCCCCCTTCCATTCACATCAAGATTCATTTTCAATTCTCTTTATATACAGATCAGTTTAGCTTACATTAAGTAAAGATTTCAACAGTTTGCTCCCACACAGAAACATAAAGTAAAAAATACTGTTTGAGTACTAGTTATAGCATTAAATCACAATGTACAGCACATTAAGGACAGAGATCCTACATGAGTAGTACGTGCACAGTGACTCCTGTTGTTGACTTAACAAATTGACACTCTTGTTTATGGCCTCAGTAATCACCCTAGGCTCTTGTCATGAGTCGCCAAGGCTATAGAAGCCTTTTGAGTTCACCAAGTCTGATCATATTTAGACAAGGTCGTAGTCAAAGTGGAAGTTCTCTCCTCCCTTCAGAGAAAGGAACCTCCTTCTTTGATGGCCCATTCTTTCTACTGGGATCTCACTTGCAGAGATCTTTCATGTAGGGTCTATGGGTCTGCTGTGTATCTCGCTTCCCATGTTGGATCGTTCTCTCCCTTTTTTATTCTATCAGCTAGTATTTGCAGACACTAGTCTTATTTATGTGCTCCCTTTGGCTTTAGTCCCATCATTATTATCAATTGTGAACAGAAATTGATCACCGGGACTAGTGAGATGGCATTGGTACATGCCACCTTGATGGGATTGAATTGGAATCCCCTGGTATGTTTCTAACTCTACCATTTGAGGTAAGTCAGCTTGAGCATGTCCCGAATTCCACATCTTTTCCCTCTCTTACTCCCACTCTTATATTTAACAGTGATCACTTTTCAGTTAAGTTTCAACACTTGAGAATAACTGTGTATTGATTACAGTATTCAACCAAAAGTATTAAGTAGAACAAATAAACAAAAAAAAAAATACTAAGAGGGATAACATATTAAGTTGTTCATCAACAGTCAGGGCAAGGGCTGATCAAGTCACCGTTTCTCACAGTGTTCATTTCACTTTAACAGGTTTCCTTTTTGGTGCTCGGTTAGTTGTCACTGATCAGGGAGAACATATGGTATTTGTCCCTTTGGGACTGGCTTATTTCACTCAGCATAATGCTTTCCAGATTCCTAACAGGGATCACTTTTCAGTTAAAATTTAAACACCTAAGAATAATTGTGTGTTAATTACAGAGTTCAACCAATAGTATTAGAACAAAAAAAATACTATAATGGATAAAGTATTACATTGTACATCAACAGTCAGGACAAGAGCTGATCAGGTCACTGTTTCTCATAGTGTCATTTCACTTCAACAAGTTTCCCCTTTGGTGCTCAGTTAGTTGTCGCCGATCAGGGAGAACATATGATATTTGTCCCTTTGGGACTGGCTTAATTCACTCAGCATGATGTTTTCCAAATTCCTCCATCTTGTTGCAAATGACCGGGTTTCATTGTTTTTGACTGCTGTATAGTATTCTATAGAGTACATGTCCCATAATTTCTTTATCCAGTCTACTGTTGATGGGCATTTGGGTTGGTTCCAGGTCTTAGCTATTGTGAATTGAGCTGCAATAAACATTAATGTGCAGACAGCTTTTTTGTTTGCCAATTTAATTTCTTTTGGGTAAATTCCAAGGAGTGGGATGGCTGGGTTGAATGGTAGGGTTATATTCAGGTTTCTGAGGAATCTCCAGACTGACTTCCTTAGTTGCTTTACCAGTTTGCATTCCCACCAACAGTGGGTTAGTGTCCCTTTTTCCCCACATCCTCTCCAGCATCTATTGTTGGTAGATTTCTGAATGTGAGCCATTCTAACAGGGGTGAGGTGAAACCTCATTGTGGTTTTGATTTGCATTTCCCTAATTGCTAGTGATCTTGAACATTTTTTCATGTGTCTGTTGGCCATTTGGATTTCCTCTTTTGTAAAATGTCTATTGAGGTCCTTGGCCCATCTCCTAAGTGGGTTGTTTGTTTTGATGTTGTGGAGTTTCTTGATTTCTTTGTAGATTCTGGTTATCAACCCTTTATCAGTTGCATAGTTTGCAAATATTTTTTCCCATTCTGTTGGTTGCCTCTTCACTTTCCTGTCTGTTTCTTTTGCAGTACAGAAACTTCTCAATTTGATGCAATCCCAAATGTTAATTTTGGCTTTGACTGCCTGTGCTTCTGGGGTATTTTCCAAGAAGTCTTTGTCCGTACCTATATCTTGCAGGGTTTTTCCAATGCTCTCTAGTAATTTGATGGTGTCGGGTCGTAGATTTAAGTCTTTAATCCATGTTGAGTGAATTTTTGTGTAAGGTGAAAGGTAGGGGTCTTGCTTCATTATTCTGCATGTGGAAATCCAATTTTCCCAGCACCATTTATTGAATAGACTGTCCTTACTCCAGGGATTGGTTTTGGATCCTTGATCAAATATAAGTTGGCTGTAGATGTTTGGATTGATTTCTGGTGTTTCAATTCTGTTCCATTGGTCTATACATCTGTTTCTGTACCAGTACCATGCTGTTTTGATAACAGCTGCCCTGTAGTACGTCCTGAAATCTCGTATTGTGATGCCTCCGGCTTTGTTTTTGTTGTATGATATTGCTGTAGCTATTTGAGGTCTCCTGTGTCTCCATATAATTTCAGCATCATTTTTTCCAGATCTGAGAAGAAGGTCTTTGGTATTTTGATTGGTATCACATTTAATCTGTAAATTGCTTTTTGGAGAATGGGTATGTACACTTTTCTAAATCACAAATGCTTCCCTTTCTATAGCATAACATTGGACATCATTCAAACAGTTACTCAATAATGCAAGTAGATGTTGAGGCTTATATGTCAAGTTTGTAAATAGCCAATATTGGAAGTGCCTTAGCATCTATGTCAGGATGCAAAGGACTTTGACATGGAGGTTCTATGGAGTGCGGTATGAAAAATCATCTAGTCAGCACAGATTGCTGCAGATACTATTTACAATGAAAAGAATCATTGAATCAAAGAAAAGGTCAGAAGGTTCTTTAGTTTTTCAAGGCTGATAAAATAAATCTAGTGAAAGGAAATGGCGGAGACAACATTCATAGAGAAATATAGAATAATTATGGTACTGGGATTGAAGGCAACCATTCAGATTGAGAGAGCTGACACTGATGCTGCATGATTCTTCCCTGTGAGTCTAGTTGCTTATGAACAGAATCTCATGGAATGGGAGTGACCAAGATATACCTCAGGCTGGGAAGTAATCCAGAAGATGCCAGAAAATATAATTAGAGACTATGTATTCCTCCACCAGGCTTTGAACCCTTAGCACTTAGGGACTTTAAATTGAATCAAGGATAGATTGAGAGAGAACATATAAGGGAGTTTCTAGATTATATGAAGTATAAAACATCAGGGTTAAAATAAGAGTGGGGATCTTTGATGATGGATCTATATGGAAAAGCATGAAGTAATGTTGGAGAATGACTGATGGGTGGAGTGATAAGTAATTTTAATGAAAAAAAAAAACAAATCTTAATAAAGGTTCTCTTGTCCCTGTGCCAAGGACAAACTGGGGGCTGGGAACAAAATCCAGATTTCCCATGTCAGTAGCAGATGCAGGAACCCCATTATTTGAGCTATCACCTGATGCCTCCAGGATCTGCATTAGCAGGAAGTTGGAGTCAGGAGCTTGAGTCAAACATTGAACCTAAGCACTCTGATGTCAGATGCTGGTCCTCACTGCTGAGCCAATGCCTACCTTTTTAGGGATATGTAACAATATACTAAACCATTAATCTCTTTAGTGGTACACATTAAATTCATTTATTAAAAGCATACTTCATGAGTTAAGTACAAAGCGTAAAGCAGCTCATGACAGAGTTGGGTTTCCATTGCAGGGAGACAAGAAAGGGAGATGAAGAGTAGCAAGCTCCCTGCTGTAGCACAAGGAGTCGGGGAGGGGTGTGATTTGGTGAGAGAGGCTAGGACAAAATGTTGAGCCTTCAAGGCAACCCTAATGATGGTGACATGTTGTGCTTCCCTGCTTTCTCTTCTGCATTGGTTATATCTCTCCTTTACAGTGGCAGGACAGGCGCTAACTTCATTGTCTAAAGTGACTTATTACCCATCCCACCAAATATTCAGTAGAGCTGCATACTTTGTGTTTAGTTTTCTTCAGAGAGCTGGTAGAGAGGCTAGTTTACAGGTCAGATTTTGGTTAGGAAGATACAGATGGGTTATATCAAAGTGGCAAATGCCTAACAGCTGAGTTATATATAACTTTCATCCATGCAAAATATGGTTCCTCTCTATAGCATTTTTAAAAATTTCATGGAGTTCTTTATCTAACGTATCTTGAGAAACATATCTATGAAAACTTAATGCCAAGCAACACCCCACAAAAGGTTTCAAAGCAATAAGTAAAAGTTAAATAGAAATGAGGCCGGCGCCGCAGCTCACTAGGCTAATCCTCTGCCTTGTGGCACCGGCACCCCGGGTTCTAGTCCCGGTTGGGGCGCCGGATTCTGTCACGGTTGCCCCTCTTCCAGGCCAGCTCTCTGTTGTGGCCAGGGAGTGCAGTGGAGGATGGCCCAGGTGCTTGGGCCCTGCACCTCATGGGAGACCAGGATAGGTACCTGGCTCCTGCCATCGGATCAGCATGGTGTGCCGGCCGCGGCGGCCATTGGAGGTTGAACCAATGGCAAAAGGAAGACCTTTCTCTCTGTCTCTCTCTCACTGTCCACTCTACCTGTCAAAAAAAATGATAGATTAAAAAATAAATTATATCAGGTATTTTCTAATTTATTAGTCACTGATAAATAGCTTCAACAGAAGCAAAATTCAGCAGTGACTATAATATTTGCACAAACTAAATATGAGGTGAATTCTATGTCCTTATTGCTAGGGAATGTGTTAATGTACACAAAATGAGAGTATAGTCTCATTCTTTAGGCCAACTTTTATCAGAGAAGGACAGAAAGATAATGTACTGACTTTAAGATTTTGATGTTTTGATGCTTGCAAAATGTTTTGAATTTGAATTAAAATATTGTATTTTTTATCTTGATTACTATGTCTCTTGGTACCCTCTAAAACGTGGTGCATAAGTTGAGTACCTCAATCTTCTCATCCTAGTCCCCAACCCAAGTGGTAGCAATATTGTCTATTTGGCCCTGGTGTTGAGATGTGCAGTGATTGCAGATACAATACAGGTGGAACACTGTAACTATAGTTGGGAGAATTAAGCTGTTCTGAATATTTACTTCTATAAGATGTACTTCTTGATGTGACTATTTCTAATGAACACTTCATATCCTCCAAGGCAAGGTCTTCCATCTGCAAGATGGAAGCTTTTTAATCACTGCTAGATTGCAAATTTGTTTGGAAAAGTACCTTGAGATTTGTTTAGAAGGTTACCTCCTGTCCTAGGCACAGTAAAGAAGAGGTGTAGCCAGTGCAGGACAGACACAGTAGACAGGTACACAATGAAACAAGCTCCTACTGACGTAAGACAGATGGTGAGCGTTTGAGTTTTGCTTAGAAGGATAGAAATAGAAGCCCATTGGGAATTCATGTTTTTTCCCTTTGAATTCTGTTATTCCTTTTATCTTTTAGAAATATGCTTCTTTTAACTCGACCACATTAACCAAACCAACATTCTACAATTTCAACTTTGTTGGGTTTTGAGAACTTTCCACTTTCCTACACAGGTCTATATAACCCCACCCCACCTAATTCTTCAGTCTATCACAGAAGCAAAAGAAATACTTTTGGCTTTTCCTTAACCTCTACAATACCTGTCTGATTGACTTTAGATCAAGCCTTTTCCTGGAGTTGAGGTGTCAAGAGCCACAATTTTCTATGTAGTTCACCACCCACATTTCTTCAGCTGCTAATAGAATGGTGGGTCAAGTGTTAGGTGGAAACCCCAGAATCCCCCCTAAGCACCATGTTCAGTACTACTATGGTCCCAGTCATGAGATCTTTATTTTGAACTGATTCATTTTATTTGCCATGTCCTAACAATAGGATCAAAGCTTCAATGTGAAATACATTTTTCATTTAAGGCTTGCAGTAGTCATTTTAATTCTACTCTTACTGGTTTTTCCAGGAGCTTGAACATATCTCATTTCTTCAGCATTCGTAATTTCTTTCAGATGCACCCAGATCTTTAGAAGTGCCTCTGTCATTTCTTTGTCCTTTAGGTCCCATGAGTTAGGCTAACACCTGGTTTCTCAGTGGATTTGTTGCCTTGAAATATGCTAATAACAGATAAGATAAATGATTTATGGCCTCTGAGACAAAAGTGATATTCATATAGGTCCAGTGTACCATATAAAATTACAATTACTTTTTGAGTGAAAAAGTATATGATCCTGGCTGGCACTGTGGCTCACTAGGCTAATCCTGCGCCTGCGACGCCGGCACCCCAGGTTCTATTCCTGGTTGGGACACCGGATTCTGTCCCGGTTGCTCCTCTTCCAGTCCAGCTCTCTGCTGTGGCCCGGGAGTGCAGTGGAGGATGGCCCAGGTCCCTGGGTCCTGCACCCGCATGGGAGACCAGGAGGAAGCACCTGGCTCCTGGCTTCGGACTGGCATAGCGCGCCGGCCATGGCAGCCATTTGGGGGGTGAACCAACGGAAGGAAGACTTTTCTCTGTGTCTCTCTCTCACACTGTCTAACTCTGCCTGTCAAAAAAGTATATGATCCTGCCTTTACTGATGTGCATGATTGGGAGGGTATAAATAAAAAATAATCTAAGTAATATATTTTGCTAGTTTGTTTTCAGAAAAAGGTGGTTTTGTAAATTCATAATACATTTTGCTTGTGGGAATTATAAACAAACTCTGGAGGTGATGCCAAAGAAATTTGAATCCGGTTTGAAAAGGTACTAATTGCTATTAGTTAGCCTGGCAAATTGGCAACTTGGAAGGACAATGATCATTTTGAAGTATTATGCTAAGTTAAAAGTTTATTCAGTGATTTATAATCATACTGTATCAGAGCCTGCTGTTAAATGATCAAACTGAATAAAATTTGGCTCATATTCTGAAAAAGAAAAACTGCACTTGTGATCAACACTACTGCCAGGAGCATCAGGACACCAGTTGACACCAAAGTTAGAATTCTATGCCTTCTTTTGTAAATAGACTTATGCTTTCCAAAGATATATATACACACACACACACACACACACACACACATATATATACACATACATATATACACCTATATATACTTATATAAATGTAAATTATATATAAATGCATATATATTTTATATAACATATTTTATATATAAATAAAATTTAGCTATACCAGTGATGAATCAACCCTTTATAAGTCAAACTACTAATACAAAACCAAAATCGCATTCAATCTTGAGTCACCCTTGACTCTTCTTTGATACAATATATTAAATCTACTTTTTTCATTGCTGCCACAACAGTTTACTACAAAGTCAGTGACTTAAACAACAGCAAACATTTTATCCTACATTTCAGTAGGTCTCCCTCCCCATCTAAAGTTATATACATAAGTTGAAAGAGAGTAAATCAATTTTGTTCTTGGCAACAATTTGTTACATGGGAGACAGAAAAATGGCCTCCCAGAGTATTCGGATTTAATCCCCAGAACCTGTGAGTATGTTGTTACTTATAAAAGGGATTGAATGTGCAGATGGAACTGCATTTGATCATGAGCTGGATTACTGCATAACTCTTCCAACTGGTCTCGCTGTTTCATCCTTGCCTCTACTGACGACTCTCTACAAGACAGCCCAGTTCGTCTCTTAAAAGATCAGTCGGGTTTGTTCCACTTTTCCAATTCACTAACAGTAAAATTCAAAGTCCATCAGACCTTCCAAAATGCATCCAAGTTATCTCCCAGCTCATATATGCCATATTCCCCATACTTACCCTGCTATAATCATGCTGGCTTCGTGATGATGTTCTGATTAACAAATCTTATTCCCTTTTAAGGCCTTTGAACATGCTATTCTCTCTACTTAGGATGTTGTTGCCCCCCTGCCCTCCCAAAGTCTAAGTGGTGCCCTCCTTCAAGATGCTATCTAATGAGAGACTTCCTCTAGACATCCTTTATGAAAATAGCAACCTTGCCTAGTCCTAATTGCCCTTTATTTCTTTGTATTTTTCTTCCTTCTTGCTTATCACTATCTGACACAAAACACTGTGTCTCTCTCCTCCAAATGGAATGTAAGCTCCACAAGGACAGGCAATTTTGTTCATTACTGTATCTGCATTGTCTTCAGAAGGGTGTCTGGTTCAGACTATGTATTCAATAAATATTTGTTGAATGAATGCAGTCTTTGCAGTGAAGAAATCTATCTCACTCTACTCCATCTTGAGAGTTTTGAACAAGTTCCAACAGCAACCTTCAGGTACATATTTGCTCTTAAAGTTTTCAAATTTTTTTTAATCTAGCCATTGATATTTTGTTCCATCACTAAGAATCCAGAATATTAAGGTAATTTTTCTATCCACATTTGCTAAGTTCACATTCTTTACTTACTGGCGGAAAAATACCCAGTAGATAACATTTGAACCTACGTTTAGTAATGCTTTATTGTATTTGCACTGTACTCAGCTCTAACTAATCCTGACATATTTACCATCAGGACCCGAATCACTGAACTAATTTAGATTGTTTTCTTGATCACAAATGGTGTCGTCGTCTTTTTTTTTTTTAAAGGAATGTCTTATGTGGTGTCTTAACCATTTAAATGTCTCCCCTGACTGCATTTTTTTTTATTTTTTAAATATTTATTTATTTGAAAATCAGAGTTACACAGAGAGAGAAGAGAGGCAGAGAGAGAGAGAGAGAGAGAGAGAGAAAGAGAGAGACCGACCTTCCATCTGCTAGTTTTCTCCCCAGTTGGCCTAGGCAGGATTTAGTGTCGTTCCTCCACGAAGAGGGGGAGCGACATAATGGTGCCGTGACTCGGATAGGAAACCTAGGATGGATATGAAACTTAGGAGGGAAGAAACGGGAAGAAATGGGCAAATATCGGAGAGAGAGACTAGCAAACAGCCTAGGGAAAATATCGGAGAGAGAGACTAGCAAACAGCCTAGGGAAAATACCGGAGAGAGAGACTAGCAAACAGCCTAGGGAAAAGCCGGACGAAAAAGGAGCCGGAAGAAGCTATTGAAAGCCTAGGCATAGACTCGGATACGGACTACAGGGGGAAGCTGGGAGAAATCTCTAAGGTCGAAAGCGAAAGTGAAAGCTAGAAACGGACTACGGGGGGAAGCTGGGAGAAATCTCTAAGGTCGAAAGCGAAAGTGAAAGCTAGAACAAACAGACTCGGATACGGACTGTGGGGAGAGGCCAGGAGAAATGAGGGAGGAATATTGTTGGAGGAAAGCTTGGGGAAACATACCGGGTAGAGAAAAATGTTAGGGAAATTGAAGCCGCGGGGGGCAGGCCGAGGCGGAAACAAAAGCCACTTTGGGATTCTCAAGTTAGCCCGAGAATAGGGGGCGAAAAGTTGAAACCAGAAGCTGAAACGTAAGCCAGATTGGGATCCGTCTGATTAGCCCGGGGAGCAAAGGACGGGAAGCCAAATCATGGGGCGGAGACGTATGCTGGGTTGAATTCGCCAGGCTAGCCCGGGGAACTTAGATTGAATGCTAGTGGCGGACACGTAAGCTACGCTGTGTTACTCGCGGAAGCCGCCGCGTGCAGAGAGAGCACGGGGCGTGAATAGATAGGGAACGGGGCTGGCGCGAGGCCGTGGTGCAGACGCGAAGGGCGTGGAGACCGCGGAGCGCGCGAAGCCAAGCCGCGCAAAGCCGGGAAGCTGCACAGATGAAAGAGGCGCGGGCTGAAGCGGCTCAGCTGGGAAGCCGCCGAGAAGTAGCCTCGGGGCGGGCAGCAGGAAGCCGCGGTGATAAGAGAAATAGAAGTTTAGAAATAAAATGAGAGAAATAAGAATGCTGGGAGATAGAAGTAAAATGGGAGAAATAGGAATGCCCGGAGATAGAGAAATAGAGAAATAGAAAGGCCTCCCCTCAACATGGCAACGAGAAAGTTTGGATTCGGTCTGCCTGATTAAGTGAGGCGATGAGCACCTGGGCGGCTAGCAGCTTATGCGCCGCAGGTCACCGAAGACAGGCACGAATTAACATCAGTAAGGCTTCCCCACAATGCAACAATTAGGAGGCTTGGATTCGGTCTGCCTGATTTAAGGCGGTAAGCACCAGCAAGCAGCTCGACCAAAGCATGAGCTGCAGGTCACCGAAGATAGGCACAAACCAACACTAATAAGTCTCCCCCACAATACGGCAATGAGAAGGCTTGGATTCGGTTTGCCTGATAGGTTTTGTAAGCACCTGCAGGCAGTTCTAGCAGAGCAGAGCATGCGCTGCAGGGCACCGAACACAGGCACGCATCAGCGCCTAAAAACCTCCTCACAACATGGCGAAGAGAGGACCCGGATTCGGTTTGCCTGATTGATAGGACTTGTAAGAGCCTGTGGCAACTCTAGCAAGTAGAGCAGAGTGTGTGCCGCGGGACACCGAAGACAGGCGCGTATCAACGCCAAAAATAAAAAGAAAGGGGGATCTGTGGGGAGCAATCCGGACTGGACTGAGTTACTGGAATTAAGACTTATTCTATGCATCTGCTCTCCCACAATATGGCGCTGGGAGAGAAGTAAACAGCTTCCGCACAGCTGCCTCCAGTTCAACTAATAAACTGTAGGACTTGCTCCTGATTGGAGGAGAGCAGCGTACTCGGCGTGTGGGCAGCCGAGTTAGGATTGGCGGAGGAGGGCTATAAAGGAGGAGAGAGACGGCATGCACCAGGAACATCTATGGGGAACATCTAAGGGAACCCGTGCAGCCCCCGAGAAGAGCCGGCCGGCGGTGTGCCGCTCCCCTGCGGAAGTGGGGAATGCGGCCAGGGGGAACTGCCCTTCCACGGAGGTGGAAGGGATAGTAGCCAACCCGGGAAGAACCAGCAGCAAACCCGGGGAGGGCCGAGCAGACGAGAGAACAGCGCAGGGTCCTGTGTCGTTCCTCCACGAAGAGGGGGAGCGACATAATGGTGCCGTGACTCGGATATGAAGCCTAGGCAGGATTTAGTGTCGTTCCTCCACGAAGAGGGGGAGCGACACCATATGGGATGCTGGCACTGCAGGCAGTGGCTTAACCCACTATGCCACAGCGCCGCCCCAAGTGGTTTCTTCTGTGCCCTTTGATATGAGCTCATTTTGGCTAATCTAACCCAAGATTATTAATAGAGGCAAGCATGGGTGTATCTACAAACCATCATTTAGAAATGAACAGGTTAAGAAAATTTATACCCAAAATAATAGGTTTGAAACAAAACTTGAAATCAAAACTCCCATTAGTTCTATAATGTAATGTGCTAAACATCCTGGGAATGTGGTGGTAACCTGTTAAGACAACTATATACATTTTATACTAAGATATTACTTAAAAAGCTTTACCTTTCCAGGTAATAATCTATATACAAAATACTGTCAAGATTTTTTAATGTTTATTTGGAACAAAAATCTTCTGTCTTTTCAGAACAGAGATAATAAGTAATTGGTAATGTTTGGAAGCTATCCAGCTACACAATTCAAGAACAATCAAGTTGAAAATAGTCATGTGCTATAATCTTCTCAACCAAGACACTGGTATATAGTATTCTCTCCTCTTCCACAAGATAAATTAATAAAGAGGAAATTGTTTTAAAAAAGAATCCCCCCCTAAGGAATGACTGTACTCATATAAAACAGAAAGACAACTAAATTGAATGTGTGTTGTGTAATCTTGGGTAAGGGAGGTAATCCCATTTACCTATATTTCTTTGAATTTGGTTTCATTTCTAAAATGAAGCAATGTAACTAGAGAATTCTCTCTTTATATATAAAATTTCTCAGTTTTGCTTATTACTGTTATAATTATCCAAAGATAGACTTTCCTTATTTATACTTTGTATTTAACAGGCATCCCCAACAAACTGAAAAGATGAAAAAAATTAATACTAATAGACACTGTGCTGATACAATCTCAACACTTCAAAAAATGATAACTTTCCTAAAACTTAACCAAGTTGTTTTAAAAAATCAAAATAATGTTTGATAATTTGAAGTTATCCAGCATAATTGAATAGAAGAAAAATACAGATTATTTTTTGATATGAAATAGCTAGAACAGTTTATGGTCATAGGAAAAGAAGTAGTTGCTTTAGGTTTGCTGTTAGAAACAATTTTGAGGTATTTTCATGCATTCTTTCTGTAACCAACATATGTAGAAAAACCCTGTAAGTGCAGAAATGGCTTTTAAAAGATGACCCTTAATAGCAACAATAAAAACCATCAAGGAGTTTCCTTTTCTAATTTTATTTTTAACTGACAAATATTGTACCCATTTACAAGGTATCATGCAAGTTTCTCTCTCTCTCTCTCTCTCTCTCTCTCTATATATATATATATATATATATATAGTCATTTTGTATCTGTTCACCGCCTTAAAACCAAATGCTTTGGTGGAACTTCATCAGATTAGTTAATGTTTTGTTTTTGTCATGACTACTACATGTTGTCAAGGCTGAATAAATTTTTATTTCAGCAGACTGCAGTGGCAGGTTTTGGGACCAAGCTAAGCTTAAGCCATAAAGTTGTTGTCTTGTGAAATGGCAGTTTTGAAGATGTCATCCTTTCTTAAATCATTTTCTTTAGCCAAAAAAAAAAATCATATAGGACTGCTTCTGAATGAACTGCAGAGTGGTTCTATGAGTTTTGATTCAGTGTACCAATTTCTATGTTGTTCACACATACCCATTCACTCCTTAGCATTCACAGAACATAAAAATAACCTGGATATATTTGAAGAGACAGCCTTCTGTTTCTCATTTCAATATTCTTTTGTGATAGTTTAGAGCTACATACATGGAAGTGGTGTGTGTGTGTGTGTGTGTGTGTGTGTGTGTGAAAAGTGAAGCCAGTTATAAAACATACTTAATCTCAGGATTGTTAAGAGCCTTATTCTTGAGTCACAGTGACATGAACAATTAAAAAGAAAATTACCTTATTCTCACGTTAGGGCTCCTAACCACTACTAATTTCTTAAGTAGATCTGAACAAGTAGTGAAAGACTATGACATACTTATAAGAACAGTTTCTCTCTTATTACAGTTTGTACCATAAAAATCACGGGTAATTTCTGTTGGAGAGTAAATGTTATTAAAAGCCATTCCAGAATTATTTAGGTTATTAAATGAATGTATGTCATAGTTTTAAATAACAGGGCAGTCAAGTTGGTAAGCTTCACAATTATAAAACATGAGTTTATCATCTTTCCAGAAATTAGAATACTTATTTCAGTGTGTATATTGTCAGTGTTATTTAAGTTGGTGCTTATCTGTGTGTTTTGCTATGAGAGATACAGAAGATTTTTTTGTGTTGTTTCCCTTGTTACTGTCACAGGTGGAGGGAATTACTGTAACACTTACACCACTATTCCCATCCAGAGTCTAGCTTTTTCCCATTTGATCCTTTATTTCTTCTAATATTTTCTATTTAGTAATCTGAAAATGATGCCTTACTCTTTATTTGACATTTAAAGCCAGATACAGAACTCTGAAGAAGGCACCCAGTAATATCATCTATAAACTAAAATAATTATGAGCTTGGAATTTAGTCTGGATTTAAATCCCAGCTCTGCTTCATTTTAGCTGCTAGAGCTTTTTAAGCTTCTGCATGCAACCAGAAGTAGTATCAATTGTACTCATGTCCATTACTAGTGTCTTGAAATCTATTAGAGAAAAGACATACCCTCCAGCATTACATTTTAAAACAAATTACCCATTTATTTTGGAAGAGTTACAGAGAAAAGGGAGAGGAAGATCTTCTACCCACTGGTTCACTCTCCAGATGGCTGCACTGTCCAGCACTGGGCCAGATAAAGCCAGGAGCTTTATTTGTGTCTTCCATGTAGGTGCAGGGGCCAAAACACTTGGACTATCTTCATCTGCTTTTCCCAGGCCATTAGCAGGAGCTGGATTGGATGTGGAGCAGCTTGGGACTCAAACCAGTGCCCATTTGTAATGCCAGCGTTGCAAGCTACAGTTTTCTCAGCTATCTTACAATGCTACCTCCCCAGTGGTATTCTTATAATTTTTTCTAATTCCCCATTTTCTCATGCATGAATTGCTCCTCAAGCCATTTCCTCAGTACCCATCTACGTAAGAAAGATCCTCTTGAGACCTTAACTTTAAGGCAACTTGTGTTGTCCTCTTTCCTTTCCCCTTGACTTTGTAACAAATCCATACCTCTACCAGTTGACACTGAATATTATGCTTTCAGTGTGGGAAGATCAGAAAACTGCAGCATTCAACCTGAAAACATCCAACTTCTCCTAATAAGTACCTTATGAATATCTATTGTAAAGATTAAATGGCTTTGAAAACACCTGGCTAATAGCTAAGGTCTTTGTAAAGGGCAACTATTATTATGAAACCGGTTTGTTGTGTGGGTGGAAATCATGAGGGACAAAGAGGAAGCAACTTGGTTTTATTTTTTCAAATACTATCTTCCAGGAGGCCAGATCATTCTCCTTTGTCCATGCCTGCATAATAAAGCAGGTAGATGTCATAGCTTCTCCAAGTGTGTTATGGGTGTTAGGACAAAGAAAACTTTAATTATAAAATCATACTTCAATCCTTGCCCAATTCAAAGACTGAATCCAGACACTATAGATCAACAACCAGCAGCCACCTGCCTTGCTGCCCCGCTGCTGCCACTTCCTTCCTCCTCCTTCCTCCTCCTTTCTTCTCCTTCCTTCTTCTTTTATGTTATTTATTTAAAAGGCACAGTTACAGAGAGAGGAAAGACAGAAAGAGAGTAATCTTCTATCTACTGGTTCACTCCTCAAATGGCCACAATGGCTAGAGCTGGGCTGGACTGGAGCCCTGTAAGAGCTTCTTACAGGTCTCCCACATGGGTGCAGGGGCCCAAGTACTTGGGTCATCTTCTGCTGCTTTCCCAGGCACATTAGCAGGGACTGGACGTGGAGCAGCCGGGACTTGAACCTGTGCCCATATGAGACGCTGGCGTCTCAGGCAGCTTTATCCACTATACTATGCCAGCTCCTGCTGCTCTTGTTATTCTACCTCCTTCCCACTAGTTTTGTTCCTTCAGGCTTCTAGAAGCCTGGAGAGTTAAGAAGCATTAATAGTTTATATATTGAATTTAATTAATTAGACATTTTGAAAATGAAATAGACTAGACTAACTTTGCATAGAATAGAATGAACATGAAAATTTCAGAATGCTCATCATACAAGAAATATTGGCACCATTTTACGAACTTTTCATTCTCTGGAGTGGGAGAAGGGGGTGTGTGTGTGTGTGTGTGTGTGCGTGTGTGTAACAACTTGCCATGTAGGTTATGATCAAAAAGGTTCTCAAATCACTGGATTGTTGATGCTGGACATGAATACCTTTTGTTCTCGAAACATAGAGCTTTTTCTCCCAGAGATGCCTGTGGTCCCTCAGGGACCTCTTTTGTGAAACACTACATTGTATTTTCCAGGTGATGTGCCTTCCTGTCGACATGTTATGGCTCCATGCTCCCGTCCACCAGTGGTGCATCTTTGTCGACTTCATCGTATAGACAGCCATCTCCAGCAGGGTCTGCCCCTGGTCAGACTTGCTCTTGTCACCCAGCAGTGGGAAGCTAGGCTGCCTCCACTGCAACCCTCTTCATCCAGTCTTTTTACCTTAGACGTCAGGATCCAGCTTCCTTAGACCTCAAACTCCAAGAGTTATAGTCTTGAAGGGATTCTTTCCCTCTCTTCTAGCATAGGGGGCCTCTGGGTTTCAGAAAGTGAGTAGTCCAGCAGGAGAGTGAGACGGCAGTCTTTGCTGCCGGTTATCAAATGCCATTTCTGTAATGGTAAATATTTTAGGGACTTTTGTATAGACGAATCAGAGTCTGTGGCTAGGAGTCATAGGACTGGATTGTAGGTTCTGTGAGAATATGTCTTATTACTGGGTAAAGTTTCTGTGTGACTTGTTGGTTACTAATTGTTCTTGGTTTGGGGGCCTCAGTGAAACTCTGTGACAATAGAAGTACCATTGGCTATTTTGTTAGGTTTAGTATTGCACTTTTTTTTTTTTTGACAGGCAGAGTGGACAGTGAGAGAGACAGAGAGAAAGGTCTTCCTTTGCCTTTGGTTCACCCTCCAATGGCCGCCGTGGCCGGCGCACTGCAGCCGGTGCACTGCGCTGATCAGAAGCCAGGAGCCAGGTGCTTCTCCTGGTCTCCCATGGGGTGCAGGGCCCAAGGACCTGGGCCATCCTCCACTGCACTCCCTGGCCACAGCAGAGAGCTGGCCTGGAAGAGGGGCAACTGGGACAGAATCCGGTGCCCCGACTGGGACTAGAATCCGGGGTGCCGGCGCCGCAAGGCGGAGGATTAGCCTAGTGAGCCACGGCACTGGCTAGTATTGCACTTTTTAATTACTTCCTTTTCCTTGAATCTTCTCTCTGGGATTCCCTTACTGTGCTGATAGTCAGGGACTTTTCACTGGGTACTGAGAGAATCTGGATGTGAGATATTTGCATGTTTCCTCCCCTGATTTCTTTTAAAACATGGACAGGAAAAATCCCCGTAATGTGAGACTCTTGACTGGTCTAAATGTGAGTTCTTAATTTAAACTTGATCAATCTCTTATCTGGGGATTTTTTTTTTTTTAAATCATGGATTTAGGGGGCCAGCGCCATGGCTCACTTGGTTAATCCTCCACCTGTGGCGCTGGCATCCCATATAGGCGCCGGATTCTGTTCCGGTTGCTCCTCTTCCAGTCCAGCTCTCTGCTGTGGCCCTGGGAAGGCAGTGGAGGATGGCCCAGGTGTTTGGGTGCCTGCACCCGCATGGGAGACTAGGAGGAAGCACTTGGCTCCTGGCTTTGGATTGGTGTAGCTCCGGCTGTGGCGGCCATTTGGGGGGTGAACCAATGAAGGGAAGACCTTTCTCTCTGTCTCTGTCTCTCTCTCTGTCTAACTCTGTCAAGTAACAAAACAAACAAACAAACAAACAAAAAACCAAAAAACAAAACATGGACTTAGAAATTATGACTCAATTTCTGTCCAGTGAATAAGATTTTATAAAATCGGCAATTGCCAGTGTTATTGTAGGACAGCGTTTCCATTATGATGCCACAATAACCTTGCTCGGATCTGCACAGGCCACACAGGCAAATGCTTGGACTTGAGCAGTTCCTACTTTGGGCTGCATGCCTTGTAATCCTTCTGTGATGGGAGAGAGTGGGAGGCCCATAGAGACGCTTTCTTTCCTGAGAGACTGCCATGAGACAGTTTCTCACCTCCTTCCTGGTTCCAACGAAGTATGGGACTAGCTTTCTTGTCCTCACTCCCCCATGGACAGAGCGGCAGGATGGAAAGAACACTTAACTGCAGCCCACAATTGGCTCCCAGGGAACAGGGAACCTCACAATGCACGGCGCAGTCAGCCAGCCCCTTCTGTTTTCTGTTTCAGAGTTGTACTTTGTGGCAGATAGTTAAAAATTAAAAAAAAAAAAAAAAAGCAGCCCTGGGGGAGCTGGCATCTCTGGCTTATTATTCTTTCCACTGTCTATGTAAGTAATAAACCATCTGAACCTAAAAGTGATTGCTGTACCTTTACCTGTTGAACCAGCTGGGCTTTGGCCTTGGCATTGATCTGCCTTGTGTATGCTGGAGAGTTATGCTTCTTCCCCATGGGGGCAAATAACAGGCTGCAATAAAAGAGACTAAAACAGAGACAAAAGAAGCAGAGAGCATGAAAGTGCAGCCGCACTGCCAACCTGGCTATGTCTTATTTGTTTAAGCCTTTCCTGTATTTACAGATTACCAGTTCATGCTGGATTTCTGCTTCTCAAAGTATGTAAGTCGTGACTGAAATATGGGTGCCTCAAAAAGTTTGTGGGAAATGGTATTAAAACAATATTTTGCTGCAAAGATTTTTGAAATTCACACAAATGTTCATGTAAATGTATATTATAAAAGCTATGCGTGAATTTCACATTTTTACCAAATTATTTTTAACTCCTTTTCCACAAATTTTTTGAAGTGCCCTTGTATAAGTGAGATCCCCTTTCCCACTCCCAGTGCTGGTGACCTGAGGCCCATTGTGCCTCTTGATCTCAGGGAGTCCACCTGCTCTGGGACTAAATCTGTCCAGTTCCTGCTATAGAACATTTATGTCATTTTCATCAAGGAATGACTACTATGTGTCTGGGGAATCGGGTCCAGTGAAGGACCTATTTGTCTGGGCCTGATCTCAGATGCTACTTTCAGCAGGATTTAGGGTCCTTTGGTGGCAACCCAGAACAAATGAATGAATTCACATTGGTAAACGGTGAATTGGCAAATGCAAATTAAAAAATAAGAGGCTTATTTTTCCATGTTGAAAATAAGAGATTTTGCTCTCAGAGAACTTGTTGTTCTTTCTCCCTTCCTTTGAAATATGTGTAAATCCTTCTGGTGGATAAATAAGGCTTTTGCCAGTTTCATAGCCCAGGAAAGTCCTTCTCAAGGACCTAGGGGCTGTTTCTTTGAAATGTAAGCCAGGGAACTAGTACCAGTATCTCCCAGTTTCTGTGGAAGGGTAGGGGCCTAACTTCTATGAACTCTTCTGAGCTGCAGTTACCTCCTGTCATAAACAGAATTTTGTTTTTCCCTTTTGTATGAAGTCAATTAATTGCATAGCCACCCCAGTTACCAAGTATATTTTACATGAACTCTTTTTGATAAGTAGACAGTGAAGTCAATTCATCTTACTCGAGGTCTAGTTATTATGTATCTTGAGACTAAGTACAAGGATACTTCAGAAAGTATGTGGAAAATTCCCAGTATGAGACTACATGTACACATATGAAAGGGTAAGATTTTTTTTCTTTGTAACCTCTTGGTGGATTGCTGCTGATGGCTGGCACAGTCTGGTTTCAATGCTTATTCAATAGCACCCGTGGTTTCTTTGACTATTAGCTTTGTGGGAAGGTAATTCCCCAAGAGTGGGATCTGAGCAATTACTTTTTAAAAGATTCACAGTTATGTTTTCAGGCATCCTCAAGTTAAGAACAATCTTTGTGTCTTGTATGGCAGTGGATGAGGGTCCATATTATCAAGAAAAACAATTGGCCTGTATTCCACCTGTTAAGCATCAGTACCATCCGGACCGGAAAAGACTCAAGGAACAACATAAAGAAAGGATAAAATCTATTCACTATAAATATTCTCACCCTGTAAACAGCTCCAAATCTCAGGTGTCCGCATAGCAAAGGACAGGACTGGAGCCAGACAGTCTGACTGGGTTCTCTCTGGCTTCACTTACCACGTGACCACCCTCAGACTCACTTTCTTCACTTAGGTACTATTCAAGCCAATTCTCTCTCTCTGAAACATAATAGGTAGGGAGGAAATACAACAGATATTTACTGTTTAGTTGAGAGGTTGATGCATGTTTTGTGCTCAACCTGTAAATGTTATAACTATCCTTGCACTCAAGGCTTTCTTGTGTCTCATTGCACAGTCAGAAATTGATTTTTTTTTTTGTCTCGGAGACTTCTCAATCTCTAAGCATCATAACATGTAAATGACCCTTGGGTCAGGTAACCTTTAAACTAATTTAGCACCTTGTAAATGATAGTTTCTAATGGACCCATTATCTAAAAGTGAAATGTCAAGCAATCAAAGCAAATGGGATGTATGTCCACATTGGTGTGAGGATTGTGGGGATAGAAGAAGACCTTAAGGGGGATGTGAATTTAAGAGTTGGGGCTAATTATTATTTTATTAAGCAGGACAGTATCATAGCCCCCCATATTGATTATTTGGCACCATCAATAAAGATTATCTACTATTCTATATATTTTGATTGCATATTTTCTCTGAATACCACAACTCTACGGTGGGTCTAGTGTTGCCTCTATTATAGGTAAGAACACACAGGTTCAGTTTACCAGGGAAATGGCCACAACTACTCCCAGAATCCTCCCAAATTCCAGTGGTGTAAACATCAGTCATAGCCATTTGTTCTCGCTCTCTTTGTGTCTGAAGTAGTTTGGGAGTCTCTTCTGGGTGGATTTTCTCCAAGCAGGGCCTCTGGGGTCCAGATTCCTGTCAGAGAGAGGCTCTGCCATTTCAGGTTCACTTTCAGCCACATAGTCTGGAAGAGAGAAGGAGCTGAATTGGCCAGGGAGAGTTAGGTGAGGAGATTAAGTCAGCAGAATGGCCACTCTTGCTTCCTGGGCAATCTGGCCTTAACTGCAAAGGTGGTTGGATCTGTCCTCTCCTTGCATATCCAAGAAGAGGAAATGGGCTCCAGTAAGGAATATTCAGGAGAATAGATTCAGATTCAAGTAGGAAAGCAAAAATAAGTGAAAACAACGTTACTTATGAAAAGAACAGTAACATTTTAGAGACTCTACAGCTCGTTAGATATACTGTTTCCCAGATTTGTTCGTTAGATATACTGTTTCCCAGATTTGTTCACGTTATAAGCATGGGTTAAAGCGCAGGGAAGTAGCAATGAGTTAAGTTTCATGCGAGAAACCTGCCAGTAGCAAGTAACCTTCTTTATGTAGAGAAATAATGTTCGCTATGTTGCTGTAGATACCACTCTGCAATTTAGTCAGTCTTCCGTAAACATCAATCCTGAGTGCATTATGGGAGAGTGAGCAAGGCAGGAATAGGTCTCAGATGGGGTCATTGGTCTGTCTCTGCCTGGAGAGAGAGAAGGGATGCTACCAGCTGAAGGCCCCCTGAGGGAAGTAAAGCACCACTGGATTTCCCTACCTCGTGCTCCAGGGCAAACCAGCCAGAGCCTGTGCTTTTCCCCATAATTATAGATTTACTTTGATTCTGAAAATAAGAGGTACCTATTAGGACATCTGAGGCAAGTCCTTAATGACTGTCATCTGTGAGCTCTGTGGAGTGCCAGATCACACTTGCGGATATGGCCTTAAAACAGCTGGTGGGGAACTCCTACCTAATCTTCTGAGTCACTGGGGCTAATTTTGCAGGGAGGCTAATTTCTGGAAGGCTTACTATGGGAGTCATGAGCAGAGAGCTGTTGCATAGCTACCGGGGGTAGAGCCCATCGTTTCCCTCATTCCTTCAATGTTAATTTAGTCCAACCCACCTCAAATTAAGAAGGTCAAGGAGCAGCTTGTCGTTTTGACATGAAGGATCTGGTGTTTAAACTGTAAATGGTGGGTCCATGCGGAGACGGGGTGGGGAGGCAGAATGGATGAATGGTTGATTTCAGTAATTTTAGATAATATGTGTTGCTTCACTGTTACATTTTTTCTACTTTTGTGATAATACAAGTTTGTTGTAAAAATATAAAAATGTAAGTACATATAGTATAAGCATTGTCTATCATTACATCCCAGATAATACTGCTGAAAATATTGTCTATTCTGTAAGCTGTTTTGCTATATGTGCCTCTCACTCTACAGAAAAACATACTAAACATATTTTGGTTTTATTCATTCATTCATACGATTATATTTATTTGAGAGAATGAGAGAGACAGAGATGGTTTCCATCACTAGTTCACTTCCCCAAATGCCCAAGACATCCAAGTCTGGACCAGATTGAAGCTGGGATCTGGGGACACAAGCCAGATCTCCCATGTGGACTGCAGGAACCCAAGTACTTGAGCCATCATCTCTGCCTCCCATAGCTTGCCTGGGTAGAAAGTTGAGTAGGGAGGTAGAACCAAGTATTGAACCTAGGTTCTGCACCGTGGGAGTGGTTGCTGTGACTGCTAGGCTAAATGCCCAAACCCACATACTTTGACTTTGCACATGTGATTTTAAATTTAACAATGTATTTTGAACATATTTTTTTGTTAATGTTGTATGATCTCTTTAATAACTGCTTGAAATATCCTGGACAATGGTATTTTCTCTACCTGATATGTTCTCTAGTTTTTGTGGGATTATCTCCTTTTATGTTATTTGTCTCACCAAGGTGAGACCTGGGCTACTGAACTTAATGTAGCTATCTAGTCACCTTTTGTACCTCAGTCTTTACATTCCTGTACAGCCCTCTGTCATTGTCTGATTCCTCCTTTCTTTATCTCTTTCTTCTTCCTTTCCTTCTTTGTTTATTTTTGATTTCTACTTTTGCTTAACTCAAATATAAGATCCTGTCCTCTTATCAGTTTATATAATCATTATTCACTTGTCACTTTGGTTTTCTGCTTCCTTTTCAATTTTTCATCCCTGGAGATAGCCCTCACTTTCTCACAAGTTTATTGTGCTTTAAAAACATTAGTTATTCATAATAGAATTTATGATATTTTATAGCAACAAGGGTTAGCTGGGGAGGAGGAAAATACATAATTTACTATATAGTCAGAAACTGAAAGTGTTCCCAGTTCACTTTCTAAATGCCACGTGTATTTAATGCAAATTCTTTCTCTAGAAAAATACTTATTGGAAACTGGAAGAAAACTTTTATACATTGCTAAGTATTGTAGACATCTTCTAATCTATAGGGCTTTATTCCATTTTTATATTATTGCCTGCAGTAGAGTTAATTTCCTGTGTTTCTGTACAGACTATGTTGTAAAAGTTAAGGAAATATATTCATACTTCAGAAATTGCTAGTAGGCTGTGTGAAATCTATTGAATGGTAAGCTCAACTTCCGTGAGTCATTAAAACAAATTTATTAAATCTAAGCAAGACATGGTCTTCTGTATTTGATGCTTCTTTATAACATTACTGAAGAATAACAAGTTCTTTGCTGAGAAAACAATTGTGGAATAAGGCAATAAAAATGTACTCAATTTTTTTTTTTTTTTTTAGTGGTGGATATTTTATGACCTGGCAATTTTATCTTGGGCAGTCAAATACAGACTTGACCTGTCTGTATACTTGTTGTATCCTTGTTTTCTTTTTTGAAAAATTTTAAAGATGAACAAGATGTTTGCCAATTTGATTTACAAGTTGAGATGACTACGGTATTGGTAATCAGATATATCCCAGGTATCATGTAGCTTCATTATGACATAGCTCTGCTATCTAACATGTTCAATGCTTGAAATGTCTTGTGATTTCAAGTGATTATTCATTTGTATTTTATGAAGTTCTACAGATTTCCTCTTATTACAAATATCTTGATTAAACAATGTTTTTGAAAATATTTCTGGAGAATTTTTTTTTTTTTTTGACAGGCAGAGTGGACAGAGAGAGAGAGAGAGAGAGAGAGAGAGAAAGGTCTTCCTTTTGCCGTTGGTTCACCTTCCAATGGCCGCCACGGCTGGCCCACTGTGGCCGGTGCACCGCGCTGATCCGATGGCAGGAGCCAGGTGCTTCTTCTGGTCTCTCATGGGGTGCAGGGCCCAAGGATTGGGCCATCCTCCACTTCCTTCCTGGGCCACAGCAGAGAGCTGGCCTGGAAGAGGGGCAACCGGGAAAGAATCTGGCGCCCTGACCAGGACTAGAACCTGGTGTGCCGGCGCCGCTAGGTGGAGGATTAACCTATTGAGCCGCGGCGCCGGCCAATATTGTTTTCATAAGAATGAAAAAAATAAGACTAAAATATGAGTTTGTAAATTGTCAATGTTGGCTAAACTTTCTAAAGACATGTTTATAGAGAACATAAATTTGTCCCCCTTCTCCAACTCCAGTATATTATCTACAAAATGATGAAAGAATTTTTTTATTTATACAAGGTGCACAAATTTCACATATACAGATTTAGGAGCATAGTGATTCTTCTCACCCTATCCTCCCTCCCACCCATGCTCTCATCCACCCTCCTCCTTCCTTTCTTAGTCTTAATTTATTCTTTTTTTATTTATGAATTTATTATTATTAACCCTCTAGTAAATATTCAACAAGTAGTAAGAAGAAAAAAACACTATTCCCAGCACTAGAGATAAAGGCTGTAAACAATAACCAAATTTCAAAATTCAATTTCTCTAATATACATTAGATTTTTTGTACTCAATTAGTTACCACAGATCAGGGAATATATATGCTATTTGTCTTCTTGGGCCTAGCTTATTTCACTAAATATATTGCTTTCCAGTTGTGTCATTGATTTAGTAGACAAAAAGTCGGCAAGAGAGCTCTTATCTGAAATTCAGAACTCCATAGTTTTTATACAAATACATGCTTTTTAAAAAAATGGTTTTGGCTGTTCTTTAAGCACAAATAAATCCAGAAAAAGCTTTGGTTAACTGTGTGCTGCCTAAATAGAAAGTTAACATTGTTCTGTTAAAAAATTTTAACTGATTTGGGCAAGATAAAACCACATAGGTTGTCCTCTGTCAATTATTCAGAATATTCCTGGTTCACCATCATAAAGATTAGGTGGAAGTACGTGTGTGGGGGCAGCTTTAGCCCCCCGAGCATATTCTTCATTAGCTCACTTTGAACATAATCTAATAATTTATCTAAACAAATCAGTGTATCTGCTGTGCAAGTACACTTACCAAATAATCTCCAAGCTTATCCCATTCCCCTTTTTCCACTTTCCAGTCAGTTTTTAACCCATCATTAAATCAGCATTATAAGGAAAACTAGGAATCTGGTATTGATTAGAATATTTTAATATGGTGCCATAAGTAGACAAATAACCTTGTCAGTTTATAGGATAAATGTGCACATATGAACTTTATAGTGCTTAATGTGAAGATACCAATTTTAACATAAAAAAGGGTCAATGGAGACATAATAACTGAAAAGAGTTAAATATATGTAGGTCAAAAGGTACAGCTCATAAGATATTGGCATACTAATTGTGTTTACTTATTTACTAATGTTAATTAAACAGACAAAATTTATATCTGGTAATATGTAAAATATTCCAAAATCTCTCTTCAAAAGATAAGACAGGGACATATTATTTTGATAATATTTTACTTCCCTATCTCACTGTGTAATATCCACCTTTTTGTAAATATTAGAGGCTCTAATTGTAGCAGACATAAATAACGTTGATAGTCCTTTGAAAAGCTTGTCATTTAAAGCTCCATCAAAACCATGAAATTAAAATTTTATAGATTTAAAAATATAAAAATGTCCCTGCAAGCGATGACAGTGTCTCTGTGGAAATCACTAGCTGCAGTGAGAAATTAACCCATCCTGTGGGAAGCCTCTGAAGAATCTATTGCTCTGAGTGAACTTTCTCTGAACTGGAAATGTTCCGCTCAGATCTGCTGACTTCTGAGGATTAACATTTGGTGTCTGAAGAGAGCATGAAAACTTTATTTGTAACAAATTCTCTGTCTCTTTTCAATCAGCTAACAAATATTTGTTTCTTCGTTAATGGTGTATATAGCATTCATTTGGATGTGGAAGGAATTCAAAGAAATAAAAGGCTAGAGTTTAACAAAACTTAACACAATTGGATAGCCAAGGTGTCCTTAATTTGAGAAGTTAAATAGTAGCAAAATGAGATGGCGCTCCATGGCCTCTGAATAATTATCTTATCATGAGTGGAAGTTCAACTTCACTGAGTTTACAGGAGAGCGAGTTGAAGTTTTTGAGATATTGGGCAGGACACTTGCACATGACGGAATATGGGGCAATCAGGAAGACTGGGACATTTCACTGTTTAAAATGTAAACCAACACTCTGCAGCAGGTGGATTGACAAGGAACTGACTGTAAAATTTACCTTTTCAGGTAATGGAAATCTAGCATTTTAAAACTTCTGAGGTCTCAAAATCTGTGCTAATAAAAACAACAATAAGAAAAACAATGAATGCCACTGGGGGATTTCTATGTGTTAAAGTAGTAAGCAACATTTTTCTTTTTAGAATCACCCATTAGGTCAATATAAGGAGAAGCATGAAAAAGGCAATAAAGCTTAAGACACGTATTTTGAGGAGTGACGTTGTGACTCAGCAGGTTAAACTACTGCGTGGACACCAGCATCCCCTATTGGAATCTCAGTTTGAGTCGCAGCTGTTCTGTTTCCCATCCAGCTTTCTGCTAATGCAGCTGGGAAAGCAATGGAAGGTGACCCAAGTGCTTGGGCCCTTGTCACCCACATAGGAGACCTGAATGGAGTTCCTAGTTTTTGCTTTCACCCTGTCCCAGCCCTGACCATTGAAGCTATTTGGGGACCGAACCTATGGATGGAAGATTTTTTTCCTCTTGGTCTCTCCATTTCTGTCACTCTTTTAAGTAGTTAAAATAAGTCTTTTAAAAAAGCCATGGATTTGGGACTCAAATTGACCTAAGTGTTAGTTTTGGTTCTTCTATTTGTAGCCTGTGTAGCTTGGCAAAATGACTTCACCTTAGAGAGTAAGGATTTGGTAGGGATGAAGACATTGGAGAAATTAAACTGTTGTAAAATTATTATGGGCAGAATTGAGACAAGAATGCCAATGAATCTGACTAGAGTGTCTGCTCTCAACCACTATCTTATTCTGTTTTTGCTTTTGTTTGTCCTCATTAATTTAGTAAGCAGTTTTCATCATGTACCATGTCCAGGGCTTGAGCTAGAAATGCAATGGGAAATGAAAATTCTACAATGCTATAGATGAAAGCTGTAGTCATTCGTAGATATTTAATCATAAGGTGAGATCAAGGAGTGTGTCTATAGTTCCATATAAACAAACTTCCCTGTCATTGTGATAATAAAAATATTTTCATAAGAAAGATCTATGGGGCCAGGAGTTTAGTGTAGCAGGTCAAGCTGTCGCTTGTGATACTGGCATCCCGTAAGGGCGCTAGTTCATGTTGCTGCCACTACACCTCTGATTCAGCTCCCTGCTAATGGCCTGGGTACATAAAAGCAGCAAAAGATGGCCCAAGTGCCTGGACCTCTGTCAGCCACATGGGAGACCTGGGTGAAACTCACTACTTTGGCCTGGCTCAGCCGTGGCAGTTGTGGCCATGTGGGGAGAGAACCAGTGGATAGAAGATTTCTCTCTGTGTCTATCACTCTTTCAAATAAATAAATACATCTTTTAAAAAATAAAGGAAGATCTAAAGAAATGGCAAAAGGCATATTAGATCTTGGTATTAAAAATCTTGGTATTTTCCCAAAGACAATGTAAAATCATTGAAAAATTTTAAGCAGAAAGTGACCTGGTCAGATTTATTATTGGAAAAATCACTGGCTAGTTTGGAGAATGGTTGGTGGAAAAGCAATATGTATAAAAGAAGAATTATTAAAACATATTAATTTATATATGCTAATGTATTTTAAATATCATCCAGGAAAAGAACTGGGAGTAGCTTGAAGAAGGACAGCTCACGTGGGAGATGGTGCTGAGTAGTGCTTTGAAATATATTAGGGTATCGACTCAAGGGACTAAATGATTAATGAGGGGGGAGAGAATGACAAGTGGGAGAGAATAAGAATACTCCTAATTTTCTGGCTAATGTATCTTAAGGAGGATGTTGCTATATACTCCAAGAATAGGAGAGGATTAGGTTTGGAAGAAAAATAACGAGCTGAGTCTTGGATATGGGAGTTTACAATGCCTTTGGTATTCAAGTGAAGATGTTGAGCAGGTAGCTAGATGTCTGGCCAGAGGGGAGCTACAGCTGAAACAGGAAAGATGGAAGCCATCAGCATGTGGGTGGTATTTAAGGACATGGGTCTGATGACTCAGGGGCAGAGTCACAGAGGAGGGAAGACACAGGAACCATGCGAAATGGCCACATTTCTAGAAGAATAGACATAAAAAAGAGATTAAAAAAGAACAGAAATATAGTTGAGAGACCAACAGAGGGTACTGTCACTTAAAAAAAAAAAGACAAGATGAATATAAGGGAAAATAGAACTGATGGAGTGGTCTACGTTGTCAAATATTGTGGAAATACCAAATAAGATGAAGACAGAAAAATAGCCATTAAACTGTGGCATTAACCTCAATAGTGATATCAATGGGAGTTTTCATTGTAGAAAAGAGAAAAAGCCAGTTTGGAGAGAATTGAGTAACAACTAGAGATAAAGAATGGAGATAGTAACTTGGCACAGTTCTTTCTGAATACTATACTTGAGTTCTAGCAGTATATGGAAAGAGTACAGGTGGAAAATATGGGGTTAAATGATGACTTTGGGTAATTTTATGTTGGACAGAGGACTCCAGCTGAGAGGAACTGGCTCATAAACAGGAATTTGGAGCAACAATAAGTAATTTAAGTATCCACAGAGTATAAACGTGCATAGATCCCCAAGTACAGATTAAAGGACTGTGTGTGCTTAGAAGAGAGATGCCATCACTTCTAATGTAACAAGAGGGAAAAAAGATGTCATGTGCTGGCACGAACAGGTTTTTATGGCTTGTGTTTGGTGGGAGCTATTTCAGGGAGTTCCTGTGGGATAGCTTCAGTTTTCTCTGTTTACTATTGTTTCCCTCAAAATCAGCTAGTCAATCTTTTAGAATTTAGAATAAAGTTGTAGCATATGCACTTTTTAAAAAGATTCATTTATCTCTTTGAAAGGCAGAGTTGGAGAGAGAGAGAAAGAGTACTTCCATTCCCTGGTTCACTCCTGAAATGGCCACAAGGGCCAGGACCTTCAACCAGGTCTCCCACATGGGTGGCAGGGGCCCAAGTACTTGGGCCATCTTTTGTTGCTTTCTCAGGTACATAAGCAGGGAGCTGGATTTGCAGTGGAGCAGCCAGGACATGAACCAGTGCCCATGTGGGATGCTGGTGTTACAGCTGTGCCACAACACCAGCCCCAACCTATGGACTTTTAACCACAAAAGCTACTGTCTGTGGTATTTAAACTATTTTAATGATTGAACAATTTACTTATACAAAGTTAGCCTGAAGGCTTAGGGTAAAAGTTGTATGTTAAAATCAATGATAAAGGCTAGATGTAGATCTGGTCTAATGGAAAGGATCAATATGTTGTAAAAGAGCTTTAGGAAGTAGAATTTTTACACTAGAAAATAATTTTAATTAAAAAAAATCCTGATGATATCCACAATTGTTATTTTGTTGTTTTCTTACTGTGTTTTTAATATTTTATTTTTAAAAGATTTAATTGCAACTTTCAACTCAATTAATAAAAAAAAACATTAATTTCTTTGAAAGTAAGAGAGAGAGAGACAGAGACAGAGAGATAGATCTCCATCCTCTTGTTCACTCTGGGCCAGGAGCTTCATCGGGGTCTCCCTTATGGGTGGCAGGGGCCCAAACACTTGGGTGTCTTCTGCTGCTTGTCTCAGGCCATAGCAGTTGGAGCAGTTGGAGAAAAATGATGGTCTCATTTAAAGGAATAGGAAAATTAGGAAAAGATGAGATTTAAAGGTCTCTATATGCATGTAGTTGAATAAAAGCATAAATACATGTGTAGACTTATAAGAGCTATAATCAAGACATATAAAATATTTTGAAGATGTATTTATAAATTTTCATAGCTATGAAAAATTTAAATGCTTCCCCAAATTTGTTTGAAAAAAAGGATTGTTTACTTTTTAAAGTTAAATACAGCTGTCATTCCTTCTGTTCTTTTGTAATAAATTCTGTTGTTTTTAGTTCTCATTCAGCAAAGTAAGACCCTCAGTTAACATGAATATTCTTTATGAGGCTGGTTTTCATTGGAAAATTTTTATATTAACAACTTTATTATGAGTACAAATGTTTTGAGAGATCAAATAGCATAGTGAAATAAAAATAACAGAAGATTCATTTCTCTTTTACATAAAAGTCTAGAGTAGTACCTGATCAGATTTGGGAAAGTTATGCATCATCACATAAATTCCATCCCTAGATCCAAGGCACATGTTTCACTTGTTATTTCTCAGACTTGTTAAGAGGGAAGAGACTAAGTAGAAAAGTAGTAACTGTTATTTTAGGGGTAGGCATTTGGTGTAGCAGTTAGGGTTCCATGTGAGATGCCCCGCCCCACATCAGTGCACTGGTTTTGAGTCTCAGCTCTGATTGCAGTTCCCTGCTTGTGTATATCCTTTGAGGCAGCAAATGATGGCTCAAGTACTTGGATCCCTGCCACCCATGTGGGAGACCTGGATTGAGTTATGACCTTTTGGCTTCAGCTTGTCTCAGCCTGCCTTTTGGGAGTCAGTCTCTCTCTCTCTCTCTCAGCATGTGTGTCTGCCTTTCAAATAAATAACTTTTTAAATAGAAGTTATTTTTAAAACATTACCTAGAAGTTGTTCCCATCCCATTGACTAAAACTTGGTCATCTGTTTTAGGAAATGTTATGTCAAGACATATCTTAACCAAAATTTGAGCTGATCTCAGCTGTGGCCTGGGAAGGCAGTGGAGGATGGCCCAAGTGCTTGGGCCCTGCATCCACATGGGAGACCAGGAGGATGCACCTGGCTCTTGGCTTCGGATCAGTGCAGCGCACCGGCTGCAGTGTGCTAGCTCTAGAGGCCATTTCAGGGGTGAACTAACAGAAAAAGGAAGACCTTTCTCTCGGTCTAACTCACTAACTCTGCCTGTCCAAAAAAAAAAAAAAAAAAAAAAAATGAGCTGAAAGGGACTTGTTTCTAAAATGAACAAGGGTACTCCTATGTGAGAAAATCCAAATCTGCTTATATTTTATGTGGTTCACTTTACCCTATGGATTTATATGTATTATATGACTTTCATTGTCATTCTTTATTACGACTTCTCATTAGTTAGATATTCTTAGGCAATTTTCTTTTTTTTCACTTGTCGCTCCCCCTCTTCACGGAGGAACGACACAAGACCCTGCGCTGTTCTTTCGTCTGCTCGGCCCTCCCCGGGTTTGCTGCTGGTTCTTCCCGGGTTGGCTACTATCCCTTCCACCTCCGTGGAAGGGCGGTTCCCCCTGGCCGCTTTCCCCACTTCCACAGGGGAGCGGCACACCGCCTGCCGGCTCTTCTCGGGGGCTGCACAGGTGTTCCTTCAGCTAGATGTTCCCCTTAGATGTTCCTGGTGCATGCCGTCTCTCTCCTCCTTTATAGTCCTCCTCTGCCAATCCCAACTCGGCTGCCCACACGCCGAGTACGCTGCTCTCCTCCAATCAGGAGCAAGTCCTACAGTTTATTGGCTGAACTGGAGGCAGCTGTGTGGAAGCTGTTTACTTCTCTCCCAGCGCCATATTGTGGGAGAGCAGATGCATAGAATAAGTCTTAATTCCAGCAACTCAGTCCAGTCCGGGCTGCTCCCCACAGATCCCCCTTTCTTTTTATTTTTTGGCGTTGATACGCGCCTGTCTTCGGTGTCCCACGGCACACACTCTGCTCTACTTGCTAGAGTTGCCACAGGTTCTTACAAGTCCTATCAATCAGGCAAACCGAATCCGGGTCCTCTCTTCGCCATGTTGTGAGGAGGTTTTTAGGCGCTGATGCGTGCCTGTGTTCGGTGACCTGCGGCTCATACTTTGGTCGAGCCACCTGCTGGCGCTTACCGCCTTACTAATCAGGCAGACCGAATCCAAGCTTTCTCATTGCCATGTTGTGGGGTGACTTATTGGTGTTGATAACGTGCCTGTCTTCGGTGACCTGCGGCGCATAAGCTGCTAGCCGCCGCAGGTGCTCATCGCCTCACTAATCGGGCAGACCGAATCCAAGCTTTCTCATTGCCATGTTGAGGGGAGGCCTTTCTATTTCTCTATTTCTCTATCTCCGGGCATTCCTATTTCTCCCATTTTACTTCTGTCTGCCAACATTCCTATTTCTCTCATTTTACTTCTAAACTTCTGTTTCTCTTATCCCTGCGGCTTCCTGGCGCCTCGCCCTGCCGGCAGGCTCCGCCCCGAGGCTATTTCTCGGCGGCTTTCCGGCTGAGCCGCTTCAGCCCGCGTCTCTCTCATCTGCGTGGCTCGGCTTTGCGCGCACACTCCGCGGTCTCGCACTTAACCCTTTCGCGTCTGAACCACGGCCTCGCGCCAGCCCCGGGTTCCCTATCTATTCACGCCCTGTGCTCTCTCTGCACGCGGCGGCTTCCGCGAGTCACACAGCGTAGCTTGCGTCTCCACCACTAGCATTCAATCCAAGTTCCCTGGGCTAGCCTGGCGAATTCAACCCAGCTTACGTCTCCGCCCCACGGTTTGGCTTCCCGTCCTTTGCTCCCCGGGCTAATCAGACGGATCCCAACCAGGCTTACGTTTCCGCTTCTGGTTTCAACTTTTCGCCCCCCATTCCCGGGCTAACTTGAGAATCCCAAAGTGGCTTTCGTTTCCGCCTCGGCCTGCCCCCCGCGGCTTCAATTTCCCTAACATTTTTCTCTACCCGGTATGTTTCCCCAAGCTTTCCTCCTATATAGTCCTCCTCCGCCAATCCCAACTCGGCTGCCCACACGCCGAGCACGCCGCTCTCCTCCAATCAGGAGCAGCTCCTGCAGCTTGTCAAGTTGGTGAGAGGCAGCTGGGTGGAAGCTGTTTACTCCTCTCCCAGCGCCATAATGTGGGAGAGCAGATGCATAGAATAAGTCTTAATTCCAGTAACAGTCTAGTCCGAGTTGCTCCCCACATTCACTTTTATGTGTAGCAGAGAGATGTTGACATACTTGGACAGTAGTATCTTTGACAATTATTTGGATTGAAAGTACTCTGGGCTGGCGCCGCATCGCACTTGGCTAATCCTCCGCCTGCAGCGCCGGCACACCGGGTTCTAGTCCCGGTCGCCCCTCTTCCAGGCCAGCTCTCTGCTGTGGCCTGGAAGTGCAGTGGAGGATGGCCTAAGTGCTTGGGTCCTGCACCCGCATGGGAGACCAGGAAAGCACCTGGCTTCGGATCAGCTCGGTGCGCCGGCCACAGCATGCCGGCCACAGCGGCCATTGGAGGGTGAACCAACGGTAAAGGAAGACCTTCCTCTCTGTCTCTCTCTCACTGTCCACTCTGCCTGTCCAAAAAAAAAAAAGTACTCTGAAGTCATGCCATTTGTCCAAATAAGATCATTTTTGGATTTATTTAAGATCATAACTTTTTTATTTGATGGCCTACATATGACATATTAATTATAATTTCTATTGCTCTTAAGTATCCCTTTTCCCAAGTGCTCTTTATGTGATTTAACATGCAGCAGAGGGTATTGTAATTTTGTGGCAGAAGTGGGTGTGTGGTACACTGTGCTTTGAGGGACTAATGATGTTGGGAAGAGAAAAAGCTCTGAGGACAATAATCATAAGGGGAAGTTATTTGTTAGCCTAACCGTGTGTCACTTAGATCAAAAGATGAATGAGCTATGTCTGTATCCAAATGTATTTCATCATGGACATCAGCAGTGCTGTCTAAGTCATTAATTATGATTTCTAAGAATTCTATTTTTCACATTTCCTCAACCCTGATACAGATAATAAAAATATATTTATTATCCTCAGGACTAACAGGGGCAGGAAAGAGGTCTCTGTGCTTGGAGATCATGGATTGTTAAATCTGAGGACAGTAAAGTGTCCTTACCCAGCAATCTCAGAAGTAACTTGGTGGTGGTGGTGACAGCAAAAAATCTGGGGGAATGTATTATAACTACTAAGTGGATAGGTGAAGATTTGCAGCGGCAGGCACCCATGGAATCTTTCTGATGTGACATAGTGTGTGCTCAGAAAGGAGGGTTAGGACTGTGCATCTCTAACTTTACATACAAATCACAGATTTTGAGTTTGTATCTGGAGAGGGGCTGAGACTGTGCAATCCTAATCAACTCCCAGGGGATGTTGATGCTGCTCTTCCACACATAATATTTCTAGTGCCCTTGCTACTCCTTCCATAGCTGGGAATCAGTAATGTTGAATTAATCAAGCTCCCATCCTCACCATCTGCCAATTCCTATTTCTTTCCTTCCTATAATCAGAACTGCTTCTTTTTCAAAACTGGCTATGCCACTACGAAGTATCAATGAGTGTTATTTAACTTCCCTGAGGCTTAGTTTCATTACTTGAATAGCTTTTAAGCATTATTGTTATTTCTGTCCAGCAAATATTTGATTTTCTTTTTGTGGACTGCATGTCTATGCCTCTTTGGAGTTAAGTTTAGCCATTTATTTACTTTGTTTAGTAACATACAGGCAGAAATGTTTTACGTCACCTGTGTGATGTTCTATCATCTCTTACGATGGGTATTGGCAATTTTCTAGTAGATATTTCACCATGAGTATCAGCTGAACAGAGCTCCCAGCAAACCTTCAATGACATGTAATCACGGAAATAGACTTTCATTGCTTTAGGTCGTTGAGATTGTGCAGGTATTTATTGCATTAGTACAAGCTGGTTTATCTTGAGTGACACAGCATTAAACAATTAATTTTGGTTAGGACACAGATATTTTCCCTATTGTCAACTATTCTCAACCCAATATTATCTAGCTTCTTTTTGTCATTTCTCTGCATCTATAAGAGTAATAAGATAATTTAGGAAATGGGGAAAACATTATATTTTTACTTTTTAGTTTTCATAAAGTTAGATTATTTCAAAAGCACAGATCCTGCTGATAAATGAAGCTTGTTTGAAACGTTTCATTGAATTTCTTTTCTTTTCTTTTCTTTTTTTTTTTTTTTTGACAGGCAGAGTGGACAGTGAGAGAGAGAGACAGAGAAAGGTCTTCCTTTTGCCATTGGTTCACCTTCCAATGGCCACCCCAGCCAGCGCGCTGCGGCCGGCGCACTGCGCTGATCCGATGGCAGGAGCCAGGTGCTTCTCCTGGTCTCCCATGGGGTGCAGGGCCCAAGCACTTGGGCCATCCTCCACTGCACTCCCTGGCCACAGCAGAGAGCTGGCCTGGAAGAGGGGCGACCAGGACTAGAACCCGGTGTGCCAGCACCACAAGGCGGAGGAGTAGCCTAGTGAGCCGGCCTGTTTCATTGAATTCTAATCTGTTGGGTGATATTTAACTCTTTAGCTGATTAGGAAAGCAACAACTGATGAAGCAGGCTCACAAAATGGAGACTTAGTTACAGCAATGGTTGTTGCCTATTTGTAATACCACATTTTTGTGCATTTCTTTACTTGCTAGAAGAATGTCATTTTTCTTATTCCTCTGGGCACCAATTTAAATTTGGTATAAGTGTAACAAAGGTGTTTCTATTTTTGAGCTATTAGATCTTTTAATAAATCATCTACCCTAAGAGGAAAAGTGTTAACCAGCATTTCTTTGACCTTTTGCTGGGTTATAATTTAATTGTCTGGTACTTTTTCCCCCCCTCACATTTCTTCCTGCTCTGTTATCCATGTGACAGAACAAGAATAACCAGCTAATCAAAACAGAGATAATTTACACGTAATGTTTAAACCAATGTGCCTTTGAACTTTCCTGATAATTATTCTTTATCATTTCTCTAGGTCTTTTTTCTTTCCATTTATATCCTATCTTTATCTTCCAAAAGCAGTTTTTCTCCCTATCTCTCATTACACTTATGTGGCTTTAAAAATGTATCACTCAGATCTTGAAAATAAAAGCCTAAGAAAAAGGGCACAGAACAGAGAGGAGGCAGAATACCAACTCGCAGCTAGCCTGAATTTATTCAGAGAAAATAAACTCACAGAGGTCAACCAACTGCCAGGGTGTACACAGACCAAACATGTGGCAGAGGGTCCAGACCACAGCAGCCTGGGCCTTTTTATATCTTAGGTGGGCTAGGGGGCAGTAGGTGGAGGTGTACTTCTCCATACGGGGTCTTCAAGTTCGGCCCACTGGCTTCCAAACCTGGAGAAGAACGCAGGAGGTGCAGTGGGGAACCATGCAGGGTATGAGACAGAGCTGGTCTCCTGCAGGGGCAGGGATAACAGGAACCTAAAATGCTGAAGCTTCTGTCCTGGTTCCATCAGTCCTGACTCTGAGTATAGGAACGGAGATGGGGCACTGGTTTCTTTCTAGCTACTTCCTGCTGATAAGGGGTGTAGATGTGGGGCTAAGGTCTATGCTCTGGATCGGATTGACTGAAGAAGAGCACTCTTGCATTTTTTCCTGCATGATGGCTTGGGATATAGCACTCATTTGTTCCTGCAAGAGCCTTTGGGGTAAGTTAGTTATACATGGTAGAAATAGGCGCACTATGGTTATGAGGATAAAAGGAGATGCTAGAGACATTGCCCATGGTGAAAAGATGGTGAAAATGAGGAGGGCAAAGGGGAAAATAGGAAAGCAAGAGCCCTGTCTGGTTAGTGGGAAGATAGGTGTATGCCTGGTTGCCACAGGGGAGGAACGCTCCTGTTTTGTTCAATGTGTACGTGCTGGCAAGGAGCCACGGGATGGAGCTAGCCTGGCCTGCTTCTAGTCCTACGCTCCCTCATTTCCTCCCTCTGCTTATGGAAACCCTGGCTGCTGTCAGGGTGAGGACTGAAGGTGAGTTCTTCAAGCTGAGTAGGCGCAGAGAAGGGACCTGCGGTAAAGACAGGGTTCCAGCCGCAGCTGGCCTCTTGAGGGGGCTGTGAGCACTAGCTCACCAAAACTGTCTCCAACCGAGGTTCCAAGTGCATGGCCATCTAGAATTTTATCGCCTGGAGCAAATGAATCTAACAAGCAGATTAAATACACAGGGTCTATAAAACTAAGACAGAGTCATTATTAGAGGACCTAAGAAAGGTGCTATCCAAACAAGAAGGGAATTTCCCCAATGAGAGGCACACAGAAACTGACAGGAGGGACTTTATAATAATCAAATGGGTGGTAAGGTCTGGCCAGGTGTATGTGAGGTCCAGACTTGTCTATCTCTTCCCATGTGGTGCTGGATAAGGGAGGTGTGAACCTCCGTAGGGGAAGGCACGCCGTTGACTTGCATTACTTGGCTGGCCTGGGAGGAATGCTGACCTACATAGGGGGTTAGTATCGAATAGGTAGCATCTGTAAAATAAAATTTACAACTCTGCCTTGATTGTTACTGACCCCAGGATGCCCTCCTGATGACGGTGGTTTCCTAGGAAGCTGGGTAGAGTGAAGGGCTTTTCACTGTGGGGCCAGCATGGTTGTGGTTCTGACCCAGGAGTCCTTCCACCCCTAAGGCAGTTCCATTTCCACTGGCCTGGCTCTTGGCAGAGCTGACAGCTGCTTGCCCATATTGCTCCTCATATTGAAAACAGGTGCCTTTTTGGGGGTGGGCTGGCCTTGTTGAGTCTCTTTGATGGCAGATCACTGTGTAAAACAGCTGTTAATTGGCCTGCCCCCTCCCCTTACAATGCTCCTGCTGCCTCACTGCTCTTTCTCTGGGTCTCTGTTAAAGTAGGAGGCAGAGAAACCTTTAGGAATGGCAGTGGAGGGGGTGCTCAATCCTGTCCCTAATAGTTGGTGGCCTGAGCTAGAAATCTGTGGTCACGCCATAAACAAGAGAATCAATTGTTAAATCAACAACAGGAGTCACTGTGCACCTACTCCCCATGTAGGATCTCTGTCCTTAATGTATTGTACAATGTGAATTAATGCTATAACTAGTACTTAGACAGTACTTTACAAAGATATAATTAAAGATGGCTGATAATCCACAATACCAGATAATGTATCTAATCAGTCTCCTAGTTTTTATACTTAGATTATAACTTCTTTTAAATTGACAATTGCAGTGGACATCTTCATATGATTTTATAAATCTTTGGGACATCCTCTCCATAGAGTAATTTCTTAGATGTCTATTTAATCAAGTACTACAAATAGATTTAAAAGTTGTCAATTCCCTTTTACTATATAATCTGGAATAGGTGAAAATTTACAAATACAAATTTTCGGAAACATGTAGTTGCTTTCTTTGTTGAATATTTACAAGCATTTGGTGGTATTTCATTCATGGATTTTGAAAAGTTGATAGATAAAAATATCAATTTTAATTGTTGAGTTACTGAATATGCAACTTTATTCATTAGCCATTTATATTTTCACATTTCTGAATTATCTTTCCATGTATTTTACTCTAAATACTTTCTTTTTCTTTTGATAGCTTATAATACAGTTGATTGGGTTCTACCTTTCTTAATTACAATTACATTCTAGTACTGGCTATGGAGATTATACTCTCATCATCTTGATTGTGCTTCAGTGTTTGTGTACTTCTCAGTCTAAAAATGGTATTTTACTGATGATTAACCTCTTCTTTTATGAGTGTCTGATAATTCATGTATTTGTAATAGTAAACTTTAGTCCTTAGAAATCCAAGACCAACTTGAGATGGCTCATTTTAGTATGGTTGTTAATAATTACAAAAGAGAATAATTATTTTCATAACTTAAAGGCACAGTATTTTCCTGTATATTATTTTATGTCCTATATAATCATGCAAATCTGGTAAACAATTTAGACAAAAGAGTTTTGGAAACATAAGGTTGATTTTTTTTTTTTTCCCATAGATTCTGTCATTTGACCAAAGGCTCATCAGTTGTGGAATCAAATTGAGGTAATTATAGAAGAGTCACCATTTGAAAATTGTAAGTGAAGGAAATGTGATTTCAAAATATATAGTAATCATGAAAATCAAAGTAAAATGGTATCTTGATAAATGATTTTGATTGCCAAACCTAAGTAAAATCTGTCATTCATTTTGCAAGGTAAATCAATGCACGTAAAACTCCAGGTAGTCTAATTTGAAGATCCTTCATTAGGTCACTTGTCCTGTGTCGTTTTTACCACTAAGTCTTGTTAAAAGTTGTATTATTTGAGCAAAAAAAATAATTTTCCATTCCTGCATAGAGATGAATCAAAAAATATTTAGCCAGGGTTGGGCATTTAGCCTAGAAGTTAAGAAGCAGGCTAACATACCTGTCTTATATCATACAACCAGGATTTGACTCCAACCTCTGGGCCCTGTCTCTATCTTCCTTCAGTGCAAATCCTGGGAAGTAGGTGTAATGCTGCATGTAACTGGGTTCCTGCTATCCATGTGGGTGACTTGGACTGAGTTCTTGGCTTCTAGCTTGGGCCTTGGCTCTTATAGGCATTTGGAGAGTAGCAGCAAATGGATAAGTATGCTCTGTCTCAGCCTATCTGCCCCTTAAATAACTACTTAAAAAATTTTAAAAGGAGACTGTATATATATATATATATATATATATGCTTATGTACATATTTAATCAAGCATAAAATGAATTAAAGAAGAGCTAATAAAAAATATAAATAATAACAAAGGTAAAATCATGTTGTGATGCTATTAAACTATAAAGACATAGAATGTTACAAAGGTCAATTTTTTCCATGTGACAATAATTTTCCACTGAGTTTATCTTGAGATATAAATTTTAAAAATCACTTTTGCTTTTCCTTCTGGGTAAAAACTTTATGGAAGCATTCATATTTCTCCCTTAACACTGTAAAGGTACAGTGAGCACACAGGATGAGATATATGCAGAAGTATTCAGGTTAGGGGCCTAAAGCTCTTGAGCACAACCAATCTTTCATTAGGTGGGGGATGCCATTGCAACACACACTTGAAGCAGCACATTTTTCATATTATATATGTGTTTCCTTTACAAAATTGACTTTAAACCTGTAGGCAATTGAGAGTGCATGAAAACAAAAATATTTTCATTTTTATAAAGGTCATCAAATTAATGTGAGAAAATCTCTCTCTGTAGGCATACACGTTCCAAAACATTATTCCTAGCAGCTTTTTCAGGACAATATTTTGACTTCCTAGACTACCATCATGTCACTATTCCCAGAACACTGATACAAAGATGGTTCTATCTAATCAGGAAATAGACTCTACATATTAGAATTGTTCTTAAAGATATTAACTTAAACGTGAAAAACTGTTATAAGAGCACTGCACAGTAGCATAATTAAATACAATTTAGATTTGTCCTGAATCTATCAAAACTATTTGTTTGAAAATCAGGTTCTTTCATCTCTCTGAATATGCAGCAAGTTCTTTTCAATCAGTAATACAATAGAAGATTATTGTACTACTCACAGAAACCTTTAGTATTCATTAGAATTTCATTATGGAGTTAAGGAGGAAATGGAGAAAAGGAATTGCCTTCTGTCAAAAGAATTTGCCATGTAGCTTGCTTCAGGAGACTGATTGCTACAGAAAGAAAGGAAAGATAATGTGATTTGTTAATGATAACCAAACAATATTGTGGACAACCTCAGCATCAGTGTCATTCATTAGATTGTCATTATTCAATGCTAAGAATACTTTGCATTTCCACTGTTAAACTTTGTCTGAAATGCTTCGTTCCCATATTCTGCCTTCTAGTTGATATAGCCACTTGTTGGGAATAAGCAGCTGCAATTAAAGTAAAGGGCGACAAATATTTGCTTACGCACACACACATACACACACAGACCTTTTTTTCATGGAATCTTCTAGTGTTCAGAGGCACTTGTCTGGGAACTGTCAGTTTGATCTGGGAGGTAGGTGTAGAAATCCCCGATCATTATTTTCCATTTTGCAATATTTATACTGTATATTATTATCTTAGTTGCCAGACACGCTTATAAATCAGTGGACATCATTTAGATCATATTAAATTGGATCAAAAGAATGTTTTATAAATATACAAACTGTGATTTTTAAAAAGTTATTTCAAGTTCAAATATAGAACAATAAGTAGAGCCTAAGGCTATGTGCTCTTCAGAATTATCTGGAGATTCTTAAAATGAACAAGTATTAGCACAAAATCGAGTTTATTACAGTCCCCTCTTCCTTAACCCCCACCAGAAATAACTCTACCTTCCTGCCCATAACCACATGACCTGCAAGAGGAGTCTAAGATCGCTCCCCCTAAAGGTGGTTTTGGCCAGGTGACTCAAAGAGCTCCAGGGCACGAGTGCCACACTGAGCTGACTTAGTAACTGCAGAATTCCATTACCAGCAATTCAATTCTTTTCACCATGACATCAGTGCGGTCCTATAGGGCTGCTGTTTCTGTTTTGGTTTCAGATATCAAGGAATAGAGATGAGCTGTTCTCATGACACTCTGAGTTTCTGACCGATAGCTGCGGTTTCACATGACTGCATTTTGAAGTATTTGTTGTACAGCATTGGTAGCAGAATATTAATTCACTTGAGTGTCACAATGAGTGTATGGTTTTAGTTTGAAATATACTTTTGTTCTGAAAATTATATAGGAAAATAGTCAACTAGCCATGAACATAACAACAGTGTAGAAATGGGTTCCCTCAAACTGTAATGAAGAGTTCAAGATACTGTTTTATATACAGAACACAGAATTTACCATTTAAATCATTTTAAAATGTACAGCCCAGTAGTGGTAAATTATTCCTACAGTTATGCATCCATCTCCAGCATTCCTTTTGTTTTCTGGAACTGTAGGTTCCTATTCCTCCCTGTCCCTATATTTGAGCTAGTCTAATTACTTCATACAAGTGGAGTAGTCAGCATTTATCTTAGCATTTATCTTTCATTTAGTGTAACGTCCTTAGGGTCCATCCATTTGTACCACATATCAGAATTTCCCTCTTTTTTAAGGTTTAATAATATTCTGTTGTATGGACACACTAGATTGTTCATATCTATTCACCACCCATCAATAGACAACTGGTTTCTTTAACAGTTTAGATATTGGAAATACTGCCACTATGAATGTGAATAATCAAACATCTCTGAGATCCTGCTTTCAATTGTTTTGAGGATATACCCAGAAATAAAACTTAAAGAACGGTCATCAAAGAAGGAGGTACCTTTCTCTGAAGGGAGGAGAGAACTTCCACTTTGACCATGGCCTTGTCTAAAAATTATCAGAGTCAGTGAACTCAGGGGGCTTCAATAGCCTTGGCAGCTCATGACAAGAGCCTAGGGTGATTACTGATGCCATAAACAAGAGTGTCAATTTGTTAAGTCAACAACAGGAGTCACTGTGCACTTATTCCTCATGTAGGATCTTTGTCCTTAGTGTGCTGTACATTGAGATTTAATGCTATAACTTTGGGATATATGATAATTATATATTTTTTAAGATTTATTTTATTTATTTGAAAGAGAGATAGAGACAGGTCTTCCATCTGCTGTTTCACTCCCCAAATGGCCATAATGGCAGAAGCTGAACCAATTTGAAGCCAGGAGATTCTTCTGGGTCTCCCATGTATGTGCAAGGGCCCAAGAACTTGGACCATCTTCTACTGCTTTCCCAGGTTCATTAGCAGGGAATTGGATTGAAAGTGGAGCAGCTGGGACTCGAACAAGTGCCCATATGGGACACCAGTGCTGCAGGCTGGATCTTTAAACTGCTGTGCCACAGTGCCAGCCCTTATAATTACACTTTAAAAAAATTGAAAATCAGAATTATATATAGAGAAGGAGATACACACACATACACACACACAGAGAGAGGGGGGGGGAAATCGAAGCTGAAACCAGGAGCCAGGAGCTTCAACTTTAAACTGCGTCTCCCCCATGGGTGGCTGGGGCCCCAAGGACTTGGGCCTTTTTTCATTGCTTTTCTCAGGTCACCAAGAGGGAGCTGGATTAAAAACTGGCACCCATATGGGACACCAGCATCACAGGTGGTGCCTTTACCCAATACGCAACAACACTGGCCTCTGATAATTACTTTTTTTTTAAAAAAAGTATTTGAGAGGAAGGGTAGGAGAGAGAGAGAGAGAGAAACAGAAATGGAGATAGAGAGAACCCAAGTACTCCCATTTGCTGGGTATACACTACAACAGCTGGGGTTGGGCTGATGCTGAAGCTATGGAAGCCAGAAGCTGAAGTTGGAAGACATGGATTGAAACCAGGTTTCAGATATAGGAGGACAGAACCCAAGGTCTTCATTAGCAGGAAGGAGGAATTAGGAGTTAGGGCCCGTTGACTCTCAGACCTATCAGTATCATCAATTGTGAACTGAAATTGATCACTTGGACTAGTGAGATGGCATTGGTACATGCCACCTTGATGGGATTGAATTGGAATCACCTGGCACATTTCATTTCACGATTGATCATACTGATAGGTCTAAGAGTCAAAGGGATCACATAAACAAGACTAGTGTCTGATAATACTAACTGATAGAATTAAAAAGGGAGAGAGCAATCCAACATGGGAAGCGGGAAACACAGCAGACTCAAAGATGGCAGATGTCCTAAATAGCATCCTGGCCTCAGAATCAGCCCTTAAGGCATTCAGATCTGGCTGAAGAGCCCATGAGAGTATTTTAGGCATGGAAAGCCAAGACACTCTGGCAAAAAAAAAAAAAAAAAAAAAAAAAAAAAAAAAAAAAACAACAACAAACCACAACAACAACAACAAACCAACAACCAAAAAACAAAACAAAAAAAAAACCCAAAAAACAAAAAAAACACAAAGCCTAAATGAAAGATCTCTGCGAGTGAGATCCCAGTAGAAAGAATGAACCATCAAAGAAGGAGGTACCTTTCTCTGAAGGGAGGAGAGAACTTCCACATTGACTATGACCTTGTCTAAATAAGATTGAAGTCGGCGAACTCAAAAGGCTGCCATAGCCTTGGCAACTCATGACTAGAGCCTAGGGTGATTACTGACACCATAAACAAGAGTGTCAATTTGTTAAGTCAACAACAGGAGTCACTGTGTACTTACTCCTCATGTAGGATCTCTGTCCTTAATGTGTTGTCCAATGTGAAGTAATGCTATAACTAGTACTGAAATAGTATTTTACACTTTATGTTCTGTGTGGGTGCAAACTGTTGAAATCTTTACTTAATATATACTAAATCAATCTTCTGTATATAAAGAGAATCGAAAATGAATCTTGATGTGAATGGAATGGGAGAGGGAGCAGGAGATGGGAGGGTTGCAGGTGGGAGGGAAGTTATGGAGGGGGGAAGCCATTATAATCCATAAACTGTACTTTGGAAATTTATATTTACTAAATTAAATTTTGTTTAAAAAAAGGAGTTAGGGCCAAGAACTGAACCCAGTGGATGTAGGTCTTTTAATCACTAGGAGAAATATCTGTTCCACTAAATTCTATTGTTAATATTTGAGGAAGTACCATGGTTTTTTCAAAAGCTATTGTACAGAAGTTGGTATTGTGGTACAGTGGGTTAAGCCACTGCTTGAGATATTCTCATAATATGTCAGAGTGCCAGTTTGAGTCCCACTTACTCTGCTGCTGATCCAACTTCCTGCTGATGCATTCTGGGTGGTAGCAGGAAAAGGCTCAAGTGCTTTGTCCATGGCACATACGTGGAGACCTGGGTTGAGTTCTTGGCTCCTGCCTTTGGCCTGGCCCAGTCCTGACTGTTATGAGCCAGCAGTGGAAGATCTCCTCCTTTGTCTCTTTACCTATCTTTACCTCCATTGCTTTCCCAGGTGCATTAGCAGGGAGCTTGATTGGAACTGGAGCATCCAGGGCTTGAACTAGTGCCCATATGGGATGCCCGCATTGCAGGCGGCAGCTTTACCCAGTATGCCACAAGGCCAGACCTGCGATATTTTATTTCTGTTCCTAATTTGTTGAGTGTTCTTGTCATAAATTGTATTGAACTTTGTTAAAGGCTTTTTCTGCATCAATTGAGATGATTATATGGTTTTGTACTCTCATTCTGTTAACATTGTCTATTACATTGGTCAATTTTCACAGGTGAAACATTCTAGCATTACAGATAAGTATCATTTGATCATGATATATAATTTAATACACTACTGAATTTAGTTTGCTAGTATTTTGGAGAAAAGTTTTTAACATTGCTCACAAAAGATATTTGTTTATAATTTTCTTGTATCTTTGGGTTTGGTGATGTTGGCCTCAGAGAATGATTTAGGAAGTGTCCCCTCCTCTACAATTGTTTAGAAAAAGTTTACAATGTGCTGATGTTAGTTTTACTTTAAATTTTTGTTAGAATGCACCAAAGAAGAGTATTCAGGACTCTCTTCTTCTTAGGAGAGGATTCAAGCTCTACTAGTTATACAGATAAACAATGATTGTTTATTTCTTCATAATTTAGTCTTCATGGGTTTTATGCTTCCGGGAACTTGTCTACTTCACCTAAATTATCCAATTTGTCATCATACAATTGTTCACAGGACTGTTATCCTTTTTATTATAAAAATTATTAGGATTGGGGCTGGCATCCCATAGGGGCACCCATTTGAGTCCCTGCCGCTTTGCTTCCAATCTAGCTCTCTGCTAACGTGCCTGGAAAAGCAGTGGCGATGGCTCAAGTGCTTGGTACCCTGCACCCACATGGGAGACCTGGAAGAAGCCCCTGGCTTCAGATAGCTGCAGCTCTGGCTGTTGTGGCCCTTTGGTGATTGAGAGAGCAGATGGAAAATCTCTATCTTGCTGGCTCTCTCCATAACTCTGCCTTTCAATAAATAAATCTTTTAAAAAATTATTAGGATTTGTAGTAATGTTTCCAATCTCATGTCTCATTATAATTGGAAAATTCTTTTTCCTGGTCCATCTAGCTAAAGATTTATCAGTTTAGTTGATTTTTATATGGAACTGTCTTTTGGTTTCATCAGTCTTATCCATTGATTTTCTATAATCTGATTTTATTATTTCTGCCTTCTGCTAATTTTCGATTTAATTTTTTGCTTTCCAGTTCCTTAAGTTGTAAAGTTATGTTATTAATTTGAGATCTTGTTTTTTTAAAGTAAGTGTTTATAGCTGTAAGCTTCTCCATTAGCTCTGCTTTATACCACATCCCATAACCTTTTGTATCTCAAGTTTTCATTTTCTGTAATCTCTCAGTATTTTTAAGTTACCTTTGTGAGTTCTTTGTTGGTATGTTGATCATTTTACTGTGTGTTGCTTAAATTCCAAAGATTTGTGAATTTTCCAGTTTCAGTTCTATTATTGATTTCCATTGATTTCTAGTTTCATCCTATTGTGGTCAGAGAAGATATTTTGTATGAGAACATATCTTTGTAAATCTATTGAGACATAATTTGTGTCTATATTCTGGAAACCATCATATACACTGGAGAAGAACGTATATGCTGTTGTTGAGTAGAGTTTTGGTTATGTCTGTTAAATCAAGTTATTCTGTTAAGTCCTCTATTTCTTATCTTCTATCTAGTTGTTGTATGCATTACTAAGAGTGGGTATTGAAGTTCCAATTGCTATTGTAGAATTGTTTCTCATTTCAGTTTTTGCTTTAAAGAATTTGATGATCTATCATTAACTGCATATATGTTCATAATTGGTATAACATCTTGATGTATTGAGCCCTTAATTAATATATAGTATCCTTTGTTTTTGGAAACCTTTGTGATTTAAACTCTATTTTGTCTTACATTAATATGATGGTATTTTAAATAGTTTATGAAGAAAATGTAATTAAAATAAAAGTTTATTTCAGTGTAAGATTTTTTTTTTGGAATCCATGCATTTTTTCATAATATGCATTTTTATCCAGCTTCTGGAAGACTCTCATATAATGACTTCTGCTATCTTTTGGTTAATAGTTGCATGGAATATCTTTTACCATCTTTTCTCTTTCAAATTATTGTTATCTTTGATTCTAGTATGTGTTTCTGGTAGACAGCGAACAGTTGTAATCATATTATTTTTGTTTTTAGCCACTTTGTCAATCTCTGTCTTTTGACTGGGGTGTGAACCATTTATACTGGTTTACATAAGGAGAGGCTTCTTTCAAGATGTTATTAGTTATTGATAGCCTTAAAGTGTTTTTTATTCCTTATTTCCTCAACATCTTCATTTATGTTTGGGATATTTTTCTGGTAGTAAATGTTTCTCTTTTTGTCATATTTGTTTTATAGCTATTTTATTGTGGTAATATGGGATTGTATTCATCATCCTAAAGTTATAACACACTAATTTGAATTTATACCAGATTAACTTCAATAGCCACATCTTCACTGTTTTCAGTTGTTGATGTTCCAAAATTACAGCTTTATACACTGCATACCAAAATATGAATAAATAATCCATTGGGCACATTAGATTTTTTTGTAAATATTTATTTACTTTTGTTGTCCGTACTTGAAAAGCAGAGCAACAGAGACAGAGCGATCTTCTATTCACTGATTCACTTCCCAAATGCTCCCAAACACCAAAGCCAGGAGCCCAAAACTCAATCTAGGTCTCCCAAGTGCATGGCAGGAGCATATGTGCTTGAGACATCGGCTGCCTCCCAAGATGTATTGGGAGGAAGCTAGATCAGTAGTGGAGCAGCAGGAACTTGAACAAGTACTCCAATACCAGGAGCAGACATTCTGAGCAGTGACTTAACCACTGTGCCCCAAAACCCACCCCCTATCAGTCCTTTTAATTGTATAGAAAACAATTATGGAGTTACAGTCACACTGGCTTTTAGACTAGTACTATTTTTCAAGTATTAGTTTCTTATATCATGCATAATACAAAAAATAGGTGCTGTTGTTACAATGATACTAGCTCTGTCATTACTCATGTGTTAACGTTTATTGAGATCTTTATTTCTTTGACTTACTGTCTAGTGTCCCTTCATTCATCCTGCAGGTTTTCAAGGCAGGCCTAGTAGTAACAAATATCTCAGTGTTTTTATCTGGAAATGCCTTAATTTCTTCTTTACTTCCAAAGAATGGTTTTTGCCAGTTACAGGATTCTCTGTGAAAGAGAAAGGAAGCGATGATAGAAGATTTACCTGTGACAATGAATTTTAACTACTTAGTCTGTGCTTTATCTAATGCCAACATGAAACACGTTTCCATGTCTTGCTTCCATCTTCATAATTTATAATTTAATATTTACATGAACATTTATTCTGAATATTAAAATAGGCTTTATGTTGCAGTTTTGCCAAATACCATTTCTAAAGGTGGTATATTTGTATTTGTTAGATATTCCAGTGAGTAACAGAGAAATATTTTATATTAGTTTTGGGTAGTTATATATCTTTTTAAATTATTTTAAAAATCTGCTATTTGGGGCTGGTGTTGTGGCATAGCAGGTAAAGCTGCTACCTGTGATGTCAGAATCCCATTTGGGCGTCAGTTCATGTCCTGGTTCCCTGCTAATGAGCCTAGGAAAGCAGCAGAAGGTGGCTAAAGTGCTCAGGTCCCTGAGACCTGAAAGATCCTGGCTTTGATCTGCTCCAGATGTGGCAGTTGTCATCTGGGGAGTGAACACCAGTGGATGCAAGATCTCTCTGTCTCTTTCTCTAACTGTGCCTTGCAAATAAATAACTCTTAAAAAATCTTCTCTTTGAATTTTTATAGGTATTTAGAAAAATGCAATAACAACATAAATCATTATGCTTTCTTAAGAGTTAATATCCTTAAATTTGAGACTAATTCATAATGCTCTAATTAATACTATACTACTCAAACTGCATTATAAACTTGATTTCCTTTCTATCAAATACATTCAATATGTTTTATATTTTTATACTATGGAATTCTAAGATACTACAACTTGTAATTGAGGGAAGGAAGTCATTCCCAAGGCTATCAATGTTATTTTACCTTGGCTTATAAAGGATTTTATCTTTTCAGGGCTTATCATAAAGTCTTAGCTATGAATTTGGCTCTTTTATCAAAACATAACTGTAAAAATATATACATTCTGACTTTTTGTGTGAGCTATACTTTATACAGGTAAGAATTCCACAGATTCAAGTATGCTTCACAATCAATTGCTGTAATTATTATTGGAATAAGATCCTAAAAATGTTATCAATAACACAAGTTTAAAATTGAGAATTTATTCAAATTGCATAAAAGTAAGTGCAAAATTTAACCAATGTTATATAAATATACCTGTAACTTATGTTTAAGGAAAATTAAAATAGAGCAAAATAAAAATAAGTTGTATACTAAGTGTTATCTAAAAGCTTGATGTATCTACCATCATTTTTGAAATTAGTACTTAAAAAAGTAATATGGTCACAAAAAGAAATTTTAAAAAATTATCAAAGTAACAAACACCACCCAGAATTCCACCACTGTGGCATTTTGTTATGTCTACAGTTAGGCTTATTCTGTACATAATATTATTTAAGCAATTCCAATTATTCAGTTGGAATTATACTATATGTTTAATTTTTGCTTTTTTATTTTGATGAACATGATATGGTAAGTATTTTTTTTGTACAGCTGCAGATTCTTCCTAAAAATTTTTTAAAAGCTGCCTAAAGTGAGAAGCTTGAGGTTAGATTTTGATTTCTGATTCCTACCACTCGTCTTGCTGGCCATCAGGGATTCTCTACCTATTCAGAAAACACAAAAGGATTATATGAAAAAATGGCAAACAGTGTACTGAGTCTACTAACAGCCAAGCAATTCCAATATCAACTGCAAGACATTGAATAAGATTGAAAAAGTTTTTTTCTTTTTGCTCAAGAATCATAACAGCCTCCCTATCTATAATTCTCTATCAGTGCAGATTTCGAGATGAAAACATCCCATGCTAGAGAGTTGAACAGGTGAAGTTTAATATGGAAAAATAGTTCTTAAGTGTTAGGAGAGTCTTCCAGCCAAAACAGCATATCCATTCAGAGACTAACAACAACAGAAACTGCCATAATCATCAGAGCTGGAGGACCAAAGGATGTCACCTGAATTTAGGATAAGAAACTGCGGTAAGTGCATAACACAGGATACAGACAGGTCCAGGAGACATAGTGGGGCCTCTCTTTTTAAAAAAAAAATTTTTCCGGGATTTACTCTTCCCCAGCAAATCCCTAATTGTTAATGCATTCAGAAGTCAATTCTGGTAGGTAAAGCAGGGGTCTTTTACCTGGAAATGTGAGCCGGAAGTGTGAGATCCACAGGAGTCCTGCATTTACTGCGCTTCTATATTCTCCCATTAAATTTTCCTAATGAGCTCTAAAGCGCTAGAGGTGCTCTGATCAATACCCTGCATTCTACACATAGCTTGCTTTCTTTTCTCCTTGTGTAGCAGCAGCCTGATTCTCTTTGGTGATATATTTACTCACAGGATTAGTTTACTCCAGTTTCTTTTTTTCTTTTTACTTCTTTTAGCTTGTTGACCATGAGGCAAAATCAAAATGGAAGGCTCAATTTTCAATTGAAACAGTGCTGTTAGCCCTGGTGAAAGTTTTCTTCCCTTGAGAATTAAGATCTGTGGTTCTGTTAAAATTCACAGAAAGGAGAATCCAGAAACCTTGAAGTTTCTTTACATGTCTGGTTTTGAGAAGAGCCACTCTTGCTTCCACCATTTGGTTTTAAGTCTTTAGTGCTCTGCCTGTGGGAGAAACTGCACTGAAAATTGTTTGAATCAAAGCCCATATCGTGTCCAATAGGGCAGAACTTGAAATTGGCAAATTGTTTTCTACTAGCTGAGACTGTATCTGTGTTTTCAGAGATCTAGTTCACGATTCTATCAGATCCATTGGGCAATGAGATATTTAGAAAGATCAATAAATCCCATGCATTTAAGGCCTTTGCTTCCTTACTGTGCAGAAACAATGTTTGTATAGTAAACCAAGATGGTAACTGAGACATTGCAGAAGTCCCTGAATGATGATGCTGGCATAAGCATGAGAAGCCACAAAGCTCGTCTATGCTCAGAGTGTTTTTGTAGGAAGAACCTATCGCTGCTGCCCTTATGAAGCAAGTTTCCAAAGACAGCAGGTGCTATCAGGCAGTTGGCTGGCTCCCTTGGGAAATAACGCCTTTAAGGGGAGTACTGACCTCTGCTTTTGGGGGAGTGCAACCCAACAGCAGAATATAAACCTGCTTTGGCGAGAAGTACGTGTTGCTGTACCTCCTCGGAGTATCTTTTCTCTTGCAGTACTATTCTGTACATGTCCCATTAAGCAACCATGAGGGTGACTGCAGAATGAGACTGACTGACATTCCCAGGCTGTCAGCTTATTAAGAGCCTACTCAGCAGTGGCTATTGTTTAGTGAGCAAATGTCCATGAATCGATATAACTCAATTTTAACCATTTTTCTTTCAGGCAATAAGGACAGCAGATTTACTGCTTAAAAAGCTGCCTACTGGAAGGTTTCCCTTCTATGTTGACTTTCTACATCATCCTTGAATTGAGATGAAGGTCAGAATTCAACTTTAAGCTGATGCAAGTTTAAGTTGCAAAGAGAAATGTAAGCAAAGTTATTTCTGATTCCCCCTCACAGGTCCTGGAAAACCTTCATGAGGCCATCAATGTGGGTGGAAAGGTGACAGCAATGCAGTAGGAATCCAAATAATGGGAATCGGAGCCACATACTCATGCTAATTATTGTACATCTCAGACTGGCGCACAGTGCAATCCATATATAACATTTCCATTTTGTTGAATTACTGCTAAACATGGCAAGACTGACAGGCCAACGAATGAGCCAACTCCTAGTTAAATATGGACAACACATGTTTCGTGTTATTTTGTGTTCCACAGACAAGAGTCTGTAGAATTCCCTATCTACCAATCCAGAAGCTATTTTTCAGAAAGAAAAGAGATACCTTCAGCTTTGTTTTAAAATTATCTTCTGAGTCATAAAGTCCTGGTCTCTTGGTTTTGGGTGGGAGTAGCTGATTTAATTATGTGAAATGTTGCTTCCCAAATCCAGATTGCCATGCATTATTTGTTAGTGGTAAGTGTTGCAAGATATCACATTACAAATTTCAGACCACTGGAATTTTAGAAACTTACCACTGTGGAAAAGTCCTAAATTATTCTTGGTTTATCTTTCCTTATTTGGCATCTGCATATTTCACTAACATAGTTAGCATGATCGCTATTTTTTGCTCAGCAGGTCCAGTCTACAAGTATGTTCAGTGTGGTGGACTCCAGTGGTATTCTATGGGAGAGCCAGATAAACTATTTCCTGAAAACTGACAACAGAAAAAAACAGGTGTTGATTTAACCCTGAAATTAGATTGAGAAGTGTTTTGCTGTCCCTATCTGGTAAAAGTGAGCTGCTTCTATTTCCTCCACTATTGGCATGGTGTAAAAACACCAGATATATACAGTTATCCTTTGTCCACTGGAGGTATTTTGTAAAACCTCCAGTGCATGCTTGAAACTCAGATAGTACTGAACCTTATACACACTTTTTTTTAGTCCCTTACACACATTTACGTAACTTATACATTATGTGCAATAAGAGTTGTTAAATAAATTAAAATATTTTCATAATTATTTTAGTTAATACCTACAAATTATTTTTTCTGGAATTTTTCTATTTAATATTCTTGATCACATGGTTGATCACAGATAACTAAAATTATGGAAAGTGAAAGAAGAGGAGGGACTGTGTTAGCTTTGACATTTGATTTGTGAATCAGTCTGCACCCAGATGGTCTAATAAACAATTATTATTAATGGACTCACAGTTCTGAATGCCAGTACTTTTAGTGGGGCTCAGCTGGGCAGTTCTGCTTATAGAATTCCTTGGAAATTCTGGTTTTCTGCCCAACCACTGGTGTTCAATCATGACTTTCATAGAAGAAGTCAGGCAAAGCTGCGACTGCCAGGTTGCAGGAAACCCAATCCTTGCTTGAAAACAATCGTTGAGATCTCTGTGAAGAGAAATGTCAATAGATGTATCTAGATAATTCCAGCCACCATTTACCCCCAGTTGTCCAGTCTTCACAGTGAAGAATCCAATATTTGTGTAGTTTTATTTCTCTAAATTTAGGGATGGCATGTTATATAACAATAGCAACTGCAATAATAGATTGTTAAAATTCATTAATCCAGTTGTAACTTGCTTTTATGTAAGAGGTAGTAATTTTATATATGAGATAGCTATTCTTAGTTTTTAAATTTTTTTTTTATTTAATGAATATAAATTTCCAAAGTACAGCTTATGGATTACAATGGCTTCCCCCCATAATGTCCCTTCCACCCTCAACCCTCCCCTTTCCCACTCCCTCTCCCCTTCCATTCACATCAAGATTCATTTTCGATTCTCTTTATACACATAAGATCAGTTTAGCATACATTAAGTAAAGATTTCAACAGTTTGCTCCCACACAGAAACATAAAGTGAAAAATACTGTTTCATTGTATTTGAAAGGCAAAGAGCCAGAGAGAGAGAGAGAGAGAGAGAGAGAGAGAATCTTCTCTCTGTTAGTTCAGTTCCCAAATATGTGCCAGGACTGGGACAGACCATTGAGTAAATGACTCTAAGAATAATATGGCATATTTTGCAGGGCTAGAAAGTACAATTTTTGTGTGGTTTTTGTATAGAATTAGAAAATTATCATAGAGGTAGATTAGGTGAGCTTTAGGTTTGTCCAAATTTAAACTCCAGAACTGATTTATAGTGATTTTCTCTGCCATAATAACAATTCCACATTAACTGAAAAATTATAAAATGAGAGTAAGCTCCTTCTCCATCTGCAACTTGTAGGATGGCCCCAATCCAGGCCTTTTCTTCTAGCATTGGGCAATCTTTTATGCTTAATTTGGCTCTTGTAAATTTTAAAATTTTGTGTAAAGAGTGGTCTCATTCAGTGACATTTATATGGTTTTAATTTTAGTCTTTGCATAACTCTAGAATGCATATGCTTTTTCTATGAATATATTTTACACTATTAACTGATTGGTGATCTGACTTTAAGAGCCAAGAATTAGGTTTTATATTTCTTTTACTTTATAAAGTTGTGAATAACACATTCTACAATCAAAAGAACCAAGTCTAATAAGGTATAGAGGAGAAAGATCCCTATACTGATCCATAAATTCTTCTCTCCTGTGTGTGCAGTTAATTATTTCATTCATAGAAATCTTGGGTTTTTCAGTTCACTGTCCATTTCCACTCAGGTTGAATAAAGGTCAGTAAAGAGTGGTTAATGACCAGAAAAACTGCAAAGTAAGGGAATTTAGGAAGTGTGAAATTTTACATTTTCAACTTTCATCCTGCTGGAAACTTTATACCTGTTAACTCTGATATTAAAAAAAAACGCTCAAGCTCCCCAATACATGAAATGTGATATGCTCCAAAGTAGAATTTTGCCTGGCATCCTTTTAGGCATTAAGAAACATATTATTCACAGGAATCAGCTGAGACAGTATGATGTTAAATGATAGAGAGATTTAGAATATATAAAGTTCAGCATTTTCCCAATTGGGTTTAAACAGACTTCCCCTAGGAAGAGTTTCTGCCATAGGGTATTTATTACCTTGAATAATGTGACAGAAAGAAATGGAACAAAGGAAATGATTTTGCTAAATAAAAGCAGCCAACGGCTCTCAGAAGATAAACTATCTGTATTTTAGGAAGAATATAGTTCACTAGAAAGTTTTGGTGTTTTAATGACAGTTTGGAGAAGCAATTTTTATTTGTGCTGTACAAAGTGAGCACACATACTCAGTTTTACAGCTCAAGTAGCTACAGCTAGACATCTAAAAATTGTCAAAATCTACAAAATGGTCTTCCTTTTGTTAGTTCTGCCCAAACAAGCAGGGAGGCCAAAGTCCCTAAGCACAGGTTCTCGGTACAGGCAGGAACAGTAAATAAAAGTGGCTCTTAGAGAAACCAAGGCAAAGATGAAAGCTCAGAGAGACCCAGGGGACCAGGAGTTGCTGTCAAGTTTCACTGTGTGCTTATAAAACAGGAAGCCTAAATCGCTACCATGGAGCTTCCGGGAAAATCAGTGGCTGGCTTTTTTCTTAGGAGAGGGCACTGGCTTCACTCTAGCCGCAAATGTGTAAGTGGCTGAAGATTACTATTCCATAGAGGAAAAGCATGCAAACATGAAGAGCTTTTTTATTTTTTTTTAAGTCAAAGCAGAAATGAAGAAGAATTCTTGAAAATTGTTTCCCTGTCTCTGACCCATTTTTTTTTTCTAATGGAAATTATGGGTCTCTTTCTGACCCAAAGTAGATTTATTAAATTTTCCACTAAGAAAATGTGAGTGTTTATTAGAGATGAAGAGCAAATATAGATGCAAAATAAAATTATGGACATGCACAAGGATAGAGTTAAGTGCCTCCTCTCTGCATACAACCTATTTGTCTAAAATTTTGAACACTCTTGCATATGCCCTGAAGTCATCCTTAGGATACTTAAAATTTCTTTCTGTAAGACAACAGTTTTCTTAATGTTAACTTATGTTATTGCTTAGCAAAATCATATGGTTTGCTTTTATTGTCAAGTTGCTTAAATGCACTCATAATGTGACTCTGATCTAGATCTCGGTGGTTGATTTTGAAGACATACAGGCTTGATTGTAAAGTCAGCCTTTTAACAGGCTGACTTTCCACTATGCAGCTGTCACTCCCTTTATGGCTTCTGAGTGTGTTATATTGCTTGTAGAAATGGAATGTTCAGAGGCAACGAGAGATAATGTATTGGAAACCATGTAAATCTGCATTTATGTATCAATTTCCAATGTGATTTCAGTGTACAGTTCTGAAATTCTATGCAATATCTCATATTAGGTACCTGTAAAAGTCAACACCCATATAATAAATAATTCAGGAAAACTGAAAATTGTTATGCACTTAGACAAATAACTAGTAAATTCCAGTTACCAGAGAAAGGAATAGTAATCAACATTGCTTATGACATCATCTCCCTCATGGAGGTATTTGCTGTTCCTCGGTTCACTGAATAAACTCTTTGAGATTTAGCTTCATTAGCAGAAGTTACCATAAGAACACTTATTTTGACCTGAATTGGAAAAACGGAAATGCTCAAATTAAACTCATATTTAACATATGAAACTTGCAGACAGCACTGCCCTGACAATGAATATAATTCAAATGTATTTCTGTATGTTTAGTACAGCTTTCAGCTATCTTTCCCAACCACTTGAAAATGAATCGTTTTATGTCTCTTGTAGCTAAACGATGCAATGAAGAGTAAACCTCATGTTTCCTAAATTTTGCAGTAAAATGCAATTTTATTTGTTGGTCAAGAGGTTCTATGAAAGCTCTTTCTCAAAAATTTTATTATATTGAGAAAGAAAAACCATGTAATTGAATATTTTTCACAAGATAAAGCATCCATTAAGATATTTTACCTACTTTGAAAAGCACAATTTTATTTTAATAGTGTTCCATTCCAGCTCCATGTGTTTCAGCCCTTGCTGAATATGTTTGGTCTTGGTCATGAGTTATGTTTTCCAGGGGAGTGCTGACTCTCAGGTGCAAGAGCAACTAATATACTGTGGCAACCTTCATACTTACTGTGCTTTCCTCGTAGTTTACATTTTGATTCGTCTCACATCATCCTCATTGGCTGGCTATAAGAAACTCCTTTGATTCCAGGTTGTGCTGATCACTAAGGAAACACTTTTCAAAGGGAAACTCCTTGTCCCCATGGGGTTATAGACCTCCAGAGCAAAATTTTTCTTAGATCAGTAAACCTGTGTACAGCCCCAAATTTTCAGATTCCTACATTGAAAAGTTGAGATTCTAGGATACTAGAAACTATGAGAAAAATATTTGAAGGTTATATAGCTTAAATAGTCTTTTAATTGGTATACACATATTATAATTGTCATGGCCCATACCTACAGGTCTTTGAGATAAATTTTGGAGCAGTATACAGCTTGCACCTCAGTAAATATTTCTAATAATCCTAATTTTTGTTAAAAATGATACATCAACTAGACTGAAAAAAGTCACTAACATAGTTCTATTTGTATTAATTTATTGCACAACATACTTACCCCCAAAATGTTACTATATAGATTATCAGACAAGAAAGTAACTGGTTCACTCGGTTCATAAAAGGATAATATCAGTCAAAAGAGATTAGGACAAGAAAACATCACATAAAGGCCAAATCATCAATAAGTGTCTAAATTAGGAAAGAATAATAATGATGTTCATGAATAATAATTCAATTTATGCTTTTGTTATTGATGTAAAACATTTGTTTTCATTAAGATGCCCAAATTTGATTAAGGCTCATACTAGCTCTAACATGAAAATGTGTTTAATCTGTGTAGTAGCGTTACAATATCACAGCCTTTTACTTATTTTCATACCTTGACCCCTGTAATGAACTTGTTATACTCTAACAAAGATTGATCTTTAAAAACAGATGTATAGATTGAACCCCAACAAATTCACTAATTGTTTTGCCTTAGTGCAGCTATTAGTCTGGATTAAATATTTAGAAGCTCCATCTTTTTAAGACTCTTTCCTAATGTTTCTCTAGGGACATGAGTGACGTGATGGGAAATTTTTGATAAGGAAACAACTCTCTGAGTTACTCAGGGCTCCATTGATGACAACATTGATGACAACAAAGATGGTGAGGAAGAAGCATTAGCTTTTGCCTTGAGTGAAGGTCAAGGAGGGAATGTTAGCTCTCTTGAGGAAAATGTTGCAGCAAATTTAAAAGCAGATAGCTATTGGAGCATACATATATTAAGTAAACACATTTCTAGGTATTTTCCTGAAATAATTTTATATAAAGCCTCATTAAATAGCTATGGTAATTGGGATCATCTGGAACATCAATATAGATTAAACTATCATCTCATTCAGTTACTGTGATAGGATTACAGAACGGTGTGTAGACAAAGCACGTATCTAGGGGGAAATGTCTTCTCCCAAAACAACATAGTATACAGTGTTTATTAATGCTTTTAAATAATTAGGTAAAAATGTAAGTTCACAAGAATATCATAATATGCAGTAAATCAAAATATCTGATTTTTGATTCTTCCAGTCTCTTTGCTTATAAGCAGAATCAAGGTTTCCAAAGTGTTCAACTGTTTCAATCTGGGAGAAATATTGTATAGCTTTTTTTTTGCTATCCAAGGTAAGTAGAAATGTTTCATTTTTCTGTCAAATGACAAAATTGGGAGTATGCCACAGCTATTCTGAGAAGTGAGAATATTTTCATGTGGTATGTGTTTCTTTCAGAGATACACCAAAACACTGACATAACACATGATTTTAAATGCATTTCTTAATGGACTATAGTGACAGTTTTAATTCATATTCATTGCTTACATGTGATGAGGTAAAGCTGAAGAACAACCAGTCTCTGTAGGTTATTTCAATAATGTACATTTTCCTAGGGAAAGATTTAGGCAAAGTGGCTAATTTATTTTGCTTGCATAATCTTTTTGGATCTTTAGAAGGATAATTGGTGGATCTTTAAATGGGGAGTTGGTAAACAAAGACCAAGTTTAGTCAAAACTACAACACAGGTAAAGTTTTTGAATTCACATCATATTTGTGGGTTGGGAGCCTCAAAACCCTTTCACCTCTCTTACAGGCCCTCCCTTACAGGCCCTTGAGAATAAAGTAATTGTTTGTGGAATTTGGGAGGCTATTGATTGAAAGCTCTGTGATGCCTTCTCAGGTGCTCTGAGTCCAAAAAGTCAGGTAAGAGAAGGAGTCTGGGCTTTTTATATATTTACTTTGCAAAGATACTCAAACAAAGGAGTTGAGAACAGGGCATTGTTTTGCAGTTTAGGTTGAAATGAATTTTAAATTTTTAGCACTTTGTTTTTAGGTTTTTGTAAAATGAGATTTTTAAACTTTAATTTTATTTGTTATACAATTTTCATATACTTCATATATATAGATTTAGGAACATAGTGGTACTTCCCCCTCTGCCCTCCCTCATGCCCATGCTCCAACCCATCCTCCTCCCCTCAATTTTTATAAATATCTATTTTCAGTATACTGAATGATCATATAGTTAACCCATTTCAAGTTCAACAGAAATAATATGGGATTATTTTGTCATGTAATTTCAATAGAAGCAATTAAAAAAAAAAACAACCTGATCTTTCAAGTTCATGCAATATAGGAAATCCTCTGATAAATCAAATATTGTCCCTGACTGATATCATTTGGCCCAGTCCTTTGATGCTGAAAATACATTTTTCTGAGGATCATATACAGTGAAAATCAGCGAATAACTATGGCCTTAAGTATAAACTATAGAAGGATATAAACCTCCATAATCTTTCTTATAAGTTCTCATTATAAAAATGGGAGCTATATTCTCTAAAATAGATTTTAATAAGTGACCTAAATACTTTTCTTCAATTAATTTGGAGGAGAAAACTAAAATAAGCATTTCTGACACAGTTAATAAGCAGGTAACACATTAAAGTGGTAAAAATAGCATCAGTGATAAGTTATAAAAGGGGAAGCTTAAACAGTACATGCTTATTAGAAGAATAGAATTTTCTAAGCACCAAATCAGATTTATAATTGTTTTAAATTTCCTCTCAGTTAAAATTCTCTGGTAAAAGCAGAGATGTATATGAGCATCTCCTCATCATATGAAATGAATGTGTGGATAAAACTTTGCTAATGCATTATAGATATTTTCTACATAATTAAAAAATCACTTAACTCAAAATATTATCTACAATTAGATTCTCTGCATATAATAGTGAGCAATAATCTAATTTTCTTAGAAAGTGAATGAAATCCTCAAAAAAAGTGGGTTTTAAGTACTCAAGAAATATTTGCTGAGCTATTTGCCAAAGTATAACCAAGCATCAATATTAATTCTTCTGCATTATGGAAAGAGTGACTGATTTTTTCTTGTAGCATGCACCTGCATTGGCTGACTTTCAATCTGAATTTCTAGAAAAAGAAGAGAAGCAAAAAAAAAAAAAAATGCAGGAAGGCATAGCTTGTGCTTCTTCCTACTTACCACATAATTTGTAGGTCTCGATGTGGCTGCATTAATAAAATCCTGGGCACGTAACAAGTGAAAATGAAGGCTGCCCTTCAGCCCAGCTTCTGCACAAGTTCAGATTGGTGATATGTTCACAAATCAATGACTTTCTCATTGAAAGATAATATAGTTTTGTAATGCTGGAGAAGTTAGAAGCTAGAGAGGTCACTGTAGGAGGTTAAGGAAAGCTACAGCAGTTGTGAGAATAGCATTTTTTCCCAAGCAAACTTGGTTTGATGTAGCGAGTAACAGTCTTACTGGGCTCAAATTGCTTTCTGTTTGATTATGCTTATCAGTAATTAGAAGAGCATGTTGGAGGAAACCAAGGTTGGGGAGAGAATTCTCTAGGGTCATCTCTTTATGACAAGAAAACATCCAAGTCAAAACTCATCAGGCAGTTTTGTCTACAGGGTGCCAAATAAGCTATTTCAAGGTTATGGAAAGCCAAAAATTGATTGTTCATGAATGCTTAATGTGAAGCTGAGCGCATCCATAAGTCAATCTAACAAACAATCATTTGGTAAAAAATCAGGTATGTTGAAAAAAAAAAAAAAACAGTGAAATACAATTGATAATTAGAAAGGACTTCTGGGGGAATTATTTCATTTACTTTGTGTATATGTAGACACAGAACAGCCCAGATAGATCTCATATCTTTTAATTTGTAATTTGTTAAGCAAAATCACATAACAAAATTTCAATTAATTGTAAATAGCAAGGTAGAAGTTTGCTCGATCCCTGAAGAACCATAGCTATGTTTCAGAACTGCTAAGACGACATTTCTTTGTTTTGGTTTTTTCTAATATACTAAGTTATAGTTCATATACCCTGTTTTCCTGTCATGCTTCTGTGGATAATCTTTGATCATTTGTTTATGTTTCATATATTTAACCTTTACACCCATTATGGGTCACAGAGTTTAACTTTTCTTTGTCAGCCACATCCCTCACCCAGGGCTTTCCTATCCAATATGTATCAAGTATGTACTATACAATCATATCAAGTACCCTTGATTCTGATATTCCAGGTGTTATTGCTCCATGTCTTTCCAGCCAGCACTGCAGAACCCCAAATTCAATGTGTTCAATCATTTCTTCTTCATATTCAAGATCATGGGTACATACTGGTAAAGATGGCAATCTTGTTGAAAGATTCTGTTCTCATTTTATATTCAATCTCATCACTTGCAACTGCACAGAGAATTAACTTTTGCTTAGTAGGTTTTTCTTTGATTCTCATTCAACCCTTCATTTGTTGTACTTCTTACTACTTCAACTTTTCCATTAGTCTTCTCAGACGCCCTCATCCCTTTCATGTTAGAGAGAGAACTTCAACGTTGGATGGATCTGAAAACAAAGCACCACCTGCATTAATCTTTCCTTTCTGATAGAACAGGTGCCTGATCTACCTGCCCTGGCCCCCCTTGGTCTTTGTCCACTGGCAATCCCTTCTATTAGCACACAAAAACCTTCAAATTTTGAGGGAAAAATAAAGACAAACCTATCCCCACCAGTACAGGTTTTGAAAGATTTTCAACAACCACATATCACCTATTAGGTAATAATTTTGCTTTCCTTTTCATAGAAAAGTCTTTGATACTATTCTTTCCCATTTCTTCACCCTCCGCCCACTACTGTACCCACTGTGAAATGGCTTCCACTATCTAAATTTCACAGAACCTGCTCTTGCTAAGATCATCCATAGACTACTAATCCCTAAATCTAAATGACTGGGTTAAATATCCTAATTATTTTCTTTTTATGTAGAAAAAGCTTTATTACAACATATTAAATGACTTACAGGATGGTTGGGAAGGATTTTGAAACAATTTTAAACTTTCAAAAAATTATCTCAGAACTACCTACCTCACAAATTTGAGTCACTTAGACAGCCATTGTTTCTGCCATGATCATAAAGCCTGCAGACCCAGGGCCTCACTGTCATAATTAATAGTCTTTCACAGTTAGAAAGATGCTGCCATTGTGGCCAGCTCCAGAGTACAGCCATGAGGCAAGATCTGTGGTCCTTGTCGTGTAAGCAAAGGATGGTACAGATATTGAGTGCTTGTCTGCCATGGCTGCAATGGAGCACTTGAATGAGGCAGCCAGGGGAGGTATTTGCTCTCATGGTTGGGCAAGTTTCCTGAGTGTGTAGCACATATGTCTCTTTTCTGTTTGTTGTATTTTTCAACTTTTAAATGTATATAAGGTGAATTTATACAAATTTCATGTATTTATTACATACAGATTTAGGAGCTTAGTAATACATTCTACTGAACCCTCCCTCCTGTACAGGCTACCACCCTCTCTTCACCTACATTTCTTATTCTTTTAACTTTTACAGTAACATACTTTCAGTTTTTTATAATCATAGGATTAACCATCCACTATGTAAAGAATAGTTAAAAAAACTATTCAACAGTAATATAAGGGCTGTAATTAATAATTATTCCCAAAATGCCACTTTTACGCATATACATTATATTTTTTTGCATTCTATTAGATACCACAGATCAGGGAAAGCACATGGTACGTGCATATTTGGGACAGGCTTATTTCACTAAGTTTAATATTTTCCAGTTGCATCCATTATGTTTCAAAAGACAGGATTTCATTTTAAGGCTGTGTAGTATTCCCTAGTGTATATATACCACATTTTCTTTAGTAATTGGTTGATCAACATCTGGGTTGATTTCATATTTTAGAGACTGTAAGTTGAGCTGCAAATAACTCTTACATATGCTGATATCATTTCTTTCTGGTAAATTCCCAGGAGTGGGATGGCTGGGTCATAGTTAGATCTATTTTCACATTTCTGAGAAATCTCTGTACTTTCTAACAAAATGACTATACTCATTTAGAGTCCCATCAACAGTGGATTAAGTACCTTTTCCCCCACATGCTCACAAGCATTTATTATTTTTGATCTCTATGTGACTGACAGTCATTCTATCTGGGGTGAGGTGAAACCTCATTGTGATTTTGATTTGCATTTCCCTGATGGTTAGTGATCCTGAGCATTTTGTCACGTGTCTGTTGGCCAATTGAATTAATTCCTACTTCTTACCTGGGTGGTTTTGTTGTTGGTGAGTTTCTTGAGCTCTTTATAGATTCTGGATATTAACCCTTTATGAATTGCATAGTTTTCAGATATTTTCTCCCATTCCATAAGTTTCCTCTTCACTTTGTTTTGTTTTTTTTCCTAAAGATTTGATTTTCAGAGAGAGAGAGAGAGATCTTGCGATGACGGTTCTCTATCCAAATGGCTTCAGCAGCCAGGCAAAGGTCAGGCTGAAGCTTGGAGCTTAATCCAGGTCTCCCAAGTGGGTGCAGGACCCAGGCACACCAAATTCCTCTTGGTGAATAATCTTTCTGATGTGTTGTTAGATTCGATTAGCTAGTGTTTTATTGAGGATTTTTGCATTTATATTCATCAGAGATATTTGTCTATAGTTCTTTTTATCTTTTTTCTGGTTTTGGAATTAAAGTGATGATGGCCTCTCAGAAGACATTGGGAGATTCTCTCCCTTTTTTTTTTAACTTTTATTTAATGAATATAAATTTCCAAAGTACGACTTATGGATTACAATGGCTTCCCCCCCATACCGTCCCTCCCACCCACAACCCTCTCCTTTCCCACTCTCTCTCCCCTTCCATTCACATCAAGATTCATTTTCGATTATCTTAATATACAGAAGATCAGCTTAGTATACATTAAGTAAGGATTTCAACAGTTTGCTCCCACACAGAAACATAAAGTGATTTTTTTTAAATGATGATGAAATCAGATCAGACCTATTGTCATGTTTAATCCCAGTGAGAGTCAAGTTGGGAATTGATAATTTCTTTTCTTTTCTTTTTTTTTTTTACAGAAGATCAGTTTAGTATGCATTAAGTAAAGATTTCAACAGTTTGCACCCCCATAGAAACACAAAGTGAAATATATTGTTTGAGTACTCGTTATAGCATTAAATCTCAATGCACAGCACATTAAGGACAGAGATCCTACATGAGGAGTAAGTGCACAGTGACTCCTGTTGTTGACTTTACCAATTGACACTCCTGTCTATGGCATCAGTAATCTCCCTATGCTCCAGTCATGAGTTTCCAAGGCTATGGAAGCCCTCTGGGTTCTCCGACTCTTATCTTGTTTAGACAAGGTCATAGTAAAAGTGGAGGCTCTCTCCTCCCTTCAGAGAAAGGTAGCTCCTTCTTTGAAGACCTGTTCTTTCCACTGGGATCTCACTCACAGAGATCTTTTGCCAGCGTGTCTTGGCTTTCCATGCCTGAAATACTCTCATGGGCTTTTCAGCCAGATCCGAATGCCTTTAGGGCTGATTCTGAGGCCAGAGTGCTATTTAGGACATCTGCCTTTCTATGAGTCTGCTGAGTATCTCACTTCCCATGTTGGATCACTCTCCCCTTTATTTATTCTATCGGTTAGTGTAAGCAGGTACTAGACTTGTAAGAGATGGGCCAAGGACCTCAATAGACATTTTTCAAAAGAGGAAATCCAAATGGCCAACAGTCACATGAAAAAATGTTCAAGGTCATTAGCAATCAGGGAAATGCAAATCAAAACCACAATGAGGTTTCACCTCACCCCGGTTAGAATGGCTCACATTCAGAAATCTACCAACAACAGATGCTGGTGAGGATGTGGGGAAAAAGGGACACTAACCCACTGTTGGTGGGAATGCAAACTGGTCAAGCCACTATGGAAGTCAGTCTGGAGATTCCTCAGAAACCTGAAGATAACCCTACCATTCGACCCAGCCATCCCACTCCTTGGAATTTACCCAAAGGAATTTAAATTGGCAAACAAAAAAGCGGTCTGCACCCTAATGTTTATTGCAGCTCAATTCACAATAGCTAAGACCTGGAACCAACCTAAATGCCCATCAACGGTAGACTGGATAAAGAAATTATGGGATATGTACTCTTTAGAATACTATACCGCAGTAAGAAACAACGAAATCCAGTCATTTGCAACAAAATGGAGGAATCTGGAACACATCATGCTGAGTGAAATAAGCCAGTCCCAAAGGGACAAATACCATATGTTCTCCCTGATCGGTGACAACTGACTGAACACCAAAAAGGAAACCTCCTGAAGTGAAATGGACACTATGGGAAATGGTGACTTGATCAGCATAGCCCTGACTGTTAATGAACAACTTAATATATTATCCCTCTTAGTAGTTTTTTTGTCTGTTCTACTTAATATGACTGGTTTAATTCTGTAATTAATACACAGTTATTCTTAAGTATTGAAAATTAACTGAAATGTGGTCCCTGTTAAACATAAGAGTGGGAATAAGAGAGGGAAGAGATGTATAATTTGGGACATGCTCAAGCTGACTTGCCCCAAATGGTAGAGTTAGAAACATACCAGGGGATTCCAATTCAATCCCATCAAGGTGGCATGTACCAATGCCATCTCACTATTCCACGTGATCAATTTCAGTTCACAATTGATCATAATGAAAGGACTAAGAGTCAAAGGGAGCACATAAACAAGTCTAGTATCTCCCTTTCAATTATTTTGAATATTTTAAGAATTATAAGTATTTCTTCACTAAATGTCTGGTAGAATTTAGCCATCTGGTCCTGGGCTTTCCTTTGTTGGTAATATCCTTATTACTGATCTAATCTCTAAGCTGTTTATTGGTGTGTTTAGGTTTTCTATGTGTTCTTGATTTAATTTTTGTAAATTCCATGTGTCCAGGAATCTATCCATTTCTTTAAGATTTTCCAATTTGTTGGCATATAGCTCTTTGTGGAAATTTCTAATGATCCTTTTTATTTCTGTGGTATTTGCCATTATATCTCCTTTTTCATCCAATTTTATGGATTTGACCCTTCTCCCTCTTTTTCTTTTGGTTATTGGGCCAATGGTATATCAACTTGATTTTTTTCCAATGAAACAGCTCTTCATTTCACATATCTTTTGTTTTGTTGTTTCAATTTTGTCCATTTCTTCTCTAATTTTTCCTTTCCTGTACCAATTTTGCATTTGGTTCATTGTTTTTCTAGGTCTTTGAGATGCATTCATAGCTCATTTATTGGTGCCTTTCCAATTTCTTTAAATAGTCACTAATTGCTATAAACATCCCTCTTTACACTGCTTTTGCTGTACCATAAGTTTTCATATGTTGTATTTTCACCTTCATTCATTTCCATGACTTTTTTTAATTCCCTTTTAATTTCTTCTATGATACACTGTTCATTCAGGACATGTTGCTCAGTCTCCAAATGGATTATTTGCATTATTTTCTAGAGGTTCTTAAGTTGTTAATTTCCAGCTTCACTCAATTGGGGTCATGAAAGATTCATGATATAATTGCAATTCTTTTGAATTTGCTGAGACTTGGTTTATGGCCTATCCTAGACAAATTTCCTTGTACTGAAGATAGAAGTTGTAAGCTTCAGCTGTTGGATGAAATGTTCTATAGATATCAAATATGTCCATTTGTTCCATAGTGTATGTTAGCTCTGTTGTTTTTATTTGTTGTTGACTTTCTGTGTAGTTGATCTGTCCATTTAAGAAAATGGGGTGAAGCCCCCCATTACTATTGTATTGGATTCTGTTTCCCTGTAGATCCATTAACATTTGTTTTAAAGAGCCAGGCATCCTGGTACTAGGTCCATACACATTTATTTATTTATTTTATTTGACAGGAAGAGTTATAGACAGTGAAAGAGAGAGAGACAGAGAAAGGTCTTCCTTCCATTGGTTCACTCCCCAAATGGCCGCTACTGCTGGCGCTGCACCGATCCGAAGCCAGGAGCCAGGTGCTTCTTCCTGGTCTCTCATGCAGGTTCAGGCGCCCAAGCATGTGGGCCATCCTCCACTGCCCTCCTGGGCCACAGCAGAGAGCTGGACTAGAAGAGCAGCAACCGGGACTAGAACCCAGCACCCATATGGGTTGCCGGCGCCACAGGTGGAGGATTAACCAAGTGAGCCATGGTGCCGGCCCATACACATTTATTATAGTCACATCTTCCTGTTGATGAATTTATTCTATTATATAGACAGTTTTAATAATGCTATAAATTATATAGATTTTTAAATTACACTTGGGTAATTAGATGCATTGCTAATTAGTTTACAGATCAAGGAGAAAAAGCTAGTACATGTTTAGAATAATATTAAATGCCCTTACACACAAAATATATAAAATATGAATGGTAATAAAATATAGTCTTCATTTCTAATGTCCTGAAACAACCATTGTTAACATATTTTTCTACATTGAAGATCATGGTAGCATGTCTCTAATGGACAATGTTTTACACTACTGTATGTGGAAATATGAGAATTGACTTTGTTGGGTTATGATCTTGAAAGGAAGTGTTTTACATTGAGGCAGGTACATAGTCTTAGGAGAAAAGAAGATGAAGTATTTCAAAATGTATTAGAAGTATCATCTATGTAGTTATTAAAATATTTTATAAATATGGTAGAAATAGTGTTTAGGGTGGATACAATTTTCCAGAATTAAATATCTAAGAGACAAAGCATCATGTGATTAGAAAATGACAAGAGGGGCCAGTGTTGTGGCGCAATGGGTAAAGCTGCCGCCTGCAGTGCCGGCATCCCATATGGGTGCCAGTTCAAGTTCCGGCTGCTCCACTTCGGACCCAGCTCTCAGCTATATCCTGGGAAAGCAATGAAAGATGGCACAAGTACTTGCCCCCCCTGCATTATGTGTGGGAGACCTGGAAGAAGCTCCTGGCTTCAGATCATCTCAGCTCCAGGCATTGCGGCCATCTCGGGAGTGAACCAGTTGATGGAAGACTTCTCTCTCTGCCTCTGCCCCAAATAAATAATTAAATCTTAAAGAGAAAAAGGCAACAAGAAGAGTGATGGTTGAAATAGTTTAAGACATCAAAGTAAAGACTGCATAATTTTGGAGAAGAGGCAGCAATAATAAGCAGAAAGAAGAACACCCATGCCCATGACTCGTGGAGCAAAAACAGTGGTGTCTTGAGGGGACAGCAGGGAGTATACTAAGGTAAGATTTAGTCAACACAAGTATTTGGAGAGAACTTTCAGAGAAGAACACACTTTCTCCTTGGATTACAGTGAATGCAGGGAAAGCTTTATGATTTTGGAAGGATCATAATAGAATTTGAAAAGGACATGTACAATCTGTAAGTCCATATAAAGATTAGAATCCAGAGGCTAACGATTTCTGGAGAACAGCAGATTTCTTGTAGTGATTAGCAAATTTAATTTATTTCAGCAACTATTTTTGATGGTCCACCACATATGAGGCATTCTTATCAACAAGGGAAACAAAGTATTTTTCACTTTAAGGAGAGCTTTTGGCACAGCAAGCTAAGCTGTAGCCTATAGCGTATCAGAGCACAGGTTTGAGTCCTGCCTGCTTCTCTTATAATCCTGCTCCCTGCTGATTTGCTTGGGAGGCTGCCTCGTGGCTCTGAGCTCCTGGCTCTGCTTGGTCCCTCCACAACCTTTGAAGCCATTTGAGGAACCAATCAGTGGATGGAAGATCTCTTTCTACCCAACTCTCTCTTTCCGTACCACTCCACTTATCAAAAGAAAGAAGATAGGGAGAAAGAAAGAGAATCTGCAATGCAATGATAAAAAGTTTAATGAGATTATATTTGAGCTCAGGTTGATTGAAATGGTCATAGGGCTATGAATTCCAGAGAAAAGAGATAATCTGAGATTTGTATTATATATTTATGTTTATATGATATAAGTATATATATATATACACACACATACCATTTTTCATTTGTCAACAAGTATTGACTATATGAAAGAATGCTATGAGATTTTAGAAACTAATTTTTGTTTACCTTTTGTTAGTGTTCACAAATATTAAATTTTATTTTTTTAAAGATTTATTTGAATGGCTGAGTTATAAGAAAGACAAAAAGACAGATAAAAAGGTTTTTCCTCTGCTAGTCCACTCCTCAAATGGCCAAAAAGGCCAAGACTGGAACATGTAGAAGCCAGGAGCCAGGAATTTCATACAAGTCTCCTATGTGAGTGGCAGAGGTCCAATGACTTGAGCCATCTTCTGCTTTTGGAGGTGCATTTTAGATGAGCTAGACCAGAAGTGGAGCACCCAGAATCCATATGGGATGCCACCAGCATTGCAGGGGGTAGCTTAACCTGCTGTGCCACAAAGCTGGCCCCAAATTTAAAATGTTTTAGAAAGTGGGGGCTCCCATCCATTGGTTTACTTTCTAAGGCTCTCAATGGCTAGAGAATAGGTGGAAGGAGCCAGGAACTCAATCCTGATCTCCCATGCTCTGTAGGAACCCATCACTGCTGCATCCCAAGGTCCCCAAGAGCAAAGTGCTGGAATCAGGCTCTGGGACTGGGCACCGAATTCAGGCACACCAAGGTTGGATCTGAGCATCCTAGCCAAGGTTCTAACCACTAGGCCAAATGCCTGTTCTTCTGCCGAATCTTAACAGACCTTTTATTACTTGGTTTTGCCTTTGTGTAAAGACAGAAGCATTTTTCTTTATTAAAAGCTACATGGATAGCTTAACAAAATTTTTCTTAGTACTTAGGTTTTTCTTTTTATTATTTAACAGTGAAATTTTTCATCCAGTAGTCTTCCTTTCACACTTGGTCAATGAAACTCAGATTTTCTTAACAAAGACATTTAATGAGAGCGGAGAGGTGCATATTACCTTCTGGGCATCTGGGGGCAAAGCCTGAGGCAACTTATGGCTTAATTAAAGTGCCTTTGAAGTCTTATGTTTTATCTTTAAGAGTGAGGCAAATTTCTTCACAGTCATGTTTTATCTTTAGGAGCAAGGCAAAATTTTCATCACAGTCTGTAGTGTATAAGGATCTTCAATGTAAAAATTGTTTTAAATGATTAACATTGATTACATTTAAGGATATGTCACATTTATTCTTTGACTTAAAGCTAATATATGATTAATCTATGATGTATTGCCATTTATAAATTAATAGCTCATTGAAGATTTATGATTAATTAGTATCTCATTTTTTTTAAAAGCTTTTTATTGAGCTTTAGCTTAAGGGTAATAAAGTCCACAGATCTGAACTATACCATTTAGTGGATCCTCAAAATGAACTCCTTGGTGTAACTACTATGAAAATAAAGGTATGAAACTTTATCATAATCTCAAAGTCTCTTCCATGCAATTCCATGGTTGATGTACTATCAACCATGAATACAGTCTACTATTTCTAATTCCTGGAGCATAAACTAAATTTGCCCAATTAAATATTTTTAATTGTCTTTTTGCCCTGTATTTCATGGCTGTAACTATTATTGAATAGTTAATCCTTTTCCATTGCTGCATAAGATTAGCTTATTAATCTACTTTAATCCTGATAGATATTTGGGCTACTTCCAGTCTGTAGCTTGTACAACTATTATTGATCTAATTATTTTCTATACATATATTTTTCTGCTCATGTACATATTTCTGTAGAGAATTTACCTTTGTAGATTCCTGAGTCATAGGACATACTTTAGTACATCAGGATACTATCAAACGAGGTTATAAAGAACCTGATTTGTGATAGAAGAAACATGTCTTTGAACTTGGTGTGACAATTTTTGTGTCAACTTTGCTAGACTGAAGTACCCAGTATTCAGTCAAACATCTGCCAAATTGTTGCTCTGAAGGTTCTGTTCAGATATGACTGTTATGTAAATAGGAAAACTTGGAATAAACCAGATTACTCTCCATAATCTAAGTGCACTTCAACCAATGAAAGATTTTCATGGAAAAGTTGACAGAACAGAGGAAAGCCCTCCCTGCAGTATTCAGACTTGCCAATCCTGCAATACATCTGTCCATTCTTTAAAGTCTCTCTCGTCCTCTCTCCCTACACATACACACACCCTATTGGTTCTGCTCCTCTGCAGAGCACAGACAAGAACCTCTGACACCATCGTTTTTGTAAATGTGTAGACATGTTGTGAGAGCTACAGTGTGAATTTTTGTGTATTCTAATTCATATGCTGAAACCCTAGCCCACAAGGTGCTACTAGAAAGTAAGGCCTTTGGTAAGAGATAAGATCATGAACATAGAGCTCTCATGAATATGATTGGTGCCCTTACAAAAGAGACCTGAGAAAACACCTTCATTCCTTCCTCCATGGGAACACGTAGGGAAATATACCATCTGCCAACCGGAAATATGCCCTCAGCAGAACTTTTGAAATATAATTTAGTGGTCACTTGAATATCTTTCTGAAGTGTCTTTAACATATTTTGAATGAATATTCATAAAAGCAGATTATCTTCAGTTTTATGGATCATAGAAATTCTTTATAATTCAGGTAATAAATCCTCTTTCAAGTTACACTTCTATATTGGAAATATGTTCTTATTTTACATCCTCAATGTTGTCATGACAGAAATTCTTAATTTTAGTGGAAGATTTAATTTAGTGAAGATTTTAAACTTTCTCTTTGGTAGTACATTCATTATAATGTTGAATAAAAAGAATGAGAGAATTCAAACATGTTTTACTCCTCTACAGTGGAAAACTTTCAAAATTTCAACACTGAGTATGATGGGGGATGTATTGTAATGTGTAATTTTATCATTCAGTAACTGTATAATTTTATCATTATTATACAGTTACTTTTCTAAGAGTTTATAATACACTGCAATACATTTTGACAATTTTTATAAATTCAGGTAGAATGTTTGACAAAACTTATGTTAAGGTTAGAAGAAGTGATCAGTTTTACATGTTAAATATTCTTATATACTGATAATAAACATTGGTGTGTTATTAGCATATTTATGAGTTTCTAAATGTTATATATTGGCATTGTGCTTGGCTTATCTGTATATGATAAAAGCAATTTCTCAGTAATTTTTTTATTCCTCATACTGTTTCTGTCAGTTTGGAAACTACATTAGACTCATAAGAATAGATGCAAATTCTTTTTTTTCTCTACTATTCTCTCAGTATTATTACAGAATTAATATCAGCTATATCTTATATATTTGGAAGAATGCAACCATAGTTGTTACTGAGTCATCTTATCAGAAAAAATTAATAGTTTAGTTTAGTTAATGGGTACAAGACTATTTATATTACTTTTTTGTTATTTTTGGTAGGCTGATTTTCTAAGGATTTTGTGTGTTTACATAGTAAAATATATTGAAATGTAATCATTCATATTGATACAGTATAGTGCCTTTGCTGTTTATAGCAACTAGTATATATTTTTATTTAAAGATTTATAATCTTAAATATCTATGAAGGGCTTATTAATTTTATTCATCTTTTCAAATAATTTTATTCTTTATTGTACATTTTTATATCAGTGAATTTAGCTATTTCTTTTTTTATTCCTTTCCCCCTGCTTTTTGGATAATTGATTTATTATTTTCTTCTAGATCCTTGAGATGTAAGATGAACCTACTGATTTTCAATTATCTTATTTTTAGACTAAAAATTTCTAAGTAATTTTTCCAAATACCCTTATCACTTTTTATTGTCTTTCATTATTTTAGAGATGAGAGAGAGAGAGAGAGCATACAAGCCTGATTCATTCCCAAATTCCCACAACAACTGGGCATGGGCCAGAGCAGAAGCAAAGATCCAAGAACAATGCTGGTCTCCAGCATAGCAGAAACTCTATTACCTGAGTTGTCTCATGGGATCTGTATTAGCAGGAAGCTGTACTCAGGAGTCAGAGCCAGGAATCAAGCACAGGTGCTCTGACATGGCATGCAGCTGTATTAACTACCAAGTCACATGCCCAATGTACCTCATAAGTTTTAATGTTACTCACATGTGTGACAGTTATTCATCTAATAAGGAACTATGCTAGGTCCTGACAATCATGATGAAAACCTACACACACCACATGGTAACAGAAATACATAAACTCAAGCTGTGTTAATTAGAGATACGGATTTGAATGAAGGAATTTTTTAGGAGTATGGTGCCTCTTGTTTCATCTGACTCCAAACTGCATGCAGTAATAAATGTAGCCTCAGAGTAGCAGATCAGAAGTTTCCACTTGGAAACCTTATCTGTTTAAGAAATAAAGAGCTCAAGGTAATGTTATTAGAGGGTCAGCAAAGAAATGGGTCAGCTTGATCACAAGTTATGATACCTTCAAACAGCCAGGGTTAAATATACTTTTGATGAAAATTTCTAGTGTAAAAATACAAAGTGCAAGCATGATACTGTATTGTGTTAAATAAATATTAGAATGAGAGAAGAGGAGAGGGAAAAAGCTTTTATTCAGAATGAAGAATAAAATGTCATGAATCTTCTTCACAGAGAGACCAAAAGCTGGAAGACAAGAGATACATGCTTTCTAAATTCTGAAGTGGTCAACTAATCATGGAGATTAATAAATATATTTAGAAATGTATAAGACCTCAAATTTTACCTTCCACAGAGAATGTGCTTTGTCATAACAAGGGGTTAAATTAATAAAGAAGATATGGGATGCAGATAATCAAAAATGTAGTCTAAGAAGAGAGAGAGGAAAATGTCCAGCTTGATAGTGATAATCTATGCTCAGAAAACAGGTCTGGAGAATGAGATGAATCAAGTCAGAAAAATTTACAAGGAAGTTCCTCAGATGATTTACTAAATGGAGGATCTAAAGTATTCCAACATGGTGAGAAAAAATACTTAGTGCTGATTTTGTGAACAAGACTAGAAAATAGAAAAAGGAAAAAAAAGGTCAACTGTTTGTTAAATCTAAATAAGGTATAGAAAATAAAAAGTTATCACAGTTTGCAATGTTGTTTAGCTGTAAATAGCCATGCTAATGTAGATGTCTGTATGTAATCAAAATAGGGAAAAATTTTATATGGGGGATGTAAATGAAATAGAAGTCTAGGTTATATTAAAGGCAGTGAATCTATAATTTACGTATTAGGAAGTCAGGAGATTATTTCAAAGTGAAACAAACTAAGAAAATATTGTAAAAATGTTATTTAAATATATGAGTGAAGTCAGATAAAAATTGAAAGTGATTAGCTATAGGGAGTAGAAAATGGGCAGTGACATTCTGAGTGTATAATGAAACATTTCAAATGGATAAAGAAATTATGGGATATGTACTCTATTACTCTATAGAATACTATACAGCAGTAAAAAAAATGAAATCCGGTCATTTACAACAAATTGGAGGAATCTGGAAGACATCATGCTGAGTGAAATAAGCCAGTCCCAAAGGGACAAATATCATATGTTCTCCCTGATCGGTGACAAATAACTGAGCACCTAAAAGGAAACCTGTTGAAGTGAAATGGACACTATAGGAAACAATGACTTGATCAGCCCTTGTCCTGACTTTCAAGGAAGAACTTACTATTTCATTCCTTTTAGTGTATTTTTGTTCTACTTAATACCATTGGTTGAACTCTTTACTTAACACACAATTATTTTTAGGTGCTTAAGTTTAAATGAAAAGTGGGAATAAGAGAGGGAATAAGAGAGGGAGGAGATGTACAGTTTGGCACATGCTCACTCAGACTTACCCCAGTGGTAGAGTTAGAAACATGCCAGAAGACTCCAATTCAAACCCATCAAGGTGGCATGTACCAATGCCATCTCACTAGTCAAAGTGATCAGTTTCAGTTCATTATTGATCGTAATGATAGGATTAAGTGTCAAAGGGATCACATAGACAAGTGTCTACTAATACTAATTGATAGAATTAAATTAATCTTTAAATAAAAATTCTTTGATTTAAAAATCAATTCAGGGAGACACTAAATTAAATGAGCGTTAAGGAAATTACCTCCATAATTAAAAGGACTGTCTGAACTCTAAAATGAATCTGACTTTGGGACTTCCAAGTAGACCCTGGAAGAACCTTCAAATGCTAAAACTAAAATATGGCATTACCTTTTTGATAACCTAAGATCCATTAATAGGTTATAAAGCTGAACTTCTTTGGAGCCTGTTAAAGGGCCTAAGGGTTGGGGTGGCTTGTGGGGAGCAGCTCGGACTAGACTAAGTTACTGGAATTAAGACTTATTCTATGCATCTGCTCTCCCACAATATGGCGCTGGGAGAGAAGAAAACAGCTTCTACACAGCTGCCTCCAGTTCAACCAATAAACTGTAGGACTTGCTCCTGATTGGAGGAGAGCAGCGTACTCGGCATGTGGGCAGCCGAGTTGGGATTGGCAGAGGAGGACTATAAAGGAGGAGAGAGACGGCATGCACCAGGAACATCTAAGGGGAACATCTATCTAAGGGGAACACCTGTGCAGCCCCCGAGAGAGCCGGCCGGCGGTGTGCCGCTCCCCCGCGGAAGTGGGGAATGTGGCAGGGGGAACCGCCCTTCCACGGAGGTGGAAGGGACGGTAGCCAACCCGGGAAGGACCAGCAGCCAATCCGGGAAGGACCAGCAGCCAACCCGGGAAGAACCAGCAGCAAACCCGGGGAGGGCCGAGCAGACGAAAGAACAGCGCAGGGTCCTGTGTCGTTCCTCCACGAAGACGGGGAGCGACAGTGGCTAAATGGTTAAAGCAGATCCCTCCCCTCCTCTAAAGCTGAAAATTCTGTAAAAACAAGACAGTTTAAATCTTCTTTTCTCTTTGCTTTGTGATATGTTAGGTCTGTCTATCAGTCTGGGGTAGTGACATTCAGATTAAGATATGTTTTATTTTAAAAATGTTATCCTAATATAGAGATTTTATTTAAAAGGTTATTTCAAAATGTAATAATACCTAATGGTTTAGTATGTTGCAAAAGGTGTGAGCAAGGCACAGAAGATTTTAGAGAAGTAAATATATCTGGGTGTGATAAAATTAACGATTTCTTAAAATATTAAGTGGTTCATTAAAAATTAAATCAAACTTAAAGTTTAATCAGTTAAAGCAATGAGGTTTTAAAATATATGTATATCAATATATTAACAAATATCTAGAAATAGTCTCTAAAATTTTAATCTGTTTTTACAAGTGACTGTAATATCTCATTTTAATAATTTTCTTCCTAATTGATTTTTCTCCATTAATTTTTCCAGTCTGGCCCTGAAAGCCCTTTTCAGGTTATGAATCTGTTAAATTGTCCTAGATTGCAGGATGATTTCATGTGCTAATACTTACATTCAAGGTTTTTTATTTCTCATTTTGGTGACAGACAAAAGAGGCATATATTTGTAATCCTATTGAGATTAATATCATCAAAATGTCTATACTATCCAAAGCAATTTAAAGATTCAATGTGATCCTAATGAAAATACCAATGACATTTTTCTCAGGTTTAGTAAAAATGATGCTAAAATTCAAATGGATTCATAAGAGACCTAGAACAGCTAAAGCAATCTTAAAAAATAAAAATAAAGCTGGAGGCATCACAATACCAGATTTCAAGACATACTACAGGGCAGTTATAATCAAAGCAACCTGGTACTGGCACAAAAATAGACATGTAGATCAAAGGAACAGAATAGAATTCCCAGAAATCAATCCATACATATACAACCAGCTAATCTTTGACAAAGGAACTAAAATCTATCCCTGGAGAAATGACAGTCTCTTCAACAAATCATGCCAGGAAAATAGCATCTCCATTTGTAGAAATTTGAATGAAGGCCCTTATCTTATACCTTACACAAAAATCAACTCAAAATGGAACAATGATCTAAATCTATGCTCTAATATAATAAAATTATTAGAGAATAACATTGGAGAAACTTCAAGAATTAGCACAAAGACTCATGGAAAAGACCCCTGAAACAGAGGTAATAAAAACAAAGATAGACAAATGGGATTACATCAAACTAGAAAGCTTCTGCACTGCAAAGAAAACACTCAACAAAAAAGATGCAACAGAAAGAATGAGAGAAAATATTTGCAAATTACGCAAATGGTAAGGGATTATATCAAGAATCTACAAAAAGAGCTCAAACTCAACAATTAAAGCATCAATCCAGTTAAGAAATGGGCAATGGACTAGAACAGGCATTTTTCAAAATCAAAATTTGAGGCCATCCAGGGGTGCTGGGGTCTATGGGTTCCTCAGACATAGGTAAAATGTCCTTCACAAGCAGGCTGCCAGCGGTTTGTTTCCAGGCTGGCCGGCATCTCCCTCACTCATAGCCTCTTGTGCTACATGTGTGACCTTGTTTTTTTTTTTTTTTTTTTTTTTTTACTTTTAATGCAACTTTTTAATTTTAATTCCTTATAGGATTTGACTGTGAATGCTAGTATACATCAATACCACCACTTCACTATAATAATCAATTAAAATAAATTGTGGTGTTAAATGAAAAATGAATCATTTTTCAGGTTTCATGTTTTAAATTTCCCAAAATTGCATGTTTGCATGTTTAAATATATGTTTATATCATATGTTTAATAATGATTTTAACATTTATTTAATAAATATACATTTCCAAAGTACAACTTTTGGATTATAGCAGCTTTCCACCCCCCCATAACTTCCCTCCCACCCACAACCATCCCATTTCCCATTCCCTCTCCCATCCCATTCACAAGATTGATTTTCAATTATCTTTAAATACAGAAGATCAATTTAGTATATACTAAGTAAAGATTTCAATAGTTTGCACCCCCACAGAAACACAAAGTATACCAGGGATAAATCCCACTTGGTCTGGGTGGATGGTCTTTCTGATGTGTTGTTGCATTGTTTGGTCAGAATTTTATTGAGGATTTTTGCATCTATGTTCATCAGGGATATTGGTCTGTAATTCTCTTTCAATGCTGCATCTTTTTCCAGCTTAGGGGCTAAGGTGATGCTGGCTTCATAGAAAGAATTTGGGAGAATTCCCCCTTTTTCGATTGTTCTGAATATTTTGAGAGGAATTGGAGTTAGTTCTTCCTTAAATGTCTGGTAGAATTCAGCAGCGAATCCACCTGGTCCTGGGCTTTTCTTTGTTGGGTGGGCCTTTATTACTGATTCAATTTCTGTCTCAGTTATGGGTCTGTTTTCTATGTCTTCCTGGTTCAATTTACGTAGGGTTCATGTGTCCAGGATTCTATCCATTTGTGATAGATTCCCTGATTGCTGGCATACAACTCTTTGTAACAATTTCTGAAGTCTCTTTTTATTTCTGTGTTGTCTGTTGTTACATTCCCTTTTTCATCTCTGATTTTATTGATTTGGGTCTTTGCTTTTTTTAGTTAGTTGGGCCAATGGGGTGTCAATTTTGTTTATTTTTTCAAAAAACCAGCTCCTAATTTGGCTGATTTTTTGTAATTTTTTTGATTCAATTCTGTTTATTTCATCTCTAATTTTAATTATTTCTCTTCTCCTACTAGTTTTGGGTCTAGTTTGCTGCAGTTTTTCTAGATCCTACTAGTTTTGGGTCTAGTTTGCTGCAGTTTTTCTAGATCATTGAGATGCATTTATAATTCATTTTGTGCCTTTCCAATTTCTTGATGTAGGCTCCTATTGCTATAAACTTTCCTCTTAACACTGCTTTTGCTGTATCCCATAATTTTTGATATGTTGTGCTGTTGTCCTCATTTACTTCCAGAAAATTTTTCATTTCTCTTTTGATTTCTTCTATGACCCATTGTTCATTCAGGAGCATGTTGTTCAGTCTCTATGTGTTTGCATGTGCTCTAGGGATTCCTGAGTTGCTAATTTCCAACTTCATTCCACTGTGGTCTGAGAAGCTGCATGGTATGATTCTAATTCTTTGGAATTTGCTGAGACTTGCTTTATGGCCTAGTATGTGGTCAATCCTAGAGTAGGTTCTATGTACTGCTGAGAAGAATGTAAATTCTTTATGTGTAGGATGAAAAGTTCTGTAGATATCTGTTATATCCATTTGGGCTATAGTGTCGATTAAATCTGCTGTTTCCTTTTTGATCTTCTGTCTGGTTGATCTGTCTGTTGCTGCAAATGGAGTATTGAAGTCCCCCAATACTATTGTATTGGAGTCTAAGTCTCCCTTTAAGTTCCTTAACATATCTTTTAAATAAACTGGTGCCCTATAAATAGGTGCATATACGTTTATAGTAGTTACATCTTTTTATTGAATTGATCCTTTAATCATTGTGTAGTGCCCCTCTTTGTCTCTCTTAACAGTTTTTATAAAGTTTATTTTGTATGATATTAAGGTGGCTATGAGATCTTTTTTGGTTTCTGTTGGCATGCAATATCTTTTTCCAACTTTTCACTTTCAGTGTGCTTGCATCTTTCTAGGAATTATGTGTTTCTTGTAAGCAGCAAATAGTTTTTTTTTTTTTTTTAATCCATTCAGCCAATCTGTACCTTTTAACTGGAGAGTTGAGGCCATTTACATTCAATGTGACTATTGATAAGTAGTGACTTTGCCCTGCCATTTTTCAAAAGATATTTCTTTTTTTAAAATAATTTATTTATTTGACAGGCAGTATTAGACACAGAGAGACAGAGAGAAAGGTCTTCCTTTTCTGTTGGTTCACTCCCCAAATGGCCCCTACGGCTGGTGTGCTGCGCCGATCCGAAGCCAGGAGCCAGGTGTTTCCTCCTGGTCTCCCATGTGGGTGCAGGGCCCAAGCACATGGGCAATCCTCCACTGCCTTTCCGGGCCACAGCAGAGAGCTGGACTGGAAGAGGAGCAACCGGGACAGAATCCGGCGCCCCAACCGGGACAAGAACCCAGAGTACCAGTGCCACCAGCAGAGGATTAGCCTAGTGAGCTGTGTTGCCAGCCCCAAAGATATTTCTAATATATGCTTTGAACTTCCTGTGATCTTTCACTGGGAGGTTTTCTTCCTTTACCTTCTTTCATATTGATTGCCATTTTTTTGTGTTTCTGTTTGTTACACATCTTTAAGCATCTTTTGCAGGGCCGAACAAGCAGTGACAAATTCTTTCAATTTCTGTTTGCTATGAAAGCTCTTTATTTCACCTTAATTCAAAAATGAGAGCTTTGCAGGATATAATATTCTGGGCTGGCAGTTTTTTTCCTCTTAGTATCTAGGCTATTCTCACCATTCCCTCCTAGCCTGTAGTGTCTCTGATGAGAAGTCTGTTGTGAGTCTGATTGGAAATCCTCTGAGAGTCATCTGACATTTCTCTCTTGCACATTTTAGAATCTTTTTTTTTATGTTTCACTGTGGTGAGTTTGATTACAACGTGTCATGGTGAGGATCTCTTTTGGTCGTGTTTATTAGGAGTTCTATGTGCTTCCTGTACTTGGATATCTCTGTCCTTCTCCAAACCCAGGAAGTTTTCTGCTAGTATCTCACTAAAAAGGCCTTCTAATCCTTTCTCTCTCTCTCCATGCCTTCAGGAACTCCTAGAACCAAAATGTTGGTTTTTTAAATATTATCCTGTAGATGCCCAGGAATATTTTTTAGATTTCTAATTTCCTCTTCTTGTCTTTAGTTTGACTGTATACTTTCCTGTGCTCTGCCTTCTAAGTCCGACATTCTCTCTTCTATCTCACTGATTCTGTTTTTTTTTTTTTTTTTTTTTTTTTTTTTTTTTTTTTTTTTTTTTTTTTTTTTTTTTTTTTTTTTTTTGCCAGGCAGAGTAGACAGTGAGAGAGGGAGAGAGACAGAGAGAAAGGTCTTCCTTTGCCATTGGTTCACCCTCCAATGGCCGCTGTGGGTGGCGCAGTGCGGCCGGTGCACTGCCCTGATCTGAAGCCAGGAGCCAGGTGCTTCCTCCTGGTCTCCCATGGGGTACAGGGCCCAAGCACCTGGGAAATCCTCCACTGCACTCCCAGGCCACAGCAGAGAGCTGTCCTGGAAGAGGGGCAATCGGGACAGAATCCGGCGCCCCGACCGGGACTAGAACCCGGTGTGCCGGCACCACAAGGTGGAGGATTAGCCTATTGAGCCACGGTGCCAGCCTCTGACTTTGTTTTTAAGGCTCTGAAATGTGTTTGTCATTTGTTTTCTTGAATTTTTAATTTCATTTTGATTTCTCTTCAATATCTCAATTTCATGTTTTACTAAATTCCTCATTTCATTTTGATTCCTCTGTAAGATTTCATTTTCATGAGAGATTTTCTGTCCTGTCCTGTATGGATTTCTGTAGTTCATGCATTTATTTTTGATAACTTCTAAATGTTATCATAAATTTTTATGAAATTGGTATCTTGCATTTCTTCTATCTCATCATCTTCATAGTTTTGTATTGGAGTGTCATGTTCATTTGGGAGCATCATGAAGTCTTCCTTGTTCTTGTTTCCTCAGTTTCTGCATTTGTTGTTTGGCAATGTGAATATATCCTTTGGTTTCTTCTTTTTTTCTCGCTGTGGTGGTTTTTCTTGTTGTACTATGACTCTAGATTAAGTGGACTGTGTACTTTTGGTGAATCTCTAGAGGCTTGTGGTAGGTGTGACCAGAGAGCTCTGTTCAGTTCTTCAGGGTTAAGGGTGTGCCAAAGGTGACACACCCAGGTTTGGCATGGTAAATCTCTCCCTCTTTTTTTTTTATTCAGAAGTGAAGTAATTCTACTCAGCTGAGCTCTTCTCCTTGATGGCAATCAGTACCTGGGAGCTAGCCACAGTGGGTATATTTGTCTGCTCTTTCCAAGGACTACACAAAGGATCTCTGCAGTCCTCAGTGTAAGTTCAGATTCCCCTGCAATGTCTCTCACTGTGTAGCCAAAGCCGCCCGAGTTTGTGACGTCTCCCAACAAGACTATTCACATCTCACCCACACCATGAGTTCTCCCACACACCCTCATTTTTTTTTTTTTTTCATCGTCCCGGTTCATAAGCTCCACACATTCACTAGGTCTTAGTCTCCTGCTATTACTCCCAACCATAGTCAAGTTTTTCTGTTTGGCTAAGAGCGGGTGTAGCCTTGAGCTAGCACAGCTGTTACGTGTGTCCAAAATGGCACCTGTTCTATTATCTCACACGCCTTTTTAAGGTGAGTAGAGAGAGAGAATCATGTCCATACTGGTCCCTTTTATTTTTTTTTTCTCTCCTCTAGTCAGGCTGGTGTACTTTCCCCCACAGGGCTTCAAGCCTCGTTCCCTCTAGGCTCTTCCTGCCGCTTTTCCGCCAGTGTCTTGGGCTACTGTGGTTTCCTACTGCTTTTCCGCCAGTGTCTCAGGCTACTGCGGTTTCCCCTCACCTCCCTTTCCATTCCAGCGCGGGTGCGTAGACTTGGCAGCTGGGGTTCCTAGCCATGGGCATCCATGAACTCCATGTAGGTCCACCATTTCTCACTAATTCCGGAAGAGTTTCCTCTGGAGTTTTTTCCCTAACTCTTCCCTGAGACTACAGTATCTCCACTTTTATTAAACTATCTTTTCCCAGACTATCAGTGAGCTCCCTCCCTATTCTGCCATCTTGGAGCCCTCCAACCTTGTGGTTTTAAATCACACCTTCAAGGTGGTTGCATTCTTCAACCCAGAGCTGGCAGAGGAGAGGGCTGAGCCCCTCGGGAGAGCTAGACTATCTCCAGGAGATCCCAGCTGTCTTGTGTGACCTTGCAGTTTTAGAACACACCTTCAGTTTGAATGCCATCTTCTGCCTAGAGCTGGTAGAGGAAAGGGCTGAGCCCCTAGAGAGTCAGCCTGTCTCTGGGAGACTTCCACTGTCTCTGAACCCCAAGCCAGTCACCACACTGTATGTAAAACTCTGTCCAGTGTGCACCCCCAATAGAATGGCCCAATGACCAAATAGTAATGCCTTAAGAACCAGGACACTTCCTCAAAGCCAATGTCCCGCTTGGGCATTCCACCTGTTCTTCACTCTGACTGAATGCTTTTTCTGCTTCTTTACAAATTGTTTCTTGGCTTTTTATTTTAATACTGAGCTGAGTAAAAGAACCCACAAGAGTTGCTGCTGGAATCACCCTCACCTCCGTGACCAGTAACATCCTAGGCACCCAACAAGGGGCTCAATACAAGACTTCACTAAGGTCTGTATTCCTTCCCTCAAGCAAGACCAGATCTGTGAGAGTGGCTGTTGATCTTCCAGTACCTCACAATTCTGAGTATGCAGAGTCGCCCCTGCCATGGCTTAGCTGTGGCTGAAACTCCAAAGGGATTGTAAAAGGGGTGAGGAAAACGAGGAAGGGCAGTTGTGTGAGAGCCTGGAGATCTTGAGCTTGTTTTGCCTTCCTGGCAGCCAGAATGCGACCTGAGGACCTTGCCTCTTTCTTAGAGGGATGCCTGTTCATGCTGTGTACTGCTACATGAGCAGGGCTCAGCTTTGACCTGGGCTAATACTGGCCCTCCAAGTAAACTCAGCCAGCTAGATAGAGGGCAATTATGAGCAACAGGAGATTCTGTCCCAGATGCTAGTGGAAGTCATTGTTGGTAGAGGTGGAGTGTAGAGGAAATAAGGTTGCAACCAGAGACAAAGGAAGGAAAGCAGATCCCCCAACAATAACCTTGAAAAGTGGCTGCACCCAATTATCTAGCTGTGGATGGTTATCTTGTCTAGGGGGGAAGAGATCCTAAGCCCTGCTTTCTTAACTCCATTCATAAATATTTCCTATAAGCCTGCCCCAGGTATCTCTTATAAACAATACTGGACCCGCTGACTGTTGGGAATGTGATCCTAAGTCACATAGGCTGCAATTTAAACCCATTACTGCTGTAAGGGTTAAGGTGTGATGCTGATAAACTTTTTTTTTTTTTTTTTGACAGGCAGAGTAGACAGTGAGAGAGGGAGAGAGACAGAGAGAAAGGTCTTCCTTTGCCATTGGTTCACCCTCCAATGGCCGCTGTGGGTGGCGCAGTGCGGCCGGTGCACTGCCCTGATCTGAAGCCAGGAGCCAGGTGCTTCCTCCTGGTCTCCCATGGGGTACAGGGCCCAAGCACCTGGGCAATCCTCCACTGCACTCCCAGGCCACAGCAGAGAGCTGTCCTGGAAGAGGGGCAATCGGGACAGAATCTGGCGCCCCGACCGGGACTAGAACCCGGTGTGCCGGCGCCACAAGGTGAAGGATTAGCCTATTGAGCCACGGTGCCAGCCTCTGACTTTGTTTTTAAGGCTCTGAAATGTGTTTGTCATTTGTTTTCTTGAATTTTTAATTTCATTTTGATTTCTCTTCAATATCTCAATTTCATGTTTTACTAAATTCCTCATTTCATTTTGATTCCTCTGTAAGATTTCATTTTCATGAGAGATTTTCTGTCCTGTCCTGTATGGATTTCTGTAGTTCATGCATTTATTTTTGATAACTTCTAAATGTTATCATAAATTTTTATGAAATTGGTATCTTGCATTTCTTCTATCTCATCATCTTCATAGTTTTGTATTGGAGTGTCATGTTCATTTGGGAGCATCATGAAGTCTTCCTTGTTCTTGTTTCCTCAGTTTCTGCATTTGTTGTTTGGCAATGTGAATATATCCTTTGGTTTCTTCTTTTTTTCTCGCTGTGGTGGTTTTTCTTGTTGTACTATGACTCTAGATTAAGTGGACTGTGTACTTTTGGTGAATCTCTAGAGGCTTGTGGTAGGTGTGACCAGAGAGCTCTGTTCAGTTCTTCAGGGTTAAGGGTGTGCCAAAGGTGACACACCCAGGTTTGGCATGGTAAATCTCTCCCTCTTTTTTTTTATTCAGAAGTGAAGTAATTCCACTCAGCTGAGCTCTTCTCCTTGATGGCAATCAGTACCTGGGTGCTAGCCACAGTGGGTATAATATTTGTCTGCTCTTTCCAAGGACTACACAAAGGATCTCTGCAGTCCTCAGTGTAAGTTCAGATTCCCCTGCAATGTCTCTCACTGTGTAGCCAAAGCCGCCCGAGTTTGTGACGTCTCCCAACAAGACTATTCACATCTCACCCACACCATGAGTTCTCCCACACAACCTCATTTTTTTTTTTTTTCATCGTCCCGGTTCATAAGCTCCACACATTCACTAGGTCTTAGTCTCCTGCTATTACTCCCAACCAGAGTCAAGTTTTTCTGTTTGGCTAAGAGCGGGTGTAGCCTTGAGCTAGCACAGCTGTTACGTGTGTCCAAAATGGCACCTGTTCTATTATCTCACACGCCTTTTTAAGGTGAGTAGAGAGAGAGAATCATGTCCATACTGGTCCCTTTTTTTTTTTTTTTTCTCTCCTCTAGTTAGGCTGTTGTACTTTCCCCCACAGGGCTTCAAGCCTCGTTCCCTCTAGGCTCTTCCTGCCGCTTTTCCGCCAGTGTCTTGGGCTACTGTGGTTTCCTACTGCTTTTCCGCCAGTGTCTCAGGCTACTGCGGTTTCCCCTCACCTCCCTTTCCATTCCAGCGCGGGTGCGTAGACTTGGCAGCTGGGGTTCCTAGCCATGGGCATCCATGAACTCCATGTAGGTCCACCATTTCTCACTAATTCCGGAAGAGTTTCCTCTGGAGTTTTTTCCCTAACTCTTCCCTGAGACTACAGTATCTCCACTTTTATTAAACTATCTTTTCCCAGACTATCAGTGAGCTCCCTCCCTATTCTGCCATCTTGGAGCCCTCTAACCTTGTGGTTTTAAATCACACCTTCAAGGTGGTTGCATTCTTCAACCCAGAGCTGGCAGAGGAGAGGGCTGAGCCCCTCGGGAGAGCTAGACTATCTCCAGGAGATCCCAGCTGTCTTGTGTGACCTTGCAGTTTTAGAACACACCTTCAGTTTGAATGCCATCTTCTGCCTAGAGCTGGCAGAGGAAAGGGCTGAGCCCCTAGAGAGTCAGCCTGTCTCTGGGAGACTTCCACTGTCTCTGAACCCCAAGCCAGTCACCACACTGTATGTAAAACTCTGTCCAGTGTGCACCCCCAGTAGAATGACCCAATGACCAAATAGTAATCCCTTAAGAACCAGGACATTTCCTCAAAGCCAATGTCCTGCTTGGGCATTCCACCTGTTCTTCACTCTGACTGAATGCTTTTTCTGCTTCTTTACAAATTGTTTCCTGGCTTTTTATTTTAATACTGAGCTGAGTAAAAGAACCCACAAGAGTTGCTGCTGGAATCACCCTCACCTCCGTGACCAGTAACATCCTAGGCACCCAACAAGGGGCTCAATACAAGACTTCACTAAGGTCTGTATTCCTTCCCTCAAGCAAGACCGGATCTGTGAGAGTGGCTGTTGATCTTCCAGTACCTCACAATTCTGAGTATGCAGAGTCGCCCCTGCCATGGCTTAGCTGTGGCTGAAACTCCAAAGGGATTGTAAAAGGGGTGAGGAAAACGAGGAAGGGCAGTTGTGTGAGAGCCTGGAGATCTTGAGCTTGTTTTGCCTTCCTGGCAGCCAGAATGCGACCTGAGGACCTTGCCTCTTTCTTAGAGGGATGCCTGTTCATGCTGTGTACTGCTACATGAGCAGGGCTCAGCTTTGACCTGGGCTAATACTGGCCCTCCAAGTAAACTCAGCCAGCTAGATGGAGGGCAATTATGAGCAACAGGAGATTCTGTCCCAGATGCTAGTGGAAGTCATTGTTGGTAGAGGTGGAGTGTAGAGCAAATAAGGTTGCAACCAGAGACAAAGGAAGGAAAGAAGATCCCCCAACAATAACCTTGAAAAGTGGCTGCACCCAATTATCTAGCTGTGGATGGTTATCTTGTCTAGGGGGGAAGAGATTCTTAGCCCTGCTTTCTTAACTCCATTCATAAATATGTCCTATAAGCCTGCCCCAGGTATCTCTTATAAACAATACTGGACCCGCTGACTGTTGGGAATGTGATCCTAAGTCACATAGGCTGCAATTTAAACCCATTACTGCTGTAAGGGTTAAGGTATGATGCTGATAAACTTTTTTTTTTTTTTGACAGGCAGAGTGGACAGTTAGAGAGAGACAGAGAGAAAGGTCTTCCTTTTTCTGCTGCTTCACCCCCCAATGGCCGCTATGGCCAGGGCGTTGCAGCCAGCGCACTGCGCCAATCCGAAGCCAGGAGACAGGTGCTTCCTCCTGGTCTCCCATGCAGGTGCAGGGCCCAAGGACTTGGGCCATCCTCCACTGCCCTCCTGGGCCACAGCAGAGAGCTGGACTGGAAGAGGGGCAACCTGAACAGAATCCGGCGCCTCAACTGGGACTAGAGCCTGGGGTGCCAGCGCTGCAGGCAGAGGATTAGTCTAGTGAGCTGCGGTGCTGGCCAATGCTGATAAACTTACAAATATTGTGAAACCTAGGCTCAGGGCCTGGTCTCAGGAACTAATTTTCACTAAGCCTGTTTGCATTAATAAACTGCTCCCTATCCTCCACTGTCCCTAGTGCCTGTTTGAACTAAGAGAGTTTTCCCACTGCAGGTTTCTGTAACAGTAAGGACTCTATGTGTAGACTGCTCAGATAGTGGATTTCTACACCCCTCGATCAGGTCACTGCAACTATGATGCCCTGTGTCTCCACAAGAAGTCCTGAGTCAGATGTTTGTAAAGAGCCTGGGAGCAAAACATGAGGCTGTCCTTAGGCCATAGTAACTTTTCTTCACTTGCCTAAGCCAATGTTAAGGATAAATTCCTGACTCAGTGTGCCCCAGATATCAGGAGAAGGCTCCAGAAGTTTATGGCATATCCTGATGAGTACTCTTTGGATTAATTACTTCAGGCTGCTAATAGTGTCTATTACAATAGGGACCTGGAAAAGGAGAAACAAGTAAACAGGTACCATGGGGAAATCTTGGCTGCGATGGATGTAGCCCACTCAGGGAAGGCCCATAAATCCAAGAGCCTGCTTCAACTGTGGGAAGTTGAGACATATTCAGAAGGACTACCCTAAGCCTGGAAAAAAGAGACCACCTCCTAGACCTTGTCCAATCTGTTAGTGTCCCAGACTCCAGAGGGAAGGGAAGAGAACCAGTGACTCTGTTTGTGCTAGGTGTTACTGTCCTGGTGTCATCTTTGGCTAGACTGATGTATGGAGTTGTTAGTACTAACCTGCAAGCCTTGAACATCAGCACCACTGTGGGTGACATAGCCCGAGAAGTTCGCTTCAACTTGATTTATGAAAGTCTCTGAATTCACTAGCCCAGATGGTCCTAGACTACAGACTTGGACTATATTCTAGCTCAACAGAGAGGAGTAACTGAGGTAGGAAATACCTCTTGCTGCTTCTATATCAACACCTCAGGGGCTGTAGACACATGAACAGATCACATCCTACAAAAGTGGTGTGGTTGGCCGGCGCTGCGGCTCACTAGGCTAATCCTCCACCTTGCGGTGCCGGCACACCAGGTTCTATTCCCGGTCGGGGTGCCAGATTCTGTCCTGGTTGCCCCTCTTCCAGTCCAGCTCTCTGCTGTGGCCAGGGAGTGCAGTGGAGGATGGCCCAAGTGCTTGGGCCCTGTACCCCATGGGAGACCAGGAGGAAGCACCTGGCTCCTGCATTTGGATCAGCGTGGTGCGCCGGCCGCAGCGCGCTAGCCATGGCGGCCATTGGAGGGTGAACCAACTGCAAAAGGAAGACCTTTCTCTCTGTCTCTCTCTCACTATCCATTCTGCCTGTCAAAAAAAAAAAAGTGGTGTGGTTAAAAAGTCTGCCCATTAAACCCCCCCTGATAGGCCAGTTATGGGAATAAATAAAATCCTGGTCACCATCCACAGTATGGGTAGTTTCTCTGCTGGGCCCATTCTGTATGCTACTTCTTATTCTAATGATTGGCCCATGTATCCTTAACTTCCTTGTCAAATTCGTCTCTCAAAGGGTAGAATCCATCAAGCGGAACTTTGCATGGAGACTGCATTCTACCACAGCAAACTGGATGGCTGCCCCCACTACCCTCGACCCTCTACACCTAGAACAATGACCCCTGTCAGCAGGAAGTAGCCAGAATGACATCAACACCCTGGGTCCTTACAGTAGTAAGGCATGAGTTAAAAGAAGGGAGGGATGTAGGCTGTCCAGTGGGACTGGGGTCTATGGGTCCTGTAGACAGATGTAGAATGTCCTTTACAAGCAGGCTCCCAGCTGTGGCTGAAAAACTTGCTTCCAGTATCTCCCCCACTAATAGCTTTTTTTGTACCATGAGGGACCTTGTGGTTGTAAATCACACCTTCAAGTTGGTTGTAGTCTTCTGCCCGCAGCTGGTAGAGGAGGGGGCTGAACCCCTAAGGAGAATCAGGCTGCATCCAGGAGACCCCAGCTATCTCCATTAACCCCAAACCCTTCAATGTACTGTATGTAAACTCCTCATCCAATGCACACCCCCATAAAATGACCCAATGAAATAAACAGTAATGCCTTAAAAACCCTGGGCACTTCCTGAAAGCCAGTGTCCCATTCAGTCACCCTGCCTGGTCTCCTCTCAGGACAGCTACTTTTCTGTCACTTGCTAATCAAATCAAAATTTCTACCTCCTTGCAAATTGTTTCCTGGATTTTTCTTTCTATACTGAGCTGAGGAAAAGAATTCATACATGCTCCTGAAACCACCCTTGCCTCTGCAAACTGTAACAAAATTCAAATGGCCAACAGAAATAGGACAAAATGCTCAGGATCACTAGCCATCAGGGAAATGCAAATCCAAACCACAAAGCTTTTCACCACATCCCAGCCAGAATAGTTCTCAAATAGGAATCAAAAAGCAATCAGTGCTGGTGAGGATGGGGCAAAGGCTACCCTAATCCACTGTTGGTGGGAATGTAAACTAATACAGCCAATATGGAAGACATTATGGAGATTCCTCAGAAGTCTAAAAATAGATCTAACATATGAACCAGGTGCCCTACTCCTGGAAGTTTATAAGAAAAAATGAAATCAGAAAATGAAAGAGTTATTTGTACTCCCATGTTCACTGCAGCTCAATTCATAATAACTAAGATAGGGAATCAACCCAGATGTCCATAAACCAATGACTGGATAAAGAAAATGTGGTATCCATACACTACAAAAAACTGCTGAGAATAAAAAGGGATGAAATCCTGTCTTTTACAATACAATGGATGCAACTAGAAACCATTATTCTTAGTGAAATAAGCCTGTCCCCAAAAGACAAATATCATATTTTTCTGATCTTTGGTAGCTAGTAGAGGACAAAAATTATAATGTATACGAACAAATTGACATTTTGAGATCTGATGTTTGTTACAGCCCCTGTCTCTACTGTGTGGTATTTTTCCTTTTTTTTTTTTTTTTTTTTACTTCTTACTATTGTGAAGGGTTAAGCTTATCATTACAAAATTTTAAAAAGTATGCAATTGTAAAAATTAAAAGAAAGAAAGGAGAATTAAGATTGGGAGCACTGGCAGGAGGCAGAATAGGGTGGGAAGTATCACTGTGCTCCTAAATCTGTATGTATGAAATATATTAAATTTGTTCAGCTTATATAAATAAAAAATTGTTTAAAAAGTTCTGATTGTTTAAAACAGCTAAATTTTAAAAGAATTATAGCTTGATTAACAGTGCAATTATTTTAAAGTATTTAAATGGTCACTTTATAATAATTAAATCTGGTCTATAGTACATCATGATGTTAACAAATTCTATTTCAACCACATATTTTAAGCCTTGTTGACATTTTGACAGCCATCCAAAAAAGATAAAAGCAAACTGCTCATAAATGTTGAAACATTATTTATTGCTTCTTTTTAAAATGTTTCCTCTTCTGGCTCCTAAACAGTTTTTCTGTGATTTCTATTGTATTCAGTACTTTAAAATAGCTCTATAAACAAATAAATCTGTTCAACAATCAACTGAAAATTTGTGTTTAACAGATTAGAGAAAAAAGTTATTCCAGTTACTTGCTGGTAATTTAAAAAATAAAGTTTAAAGATTTTTAAAAACCTGTTACTAAAACCACTTTATTGTCTTGTCATAGTGTTATCTTAGACATTTACAAGGATAAAGATTTGATGGAGGATTCCAAGATGGCTAAATAGAGAAAAGACATTGATTTTCAGGAGAAGATAAGAGAAAAGCAGAGGAAGAATATTCCTGAGGAGAGTTGGAGAGAATTTTGCAGTGGAAATTCTAAAGAAAGTAGGACACTATGGAGCAGTGTTTTGAAGGTGGAGATATTGATGAAATGCCTGAAAAGGAATTCAAAAGTATGATCATAGGATTATTCAGAAGCAATGAGAAACAAATTCACGAGTTAAAGAAATCTATAAAAGAAATGGATGGGAAAATTTCCCATGAGATTGAGATTTTTAGAAGAAATAATCTGAAATATCAGAAATGAAGAATTTAATACGTCAAATAAAAATACAGGACAAAGCCCAAACAAAACCCTTGGTAACAGCAAAAAAAATCTGAGCTAGAAGGCAAATGTTTGGAAATATCTCAGTCAGACCAAAAAAAAAAAAAAAAAAAAAAAAAAAAAAAAAAAAAAAAGAGAGAGAGAGAGAGAGAGAGAGAAAGAAGAAATTAGAAAAATTACAAACATTTTGGAGATTTATGGGAGCTATGAAACAACCCAACATATGGGTCTTAGGAGTTCTTAGATGTGGAAAGAGAAAATGGGTTAGAAGGCCTTTTTAGTGAAATAATTATAGAAAACTTCCTTTATTTGGAGAAAGAACATCCAATTACAGGAAGCACAAAGCTCCAAATAAACATGACCACAAAAGATTTTCACACCATACTGTGGTCAAACATTCGAAAATGAAACAAAAATAAAGGATTCTAAAATGTGCATGAGAGAAATGCCAGATTAACTTTAAAGGATTTCCTGTTAGACACCTGACTTCTCAATAGAAACACTACAGGCTAGGAGAGAATGGAGAGAGAGAATCCAAGTATAAGGGGGAAAAATTTCGGCCTGAGTATTGTACCCTAGAAAGCTCTCATTTATGAATGAAGGTGAATAAAGACCTTGCATTAAAAAAAAAAATCAAAAGAATTTGTCACCACTCATCAGCCTAACAAATTTGACTTAAGGATGTTTTACACACAGAAACACAGAGAGATAGTCATCACTGGGAAGCAATGTGAAGGCAGAAAATCTCCTGGTAAAAGTATAAAGAAATTCCAAAGGAAAAAAAATAGAAATATTTATGAAAAAATGGCAGAGCACGGGGCCGGTGTCGTGGCTCACTTGGTTAATCCTCCGCCTGCAGCACTGGCATCCCATATGGGCGCCAGGTTCTGGTCCCAGTTGCTCCTCTTCCAGTCCAGCTCTCTGCTGTGGCCTGGGAAGGCAGTGGAGGATGGCCCAGGTGCTTGGGCCTCTGCACCCACATGGGAGACCAGGGAGAAGCACCTGGCTCCTGGCTTTGGATCGGCGCAGTGCGCCAGCTGTAGCAGCCATTTTGGGGGGTGAATCAACAGAAGGAAGACCTTTCAGTCTCTCTCTCACTGTCTAACTCTGCCTGTCAAATAAAAAAAAATAAAAAATAAAATAACAGATAAAAAATAACAAATAAAAAATAAGAAAAAATGGCAGATCTAAATTGTTGCTTGTAAATAGTAACCTTAAATTTAAATGGCATAAATTTTCCAATTGAAGATACAGACTGGCTGAATGGATTTAAAAAACAAGACCTATATATATGCTGCCTACAAGAAAAACACCTCACCAATAAACATACATAGTGAAAGCAAAATGATGGAAAAAGATATTCCACACTAATGGAAAGAAAAATGAATGGGTATAGCCATCCTAATATCAGACAAAATAGACTTATCATAAAAACTGTTGAAAGGGAAAAGAAAGGCATTATGTAATGATTAAGGGATCCATTTCACAGGAAGAAGTGACTTTAATACATGTATATGCAACCAATGCCAGGGCTCCTGTCTACTTAAAACAAATGTTAATGGATTTAAAGGGAGATATAAACTACAGTAGAAATGGGAGACCTCAACAGCCTACTTTCATCAATGGAGAGCTCCACTAGACAGAAGATCAACAAAGAAGCAACAGAGATAGACTACACTGTGGACCAAATGGACCTAACTGATATCTACAGAACATTTCATTCCACAGTTCGAGAATACGCATTCTTGTTATCAGTACAAGGAGCTTTCTCTAGGATAGACCATATGCTAGGCCATAAAGTAAGTCTCAGCAAATTCAAAAAATTGAAATCATACTACCTATCTTTTCTGACCACAATGAATGAAGTTGGAAATTAATAACCTAACAATCTCTGGGAAGTATGCAAACACATGGAGACTGAACATCATGCTCCTGAATGAAAAATACATCATAGAAGAAATGAAAAAGTAAATGAAAAAATTTCTAGAAATGAAGATGATAATACAACATATCAAAACTTATGGGATACAGCAAAATCAGCTTTAAGAGGGAAGTTTATAGCAATTAGTGCCTACATCAACAAATTGGAAAGGCATCAAATAATGAGCTCTCAATGCATCTCAAAAACCTAGAAAAACAACAAACTAAACCCAAAGTTAGTTGGAGGAAAGAAATAATTAAAATTAGTGAATAAAGAAAACTGAAACAAAATAATACAAATGATCAGTTAAATGAAGTGCTGGGTTTTTTTGAAAAAATGAGCCAAATAGATACTATTGAGTAAACTAACCAAAATAAAAAAAGGGGAGAAAACTCAATAAAATCAGAGAAGTAAAGGGAGATTTAACAACAGATATCACACAAATAAAAATAATCATCAGGAATTCCTATAATGAGCTATATGCCAAAAAATTAGAAAATTTAAAGAAATGGATAGACTCTTGAATACATACAAGCTACCAAAATTGAGACAGGAAGACAATGATAACTTAAACAGATCAATGAGCAAGATGGATAGCAAATCAGTAATAAAGACCCTCCCAAGAAAGAAAAACCCAGGAATAGATGAATTCATTGCTGAATTCTACCAGACTTTTAAAGAACTAATTCCAATTCTAAAACTATTTGAAACAATTGAAAGTGATGGAATCTTCCCAAACTTCTATGAGGCCAGCATCTTCTTAGTTCCAAAACTGCAAAAAGATACAATAAAGAAAGAGAACTATAGACTGTTATCCCTCATGAACATATATGCACCAATCCTCAATAAAACACCAGCTAATGGAATCCAACAATACATCAAAAGATCATTCACCTTGACCAAGTGAGATTTATCTCTGGTATGCAGGGATGGTTCAACATTTGCAAATCAATGAATGTGATACATCATATTAACAAATTGAATAATAAAAACCATATAATTATTTATATAGATGCAGAGGAACCATTTGATAAAATGCAACATCTTTTCATGAAAAAAACCTTAATCAAATTGGGTAGAGACAGAACATTCCTCAACACAATCAAAGTAATATATGGCAAACACAAAGCTAGCAGTGTTGAATAGAGAAATGTTTGAAAGATTTCTGCTAAGATTCAGACTAATAAGGATGCCCATTTTCACTATTGCTATTCAATATAGTTCTGGAAGTGTTAGAGCCTTTAGAAAAAAATTCAAAGGGATACATATTAGAAAGGAAGGAGTAAAAATATCTCTGCAGATGGCATGATTCTAAATATTGGGGAACCAAAAACTCTAGTAAGAGACTAATGGAACTCATGAGAGAGTTTTCTAAAGTTGCAGGATAAAAATCAATATGTAAAAATAACCTTTATATATACAGACAATGCCATGGTTGAGAAAGAACTTGTACATCAGTCCCATTCACAATAGCTACAAAAATTTGAATACTGTGAAATAAATTTAACCAAGGTGGTAAATAATCTCTGATGAAAATTACAAAACAACAAAGAAAGAAAGAATATACAAAAAATGGAAAAATCTTCAATGTTCATGGATAAAATTATTAATATCATCAAAATGTCCATATTACTGAAAGCAATTTACAGAATCAATGTGATTCCTTTCAAAATATATCAATGGCATTCTTCTTAGATCTAGAAAAAATAATGCTAAAATTCATATGGAAACACAAGAGACCCTGAATAGCTAAAACAATCTTAAACAACAAAATCATAGCCAGAGGCATCACAATACCCAATTTCAAGACATACTACAGGGCAGTTATCATCAAAACAGCCTGGAACTGGAACAAAAATAGACATCTAGATCAATGGAACAGAACAGAATCCCCAGAAATCAATCCACACATTTACAAAAAAATGTATCTTTGACAAATGAACTAAAATCAACCCCTGGAGATCAATGACAGTATCCAACAAATGGCGCTGGGAAAATTGGATCTCCACATGCAGAAGTATGAAACAAAACTCCTTCTTTACATATTTCACAAAAATACACTCAAAATGGATCAAGGACAAAAATACCATCAAATAACCTTGGGGAAACTCTGCAAAACATTGGCATAGGCAAAGACTTCTTGCAAAAGACCCCAGAAACAAATGCAATCAAAGCCAAAATAGACAAATGGGATTACATCAAACTGGGAGCTTCTGCACTGCAAAGGAAAGACATAAAAAGGCAACCTACAAAATGAGAGAAAACATTAGCAAACTATGCAACGACAAAGCAATAATTTCCAGATCTATAAACAGCTCAAGAAACTCAACAACAACAAAACAATCCAGTTAAGAAATGGGCAAAGGACCTGAGTAGGGATTTTAAAAAGAGGAATTTCAAGTAGCCAATAGATACATAAGAAAATGCTCAAGATCTCTATCTTCAGGGAGATGTAAATCAAAACCACAATGAGGATTTCTCTCATCCCTATTGGGATGGTTCTCATACAGAAATCAAAAACCAACAAATTTTGGTGAGGATATGGTGAAAAATGTTCCATAATCCACTGTTGGTGGGAATGTAAACTAGTGTAGTCTTTGTGGAAGACATTATGCAGATTCCTCAGAAATCTGAATACAGATCTACCATATGACCCAACCATCCCACTCCTGGAAATTTACCCAAATGAAAAGAAATCATCATATGAAAGAGTCATCTGTATCCCCATGTTCATTGCAGCTCAATTCACAAAAACTAAGTTATGGAATCAACATAGATGTGCATAAACCAATGACTGGATAAAGAAAATATGGTATATGTACATATTACTTGTATGTGAAAAAATGAAATCCTGTATTTCTCAATAAAATGGATGCAACTGGAAACCATTATAGTTAGTGAAATATGCCAGTCCCAAAAAGACCAATACCATTTGTTTTCCTTGATTTGTGGTAACTAAGAGTACAAAAAATTAATGTATATTAGTGAAATTGACATTTTTAGAATGGATTATTGTTACAATCCTTGTCTCTACTTTTGTGGAATAGTCTTTTCTTTCCCCTTCCTGTTGAAATCTTTTGCTAGTGGAAGGTTAATTTTATGATTCCAACATAAACTGAAAGCATGTCATTATAAAATAAAGAATAAGATAGGAAGGAGTAAGGAGAGTGGCGGCATGGGTGAGAAGGTGAGTAGGGCTGGAAGTATCATTATGCTCCTAAATCTGAATATAGGAAATTCATGAAATTTGTTCACCTTAAATTAAAAATGGTTTAAAAATGATATATGCAATGTACATTACTTCCTATAAAGTCAAATTTAGCCTCTGGGGTTGGTCTTTGGTAAGATAATGACTTAATAACCATGTTTATCTAATATTTCAATTTTTAGATACTTTAAGTATAGTTGTTAAAAAAATTAACTTCGTAAATGTAAAAGATGAATGTTAACAAATGCATGTACTGTAGTCTCAAAATTTATAGAAGGCATTGGACCTTTCTGTAAATGTTTTCTTGACATTGCTTGCTAAGTTTTCTTGATATTAAATTACTAAGTGTAAACAAACCGGGAAACCTAACCTGTTGCCTTATTTCTCCTCTATTCTCTTCAAGATAAAAACACTAATATATATCCATCAGGATATACATTTTAATTTCCCAGACCTTATGGGAAGGGTGGGGCTGGGGGTACGTGGGCCCCTTCAGATGTAGGTAGAACGTCTTTCACAAGCAGGCTGCCAGCTGTGGCTGGAAAGCCTGTCTCCAGGCCAATTGGCATCTCCCCCACTAAGAGCTCCTTGTGCTGCATGTGGGACCTTGCAGCTTTAAATCACACCTTCAGGGTGGGGGCAGCCTTTCATTTAGAGATGGCAGGGGAAGGGGCTGAGCACCTGGGGAGATTTGGAACAGCTCCAAGAGACCCTGGCTAACTTGTATGACCTTGAGGTTTTAAACCATGCCTTCAAGTTAGTTGTAGTCCTCCACCCAGAGCTGGCAGAGGAGGGGGCCGAACTCCTAAGGAGACAGTCTCCAGGAGACCCCTGCTAATCCCTTGAGCCCCAAGCCTACCAACATACATATGTAAAACCCCCTGTCCAATGGGCACCTCCAATAGGATGACCTAAATGCATAAATAGTAAGGCCTTAAAACCCAGGACAATTCCTCAAAACCAGTGTCCCACTCCGGCACTTGGCCTGGCCTCCTCCTGGACCAGACAGTTTCTCTATCGCTTGCCAATTGAATAAAAGTTTCTGCCTCTTTGCAAATTGTTTCCCGGCGTTTTATTTCTATACTAAGCTGAGGGAAAGAATCCACAGACTCGCTCCAGCAACTGCTTTCCCCTCCGTGACTGGTAACAGGGATGACCATGTTTTCCTATAATAATTCCTGGCCATATATAAAAGACCAAATAGCATAACGAAAAATAAAAGCCTAATTATGACACAGTTTGGCAGCTATATTTAAACAAAGCCCCTTTTGGAACAAAACTAAAAGAAAAGCTAAAACATTTTACTAATGACTTCAAAATTTACAGACAGATTAGGTAGGGTGATCATCATGTTCTGATCTTACTTAAGGAGACATTGCTCTCCTCATGGGCATTGTCTTATCTCAGAGATAAAAAAAAAAAAAAACAACACTGTCAGTGGGGCTGGCACTGTGGCATAGCGGGTAAACCTGCAGTGCTGGCATCCCATATGGGCACCAGTTCCAGTCCTGGCTGTTCCACTTCCAATCCAGCTCTCTGCTATGGCCTGGGAAAGCAATAGAAGATGGCCCAAGCCCTTGGGCCCCTGCATCCACATGAAAAACCCAGAAGAAGCCCCTGGCTCCTGGCTTCGGATCGATGTAGTTCCTGCCGTTGCAGCCAATTGGGGAGTGAACCAGTGGATGGAAAACCTCTCTCTCTGCCTCTCCTTCTCTCTGTGTGTAACTCTGACATTCAAATAAATAAATAAATCTTAAAAAAACTGTCAGAACATGCCTGTGGCTACAGATTGCTAGCTCAGGCCATTAAAGATTAGGCAAGGGACTGAATACCCCCTTAGCTGACATCCTAAAGGGTGCCTCTGTGGTCTACATTAACCAAGACCAGGAGGAAGAGGAGCAAGGCAGGCAGCAGAAACAACATAGGGATGGGTGGCCGGTCAATTAATAACTGCCATACACAGTGATCTGCTAACAAGGCCAATCCATCCCAAATGACATTTTGTTTTCAGTATGAAAAGCCAGGGCTTTGGGGCAAAAGCAGTCATGACAAAAGCCAGTTTCTAAAGAGTACTGTCAGCTCTGCAAAAAGCTGGGCTACTAAAAACAACTGCCCTGGGGTCAAACAACTTTCAGGTCAGAACTTCAGGCCCTGTTGCTGCCCACAGTCCAGGCTGAAACAGACCTTCACAAAGCCAAGCTTCTAAAGTATTCGCTACTATGGAGGGTTCAGCCCAGGGTCAATAATGTTACAGGCAGGGCTGTGAATTTCTTATTAAAGATTCTGCTTATTCTTTTTTTAACAGAGTGGACAGTGAGAGAGAGAGAGACAGAGAGAAAGGTCTTCCTTTTGCTGTTGGTTCACCCTCCAATGGCTGCCAAGGCCGGCACGCTGCGGCTGGCGCACCGCACTGATCCGAAGCCAGGAGCCAGGTGCTTCTCCTGGTCTCCCATGCGGGCGCAGGGCCCAAGCACTTGGGCCATCCTCCACTGCACTCCCTGGCCACAGCAGAGAGCTGGCCTGGAAGAGGGGCAACTGGGACAGAATCCAGCGCCCCAACTGGGACTAGAACCCTGTGTGCCGGTGCCGCAAGGCGGAGGATTAGCCTATTGAGCCGCGGCGCCGGCCAAGATTCTGCTTATTCTATGCTGACCTCCTTTTTAACACAACTCTCTTCCCAGCCAGCCAGCTGATGAGAGCTAACAGAATGTCTTCCCTAGAAAGTTCACACTCTGTCCTCATTAAGCTACATTTCAACTATGCTGCTACAATCTGTGGTCAATGATCTCAATGTAAGATTTTTATTATTAAGTATTTTGTTTAAACAAACAAACAAAAAACCTTTTTATTTAAAATAATGCTCTCACCTACAAAAGTAAAGGCCTAGATTGTAAACTCTCATAACAGCCACATCTATTCCTAAGCTTTGGTTGTTATTTCTAATTTCTTAGGTAACATGCTACCAGATAGCCCCCTGGAACTCTGGGTCTGTGTAGTGTTAAAAACTCAAAATTAGAATTCCTGGGCTCTGGATATGCAAAAGGAGCTGCATTTACTATGACTCCCCATAGCTATTGCCAAAAAGGAGACCAGAGGTTGTCCCATGGATCCACAAAGTAAAGCCAGCATCAAAAGGCGACCGGGAGTACATCTCTGATCCAGTGATGCCATAGAAGTCAACCATCTGAAACAAACACGCTGCATCTCAAGGGACCCCAACGACAACAGCCTTGTGTTAGTCACTCTGGAAGCTGACTAATCTCTGAATAGACGCTTGAGGAATTAATTGCCTAACCAATAAGTAGACTCTTATTCTCTGTATCAGTCCCTGACTGTAGTGCATCAATACCCGTTTCTGTCTAATGCTGTGATTTCCACCCTAATTCTTGCCATAAGTACCTATGTAACGACATACAACATCATGAATGTATCTTTTAAAGTCATATTAGGGGAAAGAAATCCAGTGCAGTATACTCACTAATTCCACTTATATGACATAAAACAGAGACAGACATCATTTATGGTGTTAGAAGTCAGGATAGAACAGAATTTCCGCTAAAGCCAAGGGAAGTCATGTTTACTAACCATTATAAAAGACTCAGGTTTCTAAATTCAAGTGTTTTTTTTTTTTCTTCTCATAACTCATGGCGTATGTAGGTATCATACGACTTTGCTAATATAAACTTTGGGAATTCAGGCTTAGGGACCCTGTGCTAAACAATGATTCTCTGACCACTGTTCTTGATATAAGGAAAACAATTGTCTCTGACCAAAGAATCCAATATCTTCTGCCAGAATCCACGAAATTATGACAGATTCACTTGTTAGTTCACACTTAGGGCCAAATTTCAAATGATTACAATCCCTAACAGTAATATAGTATGTATTTAAGTTAAATAAATATTTATACAGCAATTCTCTACAAGAACATCAAGAGAAATGCACACAGAACTTTATAACATTAGTTCCAATAGCCTCAAACAGAAAACATATTGTTTAACTTATAATAGACATAAAGTGTGGTATATTTAAAAAATGAATCACCCTGTATCAAAGGAAAAGAAAACTACAGCTTCCTATAAAAATAAGTATAGGTAAATTTTCTAAACATAATGTTGAATGAAACAAACCAGGTACAAACAATATATCTTAAATATGTCATGAAAAGTAAGACAAAACAACGTATTCTTGAAGATGCTCCCTTAGATATTAAAGCTGCAATAACAGCAAATAAGTACAAATTTATCAAATTTCTATATGGTTTAAGCTTTTGAATTTGGGGGATTGTGATTTATAAGAAGTTTAAGACAGGAATTCTGAAGTGCTGACATGTTATTTTTCATATGACATAATTACACAGATCTATGTTTTATGCAATATCATTAAACTATTTACTCTTGTGTATATACTTTTCTTTGTGTTATACCTTACAACTGGAATGTTTAATTTAATAGTGACAATTACAATCCTGATGAGTAGGCTGGGCCTCAGATGGGCTGGACATGAGAAAAAGTGAAGCAGAAAACATAAAATTACCTTGGATGTACAGGAGAAATAGTCTACAAACAAGGAATCCTTTAAAATAATGTAAAACCTATTGAGAATGAGTGATAAGTTCTAACAGATGCCTAATTAAGCTCAGAAATATAGAGCATTGGAGAAAGGCAATATTTGATGTGTGCTAGACATTTGCCAATATTTGAAGCATATTCATCCTCAGAATATTAACCTTAATGGAGCTCAAACATGGGGGTAAAAATCACATGTACAGTGTTTGTGGTGAGACACAGCACCACATGTGAAGAGGCAAACTTAAAAATCAACAGAAAAGAAAGACACTGTTTCCCCCAAAACATGACAATCTGATAATCAGTTGCTGTTTTCTAAAGCTGAATACCATGGGTCGGGTGTCCTTGGAGTACAGTGTCAACATGCCAAGAGAAACTAATTGCTTTATGTAGAATTTATATCTAAAGGAATTTGGGGGGAATGACATTAAATTTTAAAGTATTTTAATATACTTGAAAGGGAAACAGAGAGGGAGAGAGAGAAAGGAGATCCATTGCTGGCTGAGTCCCCAATTGCCTGTAACAACCAGGGCTAGAACAGGCAGAAGTTAGCAGCCAGAAACTCCATTTGGGTCTCCTACATAGGTGACAAGGACACAAGTACTTGAGACATCACCTGATGCCTCCCAGGGTGCACATTAGCACGAAGCTGGACCAGAAGCAGATGAGCATCAACATCAAGCAAGCACTTCATTATGGGACATGGGTTTACCTAGTGGGTACTTACACCACTGTGCCACAAGATACATCCCCCCCAAACATAAATGAATTAAATTAATAAAAATTAGAGGATTTACCAATAGACTATCATTATAGTATTTCTAAAGAACAGGCCTCTAGTAACAGAGAACATGACACAGAATATTTCTCACACAGAGAAGTGACAGGGCCAGCACCGTGGCACAGTGGGTTAATCCACTACTTGCGATGCCATCATATAATATCAAAGTGCCAGTTTGAGGTTTCAGTCCAGTCTACCCTGCTTAAGATCCAGCTCCCAGCCAACGCACTTGGGAAAGCAGTGTTAAATGGCCCAAGCACTTGAGCTCCTATCACCCAAGTGGGAGGCCAGAACGGAGGTGCTGCCTCCGGGCTTTGGCCTCGTGCAGCTCAGGCCATTGCACCCATTTGAGGAAAGAACCAGCAGTTGGAAAGTCTCTTGCTCTCACTCTACCTTTCAAATAAATAAATCTAGAAGAAAAGAAAGAAATGGCAAACAAAGAGTTCAGCACAACAAACAGATGCTGTCTTCCTAAAATATAGTATTAAAAGTACGTTATGTGAGAAAATAAACAGTGAACATCAACAGAATGTATTCAAGAATGGGGTGGTAAGAGTTAAGGCACTAAATCTTTGTATTACTGTGTAAGGCAGACAAAGTGACTGATATTTTTAAAGTTACAATGCATTTAAATTTCTACAGTAATCACTGAATAGTATATATACTTAAAATTTCAACAGAGTGAAGAAAAAAAGAAATAGAACAAAAGAAGACATACAATAAGCTGGAAGAAATAAAACTAAGTTCAGCAATAAGCACAATCATGTAAGTGAACTAAATTTCTAGTTGAAGCACATTTGTCAAACAGGATTTTAAAAACAGTTTATCTACTTAATATTAGCAAGATACACACTTAAGAATGAAGACAGATAAAAAGTAAATATTTGCCTAAGTTTATAACAGGTAATTGTCTCCAAAAGTAAAATCTAACATAAAATGTGCTATCATATAGACAGTTTCAGAATCATCTACAGTGTTTTTGATTTAGGGCTTTTCAACTTTCTAGTGTTACCAAAGCAATACACATTCAATAGAAACAGCGGTTCAAATTTTGACTCGTGATCCTTTCCCTGACCAGGAAGCAGAACAGAGCTGTAGCTGCCAGTCAGCCAGGCTATCAGAGGGGTAAACAATAAAGCTCCACAGTGTATTGTGTTGCTAAGTGATGATGTTCAGTAGGCTGGGTGTTTTAAATGATTTTCTCCTTATGCTTTGAATTTACAGTGGGTTTGTCAGCACATAGCCCTGTTGTTAAAGCAAGGAGGATTTCTTCTTGAATTGTGACTAAATGTTGGCAAAATGGTTGGATCACCAGGAAAACATAGCAATCATAAGCCTGTATAAATATAAAAATGCAATTTTAATCCATGTAATGTAAAAATTAATGTAATTGTAAGCAGAATGACAAGTTGGCCATAAAAAGAAATTTTCACAAAGGTCTTTTTAGAAATGAAAAAAGTTAAGTAAATATATAAAAGATGGAACAATTAATAAGCCTGATTTAGAAGGCATAAATAGAATGCTACCTAAAAACTAGAAGTTACATTATCTTTTCCATGTGTTTGAAGTATTAGCAAAAACAATTTGCAATGAATTTCAAAGAAACAGTATTACAAATCATACGTATTTGATCTCAAGAAAATAAGAAATAACAAGAAATGTTAAAGTTTCAGAACATTTGGATTTTGTTTCCTTGTTTAAGATTTAATCACTTATTTTAAAGGCAGAGCTACACAGAGAGAGGAAGAGACAGAGAGATCTTCCATCTGCTGTTTCATTCCCTAAATGGCTACAAACATCCAGGGTTGGGCCAGGGCAAAGCCAGGAACCAGGAATTCCATCTGAGTTTCCCATGTGGGTAATGTGGGCCCAAGTACTTGGGCCATCACCCACTGTCTTTCCAAGTGCATTAATAGGGAGCTGGATTGGAAGAGCAGCTGAGACTTGAACTGGCACTCAGATTTGAGATGCCAATTTAGCAAGAAGTGATTTAAGCACCTGTGCCACATTGGCCCTTACATTTGCACAGTTTTAAAACTACTTCTAAATAAAAAAGATTGTGATGACATTTGTACAATTGTAAGTTTAACATCGATCATGGGTAGAACAGAGTACCTAAATATACATTTTAAATGGGTGAATTGTGGTGTCTGAGTAAGTTACACATCCATAGGAGTGGACTTTCAGTTTATCAGTTAAGAAGCTAGCGTCCTTCATCAGAATATCCTGGCTTTAGGTTCCACTAGTACAGACCTGGGAGGCAGCAGTGAGGACTCGAATAACTGGGTTCCTGCCACCCACATGGAACACCTAGTTCTCTTTCCTGCCTCTTGATATCAGTCCTTTCCCAGTGCTCCCAGTTGTGAGTATTTCACAGTGAACCTGCAGATGTAACTTGTGTGTCTGTGTGTATTATTTGTCAATTCTTTCTTCTTCCTAAGTCTCAATTAAAAAAAATAAAAGTTTAAATTATTTTAATAAAGATGTGAAGAAAATACTTCATCAAAGTACTAAGAAAAGCCAGTCTAATACAAAAATAGCTCAATGATATAGTAATTTCATTAGAAATCAAAGACAGACAAATCATAACTAAAATAGGAAATCATTTTATCCCAAAAACTTCACAAAGGTTGAGAAGTTTGGCAACACTTTGTAAAGAGTAATAGATAATAACAAGCTCCATCATACACACACTGTGGCCGGGAAAAATGACAAAGACACCCAAGTGCAAAAATAAAACTATCTAGTAAGGTGTATATTTTCTCTTTTACCCAGTAATTTTGTGTGTGTGTGTGTGTGTGTGAGAGAGAGAGAGAGAGAGAGAGAGTGAGTGAGAGAGAGAGAGAGAGAGAGATCTTCAAAAGCAACAACAAAGACAAAGATAGAAACACTCAAATTTCCAACACTAGACGTGTGCAGGAATGAATTTTGATGCATTCATACAACGGAATACACAAAGAAGTAAAAAAAAAAAAAAATGGGCAAACTCCTGCTACACATACCAGCATAAAAAAAACTTGAAAACCACAAATCTGAGTCAAAAGTAAGTTACTGAAATAAACAGAGTATAATCACATATAGACCTATAAAAATGTAAAATTAAATCTTAGCTTATTGATGTATACAGACACATGGGGAAAACTGTCAAAAGAAAAAAGGGGGAGGAAGGGAGAAATAATTTTTGCCAAATTCAGAACAATGATAGGCTCTGGCAGGGATACAGGCACAACCAGAGAAAGGCCCATGAGATATGAAGTCTCTGATTTATTTATTTACTTTGTAGAATATAAATGTCCATCTTATTATTCTTTAAATCGGACCTTTATGTCACTTGTATAATCTTATGTGTTATTTTTCTTGAAATTTTCTTATGAATATATGTTTACTCTGGCAATATTTTTTCCTTTTTATCCGGGTCTTTATTAAGTCCTATCATTTGATGTATGTTGACACATGATAAGATGGTCTTATGTTTTTCCTTCCTTAAAATTAACTCAGAAATCTCCCTTTCCTTTATTCAGTTATCTCGCCTACTTAAGACATTCTTTTATTTTATATCACTAACTTATTTGAAAACATAAAGTAGGAGATATTTAAAATAGTTTCCATTTTCCAAAATAATTTTTTACACAGAAAAGAACTTTGTTAAGTGTGATGTTTGGCTTTCCTTGTTTCGTGTTCATTTTCTATTGCTGTTATTGCCTTTATTCCAAAATAAAAAGGGATATAGTCAAGAGTCATGCCAGCTTATTGTAAATGAATTTCTTTTATGTCCCTTAATTATTCACTAATTAAAATCATCTTCTTCTTTCCTCTGAGTTTCAAAAACGATCATAAATTAACTCTCATTGTTAAAAAAGAAGAGCAATGCACGTTAAGCAAAATTCCTCTGGCTCATCTACTTCTCTGAGACTTGCCTATCCTTAGGTATTATTAATATTTTATCTCAAAATGATTATCCTAATATATATAAATTTAAATAAATGAAACATTCAATTATTTTAATTGATGACTGAATTTCAAAACCTAACATCCACAATGTGTACTTTTATATTTATCTTAAAAATGGCTGCTTTTTGAAATTATATTATTCCTTTTGATTCTCTATTACTTTTTATATAATATTATTCTCTACTGACAGCAATGCCTTTTGTTCCCTTTGTAACAACAGTTTTATTTTTGTTCGATGCTCACATCTTTGATAATGAGAATGCAGATAGAACTCATTCTTGTTCTATGTACAGTTTTAGTAATTTGTCATTAAATGATGATGTTAGCTACTGGCTTATTATAGTTAATTTTATCCATCATAATACTTTATGTTATAATGATGACGATGACAGCTAGTCTTTACTGAGAAGCCCAAACAATGTGTCATGTATTGATGTAACGATTTCATACCCATTGTCTTATTTCATCTTTCTAACAACCACTGATATAATGTAAAACTAAGTACTGACAACCAACCAGGATTATTCAGCTAATTAATGGTAGATGTGGAACTCAAACTTAGCCTACGTGAATAAAAACTTCATGGTCTTAGATACGATGCTATTATCTAATAATATTTTAAAAGCTCCAAACCTATTACACATTCAATGCCCAAACAGGTAGTTAAATAAACTAAACTGTTCATGAAGCAAATAAAAACTAAGAATACTTTAAGCACAAGTGAGACTAGCTGAACTTTGTTTCCCTTCTTCACTCTTGTCTTTTGTACTTTAGTGTGTTTCTGTGTGTCACTCCTGTCTCACTCAAATTGCACTTCTACAAAATAGAGCTGTGTACCTTTGGGGCACATGCAGGCTATAACCTTTTTAGTTGAGTTCAGGTCTTGCCTGTGGGCCATTGTACTTTTGATCACCATCTGTAATATGATTATACCACATAGTCACTTAAAGTTTTGGGCTTGTTTTATTTTGTATGAAAGTTGTTTAGAGTTCAGTTTTCACAAATATTCAGGCCTTAACCTTACCCCTTATCGTACACATTGAATGTGTTTTTGTCAAATTAAAATTGTATTTATTTCTCACAGACTTTTTCAGGTTAGAAAGAGAAGTTAAATGTAAAACCCCATCACTTCATTCAGTAATTTAGAGGCAATGGAAAGAAATTGGTGGTGGGAGGGGAGACATTTTATCGGGACATTTCAAAAAGTGAAAGGAAAAAGGGAATTAAATGAAGGGCTTATTTTGGCTCCACATTTTTGAAATCCTTGCATAGTTTTTTCTTTTTCACATTACAGAATTCTGTGCGTGGATTTCCAATTTTTTCATACCACAATAAACTTATCTTTATATTCTATTTTCCAATGTTTATTTATTTATTTAAATATATTTAAAAGGCAGAGTGACAAAGAAAGACAGAGACATAGATCTATCCACTGTTTCATTCCCCCAAATACCCACAACAGCTAGGCCTGGGCCAGGAAAGTCAGTGGCCCAGAAATTCATTCAAGTCTGATATACTTGGGCCATCATCTGCTTCCTCCCAGAATGCATTAGCAGATGCATCCCAGATGGATGGAAACAGCATAGCTGAGACTGACATTGGCCCTCCAATAATGGGATTCGGGCATTCCCAATTAATGGCTACACCCAATGTACCGCAATGACAGACCCATGATTCTATTTCTCCACAAACTTTTTGAAGTACACATCACTTACTCTTTAATCCAGTTATTCCCAAGTGTTGATACATGGAAAGTAACGTAATATCATCCATAATAGAGCTAATGGCCTGGGAAAAGCAGAAGATGATAGCTCAAGTTCTTGGGCCCTTGTACCCATGTGGGAGACCCAGAAGTTCCTAACTTGAGCCAGGCCTATCACTGGCTGTTGTTGTCATCTGGGGAGTGAACCAGGGCATGGACAACCTCCCTCTCCCTGTAACTCTTTGAAAATAGATAAATCTTTTTTTTTTAAAAAAGCAAACAAATATTTGGTACTTAGTACATAATATGTCATGATTAAATGGTATTTTTAAAAAATGATATATTTACTTATTTGAGAGTCAGAGTTACAGTAAGGGAGAGAGAGATAATCTTCTATCTGCTGATTTACTACCCTCATGAACGCAATAGCATTGGCTGTTCCAATCCATGTGGTAGCAATGGCCCAAGTACATGGACCATCCTCCACTTCTTGTCCCAAGCCACTAGCAGGGAGTTGGATTAGAAGTGGAATAGCTGGGATACGAACTGATCCCATTTGTGATGCTAGTATTGCAGGAGGTAATTTTACCCGCTAAACCACATTGTTAGCCCTTAAGTGGTACCTTGTATGATATGAAATAAATCTACAATGCAGATAAAATATAAATGGAAACATAAGATCAACACAGTGAATATAAGTTAGGTTAGTATTGCAGTGGTGGCAGTGTTAGCAGGCATGGCGAAAGTCATGCTGGCTGATAGTCCCATGAGGTGCACTCTGTCCCTGTTGTACCATGTCGACTGTGCCCTGTCTGTCCAGGCTGTTGACCAAGTTTAGCTAACCTTCCTAATGACTTTATTTAACTCACCTGAAGTCCTTCCAATAATGTCCTTTCCTACTTAATTTGTTTCCATTATTTCGAACTACGAACTATGACAAGTATACAATTTGGAATGGTTCTTTTTTTCCTTTTTTCTTTTTTTTTTTTTTTTTTTGACAGGCAGAGTGGACAGTGAGAGAGACAGAGACAAAGAGAAAGGTCTTCCTTTTCTGTTGGTTCACCCCCCAAATGGCTGCTACGGCCAGCGCGCTGCGGCCGGTGCACCACGCCGATCCGAAGCCAGGAGACAGGTGTTTCCTCCTGGTCTCCCATGTGGGTGCAGGGCCCAAGCACTTGGGCCATCCTCCACTGCCTTCCTGGGCCACAGCAGAGAGCTGGACTGGAAGAGGAGCAACCTGGACAGAATCTGGCACCCCGACCAGGACTAGAAACTGGGGTGCCTGTGCCGCAGGCAGAGGATTAGCCAAGTGAGCCGCGGCACCGTCCTGGAATGGCTTCTAATAAGAAATTTTCAGGATAAGGAAATCTAGCTTTTGTTCTCTCGTACATTTTGTATTGTAGACAGCAAATATCCAAATTAGCCTTAATAGTGAGAAATTTGTCATTTTATAACACTCTATGGGACAAGAAAGAATTCATATCTTAAGTCACTTGAAATAAAGTGCCATGAACTGGTATGATGGGTGAATGAAATTAAAATGCCTATTTTTATCACACTGGACATAACAAGAAAGAGAATGAGAAAATAGGATTCTGAAATTCTAAGCCCAAGGCAAAGATTGGAACCCAATTCCTTTCTGAGGTCCTTTTAAACAAACCCAAGGGTCTCAGTGAAAGAATCTAATATTTGCATCAAGAGGTTATAAAATTACAAAAGGAAATAATTATCCAGCCTCATTAGATTTTTGTTTAAAATTTAGGGCATTTGTGGAGGAGTTTGCCTTTGGTTATTGGAAAGGAAGGTTAAAGAGATTTGGGTGTCCCAACACAGCAGATCACCTTATCTTTATCTCCACTGATTTTTTCTGTTGGTTTGCAGATTCTAAACAATTTTGACTGCAAAGTTGCCTTTTAAAAAAGCATTTCTTTTACTGCCTCTCCGTCTTCACTCCTCTTTGACCTTAACTGCTAATCCCAGATTCTGCCATTCAGCAGGATAAATGTTCAAACAAATAAAAAACAACAACAACAAAAAATCACAAAAGCCTAGCAAGGTAAGTCTTGAAACTCTGAACTAATTACAATGTTTCAGCAACATGGAAAATTCCACAGGGTATAAATCAGGATGCATTGAGTGTGTGCTGAATCAATGAAATATTTTTAAAAAACAATCTCAGAGGTAGTCAAATTTACCCAGTGTTTCCCAGCATAAGTGGGCTAGCACTAATACTCCACTGGTATGGCAACGAAAGATCAGACAGCTAGCCAGCCCAGCAGCAGAAGCACTGCTCTCCTGAAGGGAATCCCACACTGCATTCCCATGGCTCTGCTTTGCTGTGGGTTTTTTCTGAGCTCTCTTTTCCAGAATATTCCTAAGATTCTGTGACCTTCCTAATAGACAGACATGTTTCTTTTTGGCATGCATAAGCCAGCGTTTATTTCTCACAGCTCAATAGGTATCCATAATCTAAAATTCTGTTAGTAATTCTTAGAGGATTGTATTATAACTATTTAATTAAGAGAAAGATTTCTTATATGAAAATCAAGATTACTTTGAATTTGCTGGTGTGTAATTAAACTGGAATAGATTACAAAGTAAATCTTACATAGATAGTCATCAAATAAATTTTGTAGCCATTACTAAACTTTCATGTCTCATCGACTAATGTGGAATTAAATTCAGAATTTGCACAATTTTAACTTTTAAAAAATAGGCAAAGTTTTCAGAATCAGTGCTATATGATATAAATAGAAAAATATACTTGCAACTACCGAACACATTTAAAATCCATATAATACTTTTAAAATGTCTTTAGTTATCCATTAAAGCATCCTGCAATTTCCTAAAAATTACCAAGAACATACTTTCAATCTGAATTTGTCAATAACAAATACCAAGATAAGAAAGTAAACCTTTGATTTTTGTTTAAAATGAAAACAGTGTTGGGGCTGGTGCTGTGGCGTAGCGGGTAAAGCCACCACCTACAATGCTGGCATCTCATATGAGTGCCAATTTGAGTCCTGGCTGCTCCACTTCCAATCCAGCTCTCTGTAGTGGCCTGGGAAAGCAGTGGAAGATGGCCCAAGTGCTTGGGCCCCTGCACCCGTGTGGGAGATCCGGAGGAAGTTCCTGGCTCCTGGCTTTGGACTGGCGCAGCTCTGGCCACTGCGGGCAATTGGAGAGCAAACCAGCGAATCGAAGAACACTCTCTCTCTTTGCCTCTCCTTCTCTCTCTGTGTAATTCTGCCTTTCAAATAAATAAATAAATCTTTTAAAAATAGTGTTTATTTGACTAAATAAAAAAGTTTGAACTTTATTGGAAACACTTATTACCTGATAGGAAAATATACATTTAAATGAATTTAACTTGTGATTTATTTGTTATTGTTATAAATAATCAATGATTTTTTAAAAGCAAATGTTTTATTTTGTTTAAAATTCTAGGGGCTGGCACCATGGCTCACTTGGTTAATCCTCTGCCTGTGGCGCTGGCATCCCATATGGGCACTGGTTCTAGTCCCGGTTGCTCCTCTTCCAGTCCAGCTCTCGGCTGTGGCCTGGGAAGGCAGTGTAGGATGGCCCAAGTGCTTGGGCCCCTGCTTCTGCATGGGAGACCAGGAGGAAGCACCTGGCTCTTGGCTTCGGATTTGCGGTAACAGCCATTTGGGGAGTGAACCATCAGATGGATGGAAGACCTTTCTGTCTCTCTCTCTCTCACTCTCTATAACTCTACCTGTCAAATAAAAAAAAATTCTAAAAATGTCACTTGTGTAATTATTGCCTATACTAAATGTAACTCATTTCATTACACTTTTGCCCTATACATTTGTCATTGTATAAAATTATCACATTTCTGTTTTTATTTTATACTCTTATATTTAAAAATAAATAATACACAAAAGTACAAAGAATAGTTTGATGACGACATACAAACAACAATTCTAGAGAGTAACAGGAGCTTCCAAGATGGTGGAGTAGGGAGGGAGCTTACTCCTCTAGTCTAAGAGAATATAGTATAAAAAAAGTAGAGAGAGTACAGCTTTAGGGAAGAGTTAGGGAGAAAATGGCATAGGAAACTCTATGCAAATTAGAAGGACATGGTGGACTTACACGGAGGGCATGGATGCACACAACTCAGGTTCCTGGCAGCCGAGAGCCTACACACCAGCATTGGAGAGTGAGGTGAGACCAGATTTCAGCTCAAGCCACTGAAGATAAAGCTGCAGGAAGAGCCTAGAGGGAACGGGCTTAGAGCCTGATGGGGGGGATAGTGTACTTACCAAAATAGAGGTGGGGGGGGAGGAGAAACACATTTCTCTCTCCCTGATATCCTTATAACTGTATCCAGTAACAAGCCAATAGAGTAGGTGCCATTTTTGATAGTAGATATATAGTAGATGCAACTACCTCATGTGCATGCCCCGCAATTTGCAGATTGGAGACTCCTGACTCTGGTGGGGAGAACTAACAGGGAACTGGGTGCTTGTGACTGTGAGAGGCTTGTGTGCCAGAAATGTGAAAACAAACAAACAAACTGAGACTGTGTGGGAGGACTCATGTTGTGGCTGAAACTTTGGGAACTCACTGTGGGAGACTCTACACACACAGAGCTTCCTAGATACCTGCTGAGGGACATTGCTAAACAATCTGAGCTTACCCTGAGGACTGCACAGATTCTTTGTGTGGTCCTTGGGGTAGAGCTGATGAATATTATACCAAGTGGAGTTAGCACTCAGGTACTGATCTTTGAGGAGAGGAGCTCAGCTGAGCAAAATAAACCTCCCTTTTGATAAAAAAAGAAGATATTTACCATGCCAAACCTGGGAGTGTCAGCTTAGACATGCCTCTCACTCTGGAGAATTGAACTGAGCTCCCTGGCCACACCATCCACGTACCTTTAAGTATTCCCTGAAAGCAGACACTCCACTTATTGACAGAGGCATAGTACAAAGATAAAAGTCATCACAGTGAAAAAAAACAAACAAGAAACCAATGAGTATTTCCATAAATGCTGAATAACAAGAAGCAAGAATAAGGGAAACAACATGATGCCCCCAAAAGAACAGAATACTTCAATACTAGACTGTGAAGATGACAACACTGAAGAAAGACCAGAAATAGAACTTAAAAAAATTGGTCATAAGATTACATAGAAGTAATCAGGAAAAAATGCATGAACTGTTGAAATCCATATAGGACATGAAGGAAAATTTCTCCCATGAAATTGAGATCTTAAAGAGAAATCAAAATGAAATGAAGAATGCAATAGAACAAATAAAAAATGCAGTGGAAAGCCTAAACAACAGAATAGGTGAAGCAGAAGAAAGAATATCTGACTTAGAAGACAAGGCATAGGAAATGAAATAGACCAAACACAAGAAGAAGAAATTAGAAAACCAAAAAACACTGTTGGGAATCTACAGGAAACTATCAAATGACCCAAGAAAGGGTTCTAGGTGTTCCTGAAGGCATGGAGAGAGAGAAAGGATTAGAAGGCCTTTCTAGCAAAATAATAACAGAGATCTTACCTGATGTGGAGATACAAAGGGACATCCATTACAGGAAGCAAATGGAACTCCTAATAGATATGACCACAAAAGTGCTTTACCACAACACACTGTAATAAAACTCACCACAGTAAAACATAAAGAAAAGATTCTAACATGTTCACGGGAGAAATGTCAGATTACTTTCAGAGAAGTTCCAATTAGATTCACAGCAGACTTCACATCAGAAACCCTATAGGCTAGGAGAGAATAGTGAGATATATTCCAAGTCTTAAAAGAAAAAAAATACTGTCAACCCAGAATACTATAACCTTCAAAGCTCAAATTTATAAATGAAGGTGAAATAAATACCTTCCAGCTAACAGGAACTGAAAGAATTTGTCACCACCTGTACAGCCCTACAAAAGATGCTTAAGGATATGCTGCACTAGGTAATACAGAAGCATGGTCATCACTATGAAAGAAGCTAAAGGAAGACAATCTCCCAATAAAAGTTCAAAGCAAATTCAAAGTAAAAAAAAAAAATGGGAGTATTTTTGGAAAAATGGAAGGGCAAAGTTGTTATTTATCAATAGTTACTTTGAATGAAAATGGCCTCAATTACACATTTAAAAAACACAGACTAGCTGAATGGATTACAAAAAACAAACAAACAAACAAACAAACACACATGTATTTGCTGTCTACAAGAAACACGCAGACTAAAAGTTAAAGAATAGAAAAAGCTAATTCTATGCCAACAGAAACAAAAAATAGCTGTGGTAGCAATCCTGTGTCAGACAAAATAAACTTTAATAGAAAAAAATTTTAAAAGAGACAAATAATGGCACTATGTAATGATTAAGGAATCAATTCATCAGGAAGATATAACTATTATAAACATATATGCACCTAATTACAGAGCACTTGGCTATATAAAAGATGTTAAAGGATCTACAGAGAGACATAGACTCCAATGAAATAGTAATGGGGAACTTCAATATCCCATTTTCAGCAATGGACCGATCAACCAGGTGGACAATCAGCAAGGAAACAACAAGTTAATCTATGTTATAAACCAAATGGACTTAAGGGGTAGCTACAGATGTTTTCATCCTGCAGTTGCAGAATACACATTCTCACCAGTGCATGGAAATTTCTCTAGGAGTGGAAAATACTAGGCCATAAATCAAGTCTCAGCAAATTCAAAAAATTGAAATCATACCATGCATCTTCTTGGACCACAATGGAATGAAGCTGGAAATCAACAACTCAGGAATCTCTGGAACATACACAAACATATGAAGACTGAACAACATGCTAATGAATGGAGAGTGGATCATAGAAGAAATAAAAAGAGAAATTAAAAAAATTCTGAAAACAAATGAAGATGACAATACAAAATGTCAAAAGTTATGGGATACAGCAAAAGCAATGTTAAGAGAAAAATTTATAGCAGTTGGTACCTATATCAAGAAATTGGAAATGCACCAAAAAAATGAAATACCAATGCATCTCAAGGAACTAGAAAAACAACAGAAAACCAAACCCAAAACTAGTAGGAGAAAAAAATAATTAAAATTACTGAAGAAAACAAAATTGAATCCAAAAAATTTAAAAAAATCAGGAAAAAAGAGTTTTTGAAAAAAATAAACAAAATTGATACACCAATGGCCCAAATAACCAAAAAAAGGAGAGATAAGCCCCAAATCCATAAAATGAGAGATGAAAAAGGAAACGTAACAACAGACACCACAGAAATAAAAAGAATCATCAAAAATTACTACAAAGAGCTATATACCAACAAACTGGGAAGCTCAGAAGAAATGGATAGTTTCCTGAACACATATAACCTACCTAAATTGAGCCATGAAGACACAGAAAACCTAAAAAGACCCATAACCAAGACAGAAAATGAATCAGTAATAAAAGCCCTCCCAACAAAGAAACGCCCAGAACCAGATGGCTTTACTGCTGAATCTTACCAGAAATTTAAAGAAGTAACTCCAATTTTCTCAAGTTATTAAAAATAATTGAAAGGGAGGGAATCCCCTCAAATTCCTTCGAAGCCAGCATCACCTTAATTCCTAAACCTGAAAACAATGCAACAGAGAAAGAGAATGATGGACCAATTTCCTTGGTGAACATGGATGCAAAAATACTCAACAAAATTCTAGCTAATCAAATCTAACAACATATCAAAAAGATATGGGATTTATCCCTGTAAACATGGATGGTTCAAAATTCACAAATCAATAAATGTGAATCATCATATTAACAAACTGAAGGACAAAATTCATAAATTATCTCAATAGATTTAGAGAAAGCATATGATAAAATACAACATCCTTTCATGATGAAAACTCTAAGAAATTTGGGTTTAGCAGCAACATTCCTCAACACATTCAAGGCAATTCATGGCAAACCCACAGCTAGCCTCCTATTGAATGGGGGAAATTTGTAAGTATTCCCTATGAAATTCAGAACCAGAAAAGGATGCCCAATCTTACCATTGCTATTCAATATAGTCCTGGAAGTTTTAACCACAACCATTAGGCAAGAAAAAGAAATAAAGGAATACAAAATGGGAAGGAAGTAGTCAAACAATCCCTATTTGCAGATGACATGATTCTATATATAGGGGTTACAAAAAACTCTATTAAGAAACTATTGGAACTCATAGAAGAGTTTGGCAAATTAGCAGAATATAAAATCAACACACAAAAATAAATAGCCTTTGTATTCTCAGACTGACAAGGCTGAGTTTGAGCTTCTAAGACCAATCCCATTCACAATAGCTACAAAAAAAATCAAATACCTTGCTATAAATTCATCTGATCAAAGATCACTACAATAGAACTATAAAACATTACAGAAAGAAATAGAAGATACAAAAATGATAAAATCTTACATGTTCATGGCTTGGAAGAATCAATATCATCAAAATGTCATTCTTCTGAAAGCAATTTACAGACTCAACGTGATACCAATCAAAAGACCAAAGACATTCTTCTCAGATCTGGAAAAAAATGATGCTGAAATTCATATAGAGACACAGGAGACCTCGAATAGCTAAAGCAATCTTGTACAACAAAAACAAAGCTGGAGGCATCAAAAAACCAGATTTCACAACATACTACAAGGAAGCTTCAATCAAAACAGCCTGGTACTGGTACAAAAACAGATGGATAGACCAGTGGGACAGAGCAGAAATGCCAGATTTCAATCCAAGCATCTACAGCCAACTTATATTTGACCAAGGAGCTAAAACCACTCCCTGGAGTAAGGACAGTATTTCAACAAATGGTGCTAGGAAAATTGGATTTCCATATGCAGAAGTATGAAGACCCCTATCTTACACCTTACAAAAGAATCTATTCAAAATGGATTAAAGTTCTAAATCTATGACCCAACACCATCAAATTATTAGAGAACATTGGGGATACCCTGCAAAACATTGGCACATGCAAAGAGTTCTTGGCAAAAAACCCCATAGGCACAGGCAATCAAAGCTATCATTAACAAATGGGATTACATCAAAATGAGAAGCTTCTGTACTGCAAAAGAAACAGTCAGGAAAGTGAAAAGGCAACCAACAGAATGGGGAAAATTATTTGCAACTATGCAACTGATAAAGGATTAATAAACAGAATGTACAAAGAGCTCAAGAAACTCCACAACAACAAAACAAATAACCCGCTTAAGAGATGGGTGAAGGGCTTAAACAGACATTTTCAAAAAAGGATTTCAAATGGCCAACAGACCCATGAAAAAATGCTCAGGATCACTAGCTTTCAAAAAACGCAAGTCAAAACCACAATGCAAATTCAGCTCACCCCAGTTAGAAAAGTTTTCATACAGAAATCACAAACCAACAAATTTTGGTGAAGATGTGTTGAAAAGGCTCTCAAATCCACTGTTGGTGGGAATGCAAACTGGTAAAGCCACTCTGAAAGACAGTATGGAGATACTTCAAAAATCTGAATATAGTCCTACCAAATGACCAGCCATCCCACTCTTGGAAATCTACCCAAGAGAAATGAAATTAGAAAATAAAAGAGTTATCTGCACCCACATGTTTATTGCAGCTCAGTTCACATTTGCTAAGACATGGAATCAACCTAAATGCCTGTCAACCTAAGACTGGATATAGAAATTATGATATATGTACACTATGGAATACTACACAGTGTTAAAAAAAATGAAGTCTGGTCATTTGCAACAAAGTGGATGAATCTAGAAAACATTTTACTGAGTGAAACATCAGTCCCAAAGGGACAAATACCATATGTTCTCTCTTATCTGTGAGAACTAAGAGAGCACCTTAAACGAAATCTGTAGAAGTGAAATTGACATTTCGAGAAGGGGTGCCTTGAGCTGCCCTTGTCTTGACTGTTGAAGAACAGTTTCATTTTTTGATATTATTTGTTGAACTCTTTACTTAAAATAGAGTTAATTATATGTGTATAAAGTCAATTGAGGATGGATCTCAATAAAAAATCAGAGTTGGAATGAGAAAGAGAGGAGGAACTGTGAAGCTGTATAGTTCTGTATACATTCTTATGGACATCTAAGTGTATAGTTTAAAAATCTGTTGTAGGACCTGAAATCCCATTAAATTGGGTGGTAAAAATGCTATCTAATTGTTAAAGTGCTAATATTAAGTGTTAAAGTGAACATATAGATAGGTTAAGTCTTAAGTGTCTGGTAATAATAATAAATTGAATTAAAAAGGAGAGAAATTTCCAACATGGGAAGCAGTCCACACAGCAGACTCAGAATGGCAATCGCTTTGAGTAGTACTTGGACCTGAGAATAAGCCCTTAAGGCTTCTTGGTCTGGTTGAAAAGCCTGGGAGAACATTTCAGGTGTGAAAAACCAAGACACTGTGGCAAAAATTGACGTACTTCAAGGATCTCAGTGAGTGACAGCCCAGTGGAATAAACTGGCCATCAAATTAGAATGTACTTATCTCTAAAGAGAGGAGAGAACTTCTACATTGCTTATGGCCTTCTCTAAATACTGGTAGAGATTGTGGATTCAAAAGGCTTCCATAGCCGTGGAAGCTCATGTCAAGAGCCTTAGGTGGTCACTGATGTCATACCTAAGAGTGTTAACTGTTAAATTAACAACAGGAGTCACTGCACTAACTCCCCATGCAGGACCTCTGTCCTCTATGAGTTGTATTATGAGAGTTAACTGTAAAACTACTTCTGGAACAGTTTTGTGTGTGTGGCATGTGTGTTTGTGCAAATTGTTAAAATCTATACTTGATATAGAGTTGGTCTTCTGTATACAAAGTTAATTGAAAATTAATCTTAATGAAGAATGGGACTGGGAAGGGGAGAAAGGAGAGGAGGAAGGGTGGGAATGTGGGTATAGTGGAAAGAATAACTATATTCCTAAAGTTGTACTTATGAAATGTATATTCCTTAAAAATAAATTTAAAAATTCTAACATTTTATCATATTTTTCATATTTAAACATATATATAAATGCACATACAAACTATTTTTTTGAAAGTGGGAGTGTGGGGCTGACATTGTGTTCTAGCTGGTAAAGCTACTGCCTGCAATGCTGGCATCTCATCTGGGTGCTGGTTTGAGTACCAACTGTACCACTTCCCATGCAGCTTACTGCTAGCGGTCTGGGAAAAGCAGTGGAGGATGGCCCAAGTGCTTGACCCACTTTACCCATGTGGGATACCCAGACGCATTTCTTGGCTCCTGACTTTGACCTGGCTCAATCCTGGCCACTGTAGCTACCTGGGGAGTGAACCAGCAGATGGAAGATCCCTCCCCCTCTGTTCCTCCTTCTCTCTCTGTAACTAACTTTTGAATAAATAAATCTTCAGCAAACAGAGGGTGGATACATTAATATCATGTAACATTGTTTCCATAAACATCAAAAATGAGAAAAGTATATATTATGTGTAATTCAGTTAACACAACAATTATACATATCTTTATACAAAATAATACGTTACCACATATGGAAAAACACAAATGGTATTTGTCTTTCTGTCCCTTAACAATGTCTAATTACATCCATCTTCTTTATCTAGTCATCCATCAATGAATGTCTCACTTGATTCAACATCTCTGCTGTTGTGGGTTGGTCTGCTATAAACATGGAAGTGCAGGTGTCTTTTTCATATGCTGACTTCATTTCCCTTGTGTATATCTCCAGAAGTAAATTAGCTGGATCATATGATAGATTTTTAAATTTTTGAGGAGTCTCCATACTTTTTCAAATGTCTTTGCTAATTCATATTCCAATCATCTGCACTTTAGAATTCTCTTTTCTCCACCTCTTTTCTCCTATTTATTATTTTTAAATTTTGATAGTATCTGGGATATTAATAATTCCAATGGAGCAAGATGATATCTGATTGTAGTTTTTATTTCCATTTATGTGATGGCTAGTGGTACAAATATTTTTCATGTATATATTGACCATTTGTATTTATTCTTTTGAAAAATATCCATGTACAACCCTTGCCTATTTCTTAACTGGATTGCTTAATTTTATGTTGTCAAATTTCTTGATTTCCTCATATACAATTATATTAATCCCTTATCAGATGTATAGTTTATAAATATTTTCTTCCACTCTGTCTCTTCACTCGATTGTTTCCTTTGCAGTGATGGAGATTTTTATTTTGCTATAATTCCATTTATCTATTTTTGCTTTTTGGAACTTATCTTTAAAAAAAACACCACTTTTTGTCTTTGTTTTGGGATCTTATAAAAAAAATTACCAATACAATGTCTTGGAGTGCTTACCCTATGTTATCCCTCTAGTACCTTTTTTTTTTTAATATTTATTTATTTATTCAAAAGTCACTGCTACAGAGAGATAGGGAGAGACAGAGAGCTCGTTCATCCACTAGTTCACTCCTCAGGGAGTCCCACAGCCAGGGCTGAGCCAGCCAAAACCAGTAGCCAGGAGTTATAACTGGGTTTTCCAGATCGGTGGCAGGGGTTCAAACGCATGGGCTATTTTCTGCTGCAGTTTCCCAGGCCTTTAGCAGGGAGCTGATGGTAAGTGGAGAAGCTGGGACAGAAACTGGAGCTCATATGGAATGTACCACAATGCTGGCCCCCAAACTTAATAGCTCTATAATATTTGATAAACATTTTTCTTTTCTGAGTGTGATTTGCTCACGGGCAAACTAAGGATAATAGCATTTCTTGTGATGATATCTTAAAAATATCAATTTTTTAATGTCAAATAATGTCCTAAAAATTCCAAAGATGGAGAAGGTGCTCAACCTATGCTATTACATCCTTTCTCTTTCAAACTACTCTATGTATTAATTCCATCACATTAGTAACATATGTCATTGCTAATAATGAATATAAGGCAGGCATAAAATTAATACTTCTAAATGTTGAGGTTAATAAGCTATTTATAGGCTGGTGCTGCATCTCACTAGGCTAATCCTCCGCCTGTGGCACCAGCACCCCAGGTTCTAGTCCCGGTTGGGGTGCCGGATTCTGTCCTGGTTGCTCCTTTTCCAGTCCAGCTCTCTGCTGTGGCCCGGGAAGGCAGTGGAGGATGGCAGCGCGCTGGCTGTAGCAGCCATTTGGGGGGTGGACCAACGGAAAAAGGAAGACCTTTCTCTCTGTCTCTCTCTCTCATTGTCTAACTATGCCTGTCAAAAAAAAAGCTATTTAAAAATTAGTTCATTAGCATATATATTTGCATTTCTTAACTATCAAAATATACCTGCTCACAGCAAGTTGCCATGTTTTTCTGCTACTATTTATGCTGACTGTCTTGCTACCAGAATTGTGTAAATAATTTTAATATTAAATAAAAAATGAAATTAAACCAGAAATATAATTGTAAAGAAAAAAAAGATTACCACAATTAAATCTATGTTAATAGCTTTGAAAATGCTAAATAAAATTATTATAAATATTTGCTGACAAATTTGGTGTACATAAAAGAAAACTATTCACTACCCATTTTAACTGCTTCAAGTGGTCTTCTATTATTCCTCTTTGAAGAAACATATTTGAAATTTTATACACTGTGGTATGTACAAGTTTAATGCAAAATGGATCATAATGGTTTTTTGATCTTCACTTTGAAGAACAGATCTTGGACCTGAAAAATGACAATTTACATATTTTTATTTTAAATAAAATGTCTAAATCATTCATTTGTTGTATTTTCACTTGTGAGTCAGGGCAACACAAAGAGGGAGAGCCAGACAGATGGAGACAGGGAACTCAGATTCACTGATTTATCTTCTCAAATGTCCACAATGCCTGGGGCTGATTCAGGCTGAAGCCAGGAGCTGGGAACTCAGTCCAGGCTTGCAATGTTGGTGGTAGGAACACAGTTACTTGAGCCATCAACTCCTGCCTCCTAGGGTGTCCATTACAGGAAGCCAGAGTCAGGAGCAAGAGTTGGGAATACAACCCAGTTATTCCAACGTGGGATGTATATGCAACCTACTGTATGACTTCTCATTAACAAATTGTTCCTACAACCTGTCAGTTCTAGTCTTGATTTTATCTGATAAAACGTGTTCTCCCAAACCCTTCTCAATGAGATAGTTGGACAATACAAAAATCTCTTAAACTCAATTGTAGGACACATTGATTCACATTATTTCATAGGCAAGAGTTTAACGAGTTTTGATACAAGATGAACTCTGAAGAAATATACACATGACTCTTAAAGTCTTTAAACAGATAAGAGTCTGTGCTTCTCTTAGCTTCATACTGCTTCATATCACATGTATGAAACCTAAGAGATAGTTTGCAAGAGTGATGTCAGCAAGACAGAAGAACAGGAGTTTCTAGGCTCTCACTTTCTCACAAAACAATATTTCAGATACTTACACACAAAAGTGTGCTTCATGGGAGCTTTGGGATCTAAGTGGTAGATGACAAAACCCTAGGGAAACCCAACACCGAGGAGAGTCATTTGAGGTAGGCAGGCTTGCCTACTTTGGTGGCATATTTGCTGAACATCGTCCTTTTTGCATATTGAAAACAGCCTTGCCAATCAATGGACTCATCCCTACTTGGTCAGAGTCCTTCAACCAGCCTCTACTGCCAAGGCACTCAAGAGAAGCTACACCCATCCATGTCTTTTTTAACACTGGCCACAACTACAGATCTTGAAGCAGCAGTCCATTGACTACTTTGAACCTTACCTCACATGGCCCAGAGTCAGCCCTGTCCACCCAAAGACCCAGCCATGACTATCATGGTTCTGATAACAGGCTTACTGACCTCAGGGTTGGTCTCAGACCCTGAAGAGATCCTAAGATCAGCTCTACTCTGTTGTAGTCCAAGGTCACTCCTATTCAAACAGTGCTATGGTTTAGATACAGTTCGCCTGTCCTCAAAGGGTCTACATGTCAGAGACAAAGTTCTAAAAGTGGCAATATTAGAAAGTAGAGCAGGGGCCAGCGCTGTGGCACAATGGGTTAATGCCCTGTCCTGAAGCGCTGGCATCCCATGTAGGCGCTGGTTGAGGACCCGGCTCTCCACTTCCAATCTAGCTCTCTGCTATGGCCTGGGAAAGCAGTAGAAGATAGACCAAGCGCTGGGGCCCCTGTACCTGTGTGGGAGTCCCTGAGGAAGTTCCTGGCTCCTGAGCGGTGCAGCTCCTGCCGTTGTAGCCAATTGGGTTGTGAACTATCGGGTGGAAGACTTCTCTCTGTGTAACTCTGACTTTAAAATAAATGAATAAATATTTACAAAAAAGAAAGAAAGAACGAAAGTAGAGCAAACTTTAAAGAGATAGGGCCTGGAGGTGGGAAGGCAGGTATGGGGGGAAGAACCACTATATCCCAAAAGTTGTACCTATGGCATTTATATTTATTAAATAAAAGCTTTCAAACAACAACAAGAAGAAGCTGGGCCTAGAATGAGACCCTTAGGTCTTGTTGGAACAATGCCTCTAAGGGATTAGACATTTATCATATGATATTTGAGTTCTCGTGAAATTGCTTTTACAAGAAGAGCAAGCCACTTGTCTTTTTCTCTCCTTCCTGTCCCATAGCATGTGATCCCTGCCCTCTTATACACATCTTTACCATCTGCCTAGGCCTTTACCAGAGTTCCTTGTTCACTACTTGTTTCGAATTTCAATGTGATCTGATAAAATAAACATACCTCTCTGCTTCCTCTCTCTCTCAATTCCCTTCTTTCTTTCTTTTCTTTTTTAAAATTTTGCAAAAACATAATTTTAATCCACAGGCCAAAAAAAGTGAAATGAAAAATATGAGAGAAACTCAAAGCATACATTATCATATAGAAGAATCAATAAATTTGAAGACAGATCATTTGGAGTTATAAAATCATAGGACAAAAAATATGAAATAGTGATGACATTTTGGGACATCAAATTGACTAATATACACATTATGGAAGTTTGAGAAAATGAAGGGAAGGAAGGTAAGAAAATCTATTTAAAGAAATAGTGGAGAACTTCCACTTTGACTATGACCTTGTCTAAATAAGATTGGAGTCGGCGAACTCAAAAGGCTTCCATAGCCTTGCCAATTCATGACTAGAGCCTAGGGAGATTACTGATGCCATAAAAAAGAGTGTCAAATTGTTAAGTCAACAACAGGAGTCACTGTGTATTTACTCCTCATGTAGGATCTCTGTCCTTAATGTGTTGTTCAATGTGAATTAATGCTATAACTAGTACTCAAAGAGTATTTTACATTTTACGTTCTGTTTGGGTGCAATCTGATGAAATCTTTACTTAATATATACTAAATCAATCTTCTGTATATAAAGAGAATTGAAAATGAATCTTGATGTGACTGGAATGGGAGAGGGAGCGAGAGATGGGAGGGGTGCGGGTGGGAGGGAAGTTATGGGGAGGAAAAGCCATTGTAATCCATAAACTGTACTTTGGAAATTTATATTTACTAAATAAAAGTTAAAAAAAAAAGAAATAGTGCCAGAAAATGTCTCAAATCTTGGTATGGATCTGAATATCCAGTTTCATGAAGATGAGCAGTTCCCAAACAGGGTCGACCCAAAGACGTTTATATTAAAACATACTAGAATGAAATCATATAAAGTTGAAAGGATTTTAAAAGTAGAAAAAGAAAAGTGACATATCACGCACAAGAGAATCATTGCATGATTACCAGCATATTTTACAGCAGAAAAATTGCAACCCTAGAGAGATGATGTTTTCAAGGAGCTAAAATAGAAAAATTTTCAAACAAAAACATTATACCTAACTAAACAGTCCTTTAGAAGTTAAGAAGAAATACAGACTTTCTTAGACAAACAAAAGGGAGGGGAGTTATTAAAACTAGACCCTAAAAGGAGTTCTTCATGTTGAAATCAAAGGACATTATTTGGTAACATGAAAACATATGGAAGCACAAAACTCAGTGGCAAAGGTAGGAATGCAGTTAAATCCAGCATTATATTGAAACAGGGATGTGTATTACGTAATTCTTGTATAAGGGATAAAGGAAAAAAGTATCAAAAACAACTGCAGGGATTGGTTTTGTGACATAGTGGATTAAGCCACCCCTTCAAAGCCAGTGTCCCATATGGGTACACATTTGGTTCCCAGCTGTTTCACTTCTGATCCAGCTCCCTGCTAGTGCCCTTGGGAAAGTAGTGAAAGATGGCCCAAGTGCTTGGGCCTTTCCATCCATTTGGGAGACCAGATAAAGCTCCTGGCTCCTGACCTCAGCCTAGCTGAACCCTCTGTTACGACCATTTGGGGAATGAACCAGCAGATGGAAGATCTCTCTCTTTCCATTTCTCTCTCTCGATAATTCTTTCACATAAGTACAATGTCCTCATGTTCTTTGATCAGAAGAATTAGTCTTATTAAGATGCCCAGAATACTAAGGGATCTAAAGATTCTATGTAATCCATATAAAATATTAATGTAATTCTTTAGAGAAAGATAAAAAATCCTAAAATTCACATGAAATCACAGAGGACCCCAGACATAGTAATTTTGAATAAGATAAAAATTAGAGATATCACACTTCCTGATATACATTTGGACTTGTGATGGCTCATCTTAATTTTTTCAACATTATGAGAATATAAAAGTTATACGTATTCAGTAGAAACTGTAATTTGAACTTTCAATGTTGATATTTTCCAAAATTAGCAACATACTGAATGATATTAATGCTGGACAGTAGCAGTGAATCTCAGCTCCCAGCCAGCCCAAGATCATCAGAATAAACAAGCTACCTGTTACAGTGTCATCTGTTGATAAGGTATGATGTATGGTAAGTTCGCAAATTATGACATTGTCAATTTTCAATCATTTAGGAGGGTAAACTCCCATTATAAGTTGGGAAGAATCTACATTGTAAAGCTCTTGTAATTGAAACCATATAGTACTGGAATAAAAAGGGACGCATAGATCAATGAAACAGAGTAAAGGGCCCCTAAATAGACTCATGTATCCATAGTCAATTATTGCCAACAAGCATGCCCAGAGCACACAATGAGGAAAGTATAATCTCTTCAATAAATGTTATGGGGAACATTGAATATCCATATAAAATGTTGTATTTGGTCTACTATCTCACACCATATAAAACGTCAACTGTGGGGAGCAACTCGGACTAGACTAAGTTACTGGAATTAAGACTTATTCTATGCATCTGCTCTCCCACAATATGGCGCTGGGAGAGAAGAAAACAGCTTCTACACAGCTGCCTCCAGTTCAACCAATAAGCTGCAGGAGCTGCTCCTGATTGGAGGAGAGCAGCATACTCGGCATGTGGGTAGCAGAGTTGGGGTTGGCGGAAGAGGACTATAAAGGAGGAGAGAGACAACATGCACCGGGAACATCTATCTGAAGGAACACCTGTGCAGCCCCCAAGAGAGCCGGCCGGCGGTGTGCCGCTCCCCCACAGAAGTGGGGAAAGTGGCAGGGGGAACCGCCCTTCCACGGAGGTGGAAGGGATGGTAGCCAACTCGGGAAGAACCAGCAGCAAACCCGGGGAGGGCCGAGCAGACAAAAGAACAGCGCAGGGTCCTGTGTCGTTCCTCCGCGAAGAGGGGGAGCGACAGTCAACTCAAAATGGATTAGACTTAAAACTTGAAAACAAAAAAATATTAGAAGAAAACATCTTCTTATCTAGGCAACAATATTTTTGATTGAGTCCCAAAAGCAGAAACAAAACAAGCAAACATTGCATCAAACTATCAATCTTCTGCAAACAAAGGAAACTATCAACAGAGTAAAACAGTAAAAAACTCATCCTGACAAATCCAAGAAAATTTTGCAAACCATATACCTGATAAGGGGTTAATATTCAAAATATATAAGGAACCCATATAATCCAATATCAAAACAATAAATAGCCTGATTAATATATGTGCTAAGGACTTCAATAGACATTTTCCAAAACAAGACAGAAATATCCCACAGGTAGATAAAAAGGTAGTCAATACCACTAATTATCAAGAGAATGCAAATAAATGCAAATCAAAATCACACTTGGGTATCATCTTACTCCTGTTTGAATAACTACTATCAAAAATATGAAAAGTAGACTTGATAAAGATATGAAGGGAAAATTTTCTTGTACATTATTGAAGGTATATAAATTGGCAGAGTCATTATTGCAAACAGTATAGAGGAACTTCAAACAATTTAAAATAAAACTACCATATGATCAGCAATTCCACTTTGGTTATATATTCAAAAGAAGTGAAATCAGTATTTAAAAGGTCATTGTTCACACTATTGCAGACTATTCACAATAACCAAGACATTAAAGCAACCTAAGTGTCCATGGAAAGATGGATAGAGAAAATGTGATCCATACATACATACACACACACACACACACACACGGTGAAGTATTATTCAGCCTTTAAAAAGAGGGAAATTCTACTGTTTGTAAAAACATGAGTGAAGCTAGCGGACATTATGCTAAGTAAAATAAACCAAACACAGAAATAATTTCTGGAGATCTCACACAGAGCAACATGACTTAATTAACAATACTGTATTGTATCTTAGATATTTGCTCAGAAAGTTAATCCTAAGTGTTCTCAGTACCAAAAATAAATAAATGTGAGATGATGAATATGCTATTTAGCCCAATTGTGATGAATAATTTACAATGCATACATTGAAATAAAACATTAGGAAGTACAACTTAAAAATGCATAATTCTGATTTCACAAGTATATCTCAATAAATTTGGAAAGAGATAGTTTATGAAATTGGTTGACAGCCATACCCATAAAATAGCATGTTTAACACCTTTTGTGTTATTCAGATTGACCTGTTAGAAGACATCATTTAATTGAATATGAGTTTTATTAGTTTTTTCATTGCCATATTTTTAAATAGTAAATAACAAGGTAATATTTCTTTTAATGTAAAACAAAGTTCCAACCTAAAATAGAATACTGTGTAGGCAAGAAAGTGTTTTCCTGCCTTGTCTTTTAGGAAATGTGCATAATTACATATGTTCTGTTAAATGTCAAAAGACTGTGTTCCATATTTGTTTACAGGAAATATTTTTACTCTATCAATCTGAACAAACCTTAAAAAAGGTACTTAAATATTTTGAAGTGAAGTGGAAAGTAATTCCATTTTAGTTTTTGTATTTTGACAATTTAATGGTTCCAATTCCAGAAAATAGTTCTTTTTTGAAAAAAAAGCTTATTTATCTCTTTTTGAAATTGACAGAAAGAGGCAGAGATAGACAACGACAGACACAGAGATAGAAAGATGTCTTCTCTCTGCTGCTTCGCTCTCCAAATGCCCGCAAAAGCAAGGCTGGACCAGAGTGAAGGCAGAGTGGGAAGCTCCATGTGGTTGACCATGTACCATCTACCACATCTCAGGGTGTGCATTAGCAGGAAACTGGATGCCAAGCAGAAGAGGACACAATCCATGCACTCTGACACATGATGTGAGTGTCCCAAGTGGTGGCTTAACTCATTTTGTTGCAAACCTGGCCCTTGTTTTTCTTATGACTGTAATGTTGCAGTGGCAACACTGCAGGAAGAAGCAATCTGATTGTCTTTATTTATTTTATTGGTAATTATAAATAAAACGTTGTTGAGGTTCAACCACTTGTAGGCGTGTGCTTGGTTTTACGAGGGGGTTTACTTTGAAGAAAAAGAAGCTTACCTATTATCTCTGGAGTAAGAAAATGCCACCTAGTAGAAATCTAAAAGTTTTTCAATTAAGCCAAGTAATTAGATTTGGAATGTATCCAGTGAACTTAAACTAAACAATTTAAACTGTGAAACTCAATGGCACTTCCACAAAAGTTATGTAGAAATTATAAATAAAAATACAACAAAATAGAAAATGTCTGGTGAATGCTTCTATGACAAATGTGCTTCAGAATCTAAAACACAAAAATACACTTTTCACATTTCTCACTGCATATCTCTTAATGAAAGTTACAATGGAATTATACTAGGAAAGCAGTAAAATGAATGGAATGGCCATGTGCTTTCAGAAACCTAACTATGCACCTCTAAAAGGGAGTGATCTTCACCCACTAAGACGATGCAATGGAATACATATTCTCATGAAATCACTCCATTGCCTTTCAAGTAGTGTTTTTCCAATTCTGAAAATATAATCAATCACTTCCTTAGGATTGTATGCGGAAACAAGAAAATATTGAAAAATCTGTGAGAAGAAATACTTTTTTAGAGGTTAAAGAAGCTGATAGACTTTTCATAGTCTAATTATTATATGATTCTAAGTAGTAAAATAAATCTCATATTTAAGCTATGTATTAAAGGGCTATTTTTAAAAATATTTTTAAACTCAATTTACCATTAGAAATGACCCATGCTATGTTCATTGTTGTGTTTTTATATGTACTTTTCTGTACTTATGCATATTTAATTTTTGTCCTTTGTTACAAGGGAATATGTGTTTATATTTAATCAATCTCCCTATTCCAAATATCTAATATTGTACATCCCTACTATCAAGGAGAATCAATATTGGCAATGATAAGAGCTATTTTATAAAATAAAAACATTCATTGTTATAGCCTATTGGTCCTTTCATGGTGGATTCTAAGTGCTGCCTGTGCATATAAGAGAACATCTGAGACCCTTAAAAATGAAAACACCTTCTAATCAAGAAAAATAGCTCTTCAGATACTCCATGGTTATGGACAATGCACTGTTAGGGGTTGCAGACAATCTCTGTATATTCTCTAAGCCCTCCCCACCAAGAGACATAATGGGCCCTGAAAATGCCCTGTTATTTTCTTTTGTGTGTCTTAGAAACAGAAAGATATGTCAAAGCCAGCAATACATGGAGTGCCAGTGTAAAATGGCAACTTGAACTTTCACAAAGTTTTAGCAAAGATGTAGGAAGAGGATCAAGATTGATATCATTTGTGCTGTGGAACATGCTTTTACACTCTGAAGTGCCAAAAGGAAAAGGGAGAGGCTCAAGTAAGATGAGAAGCAGTCTCACACGTGGCTGTTTTAATTACCGCTTAACTAAATGGTCTGTTTGTCTTAATAAAAATACTGACAACCTGCATCAGAGATTTAAAACAAAGATGATTTACACCATTTAGATATAAAAGATTGACTCCTGAGGGATCTAAGTAAGAGAAATAAATAGAGGGGTTGACACATTATGCTTGCAATGCCTGAATTCCTTATTGGAGTACTGGTTCAAATTCCAGCTATTCATGCTCAATCCAATTTTCTTTTAAAGCAACCAGGAAAACAGTAGATGACAACTCAAGTACTTGACTTCCTACCACCCACTTGGGAGAAACAAATGAAGTTCCTGATTCTTGGCTTCAAACTTACCCTGCCCCAACTTTTGCAACATTTAGAATGAATCAACAGATGGAAGATCTATCAGTTTTTCTCTCCCTCTGTATCTTAGATAGATATATATAGACAGACTTTTGTCTTTTTTTTTTGACAGGCAGAGTGGACAGTGAGAGAGAGAGACAGAGAGAAAGGTCTTCCTTTGCCGTTGGTTCACCCTCCAATGGCCGCCACGGCCGGCGTGCTGCGGCCGGTGCGCTGTGGCCGGCACACCACGCTGAACCGATGGCAGGAGCCAGGTACTTATCCTGTAATCCTATGGGGTGCAGGGCCCAAACACTTGGGCCATCCTCCACTGCACTCCCTGGCCATAGCAGAGAGCTGGCCTGGAAGAGGGGCAACCGGGACAGAATCCGGCGCCCTGACCGGGACTAGAACCCGGTGTGCCGGCGCCGCAAGGTGGAGGATTAGCCTATTGAGCCACGGTGCCGGCCAATAGACTTTTTAAAAATAATAAATGAATAGAGAAAAATGACCATGTCTTTTAGCAGGTCACTCTGCTTATCCTTTTAACCAGCCACCACTTAGAGACAGATGGCTTTATGATTATGTAACTTTTCCCTAGATAACTCTATCAAGTAGACTCACCCCACTCTGAAAATATGTGTTTCGGAATATCTTCACTGAAACTAGACCCTGTGGTCCCCAAATGTTCATGAACTTGGCATTTCTGGAAATTGAGTTATTACTGCAAAGCAGAATGCCTTCTCTCATGAGAACACTATAAATATCTGGAGCATGTCATTTATGATCTGCAAAGTCTACAGGCCAAGAAATTCAAGATCAAATACCAGGTCAGGTTCATAGACCACATTAATCAGTAAGACCAGTTCTCTGGGGCCAGCACTGTGGTGCAGCAGGTTAAGCCACCGCCTATTATGACAGCATCCCATATCTGAGTATAGGTTCAACTTCCAGCTGCTCCACTTCTGATCCAGCTCCCTGCTAATGTGATTAGGAAAGCAGCAAAAGATGGCTCAAGTACTTGGGCCTCTGTCACTCATGTGGGAAGCCTAGGTGAAGTTCCTGGCTTCTGGATATAGCCCAGCCTAGCCTCAGGCTTTGCAGCATTTAGGGAGTAAACCAGCCTATGGAAGATCCCTTTCTCTCCCTCTCTGTCACTCTGCATAAAACAAAGACCAGTTCTCCTCTAGGATTATCTCTTTTCAGCAAGAAGGAACTAGAAGGTCAGAGGAATTCATGTTCAAGAGTTCAGTCTGTTCTGATACTATTTTTTTAAGATTTATTTTATTTACTTGAAAGAGTTACAGAGAGAGGTAGATACAGAGAGAGAGGCCTTCCATCTGCTCGTTCACTCGCCAGATGGCCGCAATGGCTGGAGCTGAGCCGATCTGAAGCCAGGAGCCAAAAGCTTCCTCCAGGTTTCCCACACGGGTGCAAGGGCCCAAAGACTTGGGCCATTTTCCACTGCTTTCACAGGTCACAGCAGAGAGCTGGATCAGTAGAGGAGTTGCCGGGACTAGAACTGGTGCCCATATGGGATGCAGGTGCTTCAGGCCAGGGCATTAACCCACTGCACCACAGCTCTGGCCCCTGTTCTGATTCTATTATCATCTATTTTTCCACTAAGAACATATCACTTGGAACCAAAAACCTGTGTTTACACAATAACTATAGGATTCACTGATGGTAAAGTTGTGATTTCTATTTAAAAGTACTTCTTCTAAAATGAGGAAGTTGGCTTACCAACAAAAAATTTGGTACTTGGATTCTTGATGAGAATTTACAGTGAGTATTGAAAGTAGACTATAGGAAGATGCTTTGGTCATAGTTTCATAATCCCTGGGCTGTGTTTTGTTTTGTTTTGTTTTGTTTATTCAAACTTCTAACACTAAAGGGGAAGGGGTCATGATCTACTATGTCCATGAAGTATTACTGCCATTCTTCTGTATTTGTCTTGAAATTTTATAGAGTTTGTCTTGGGAAAATTTCTCTGTTAAGGAAACTTCTGAAAAAATTGTACATGGTTAGATGTTCAGCAACTGGAGAGGCATGAAAGTAGAAATCATCCCCTCTCTATACGGCCCTTCTATTCATCCACACTTTTCCTCTGTTCTAACACATGGATTTTAAAACAGCTTAGAATGAATGCTTAAATTTTCATGTAGATTTTAATGTGTTTCCTAAACTCAAATTTAGAATAAGCAGTAGCCACCTCATAGTGATGTCAATAAGAACTATGATGGCACAGGATGAGAAGACAACATGAAACTCCTGAGACATTTCTTCTAGGGACTCCCAAGTGGGCTTGATGGAGAAAAAGTCTCAAGAATCCTGATGGTAAATTTGAACCTAAAAGCTGCTGGGAGATTCCTGTCTCCTACAGCTAAGGTTCTTCTATATTTCTTTTTTTTTTTTTTTTTTTTTTGGACAGGTAGAGTGGACAGTTAGAGAGAGAGAGAGAGAGAGAGAGAAAGGTCTTCCTTTTGCTGTTGGTTCACCCTCCAATGGCCGCTGTGGCCAGCGTGCTGTAGCCGGCGCACCGCGCTGATCCGATGGCAGGAGCCAGGTGCTTCTCCTGGTCTCCTATGGGGTGCAGGGCCCAAGCACTTGGGCCATCCTCCACTGCACTCCCTGGCCACAGCAGAGAGCTGGCCTGGAAGAGGGTCAACCAGGACAGAATCCGGCGTCCTGACCGGGACTAGAACCCGGTGTGCTGGTGCCGCTAGGTGGAGGATTAGCCTATTGAGCCGCGGCGCCAGCCTCTTCTATATTTCTTATTGTCGCTCCCCCTCTTCGTGGAGGAACGACACATGACCCTGCTCTGTTCTTTGGTCTGCTCGGCCCTCCCCGGGTTTGCTGCTGGTTCTTCCCGGGTTGGCTACTGTCCCTTCCACCTCCGTGGAAGGGCGGTTCCCCCTGCCACATTCCCCACTTCCGCAGGGGAGCGGCACACCGCTGGCCGGCTCTCTTGGGGGCTGCACAGGTGTTCCCCTTAGAAGTTCCCCTTAGATGTTCCTGGTGCATGCCGTCTCTCTCCTCCTTAATAGTCCTCCTCTGCCAATCCCAACTCGGCTGCCCACACGCCGAGTACGCTGCTCTTCTCCAATCAGGAGCAAGTCCTACAGTTTATTGGCTGAACTGGAGGCAGCTGTGTAGAAGCTGTTTTCTTCTCTCCCAGCGCCATATTGTGGGAGAGCAGATGCATAGAATAAGTCTTAATTCCAGTAACTTAGTCTAGTCCGAGTTGCTCCCAGTTGCTCCCCACACTTATGGTCAGGGCAACCTAGGTGTGGCTTAGAGGTCAGGATCTGAGGGAGAAGCCCAGGATGGAAGTTCCTGGATGCAGAAGTGATGAAGAATACACCATAAGGCCAGATTCCAAAATGGCTGAATAGGGAAAAGACATTCAAAAGACATACTGCTTTTGAATAGGGAAAAATAGCAGAAGAGAAGTGTACAAAGTGCATTTCAATGGGAGAGTTGCAGAGTAGTTTGAAGTAGACATTCTATAGAGCAAAGAGGGATGCTATGGAGCAGTGTGGAAGTAGCAGATGTGCAGTAATGAATGCAGACCCTATATGTGACCCCCATAGCTGGGAGCTGGAGAACACACCAGCATCTGAGTCTGAGGTCACAACAGATTGTGGCAGCCTAGGCCACTGGTGATATTGCCCATGGGAGATTCTTGAAAACCACACTTTGTTTTATTTTTATTTTTAAAAAAGATTTATTTTATTTATTTGAAAGACAGAGTTGCAGAGAGAGGCAGAGACAGAGAGAGAGGTCTTCCATCCACTGGTTCACTCCACAGATGGCCTCAATGGCCGGAACTGTGCCAATCCAAAGCTAGGAGCCAGGAGCTTCCACTGGGTCTCCCACGTGGGTGCAGGGGCCCAAGGACTTGGGCCATCTTCTACTGATTTACCAGGCCATAGCAGAGAGCTGGATTGGAAGTGAAGCAGCCGGGACTCGAACTGGTGTCCATATGGGATGCCACTACTTTAGGCCAAGGGGTTAACCCGCTGAGCCACAGCACTGGCCCCTACACTGTCTTTGAATCTGGCCTGCTGTCCTAGTTGGGGCAGGGTACTCACCTAATCCAGTGAAAGCAAAGCATGAATCTTTCTCTCAATTCCCAAACAAGGCCATCCAACAACTGGCAGGGAGAAGACATACTTTTGACACCAGTACAGGCTGCAGAAGCCCTTGTATGTGTTTGTGACCAGAGGATTTTGCCAGAGAGAGAATTTTACATTCCCCACTGATTTTGAGTCTGCCTGTGAGAGTTGACAGGGGGTTGGGTACACACATAGGACTCTGAGTTGTCCTCATTCTCTCAACATATCACAGGCAAGGGGACTCAAACTGCTAAGAAGGAGGACAAACAGGCAACTGACTCTAGAAATGTTACTGCTCTCTCTGTGGATTGGGTACGCTTGTGGGGTTGAGGGGATCCTCTGCATTTCATGACTGTGGGAGCCTTGTGTGCTGTGACTGTGGGAATTCTGTGACTGCTTGATAGGGTACAGGGTGTAGCTGGGTTTCTGCGCAATCACTGTATCTGGTGTCAGAGGTTCAGAGTTCCCTGAAGACTTAAGGTGGGTTATTGCAGAGGATTTCATGCTCACACTGAGGAACACTCAGATCTTTTGTGCAGTTCATGTGTCAACGTGGATGGGGGTTGTACCCACTGTTGCTAACCCTGGTCATTGTTCAGTTTGAAAGAGAAGAGGTGAGGTTGGTGTGATCACGACCTCTCTCTTGCTGACAATAGAGGAGATCTACCATGTCTGACATGATATCAACCTAGATTCTCACCCCACCATGGAACACTGACAAGAGCTTCATAGTCAAACGCAGCACAAGCCTCTGGGTATTTACTGAAAGAGCAGACACACCATTAAGCCACAGAGACATAGTTCAAAGGTCAAATCCGTCAGAGGAGAAAACCAACAAGTGTTTTCACAAATGCCTAAAAATAGATGCCAAAAATCAAGAAACAAGAACAACGAAGAAAACATGACTCCCACAAAGGATCACAACAACACTTTAACATTAGAATGTGGAGATGAAGATACTGATGAAATGCCTGGAAAGGAATTCAAAAGAATGATCACAGGATTAGCAGAAGCAATGAAAAGTAAATTCATGAGATAAAGAAATCCATTAAAGACACAGATGAAAAGTTTGGATTTTTAAAGATTTGGATTTTGAAGAGAAATAAACCAGGGGACTCCAATTTAATCCTATCAAGGTGGCATGTACCAATGCCATCTCACTAGTCCAAGTGATAAATTTCAGTTCACAATTGATCATAATGAAAGGACTAAGAGTCAAAGGGAGCACATAAACAAGTCTAGTACCTGCTAATACTAACAGATAGAATAAATAAAGGGGAGAGTGATCCAACATGGGAAGCGAGATACTCAGCAGACTCATAGAATGGCGGATGTCCTAAACAGCACTCTGGCCTCAGAATCAGCCCTAAAGGCATTCCAATCTGACTGAAAAGCCCATGAGAGTATTTCAGGCATGGAAAGCCAAGACATTCTGGCAAAAAAAAAAAAACAAAAAAAAAAAAACAAACCTACCTACCTACCTAAATGAAAGATCTCTGTGAGTGAGATCCCAGTGGAAAGAACAGGTCTTCAAAGAAGGAGGTACCTTTCTCTGCAGGGAGGAGAGAACCTCCACTTTGACTATGACCTTGTCTAAATAAGGTAAGAGTCGGAGAACTCAAGGGGCTTCCATAGCCTTGGAAATTCATGACTGGAGCATAGGGAGATTACTGATGCCATAGACAGGAGTGTCAATTGGTAAAGTCAACAACAGGAGTCACTGTGCACTTACTCCTCATGTAGGATCTCTGTCCTTACTGTGCTGTACATTGAGACTTAATGCTATAACGAGTACTCAAACAATATATTTCACTTTGTGTTTCTATGGGGGCGCAAACTGTTGAAATCTTTACTTAATGTATACTAAACTGATCTTCTGTAAAAAAAAAAAAAAAAAAAAAAAAAAAAACAAAACAAAACAAACAAACAAACAAACAAGAAGAAGAAATTATCAATTCCCAACTTGATTCTCACTGGGATTAAACATGACAATAGGTCTGATCTGATTTCATCATCATTTAAAAAAATCATCTATTATTTTTCACTTTATGTTTCTGTGTGGTAGCAAACTGTTGAAATCTTTACTTAATGTATGCTAAACTGATCTTCTGTATATAAAGATAATTGAAAATGAATCTTGATGTGAATAGAAGGGGAGAGGGAGTGGGAGAGGGGAGGGTTGCGGGTGGGAGGGACGTTATGGGGGGGAAGCCATTGTAATCCATAAGCCGTACTTTGGAAATTTATATTCATTAAATAAAAGTTAAAAAAAAAAACTAAAATTGGCCGGCGCCGTGGCTCAATAGGTTAATCCTCCACCTTGCGGCGCCGGCACACCGGGTTCTAGTCCCGGTCAGGGCGCCGGATTCTGTCCCGGTTGCCCCTCTTCCAGGCCAGCTCTCTGCTATGGCCAGGGAGTGCAGTGGAGGATGGCCCAGGTGCTTGGGCCCTGCACCCCATGGGAGACCAGGAAAAGCACCTGGATCCTGGCTCCTGCCATCGGATCAGCGCGGTGCGCCGGCTGCAGCGGCAGCCATTGGAGGGTGAACCAACGGCAAGGGAAGACCTTTCTCTCTCTGTCTCTCTCTCTCACTGTCCACTCTGCCTGTCAAAAAAAATAAAAAAAAAAAATAAAAAAAACTAAAATATTAGAAATGAAGAATTCAGTATGTCACAGAAAAAAATACAGTTAAAGTGTTAACAAAATATTTGGTGGGGCAGAAGAAATAATATCTGAGCTAGAAGACAAATCTTTGGAAATAGACCAATAAAAGGAGAATTTGAAAATTAAAAAGAAGATTTAGGAGATACTATCAAATGACCCAACATACAGGTTTTAGGTATTCCTGAATGTGTGGGAAGAGAGAATGTATTAGAAAGCCTAATGGTGAGATAATAATGGAAACCATCCATAACTTGGAGAAAGAAAGGGACATCCAACTATAGGAATCACACAGAACTCCTAATACACATGAACAGAAAGATCTTCAGGACACATTGTAGGCAAATATTCAACAGTAAAACATAAAGATGCTAAAATGTGCATGAGGTACCCTCCAGGTTACCTTCAAGATGATCTCCAATTAGACTGAGAGCTGATTTCTCATTAGAAACCCTACAGGCTAGAAGAGAATGGATAGAGATAATCTAAATCTTAAAAGGAAAAAGCTGTAAATCCAGAACACTATGTTCTGCAAGCTCTCATTAATGAATAAAGGTAAAATAAAGACCTTCCAAAACTATATAAATTGAAGAATTTGTCACCACTCATCCAGTATTACAAATGCCTAAAAATAGATGCCTAAAAATGATGCTTAAGGATGTGCTACAAACAGAAATACAGAAAGATAATCATCATTATGAAAGCATGTGAAGGCAGAAAAACATTCTGGTAAAAGTACAAAGGAAATCCAAAGCAAAGAGTAGCAATATTTACAGAAAAATGGCAGTGCTAGATCATTGCTTATCAATAGTAACCTTGAATGTAAATATCCTAAATTCTCCAATTAAAAGATGCAGACTGGCTGAATGGATTAAAAAACCAAGTCCCATCTATATGCTATATATACAAAGCACACCTCAAAAACAAAGATACGCACAGAATGAAATTGAAAGGATGGAAAAAGATGTTCCATGTTTTTTTTTTTTTTTTTTTGTCTTTTTTTTTTTTTTGACAGGCAGAGTGGACAGTGAGAGAGAGAGAGACAGAGAGAAAGGTCTTCCTTTTGCTGTTGGTTCACCCTCCAATGGCTGCCGCGGCCAGCGCACTGCGCTGATCTGAAGCCAGGAGCCAGGTGCTTATCCTGGTCTCCCATGGGGTGCAGGGCCCAAGCACTTGGGCCATCCTCCACTGCACTCCCTGGCCACAGCAGAGAGCTGGCCTGGAAGAGGGGCAACCGGGACAGAATCCGGTCCCCTGACTGGAACTAGAACCCGGTATGCCGGCACCACAAGGCAGAGGATTAGCCTATTGAGCCATGGCGCTGGCCCGTTCCATGTTAACAGAAAGCAAAAATGAGTAGGTGTAATAATCCTAATATCAGAGAAAATAGACTTTAACACAAATACTGTTATAAGAGACAAAGATAAAGAAGGACATTATGAAATGATTAAGCGATCAATTCAACAGGAAACTGTAACTATAATAAATGTGTACAAACCCAGTGCCAGGGATCCTGAATATTTAAAAGAAATGTTAATGGATCCAAATGGAGGCATAAACTACAATCATAATGGGGGACCTCAATACCGCAATCTCCTCAATGGACAGATGAACTAGACAGAAAATCAACACAGAAACAACAGAGCTAATCTATATTGCAGATCAAATGGATCTGATTTCTACAGAACATTTCATCTAACAGTTGCAGAATACATATTCTTTTGATATGCCAGAGAGAAACTTTTCATATGCCAGACAGGAACTTTATCTAGCACAGATCATATGCTGAGCCATAAAGCAAGTCTCATCAAATTCAAATAAACTGAAATCATACTATGTATATTTTCTGGCCACAATGAAATGAAGCTGGAAATTAGCAATTGAAGAATCTCTAGAAAATATTCTAACAGATAGAGACTCAAAAACACACTCCTGAATGAACAGTGGGTCACAGAAGAAATTAAAAATTTCTGGAATCAAATGAAGATTAAAAATACAACATATCAGAACATATGGTATACAGCAAAAACTATGTTACTAGGGAAGTTTATAGTAATTAGTGCATATATTAATACATTGGTAGGCAACAAATAAGTGAGCTATCAATACTCTAGAAAAAACAAAATGAAACAAAATCCAAAAGTAGTAGAGGAAATAAAGAATTAAAATTAGATAATGAAAAAATTGAATAGAAACTACAAAAGGCAATGAAAAGAGTTTTTTTGAAAAAATAAGTAAGATTGATATGCCGTTAGCCCAACTAACTAAAAAAATAGAAGACCAATGTTAATAAAATCAGAGATGAAAAAGGAGATGTAGCAACAGACACCACAGAGATAAAAAGTATCATCAGGAATTATTACAAATAGCTATATACCAACAAATTGGAAAATCCAGAAGAAATGGATATATTTCTGGACACATAAAATCTATCAAAATTGAGTCATAAAGACATAGAAAACCAAAATAAGCCAGTAACCAAGTTGTAGAAAAGCTCAGGCTCAGATGGCTTCACTGCTAAATACTACCAAACCTTTAAAGAAGAACTGATTCCAATTCTTCTCATACTACTTGAAACAAATGAAAGGAGGGAAACTTCTGAAACTCCTTCTATGAGACTAGCATCACCTTAACTACAAAACAACAAAAAATATTCAACAAAGAAAGAGAACTATATACCAGTATCACTGATAAACATAGGTGTAAAAATCCACAACAAAATACCAAATTATTGAATCCAACAACATATCAGAAAAATCATTCACTTGGACCAACTGGGATTTATCCCTTGTATGGATGGATGGTTCAACATACGCAAATCAATTAATGACATATCACATTAACAAACAATAAAAACATGATTATTTAAATTGATGCAGAGAAAGCATTTGATAAAATACAACATCCTTTCACTATAAAAATTTAAGCAAATTGGGAATAGAAAGAACAACCCCAACATAATCAAAGGAATAAATGAGAAAGCCACAGACAGCATCACATTAAATAGGGAATATTAGTAAGTATTTCCACTAAGATAAAGGACCAGACAGGTATGTCAACTTTCATCATTTCTATTCAATATAGTAATGGAAGCTTTATCCGGAGCCACTAGAAAAGAAAAAAAATGGGATACAAATTGGAAAGTAGTAATGCAAGTTATCCCTGTTTGTAGATGACATGAATGTGTGTGTACATACATAATATATATATATATATGTGTGTGTGTGTGTGTGTGTATGTGTGTTTGTGCATATATACTATATATACTACACATATATATTATATGCCAAAATACTCCATGCAGAGACTATTGGAACTCATAAGAAAGTGTTGTAAAATTGCAAGATATAAAATTAACACACAAAAATCAATTGCCTTTATATACACAGAAAATGCCATGGCTGAGAAAGAACCTGTAAAACAGTCTCATTCTTTATAGCTACAAAAAAGTCAAGTACCTTGGAATAAAGCTAACCAAAGAGGTAAATCACCTCTATGACAAAAATTACAAAACAGTAAAGGAATAAATAGAAGACACAAAAAAAGAAAAAAACATTCATGTTTATGGATTCAAAGAATATCATCAAAATGTCCAAAATATAAAAAGCAATTTATAGATTCAATGTGATCATAATCAAAATATCAATGAAATTCTCCTCTGATTTAGAAAAAAATGATAAAATTCATAAGGAAGCACAAGATAGCTAAACTAATTTTAAACAACAAAACAAAGCTGGAGGCATCACAATACCAGATTTCAAGACATGCTATAGGGTATAAATAATCAAAAGAGCCTATTAGTGACACAAAAATAGGCATATAGACTGATAGAACAGAAACTCTAGAAATCAAGCTACACATCTACAGCCAACTAATTTTTGATAATGTTGATAAAAATCAATTCCTGGAGAAAGGACAATAAAAAATGCTGGGGAAATTATTTCTCCATACTCAGAAGCATGAAACAAGTCCCCTACCTTACACCTTATACAAAAAGCAACTTGAAATAGATCAAGTATCTAAATCTACAATATGAAACCAACAAATTACAAGAGGAGAACATTGGGAAAATGCTGCAAGACATTGGCATATTCAAAGACTTCTTGGAAAAGACCCCAGAAGCATAGGCAATAAAAGCAAAAATAGACAAATGGGATTACATCAAGCTTAGAAGCTTCTGCACTGTAAAGAAAACACACAACAAAGTGAAGAGGCAACTGACAGAATGTGCAAAAATGTTGCGAACTATGCAACTGATAAAGATTAATATCCAGACCTCAAAAGAGCTCAAGAAACAGAACAACAAAACAAATAATCCAGTTAATAAAGTGGGCAAAAGACTTGAACAGCTAGTTTTCAAAACAGGAAATTCAAATGGCCAACTCACACATTTAATAAGTGCTCAGAAGCCTCAGCCATCAGGGAAATGCAAATCAAAATCACAATGAGGTTTCACCTCTGCCCAGTTAGAATGGCTCTCATACAAAAATCAGCAAACAATAAATGATGACTGGATGTGAGAAAAAGGGTATCCTAATCCACTGTTGGTGGGAGTGTAAACTAGTATAGCCATGTGGTAGACAGTATGAAGATTCCCCAGAAAGCAGAACATAGATATACCACATGACCCAGCAATCCCACTCCCTCGAATTTAACTAGACAAAAAGAAATCAGTACATAAAAGTGTTATTGGTACCCCTATGTTTATTGCAGCTCAACTCACAATAGTTAAGATACTGAATCAACCATGATGTCCATCAACTGATGACTAAATAAATTGTAATTCTATGACTAGATAAAAAAATTGTAATATCTAGGGAGGGAGTGTGGGAGGAAGGGAGAGAGAGAGAGAGAATGTAATACTATTCAGCTATAAAAAAAGAATGAAATCCTGTCTTTTGCAACAAAAGGGATGCAACTAGAAACCATTATACTTTGTGAATTAAGCCAGTCACAGAAAGACAAATACCATATGTTTTCCCTGATCTGTGTTAACTGAGTGTCGCTCCCCCTCTTCGTGGAGGAACGACACAGGACCCTGCGCTGTTCTTTTGTCTGCTCGGCCCTTCCCGGGTTTGCTGCTGGTTCTTCCCGGGTTGGCTACCGACCCTTCCACCTCCGTGGAAGGGCGGTTCCCCCTGCAACTTTCCTCACTTCCGCGGGGGAGCGGCACACCGCCGGCCGGCTCTCTCGGGGGCTGCACAGGTGTTCCTTCAGATAGATGTTCCTGGTGCATGTTGTCTCTCTCCTCCTTTATAATCCTCTTCGACCAATCCCAACTCTGCTACCCACATGCCGAGTATGCTGCTCTCCTCCAATCAGGAGCAGGTCCTGCTGTTTATTGGTTGAACTGGAGGCAGCTGTGTAGAAGCTGTTTACTCCTCTCCCAGCGCCATATTGTGGGAGAGCAGATGCATAGAATAAGTCTTAATTCCAGTAACAGTCTAGTCCGAGTTGCTCCCCACAGATCCCCCTTTCTTTTTATTTTTTGGCGTTGATATGCACCTGTCTTCGGTGCCCCGTGGCACACACTCTGCTCTGCTTGCTAGAGTTGCCCACAGGTGCTTACAAGCCCTACCAATCAGGCAAACCGAATCCGGGTCCTCTCTTCGCCATGTTGTGAGGAGGTTTTTAGGCGCTGATGCGTGCCTGTGTTCGGTGCCCTGCAGCACATGCTCTGCTCTGCTAGAACTGCCTGCAGGTGCTTACAAGCCCTACCAATCAGGCAAACCAAATCCAAGCCTTCATTGCCGTATTGTGGGGAGACTTATTGATGTTGATTCGTGCCTCATACTCTGCCTGCAGGTGCTTATCGCCTCACTAATCAGGCAGACCGAATCCAAGCGCTCTCATTGCCATGTTGTGGGGAGGCCTTATTTTTCTCTATTTCTCTATCTCCGGGCATTCCTATCTCTCCTATTTTACTTCTATCTGCCAGCATTCCTATTTCTCTCATTTTACTTCTAAACTTCTGTTTCTCTTACCCCCACGGCTTCCCGGCACCCACCCTGAGGCTGCTTCTCGGCGCCTCGCCCCATGGCGGCTTCCCGCACTTCTTATCTGCACGGCTTCCAGGCTTCGCGCATGCTCTGCGGTCTCCGCGCCCCTTCACGCCCGCACCACGGCCCGCGCCAGCCCCGTGCTTCCTATCTACTTGCGCCTCGTGCGCTCTCCCCGTTCGTGCCCCGTGCGCTCTCTCTGCGCGCGGCGGCTTCCGCGAGTCATACAGCCTAGCTCACATTTCCGCCACCGGTATTCAGTCTAAGTTCCCCGGGCTAACCTGGCGAATTCAACCTAGCTCACGTCTGTGCCTTTCGGTTTGGCTTCCCGTCTTTTGCTCCCTGGGCTAATCTGACGGATTCCAACCTGGCTTACGTGTCTCCGCCTGTGGTTTAGCTTTTCGCCTTTTGCTCCCCGGGCTGACTTGACGAATCCCAAGCTAGCTTATGTCTCCGCCTCAGCCTGCCCCCGCAGCTTCATTTTCCCTAACATTTTTCTCTACCCGGTATGTTTCCTAACTTTTCTTCCAAAAATATTCCCCTCTCATTTCTCCTGGCTTCTCCCCACAATCCGTATCCGAGTCTAAGTTTCTTCTAGGTTTCACTTTCGCTTTTAATCTCCTAGCTTCCCCGCCATAGTCCGCATCCAAGTCTATGTTTCCTCCAGCTTTCACTTTCGCTTTCAACCTTAGAGATTTCTCCCAGCTTCCCCCGTAGTCCGTATCCAAGTCTATGCCTAGGCTTTCAATAGCTTCTTCTAGCACCTTCTCCGTCTGGCTTTCCCCTAGGCTCTTTGCTAGTCTCTCTCTCCGGTATTTTCCCACTTTTTCCCGTTTCTTCCCTCCTAGGTTTCCTATCCGAGTCACGGCACCACTATGTCGCTCCCCCTCTTCATGGAGGAACGACACTAAACCCTGCCTAGGCTTCATATCCGAGTCACGGCACCATTATGTCGCTCCCCCTCTTCGCGGAGGAACGACACAGGACCCTACGTTGTTCTTTTGTCTGCTCGGCCCTCCCCGGGTTTGCTGCTGGTTCTTCCCGGGTTGGCTACCGACCCTTCCACCTCCGTGGAAGGGCGGTTCCCCCTGCCACTTTCCCCACTTCCGCGGGGGAGCGGCACACCGCTGGCCGGCTCTCTCGGGGGCTGCACAGGTGTTCCTTCAGATAGATGTTCCTGGTGCATGTTGTCTCTCTCCTCCTTTATAATCCTCTTCGACCAATCCCAACTCTGCTACCCACATGCCGAGTAGGCTGCTCTCCTGCAATCAGGAGCAGGTCCTGCAGCTTGTCAAGTTGGTGAAAGGCAGCTGTGTAGAAGCTGTTTACTCCTCTCCCAGCACCATATTGTGGGAGAGCAGATGCATAGAATAAGTCTTAATTCGAGTAACTTAGTCTAGTCTGAGTTGCTCCCCACAACTGAGTACCAAAAATATAACTTACATGAGTCAAATTGACATTTTGTGATTTGATGATTATTACAGTCCATTTCTTTACTGTTGAGAATAGTTTTTTATTCTTCTTACTATTTTTGAATTCTTTACTTGGTGTAATTTTATGAGTATAAAATAGAGTAGATAATTGTAAAAGTTAAAGGAAGTAATGGGAAAGGAAGGAGGAAGGAAGGTGGGAGTGTGTGCAAGAGGGAGGGTATGATAGATATTATTACTATGCTTTTAAATGTTTATATATATATATATAAAATTTGTGGAATTTTTTCACCTTAATATTTTTAAGAGAATTCACTGGGCCGGCGCCGCGGCTCACTAGGCTAATCCTCTGCCTTGCGGTGCCGGCACACCGGGTTCTAGTCCCTGTCGGGGGACAGGATTCTGTCCCGGTTGTCCCTCTTCCAGGCCAGCTCTCTGCTGTGGCCAGGGAGTGCAGTGGAGGATGGCCCAAGTGCTTGCCCTGCACCCCATGGGAGATCAGGAGAAGCACCTGGCTCCTGCCATCAGATCAGCGCAGTGCGCTGGCCACAGTGCGCTGGCCGTGGCGGCCATTGGAGGGTGAACCAATGGCAAAGGAAGATCTTTCTCTCTGTCTCTCTCTCTCACTGTCCACTCTGCCTGTAAAAAAAAAAAAAAAAAAAAAAAAAAAGAGAGAATTCACTGGAAGGTTTACTGATCATCCACCCCTAACTGAATCTCACCTATCCTACCCTGACTGCTTCAGTTGACTGTTTGCCTGTCCAGGGACCCCTGTGCCTGTAAACTAGACTTTTATAAAAAAAAAAAAGTGATTCTATTAAGGCATATTTTATACACTTTAAAGTTCACCAGTTTCAAGTGAATAGTTCAGTTATTTATTCTTAGTAATTTTTCAAAATTGCTCAAGTCACCATAAATCAGTTTTACAACACTGTAATCACTCAATAAGATCTCTTGCAATTTTTTTAATAACTATCCCATCCCTTTCACCAGGTAGCCATCCTTCTATTTATTGTCTATAATTTTAGATGCCAATTTTGAAGAACATTTGACACCATGCTAAAATATTTTAAATCCTGGAGAATCATTAATAGAGCATTGAGAATCACAATTCAGATATTTGTGTTAGAACATTCTCTGATGGTATAGGGATGAGGGAATAGAAGTGACAATCTGGATACCAAGACTGGTTATTGGAGCATTGTGATAACTCAGCTGCATATTTTAAAAATGTTACAATAACAACAATCCAGCTGCAGATAATGCAGATGACTTACAGTCAGGTTGAGTGGGTCTTGCACACTCACAGCTTGGAGATTCCTTCTGTGGTGTGAGTTCCATAGAATATCTTAAAGAAGGAGAAGGGAAAATCCATTTTGGGAACTTTTTCTCCATGTAGTTGGTGTGCTAGGGAGTAGGCATTAGGTGTGTTTTCTAGAAAGAGTATGCACGAGAGCATACGGGAGTGAAGGAGCAGTTATTTGTACATGGCGGCATATTGATGAACGTCTAGCACTGTTAGAGCATGCACATAAAAGTGGGGCAACTAGAGAAAGGGGAGAGTCCAAATAAAGCCAAGCACCTAAATACCGTAAGGGGCAAAGCAAGCTGACCTACTGTGAATATTATCTATACTAATGAATCAAAAGTTAAAAACATATACCCACTCCAACTATTCCTGCCTTTGACTTGTCTAGGGACTGAGATAAAATCGTCAGTGTTAAAGTTTAAAATATCAAATACAAGTGTTAATGTTATTTGGATCAGGAATGGTAGTCATACATTATCACCAATTGGTCAGCCTCAAATTAGTTAAATGTCATCAAGAAGAGAAGATATGAATGAGAAAAAAAGTAAATGGGCAAATTAGTTGTACAGCGTCATACTGAAAAACAACACTAAAAGGAAATTAAGAAGAACCTATCTGGGACTCCAGAAAAGGTGACCTTTCTCAGGTGTGGCATAAAAAAAGTGTACTGTATGCTTGGTGTGTCTGTTGTGGGTGCTCTTTCTTCCCAAGGTCATCTTATGCTTCTCTATGCTCTGAATGCACTTCAGAAGTTAAACCATTTCTGCATTTTTCTTTTTCCTTTTGTAAAAATTTTATTATGGTATACAAGTTTCATGTATTTTATATATACAGATATACGAACATAGTGATAACTCCCACCCTCCTGCCTACATTTTTCTTGAGAGGAACCATTGTTCTTCCATGATTTTATTGTTCAAATAAATCCATTGACCTGTAGACATTTATTCAACTTTATTGTGTGGAAAAACCATGTGAAGAAAATGAGGAGAAAGTGTATATTCATTCTTTCCTTCTTGACACAAACCTGTTTTATTCACAGTGCAAATAGGTCTACTGAATTTCATTTCCTAGCTGTCCCTGAAAACCAGAAATGTTCATGTGACATGATTTTCTCCAATCATATATATTTGGGAATGATGATTTCTTTTTTCATCTTTTTTAAAAATTTATTTGACAGGCAGAGTTATAGACAGTGAGAGAGAGAAGCAGAGAGAAAGGTCTTCCTACGGCCAGAACTACCCCGATCCGAAGCCAGGAGCCAGGAGCTTCTTCTGGGTCTCCCGTGTGGATGCAGGCACCTGAGCACTTGGGCCATCCTCCACTGCCTTCTCAGGCCACAGCAGAGAGCTGGACTGGAAGAGGAGCAACCAGGACTGGAACCGGGGTGTCGACGCCGCAGGCTGAGGATTAACCAAGTGAGCTGCATCTCGGCCCCAATGCTCTGATTCTTTATGCAGAAAAAAACTCTAAATAAACTAACTCTAAAGTAAACTAATCCTTTTATTTATTCCCTTGTAGTTCCTGCAATTCTCATTCTTCTTGCACAGAATGATTGCAATGTTGGAAGTGGAGCAAACATTTTTTCACCTTAAAGTGGTAAGTATGAGCCAACAAATGCTAATCGAAAATATATCATCAGCATCTACAATCATTGTGTAGATTGTAGATCCTATTTTTGGTCCCATTAGAGAAGATGACTAAATCCTCATAACAGAAAGAAATTACTAATTAAAACAGGAGACCCGTGTCAACATCTAGGTAAGAGGTAATGAAGACAAGACAGTCTGAGGTTATATAAATATCTTCATGTCCACAAATATCATATCAAGGATGTCAGGGATTGAATAATTAAATTCTACTTGTATAAGATGAGTTCTATAAGAGTTATGCAATCATAGTATTACAGGTTTCTGATTGAGCAAATGTTTATCAAAGGAGGGAGCCCTTGACTAATGACTTCACTAAGAAAATATTTTTTAGGATTGATTTTATTTATTTATTTGAAAGACAAGGAGAGGAAGGGAGGGATGAGAGAGAGAGAGAGAGAGAAGGGAGGGAGGGAAGAAGGAAGGGAAGAAAGGAGGGAGGGAGAGAGGGAGGGAGAGAGGGAGGGAGGAGCATTCCATCTATTGGCTCACTCTCCAAATGGTGACTAAAGGGAGCTGTGCCTGGCTGAATGCAGAAGAGAACAGAATTCTAGCTGGGTCACCCATGGGGCTGGCAGAGACCAAAGTACTTGAGCCATCAACTCTGTCCCCCAGGTACATTAGCAGGGAGCTGGATTAGAAACATAGAAGCTGGGAATTGAACCAGAACTGCTACATGGAATGCAGATACCACAAGCAGGGGCTTAACCTGCTGTACCACAATACTCACCAACTAGTCTTAAAGAGACAATAAAGAGATAGAGGGGAAGGAAATCCAAGAAGAGAAGAGTCTGCAAGGAATGAAGTCTGATAGAAAGCACGGAGATAGGTGGATGCATCAGTATTTTAGTGCAACTAGATTCTTGTTTGCATATCAAAACTGGTGGGTGGCCTGAGTGGAAGGACAAGGCCAGATGTTGAAGGACCGTGTGGGATCTATTAAAGAATTTGGACTTCATCCTGTAGCCTGGCTTTGCAAGCTGGCAGCCAGCAGTAGGATCATGGTTTGGTTTGATCATTTCAAAGTTTTACATATTTTACAAAAAAATGTGCTTGGTAATTTGTGCAACTCTTTTTTTCTTGATAACCACCACCTGACGTGTTTACATGAGGTAAGTTGTTTTTGCAGATACTAAAGTTCCTGAAGCAGATAGGAAAGCTTAAAATGTTGAGCAGATAGTTTTGAACAGTACAGGTATAAGTGCAGAATAAGTGACAGAGGCTTCAAATAACAAAAGCCTGGACTTCATTAACAGGAGGAAAAACATAAATACGTAAGTGCTGGAGAAAGAGAAGAAAGAAGTTGAATAGCTCTAACAAATTCCAGTAAAGATGAGAATATGTGAGAAATGGTCCCATTTAAAATGTCGAAAGTGGAGGAACCAAAGGAAATATTATTTTCAGTATCTACTTAAGAAATCAAATTATACAGATAAGATTTATGATTTAAGAAGTTTTCTATTTCCTTAAAATCAATTATATATTAGCATGCCAGTCAAAAAACACTTTATTAACGATTTAATCAATAGTAAATATGTAGAAAGTGTTTGTTAAATACAAACATAACTTTCAAAATTTTGGGAAAATCTAATATTATATTTTGCCTAAAAGTTATCATGGCATGTAAAAACTATAGTGTGGAAATGCTATGCTTATTATTGTAGAAAGAAATAAGGTAGGTGCCATAATAGAAAATTAAGTATGGATGAATAATAAAATTTAAATATTTACCTTATAAGGTAACATCCATATATATTCTGTGAGTATTTGTACCAGTGTGTAAAAACCAGCTCGAGTTAGCATCTTGGGCTTTACTTCCAGCCTTAACATACAGTCAATTATTACCTGCTCAAATCTATACTAAGACCTTTTAACTATGCTAAATATACTCTAAGGTGAGCCAAATATTATACTATTTCATTTTCATTCTCAGCTTCTATAATCATAGCTTTTATTCATAATTCAATTGTAGTTTGGGGTGTACTGTATTGTACCTGAAAGTGAAAATCACATACTTCTGATAATGTTTAAGTTTCTTGACTCAGAAAATTAGAAATATCAATCTGAAGTAACTTTAAAATATTTTATATATACTTTAATGCTGTATTATCATTCTTAATTTTTTTCCAAATAGTTCTGTCTTAAGTTATTTCTTAGGTTAGAGCTTTTTGAAATGATATTGAAACATCAGTTACAAAATTAACTAAACATAGCTGAGATTTAAAGCTATTTTCCAACTATAGTAAAGACATGTAACATTAAGAGAAGTTTCATCCATTGAGGAAATTATCCTAATTTGTTCACTGTTTGGATTAACTTCTCCTTTTGCCTTTTAGTTCATATTCAAAAAGCAGTTTCTATTTTGTTAATCATTCACAGGAATGATTTTTGGGGAGCGAGGGTGCAATATTTAAATACTTAAATAGTCAATGCTACCTTTGCAGTCTCTGTTCAACCATATTAAAACTAATCATCATTTATATAAGTAGAATCTTGATGCATAGCTGAAAGATCACCATTATTTAATGGCTTAGTATCGTTTGAAGTTGTAAAAAGCTTAAGGTTGATGTCATCTATTCCTGTCAGGAATTATAATGATACAATTCATATTAATGATGATGATGATTATAGATACTTGTATAAATTTCAGCTAATCACATAAAATGTGCAAGTACCATTTTCAATATTTCTTCACAAGTTATCCCATTTAATAATCAAAGCATGATAGTAAGTACTATATAAATAATTGCCAGCATTTATTGAAACTTAATTATCTTCACAGTTATAAACATCTCAATGACATAGTTAGGAATTTCTACAGAAGAAAACCTGTATTTAGGGGCTAGCACTGTGGCATAGTGGGTTAAGCTTCTACATGCAATACCAGCATCCCATTTGAGTTCTGGCTACTCCACTTCTGACTCAGCTCCTTGGGAAGAACCTGGAAACATGGCCCAAGTGTTTGGGCCCATACCACCCACATGGGAGACTCAAATTAAGTTCGTGGCTTCAACTTGGCCAAGCACTAGCCAGTACAGCCACCTGGGGGAGTGAACCAGGAGACAGAAGATTCATTCTCTCTCCCTCTCTCCTTCTCCCACTACCCTACTCCCTCTGTCCTTATCCTCCCTCCCCCCTCTCTTTCCCTCTGAATAACCCTGAACTTCAAATAAATAAATAAAATGGAAAAAAATGATAACCCAAATTTAGAGTGATAAAGTAAATGATTTGCCTAAGTTTTCATATATAGTAATGTTGCAGCTAGAACTTGTCTATAATTTAAGAACTCATGTTCTTTACCACAATGCTGTGTTTGTCATATGAATTAGTCTGTGTAAATAAATCTAGATGCTTTAATGAAGAAATATCAGAATCTCATTAAGGTGGCAAAATAAAATGTTCATTGTTGATACTTGTTATGATCCAAGATGAAATGCAGTTGAATTGCTGTATTAATAGTGGAATATCAGAAATAAGGTCCCTCTGTATGCTCAAGAGAAAAATGAAACAGATTCGATACAAATACAGCATTTTCTCTACCACAATTTATTAATATATACTGAGTTTTCTGAGTTAAATTTGGGGGACATTGAATGGTTTTAAGTATAATATGATATCAGTAAATTTATATTTATGACACAGTAATATTACAAGAGAATAGACTTATGAAAGTGAGAGTAATACAGTGGTTATAGGAATTAAAAGAAGATATAGATAGCCTTCAAGAGACATTTGGAGAATGATTCAAAAGGACTTACTAAACAATTAAAGAAAAAGGTCAAAGATACTTCCAAAGTCATAATTTTGGGTATAGCATGGATGATGGTAAGGATTTTAATGTCAACATGATTTCCTTATATATGCGTAATAGTTTCAAGTAGGGGTCCTTTGTCAACTAGACACATATATGGATTATTCCATATATGGGCTTGCTTGCATTAACACATGAATTTACTAACAGCAAAATTAATAAAAATAAAGAACAAAATCGATAGTTTAAACTGATTAATTCATTCAGTCACTTGACAAATAAATTTTGTGCTCTGATTCTTAAATTCTGTGCCAGCTAGAAGTTGGAAAAAATAAAATAAAAGACACCATCTTTGGCTCCAGGATGTTTAGGTCTAATAAAATAACAGTTGTTCAACTTAGGAAGTGCTCAATAAAAGAAAACTTGAGACTTTATGATAATTCATAGAAAGTAAATGAAAACCCAGAAAGGGTTGCAAGATAAAAAAAAAAAATCCTCATAAAAAATTGAAGCAGGGACAATATTTAGTTAGGCAAAAAGAGAAGACAAGGCATGTTTAGACTGAGAGAACAGGTAACAGATCAGAAGGTAAACAGATGCTGCTATTAATGGTAGCAGGAAGTATGATAGTATGATCTGAGTAGGGAACTGAAGGAATACTGACAGACCATAAGGTTTAAGACACAAAGCTTGCTGGATATGAAAGATTCCTGCAATTTAAGCCTTTTGAAAATTTTAACTTTAAATAAGTCACTGAAAGATCATTAGCAGAGGAATGATATGATCACATTTGTGCTTTATAAAGATAATTTTTATGATTTTAAATTGATTTTTGTTTTTTTTCATTCTTAATAGATCAATATAGTTCACAGAGATGATCCTAAGAATATCATTATATTCTCTCCTTCTAGTCCCTCTGCTTCTCTCTCTCTCTCTCTCTTTCTCTTTCTCATCTCTTCTCTTTCTTTCTTATAAAGGTCATTTTTACAACAGTGTAGAGATTGGATTGGATAAAAACAAGAGCAGGGACATGGGATCCTGACAAGGAGAAATTTGTAGAAATGTCTTGCAGAACAGCAATACTGATCTGAAATAAAGTAATTGCACTAAGAATGAAAAGGAAGGGAGAAGTTCATGAAATGCTAAGACAAAATGGATAGCATTTCCTCCTCAGTGAGGTGATAGGTTAAATGAGGGGAAAATTGAAGCTATTGTCTAAGTTTTTGACTAAAGTGACTAGGTATTTGATGGTGTTATTCAACCAGATAGGCAAAATGGAAAGATGAGTAGGTCTGGGGAAGGAAATGTGTGCATATACATATCATGGGAGCATCTAAGTAGTGATGTCCAACGTGACTCTAAGCTTTGTGTAATATCTATACATACCATTACTTATTCCTTTGCTTTAATGAAGCCAACATATGGGTCTCAGTCTTACTTCTTCCTTTAAGTAGTAGACCCTTGACAATGGCAAGTAAGAAGAAGAAGAGGTAATAAAAAACTTGCATGCTAACACATCACAGTTACGAATTGTTGCTTAGTGATATCAACTTTTTAATATATAATTATATATAGAAGAAAGTCAAAATTTATCTTTTGACTGTTATTAATGGAAAGTAACTTGAAAAATACAAGTCACAAATAAAATCACATCTGACAAAAATCTGCAGGGTACTAGTTAATAATTTATGCTTATGACTGTATATTTATAATTATGAACTGTTGCAACTTGAATTCAAAGTTTACCTTCTATATCAAAGAAAAAAATCAATTAATGAATGTAAAAAGTAAATGGATAAAGTTACAACAAATTTTATGTAATACAGGTAACAAATCCATAATATAGTTATACAAAATTACAATCTTCACAAGATGAGTATGTATTCAACCAAAGAAACTACATAATTTCAAAGCAGTGTCTGAACCAGCTGGCATAAATAATGAGAGTTCTTAAAAACTGAAATATTTTTAGTAAACATGGCCCTATGAAAATTTTTGCAGAAGATTGGACACATATTTATTAAAAATCTAAATTAAGCAAGGTTGACTGAGCGTTTTAGGAATCAAACACTCTGAGACAGAATCCAGAAGACAGTCATTTAGTGAGCTCTAGACACATGAGTCTGTAGGATTTCCTAACACATTAAGCAGCTCAAATTTAGTTTTGACTATTCAGTGTAACTAATTCAAAGCCTCATCATCACTTCTGGTCACAGCAGACTTATGTTCCAGGTCTCCCCAACCGTCAGCCAACATCTTGGGAAAAACCTCTCTGAAGATTCCCTCTTGCAGGAACACTGGAAAACTTTCCTGGCCACTGTAAAACTATATATCATCAGTAGGGGAGAATTTTTTTCTCAAAACAATAAAAGAAACTTTCAGTAACATACCTTAGAAAATTACATTCTTTGCTGTTTTGTGTGTATGGACATATTATCAGTAATTTCAATCTGTTTCTTTGCTCTTTTATGAAAATAGCTTGTCTGAGAAGACTTTCTTTAGAAATTATGACTATTTCAGTTCATAATTTGAGATCATATGATCTCTAAGCAAGTTCTTATGTTAGCTCTTTAATCAGAAAATGTCTCTACTGAACAAAGTTTTGTTATTAATATGCAAATGCATGCTGTAAGGCAGATGACACTTTTTCCCAAACCACATTCAATTAACATACCAATAACTTTAGGTAATCCTGTGTAATCAGAATTAGTGTTTTACATGACAGATTTCTTAACACTTCTTAGAGTCTAAGAATAAAGAATTCGATGCTATCATTTATCATGATGCAACTGCAAAAAATATAGACAGAAAAAAATGAAAGGGAATAGGCTAAAATGGCATAAATATGACAATATTATAAATGCTATAATTCATGATCCCCAAATGCTTTTTAAACTAGGAAAGCATATAACTACCCTAAATAGGGTATTTAATGTTAAAAATCATAATGGGGCCAATCCATTGTATGTGAATTATGTTATCAAGTTCTCTTTTTACCTTACAATTTGAGATAAAAAAAAAAAAACAACAAAAAAATCATTAAAGAAAATTATGATATTGCAGAGGGTAAACTACTTAAACTCTTAAGTATCACCTACAGCAAATTCACAGTGTTGAAGCATTTTAAGAGACTAAAGTTGAAAATTAAGAATTAACCCCAAGATATTGTCAGCAGGACTTCTATGATACGTAGAAAAGGAATCATTCAGACTCTCAGCATGTTACAAGTCAATCTTTCTACATAAAATAGTATATTTACCTGAGTATGGAGCAAATACCCTGAAATCTCTTCTTTGATTTTATGTGTTGGGAAATTATTTTATGAAATTTATTCTGCAACCACTTACTTCTTACCTATTATATTGCAACCACTCTTGCAGATTCTGAGGCAATAGTGCAATAAAATATTTTTTTACTATTCAATTGTTCTTTTACATGATTCGTATCATTTTAAGGAATATAATTTATAATATGCAATGTTATTATAACAGATATAAAACTGATTATTTTCCCAAATAACATCTGAATTTCTCCATATGTTCTATCATATGAATTTTTGGCCAGAATATCACTTTCTTTATTTGTTGTGTTTTTAAAAATTCTTACTAATTTAAAGAAAACAGATTTTCTGTATTTCACAGTTACAATTCCAAGAAGATAAACAGTTTTCTCCCTCAAAGCCCCCTTCCTCCCTTTTTTCTTTAATTTTTCAAATAGCATAGTTTTAATTTACTTTATAATCACAGACTTAATGTACAGCAACAATGTTCAACAAGTAAATGTAGAAAGACCACTGTTCAGCAGGGATATAGACAATGGTTACAAAAAATAATCAAATCATAAGATGTCAGTTTCATTCTTATACTTTTTGGTATCCTATATTAACTGCTACATATCAGAAAAAAACATTTGTCTTTTGGAGACTGGCTTTTTTTTTTTTTTTTTTTTTTTTTTTTTGACAGGCAGAGTGCACAGTGAGAGAGAGAGACAGAGAGAAAGGTCTTACTTTTGCTGTTGGTGCACCCTCCAATGGCCGCCGCAGCCAGCGTGCTGCAGCTGGCGCACCGTGCTTATCCGATGGCAGGAGCCAGGTACTTCTCCTGGTCTCCCATGGGGTGCAGGGCCCAAGGACTTGGGCCATCCTCCACTGCACTCCCTGGCCACAGCAGAGAGCTGGCCTGGAAGAGGGGCAACCGGGACAGAATCCGGCGCCCTGACTGGGACTAGAACCTGGTGTGTTGGCGCCGCAATGCGGAGGATTAGCCTAGTGAGCTGTGGCGCTGGCCCTTTAGGGAAACTGGTTAATTTCACTAAGCATAGTCTCCAGTTTCATATATTTTGATGCAAAGGACAAGATTTAATCTTTTTTATGATGAGTAATATTCCATTGTGTATATTCAGCACATTTTCTTTATCCAGTAATCACTTTATGGACATCTGGGATGATTCCATATCTTAGCTATTGTGAATTGAGCTACTACAAACATGGGGTACAAATAACTCTTTCATAGGCTGATTTTATTTCATTTGGATAAATTTCCCAAAGTGGGAAATGGTCATATGGTAGATCTATATTTATATTTCTGAAGAATCTCCATAGTGTCTTTTTTTAAACTTTTATTTAATAAATATAAATTTCCAAAATACAGTTTATGGATAACAATGGCTCCCCCCCCCCATAACTTCCCTCCCACCCGCAACCCGCTCATCTCCCACTCCCTCTCCCATTCCAGTCACATCAGGATTCATTTTAAATTATCTATATACAGAAGATCGATTTAGTATATATTAAGTAAATATTTCATCAGTTTGCACCCACACAGAAACACAAAGTGTAAAATACTATTTAAGTACTAGTTATAGCATTAATTCACATTGGACAACACATTAAGGACAGATCCCACATGAGAAGTAAGAACACAGTGACTCCTATGGTTGACTTAACAATTTGACACTCTTGCTTATGGCATCAGTAATCTCCCTAGGCTCTAGTCATGAGTTGCCAAGGCTATGGAAGCCTTTTGAGTTTGCCGACTTTGAACTTATTTAGACAAGACCATAGTCAAAGTGGAAGTTCTCTCCTCCCTTCAGAAAAAGGTACCTACTTCTTTGATGGCCCCATTCTTTCCACTGGGATCTCACTCGCAGAGATCTTCCATTTAGGTCCTTTTTTTTTTTTTCCCCAGAGGGTCTTGGCTTTCCATGCCTGAAATACTCTCATGGGCTTTTCAGCCAGATCCAAATGCCTTAAGGGCTGATTCTGAGGCCAGAGTGCTCTTTAGGACATCTGCCATTCTATGAGTCTGCTGTGTATCCTGCTTCCCATGTTGGATCATTCTCTCCCTTTATAATTCTATCAGTTAGTATTAGCAGACACTAGTCTTGTTTATGAGATCCCTTTGACTCTTAGACCTATCATTATGATCAATTTTGAACAGAAGTTTATCACTTGGACTAGTGAGATGGCATTGGTACATGCAACCTTGATGGGATTGAATTGGAATCCCCTGGCACATTTCTAACTCCACCATTTGGGGCAAGTCCGATTGAGCATGTCCCAAATTGTACATCTCCTCCCTCCCTCATTCCCACTCTTATGTTTAACAGGGACCTCAATAGACATTTTTCAAAAGAGGAAATCCAAATGGCCAACAGACACATGAAAAAATGTTCAAGATCTCTAGCAATCAGGGAAATGCAAATCAAAACCACAATGAGGTTTCACCTCACCCTGGTTAGAATGGCTCACATACAGAAATCTACCAACAACAGATGCTGGCGAGGATGTGGGGAAAAAGGGACACTAACCCACTGTTGGTGGGAATGCAAACTGGTTAAGCCATTATGGAAGTCAGTCTGGAGATTCCTCAGAAACCTGAATATAACCCTACCCTACAACCCAGCCATCCCACTTCTTGGAATTTACCCAAAAGAAATTAAATTGGCAAACAGAAATATGGTCTGCACCTTAATGTTTATTGCAGCTCAGTTCACAATAGCTAAGACCTGGAGTCAACCTAAATGTCCATCAACAGTAGACTGGATAAAAAATTATGGGATATGTACTCTTTAGAATATTATAGAGCAATAAAAAACAATGAAATCTGGTCATTTGCAACAAAATGGTGGAATCTGGAAAACATCATGCTGAGTAAAATAAGCCAGTCCCAAAGGGACAAATATCATATGTTCTCCCTCATCAGTGACAACTAACCAAGCACCAAAAAGGAAAACTGTTGAAGTGAAATGGACACTATGAGAAACAGTGACTTGATCAGCCCTTGTCCTGTTGATGTACAATTTAATACTTTATCCCTTTTAATATCTTATTTTTTGTTCTACTTAATACTATTGGTTGAACTCTGTAATTAACACACAATTATTCTTAGGTGTTTAAATTTAACTGAAAAGTGATCCCTGTTAAACATAGTGTCTTTTTTTTTTTAGTTGACAGGTAGAGTTATAGATGGTGAGAGAGAGAGAGACAGAGAGAAAGGTCTCCCTTCCATTGGTTCACTCCCCAAATGGCCGCTATGGATGGTGCCACGCCAATCTGAAGCCAGGAGCCAGGTGCTTCCTCCTGCTCTCCCATGTGGGTGTAGGGGCCCAAGCACTTGGGCTATCCTCCACTTCCTTCCCGGGCCACAGCAGAGAGCTGGACTGGAAGAGGAGCAACTGGGACTAGAACCTGGTACCCATAGAGGATGCTGATGCCACAGGTGGAGGATTAACCAAGTGAGCCACGGTGCTGACTCCCTCCTTAGTGTCTCCCATAATGGCTGTACTAGTTTATATTCCACCAACAATTTATAAAGGTACTGTTTTCTCCACATGCTCATCAGTATTTATTATTTTGTTGGATGATACCCATTTTAAGTGGGGTGAGTTGAAACCCCATTATGGTTTTTATTTGCATTTCCCTGATGACTAGTGAGCCTGAGCCTTTTGTCATATATCTATTGGCCATTCGTTTCTCATCATTTTAAAAATTCCTGTTCATATCATTTGCTCATTTCTTAATTGGACTGTTTGTTTTGTTGTTTTTGGGTTTCTTGAACTCCTAAAATATCCTGGATATTATTCCTTTATCTGATGCATAGTTTGCAAGTATTTTCTCCAATTTGTTGTTGACTCTTCACTTTGTTCAGTGTTTCCTTTGCTATGCAGACACTTCTTAGCTTGATATAATGTCATTGGTCTATTTCTGCCTTTGTTTCCTATGCTTCTAGGTTCCTATCTAAATAGTATTTGCCTATGTCAACGACTTGCATAGTTTCTCCCATGTTTTCCTTTAGTGATTTGATGGTATCAGTAGCTGATTTAGATCCTTGATCCTTTTTGAGTAGATATTTGTATAAGATGTAAGATAGGGGTCATGTTTTTTACCTCTTTACACAGATGTCCATTGAATGGTAAAGACTTGTATGTGTCAGCATGTTTGTCAAAGCACTTATTTAAGGGTTTCTCCTGGGAAAAAGGTTAGTACATCATTTTCACAAATTAACATTCAATCTCAAAGAATTACTCTACTAAACATTTCTGGAACTCATAATCAGCACCGATACTATTATTACTAAATGGAACAATGTAGCCTCTCTGTAATGAAAACCAATATTTCATTTGACTTTCAACATATTTCTTCTTTCAAGCATTAGTATAGGAACAATCTGTGGCAGGCATAAAACAGTGCAGATATTTAAAACAGAAAATTGATGCTTTCATTAAAGGTAGGCTTCTTCATTTATAATACACTAAGAATTTTAAATTTTAAGCATATAATGCTTCAGCCTATTACTTCACATATGTCTAGAGTATTTTGTTAGGATATTATTTTTGTCACTTATATGACTGACATCCAATATATTGCCAGACAACAACACATCAGCAGCATCACTTTCAAAAGGAGCTCCTGTTGGCATGCTACTATTTGCTATAATTGCTCTTAGAGGAGTACCACATTCTCTGAAGATACCACTCTGTACTTTTTAGTGCACATATTATTTTTAGCTCTAGCAAGAACTTGACAAGTGTTTAGTTTTACATAAGAAGGAATAAGAGGTGAGAGCAGGACAAAACTCAGAGATATAAAACTCACAGTCCTATAGCCACACCATTTGTTTTTATTTGTGGTGGGGTGGCATTGGTAATTTGCTCAATAAAATGAAATGACATGTAATAACAAAAGCATACAGAAAAAAGTCATTTTTGGACTATTTCCCACCTAACATTCACCACTCTATATCTCAAGTTAAAACTTGTCACATTTTTAAAAAACCTAATTTATAGCAGCAAAATAGTACATTTAATGAAAACTTTTGATTTTTATTTTATAGAACTTGACTATGACTTCTTTGTTTTAAATTACAAATAATATTTAAGGTCTTCATTGTTTACATGATGACTTGCAGTATATACACCTTGTAGAATGGAAAAATATAGATAACTAACAAATACATTATGTCACATAGTTATTATTTACGTTTAAAAAATTGAGATGGAGAGAGAGAGAGAACTCCCAAATGTACACTGTAGCTGGGACTGGACTAAGGTGGAAGCCAAGCATTGGGAACACAATTGAGGCTTCCCAGTTGAGTGGCAAGAACACAATTACTTGAGCCTGGACAACTGCCTCCAAGGATCCACATTAGCAAGGAGCTGGATCATGAATCGGAGATGGGTATCTAGCCCAGGTATCCATCTATAGAAAATTTGTATTCTATCCAGATTCTTAATAGGCCAAATGTCTGCCCTAATAGTTAACATTTTTACAGTGAAAGCATTTTTCTGCTCCCTTTATGTTTTTTCAACAATACAATGTATCATCCTTAACTTTTGTTATTTTGTTGGACAAGAGATCTTTATAAATTTATTCCACCTTCTGCTTGTAATTATGTATCCTTTGACCAGCATTTCCCTTTCTTTTATTTTTTGATGTTTGTAAATTTTGCGGGAAATTTGTGATATCTTGAGAATTACACTTGTTTGAATCAAGCCAACTCTTCTAGAATTTATTGTCCAATTCTGTCATAATATTTACTTCTAACTTTAGTTATTTATACATTAAGACATACTTTTACTGTTTTCTTCTGATTTCAAGTGTCAGCATCTCTTGTATGTGCATGTTTTGTGTGCTGGACCTGGGTCATATAATCAGGGAAGGAAGTCATTGTTACTACTGTTATGTTGCTGCCTCTCTGGGGCTTGGGATAGCCTCACTCAGATGCTGTGGTCTGTGGAGGGTCCTGGGTCTGTGTGTACACGCAAGTGAGCATCCCTGTGCAGGGGTGTTCCAGAACCTTGGCCATCTGGGAGTTTTCCTGGAGGGCAGGTTAATGCCTAGCAAGAGGCCCTGCCTTGGCAGGCTGGAGAGGAGGAATATAGCAGCTTCTCACAGCTTCTCATCCACCCTGCAGTCACTGTCATTCTATGTCTACTTCTACTGATACAAGGTCTTTTTCTAAAATCTACACATGAGACTAGTAGCTGCCTTTGTGTGCCAGTATATTACACACAACATAATGAAGCAGACTCTTCATGTGACTCCATGACAAACCTTTGCTGATTTTTCTTTTACCTTTATCTGCTTCTTCTGACTTCTCTGCAGACTGATTTTCTGACCTCACAAGTATTTCAAATATTCTAGCTGGATAATTCTAACTAGATAATTTCATATACTCAAAAAATTTATCCACAAAAGAGGGCTCTAAGACTCAAATCTGAGAATCCAATTCTCTGCTAAATGTATATTTTGGGATGTGTAAAAGTGACCTTTGATTGAATATTTTCAAAGAAATTTTTATTTTCAGTTTTGTAAACCTTGCCCTTTTCTGATTCCTTCACAATGAATGCCATCATCATATATTGAACTTCTCAAGGGAGACTCTGCATATGTGTATATATAAATGTAGTGTGTCTTCACTAACTTCTTCAAAGCTCTAATAAAGCTTCCTCTATAGCTATAATAAAGACATTTACCAAGCCTTACTGATTATCTCTCTTAATATGTCCAATTCTTATCTCTCTCATTCAAAGCCAAAAAGCCATTATTCTTTATAAGTAATTCTACAGAAGTCTTGGGAGAATTAAATAGTTAGATAGATGAAAGATACATAGATTATATTTAGACACACATTTATAAGAGAGCGGGAGAGAGGGAGAGAGAGAGATGGAGATAGAAATGGAGACAGAAATCTGTCTCTTGACTTTAGCTGTTGCATGCATTTGGGGAGTGAACCAGCAGATGGGAGCTCAGTTTCCTTTCTGTTTTTCTGTCTCTTCTCTCCCTGTACACACATCTCTCCCTCTCCCCTGCCCCCTTTCTTTCTTTGTCTCAGAGATGTTAGTGTAGGGTAGGCATTGTAGTGTAACTGGTTAAGCTACAGCTTGTGCCACAGCGCCCCCACTCCTATATTGGTGTGTCCATTGGAGTCCCAGCCACTCTGCTTCTGCTCTAGCTTCCTATTAGTGTGCCTGAGAGGGAGTACATTATGGCCCAGATGCCTGAGTTCCTGCCACCCACAAGGGAGACCAGAGCTCCTGGTTTCCAACTTCATTCAAGGTTAGCCCTGGCTGTTGTAACCATTTGGGAAATAGCCTGGCAAATAAAAGACCTCTCCCTCCCCACTTCCCACCCTCCCTTTCTGTCACTCTAATGTAATTGAATAAACAAATCCTTTTTTTAAATAAAAGGCGGTGTTCAGATTTTACCTTTTCTTTCCCCCTTTTTCCTCTCTTCCTCTCTTTCATACACGTACCCTTTTGTGATGTGGAAGATTAAATTAACATCTAGTTGTCTTCATTGCTTCTTCCTCTCCAGTAAATTAGTGGGAGGCCTTTCTCCACCCCTTGGCTTTAGGTCTAGCTCTATGACTTGGTTTGTTCAAGAACTGAAGATAGAATAGAAGGTAATCCAGTCCAGACTTTTAGATGGCTTATGATGTTCTGCCTGCTTTCTAATATCTCTGCCAATGCTATGTAAAGTCCTTGGCCAGTCTAGCCCATGAATGAAAGGAAAGACTAGGAGACATGAGGACTAGAGGTGAACTATCCCTTTTACCCACAACTTATTGAGAGAATGTCCAGACAACCCATTATTTTGTAAGCTAAGGATTCTTAGCCTGTATGGTTTCTTATTTTTGAAGTATAAAATGAAATATCTCACGCAGAACCAAAAAAACCTTGTGCAATGCGTTCCCCTAACTTGTTCATTCAGTCTCATTTTACTACTGGCTCCCTCCTGCTCCCAGGGCCAAGTCACAGGGGTATTTGGCAGTTCTATAAACTCTCCAGTAATCACTCAACGCACAGGAACTTGCACTTTCTTAGAACTCCCCTCTTTAAAAAAAAAAAATATCTAGTTTCACCTTCTCGTCTTCAGAATATCAACTCAAGCACATATCCTCAGGATTAACTTAACATAATCACAATAGTATATTTGTTTATATAGTTTTAAAATTGGTTTCCAAGATTAAATTAAGCCCCATAATAACAGGACTGTTTAATTGTTAAAAGAAGTAGCTAACAAAGGAGGTGACTCAAGCCTAATGTGAGTCTCTTTCCAAAGTCCCAATAATTGCACGCTTTTAGACACTGGCTAGCCCAGCAGCAACTAGAAACTTTTTTTTAAATATCTACACATATATTAAAATACATTATAAGTGGGGGGCCAGTGTTGTGACATACTGGGTAAAGCCTCCACCTGATGTGCTAGCATACGATATAGGCACTGGTTTAAGTCCCAGCTGCTCCACTTCCAGTCCAGCTCTCTGCTATGGCCTGGGAAAGCAGTGGAAAATGGCCCAAGTCCTTGGGCCCCTGTACCTGGTAGGAGACCCAAAAGAAGCTCCTGGCTTCAGATCAGTACAGCTCTGGCCATTGCAGCCAACTGGGGAGTGAACCAGCAGATGGAAGACCTCTCTCTGCCTCTCCCTTTCTCTCTGTGTAACTCTTTCAAATAAATAATTGTTTAAAAAATAAATCATAATATTAAAAATATTTTAAAATTAAAATTATAAGTGATGAAAAATAATTTAATAATGTATTCATGAGTACCTTTTTCACTGCATAAACACAAATAAGGAAAAAGCACATATTTCTTTATCTTTTTTTAATATAACAAGTCAGGCAAAGTAAGAGTCCTCTAGCCCTCTTGTTCTGTGTCTCCTTGGTGTCCTCCCATGAGATGCTTCACTTTCTTTCTTTTTTTTTTTTTTTTTTTTGACAGGCAGAGTTAGACAGTGAGCGAGAGAGTTATAGACAGTGAGAGAGAGACAGAGAGAAAGGTTTTACTTCTGTTGGTTCACTCCCCTAATGGCCGCTACGGCCAGCGCTGCACTGATCTGAAGCCAGGAGCTGGTGCTTCCTCCTGATCTCCCATGCAGGTGCAGGGACCCAAGTACTTAGGTCATCCTCCACTGCCCTCCCGGGCCATAGCAGAGAGCTGAACTGGAAGAGGAACAACTGGGACTAGAACCCAGGATGCTGGTGCCGCAGGCAGAAGATTAGCCAAGTGAGCCACGGTGCTGGCCAAGGTGCTTCACTTTCTAAGAAGAAAAATTTTGATTTAACTTTGGCATCATTTGACATTTTTGTTTAGATAATTATAGGTATTGAGTAGTAAAGTAACAGCTTTTTTTTCCAGCATCCATCTTTGGGAACGAGATCCCTCTAACCCTGAACTTAATACGAGGTGGAATTTCTACAACGTAATACAATTTGCAATTGTAAAAAATAATGACACACTTAGTTTGCAATAAATAGTTTCAAGCACTTTTATCCCAGTGTTTTGTTTATACATCACTATGTGCTCAGATCTGATTCCCTGAGTAAATTGTAAGCACATCTTGAAAATTTTACTTACGTATTTATTTATTTAAAGAGACAGACCTCTTCCATTTACTGATC